>NC_135596.1:3008790-3632414 GCF_965152235.1 Eretmochelys imbricata
GTCTAAGGTGCCACAAGAACTCCTTTTCTTTTTGTGAATACAGACTAACAAGGCTGCTACTCTGAAACAATGAGATGAGAATCTCAGCTTTATATTTCTAATCCTCCTCATGGATACAAAGAAAAGCCTTTCTTGTCAACTGCTGGAAATGGCCCACCTTGATTACCACTACAAAAGGTCCCCCCCACCCGCTCTTCTGCTGGTAATAGCTCACCTTACCTGATCACTCTGGTTACGGTGTGTATGGTAACACCCACTGTTTCATGTTCTCTGTGTATATAAATCTCCCCACTGTATTTTCCACTGAATCCGATGAAGTGAGCTGTAGTTCATGAAAGCTTATGCTCAAATAAATTGGTTAGTCTCTAAGGTGCCACAAGTCCTCCTGTTCTTTTTCCTAAACTGAGTGTAATTGATACCTGCTGGAGTCTGCTGACAGCCTGAAACAATAGCTTGCAAGAGGTATAAAGGGCCCAGTTCATCTTAACTCTGCAACCTGCTGCTACCCGAAGGAGACATGGGGCAACGGTACAGGGAGAGAGGCACAACATGAGGTAGAGGCGTGGGGCCCCCCAGATAGCCCAGGGGGTATGTTGAGGACCATGGGTGGCTGCTGAAGGATGGAACCCTTGTATCTCAACATTTTTTTGATCCTTTGAGTGAATTGTCATTGTTAGTATGAGGGGGCACGAAAAGAGAGGTCCAAACCAAGCGGTAATGTTCTGGCACTGCGAACTGTTTTTGCAGCAGCTCTGTACCTATGAATAATTTTAGTTAGACAGTTTAAGACAAAACAGACGTTGCTGGTGGTATGTGATGCTTCTCCGAAGAACCGCATTAGTGCTGACTGATAAGCATTACTGTAATTTTTAACTCCTATAAATAAGCAAGACTTTCTGAGATAGCGCCATCTGGTGACTCCCAATAGTATTACACAGGCAAACGTTACCAGTTTTGCACCTACTCTTAAATTCATAGAATCATAGAATATCAGGGTTGGAAGGGACCTCAGGAGGTCATCTAGTTCAACCCCCTGCTCAAAGCAGGACCAATCCCCAACTAAATCATCCCAGCCAGGGCTTTGTCAAGCCTGACCTTAAAAACTTTGAAGAAAGGAGAGGCCCCCACCTCCCTTGGTAACGCATTCCAGTGTTTCACCACCCTCCTAGTGAAAAAGTTTTTCCTAATATCCAACCTAAACCTCCCCCACTGCAACTTGAGACCATTACTCCTGGTTCTGTCATCTGCTACCACTGAGAACAGTCTAGATCCATCCTCTTTGGAACCCCCTTTCAGGTAGTTGAAAGCAGCTATCAAATCCCCCCTCATTCTTCTCTTCTGTAGACTAAACATCCCCAGTTCCCTCAGCCTCTCCTCATAAGTCATGTGTTCCAGACCCCTAATTATTTTTGTTGCCCTCCGCTGGACTCTTTCCAATTTTTCCACATCCTTCTTGTAGTGTGGGGCCCAAAAGTGGACGCAGTACTCCAGATGAGGCCTCACCAATGTCAAATAGAGGGGATCGATCACATCCCTCGATCTGCTGGCAATGCCCCTACTTATACAGCCCAAAATGCCATTGGCCTTCTTGGCAACAAGGGCACACTGTTGACTCATATCCAGCTTCTCGTCCACTGTCACCCGTAGGTCCTTTTCTGCAGAACTGCTGCCGAGCCATTCGGTCCCTAGTCCGTAGCGGTGCATGGGATTCTTCCGTCCTAAGTGCAGGACTCTGCACTTGTCCTTGTTGAACCTCATCAGATTTCTTTTGGCCCAATCCTCTCATTTGTCTAGGTCCCTCTGTATCCTATCCCTACCCTCCAGCTATCTACCTCTCCTCCCAGTTTAGTGTCATCTGCAAATTTGCTGAGAGTGCAATCCACACCATCCTCCAGATCATTAATGAAGATATTGAACAAAACCGGCCCGAGGACTGACCCTTGGGGCACGCCACTTGATACCGGCTGCCAACTAGACATGGAGCCATTGATCACTACCCGTTGAGCCCGACAATCTAGCCAGCTTTCTATCCACCTTATCATCCATTCATCCAGCCCATACTTCTTTAACTTACTGGCAAGAATACTGTGGGAGACCGTGTCAAAAGCTTTGCTAAAGTCAATGAATGTTGGAGGGATAGCTCAGTGGTTTGAACATTGGCCTCCTAGACCCAGGGTTGTGAGTTCAATCCCTGAGGGGGCCATTCAGGGATCTGGGGCAAAAATTGGGGATTGGTCCTGCTTTGAGTGGGGGGTTGGACTAGATAACCTCCTTTGCTCATTTCAAAGTGAGGAAATTAGAAGGGCCAATAATAGAAGCCATCTCTCTGTGTTCTTAATTCCTAAATTCAATTTCTATTTAAATTTTCCTAAAGCAAATCCCCCCATCCACCCATGCCATAGACTCAGAGCTCCAATGTTATTTCTAAACACAGGTATTTTGGTTATTTAAGAAGTAATATTTTAGTCTAAATCTGCAGCGCAGTTACTGGTCGTTGCAGCTGTCAGCCTGCCAAGGTTGGCTTTTGGACACTGAACTGTTTTTAAAATTGTCCTAGGGTAAAAGACATCTTAAGAGTGACCCTGTAATGATGGCATCATTACGTCCATGTTTACTGACTTTCGGTAATTTGCATATAAATGCACTGGCCAGCTTTGCACTCAGATCTGGGACCTGAAAGTCAAGCTGGGTTCCTTCCTTCTTGCAGAATAACTGTTCTACAGGCCAGGTTCTACCCCCACAGATGCCCAAAGAACACGGCTGCCTCCACTGTGTTTGCACATGCTGCTGACATGCGTTAGAAGAGCCCAGGAGAACAGGCCTGCCCAGAGAATCAGGGAGCTGGTACCAGTTCCCTGACAGCTGACCTGGTTCTCTCAGCTGAAGGAGAGAACCAGGCACAGCACTGTGTTTATTCAAGGTGCACCTGGAAAGAGGTCTGTTATCTTCTTTGAGTCGTTGCCTGGCAGTTGGAGCTAATCAGGGATTGTTTATGCTGCGCTGCACCCACCAGGGCCTCCAGCCTGTCAGCCCTTTGGGGACTGGCTCTTCACTGCCTGGCACCCTGCATCCTCACTGACTGTATAAAGAGCGGTTTCAGAGTAGCAGCCATGTTAGTCTGTATTCGCAAAAAGAAAAGGGGTACTTGTGGCACCTTAGAGTCCACTGAATGCATCCGATGAAGTGAGCTGTAGCTCACGAAAGCTCATGCTCAAATCAGTTGGTTAGTCTCTAAGGTGCCACAAGTCCTCCTTTTCCTTTTGTATAAAGAGCATGTGAAATGCGGCCATTCGGACGTGGTTACATTTCACACTTACTGTGCACAGGTGTGAATGGCCACGCATGTGGGAGGAGGGGAGAGTCAGGCCCTATGTTCTGTGTCTCCCCCATCCCCCCGATGGGAAAGCCTGTGCACCTCAATAAATAAACCAAGGCGAGCAGCAAGGGGGGTTTCTGGTCCCCTGCTGAGCTGCACACGGGGTAAGCCCTGAGCGGGATGTCTCCTGCCCCTTGGTGTCTGCAGGCTTGGGCAGGGGGACGGATGGGACACTTGTTTCCTGAGCTGCAGCATCCAGCCTCGAATCCCTCCCCTCAGGAATGTAGCACCAGCTGCAGAGCAGTGTTATTGAACAAGCTCATCCCCACAGTGCCCCGTGCGCCAGCCCCCCAACCCCCACACAGTGCCCCGTGTGCCAGCCCCCCAACCTCCACACAGTGCCCCGTGTGCCAGCCCCCCAACCCCCACACAGTGCCCCGTGTGCCAGCCCCCCAACCCCCACACAGTGCCCCGTGTGCCGGCCCCCAAACTGCCCCAGCCCCCACACAGTGCCCCACGTACCAGCCTCCAAACTGCCCCAGCCCCCACACAGTGCCCCATGTACCAGCCTCCAAACTGCCCCAGCCCCCACACAGTGCCCCATGTACCAGCCTCCAAACTGCCCCAGCCCCCACACAGTGCCCCATGTACCAGCCCCCAAACTGCCCCAGCCCCCACACAGTGCCCCACGTACCAGCCTCCAAACTGCCCCAGCCCCCACACAGTGCCCCATGTACCAGCCTCCAAACTGCCCCAGCCCCCACACAGTGCCCCATGTACCAGCCTCCAAACTGCCCCAGCCCCCACACAGTGCCCCATGTACCAGCCTCCAAACTGCCCCAGCCCCCACACAGTGCCCCACGTACCAGCCTCCAAACTGCCCCAGCCCCCACACAGTGCCCCACGTACCAGCCCCCAAACTGCCCCAGCCCCCACACAGTGCCCCACGTACCAGCCTCCAAACTGCCCCAGCCCCCACACAGTGCCCCATGTACCAGCCTCCAAACTGCCCCAGCCCCCACACAGTGCCCCATGTACCAGCCTCCAAACTGCCCCAGCCCCCACACAGTGCCCCATGTACCAGCCCCCAAACTGCCCCAGCCCCCACACAGTGCCCCACGTACCAGCCTCCAAACTGCCCCAGCCCCCACACAGTGCCCCATGTACCAGCCTCCAAACTGCCCCAGCCCCCACACAGTGCCCCATGTACCAGCCTCCCAACCCCCACACAGTGCCCCGTGTGCCAGCCCCCAACCCCCACACAGTGCCCCGTGTGCCGGCCCCCCAACCCCCACACAGTGCCCCGTGTGCCAGCCCCCAAACTGCCCCAGCCCCCACACAGTGCCCCATGTACCAGCCTCCAAACTGCCCCAGCCCCCACACAGTGCCCCATGTACCAGCCTCCCAACCCCCACACAGTGCCCCGTGCGCCAGCCCCCCAACTGCCCCAGCCCCCACACAGTGCCCCATTCACCGGCCCCCCAACTGCCCCAGCCCCCACACAGTGCACCATTCACCGGCCCCCCAACTGCCCCAGCCCCCGCACAGTGCCCCATGTACCAGCCTCCAAACTGCCCCAGCCCCCACACAGTGCCCCATGTACCAGCCTCCAAACTGCCCCAGCCCCCACACAGTGCCCCATGTACCAGCCTCCAAACTGCCCCAGCCCCCACACAGTGCCCCATGTACCAGCCTCCCAACCCCCACACAGTGCCCCGTGCGCCAGCCCCCCAACTGCCCCAGCCCCCACACAGTGCCCCGTGCGCCAGCCCCCCAACTGCCCCAGCCCCCACACAGTGCCCCGTGCGCCAGCCCCCCAACTGCCCCAGCCCCCACACAGTGCACCATTCACCGGCCCCCCAACTGCCCCAGCCCCCACACAGTGCACCATTCACCGGCCCCCCAACTGCCCTAGCCCCCGCACAGTGCACCATTCACCGGCCCCCCAACTGCCCCAGCCCCCGCACAGTGCCCCATGTACCAGCCTCCAAACTGCCCCAGCCCCCACACAGTGCCCCATGTACCAGCCTCCCAACCCCCACACAGTGCCCCGTGCGCCAGCCCCCCAACTGCCCCAGCCCCCACACAGTGCACCATTCACCGGCCCCCCAACTGCCCCAGCCCCCGCACAGTGCCCCATGCACCGGCCCCCCAACTGCCCCAGCCCCCACACAGTGCCCCATATACCGGCCCCCCAACTGCCCTAGCCCCCGCACAGTGCACCATTCACCGGCCCCCCAACTGCCCCAGCCCCCACACAGTGCCCCATGTACCAGACCCCAACCCCCACACTGCCGCATATACCAGCATCCCAGTCCCCACACAGTGTCCCATGCAGCAGACCCCCAACTGCCCCAACCGCACACAGTGCTCCTTACACCAGCCCCCAAAACTGCCCCATCCCCCACAGAGTACCCCATACACCAGCCCCGCAACTTCCCAAATCTCCACACAGTGCCTCATACACAGAGGTGAAAGTAAGCTGGTCCGGTCCGGTACAGCATACGGGCAAGAGCCGGTACACAGCCGACCGTACTGGCAGGGGGCAGCTTCCCCAGGCCAGTGATTTAAAGGGCCCAGGGCTCCCGGCAACCACCGCAGCCCCCGGCCCCCTAAATCGCCACCAGAGCCCAGCTGCCGGAGCCCCGGGGTAGCAGCCGCAGCCGGGAGCCCCGGGCTCGGGCAGCGATTTAAAGGGCCCGGGGCACCAGCCACTGCGACCGCAGCAGACCTGGGCCCTTTAAATCTCAGCCCGAGCCCCGGGGCTCCTGGCCGCCGCTGCAGCAACTGCTACTGGGGGGGCCTGCGGTGATTTAAAGGGCCCGGGGCTCCCTGCCGCCACTCTGACAGCCGGAGCCCCGGGCCCTTTAAATCTTTAAAGCCCCGCCTCTTCTGGGTGAGGCCCCACACCCCTGCTCAGGACTCCTGTGTACTGGTAAGTCCTTTAAGTTAATTTCACCCGTGCCCAAACATGAGCCCCCCCAACTGCCCTCACCCCCCACAGTGTTCCCTAGACCAGCCGCCCAACTGCTCCCGTCTCCACACAGTGCCCCACACACCAGCCCCCAAACTGCCCCAACCGCCATACAGTGCCAGATACACCAGCCCCCCAACAACCCTAATCTCCACACAGTGCCCCATGCACCAGCCCCCCAACTTCCCCAACCTCCACACGGTGCCCCATGCACCAGCCCCCGAACTGCCTGCATCCCCACACAATGCACCTTACACCAGCCCCCCAGCTGCCCCAACCCCCACACAGTGCCCCATATACCAGCCCCCAAACTGCCCCAACCATCACACAATGCACCTTACACCAGCCTCCCAACTGCCCCAATCCCCAGACAGTACCCAGTGCACCAGCCCCCCAGCTAACCCAACCCCCACACAGTGCCCCATACACCAGCCAGATCATCTGTCCCTACCACCCCACAATGTTCCACATACCAGCCCTCGCCCCGTACCCACGCCCCACACGCTGGCTGTGATGGTCTGACATCTGGCGTTACCCTGTCCTCACACAGGCACCAGTGGCCGCGTGCGGGCTGAGTACGGGTCACTCTCTCCCCACCAAAGCCCCAGGGTGAGACACTGCGCTGTCTGGGGGCAGGTACAGTCCAGAGCTTCGCCGAAACGTGCCGGGCCAGCTCCCCGGCTGGCGTAACTCCCGCGGAGTCCACGGGACTACAGCGGGTGCTGTGCTGGGCTGAGGCTTCTCATGAAAGTGGGCCAAGCCCGAGCGCAGTCTGGCCTCCTTTGCGAGGGTTTCGCAGACAGAGCAGGGGGCCGAGCGAGGCCGTGGGGGCAGGGCCGGGTCCTGGCAAAGACCAGCTGGTAGGTCTGGTCTTGTCTCCATTAATAGGTGGGACGAGGGAGCAAAGCAAGCAGCAAGGTAACAGTGCAGGGACGACCGTGCCTGCCCAGGAGGGCAGCTCTGGCCTTGTCTCGGCAGCGCAAGCCTGGGAGAGGAATTCGCCATGCCAGTGCTCTTTGGGGCAGCTGCCGGATACTTCTCTTCAGCCCTCCCAATTCAGCACAAGAGGGTCTGTGCAAGTTCTAAGCTCGTTCCCACAGACAGGGGTGTGTCTTCACTAGCAACGCAGAGCCTGAACGTGGCTGGGTCCTCACAGCAGAGAGCTGGGAGACAGGCCCCCCCAGCGCTGTAACCCACCCCCAGTGCTTTTTCACAGCCCTGAGTGAGAACATGGCAGCACCGTCAGGTGGCAGCGTAGACAAGGCCTGAGTGAAACCACGGCCCTCTGGGGCCTGGTTGGGGAGCGCGTCAGGCTGTGGGGAAGATGGAAGAGTCCCAGGAGCTATTGGCCATGGCGGGGAGAAGGGAGCAAGACCAGTCCTGCCTCCCCCAGGAAAACAGCACAGGGGCAAGAGACTCAGACGGGCCTGAACTCAGACCGGAAGCTTTTCAGAGACAGCTCCCTATGGGCGGGCCAGGCTGGCATTGCTGGGAGCTGGATGATTCCTCCTACCCCTCTTTGACCTTTACAGAGTCAGCCTGAAGGAGCTGGGGGCCCAGAGAGGGACAGCCGCCCTTGAAAAGAAGGAAAGTGGGAAGCTGATGGTAAATTGCTGGGGTAGGCCATGGTCCCTCTGAGATTGCCTCTCTCCTGTGTCCTGCTGTGGTGGTTGCGGGCTACTGGGTCAATCTGGATTCGTGCCTCAGGGGCTGAGATCTCTAGGGCATTCTCAGAGGCGGCTGTGGGGGATCTGCAGCTGCCTGTAATGAATACTCTCTGCTCTGATTGCTGTAGGAAAAGGTGGGGGTAATTCAAGAAGAGGCTGGCTACATGTAGGAAGAAAAGAGGACAACGGCTTCAGAGAGCCACGCAGCTCCCAACACTCAGGAACAATGCAAAAGCCACATGCTGTGAAGTTCTATCTCCAACACCCAGCTGAACTCCCCAGAGGGGTTTTGGGCAGCAGATCCAGCCCAGGAAAGGGAGAATGCAGACTTCAGTGGGCTAGGCTAGGATAAGGATAGAAGGCGACTTCCAGGGAAGGTAGACATGCCTGCAGACCTTTTGTTGTTTTAAAACCTTTTTGTCTCATTCTATGCACTGTTCCTATGGTTAAACAAACAACGCTTTGTTTTCAGAAGATGGTTTTGGGTCAATGCAGTGCTCTGGTCGCAGACTCTGAAGGGAAGAACTGCAGGAACCCTGTAGAAGCTGATGGATAAGCGTGGTTCAAGAGTGGGAGAATCATAGGAGTCCACCCTGAGAGGGGAAGGCAGGAGGCCTGAGACCTGAGAGGGTGAATCCAGAGAGCCCAGAGAGGTGCAGCTAGCCCTGTAACCATGCCAGGGACCCTCTCCCCTGGATCCCGCTCCCTCCCACCCACCAACCAGGCCCCCCATTTCAGAAATGGCGGGGCTCAGTGTAAGAGCTGTTCAGCCAGGACTCTGAGATCAGTTTAACTCCAGCGAGCTGGGCTAGGAATCTTGCTCTTGTGTCTGGGTTTTTGATAATAACTCTTTCCTCTTGGCTAAGAGTCCAGGTGCCGAGGCGATGGGGCTATTATAAACTGCCCCTTCTCCCCTCCCCCAGCACAGGCAAGGTCCCCATTCCTCCTCTCCCACTATAAGGGAACACCCCCAAAAATGCTGGCATCAGTCCCCATCCCCACCAAGCGCTGAACGAACATGTGCATTGGGGCCCAGTTAGTCTCACTGTGGGAACCACCTGATTTCTGTGACTTCACGTGTTCAGTCTAAACAGGGCATTACCACAGCATTTGCAGGGTTATAGAGCAGACAGAGACAGTGGGACTGCTCCTGTATACTGGTGTTGGTGCCAGGGCTGGAGGGGGAGTCGAAGCACCCTCTCATTTCCCTAGAGTTATTTGGACAAACCTTCTGCAAACAGACCATATTCCCCTATCTTCAGAAGGCTCCCACCATGAAATTCACCAGTCCCTAGCACAGCTGCTGAACTAGGGTGACCAAGGTCCCGTTTTTAAAGGGACCTTTAAAACCTATGTTTTTAAAGGGACAGTCCCGTATTTAAGCCCTCCTGCAGGTGTCCCAGCTTTTTCTTAAAAACGGGCAAATTGTCCCATATTTTCTGTCTCCCCCCAATCAGTACTGGCAAATCCTGCTGCTGGACAGTTCCCTGCTTGCCAGCCGCCCTCCCACCAGCAGTGAGTGGGGGGGTCCAGTGGCTGACGATGGGGGTGGGTGTGCAAGGCTGGTGGCGGGGCAAAGATGCAGCATGCAGAGCCAGCCGCTCCGCCTGCCGGTCCGTTAGCGCAGCCCCCGCTGGTGCTGGCTCTTAGCGAGCAGGGCCCTGCCCCACATCCCATTTCCGGCCGGCACTGGTTGTGCTCCGAGAGCTGCGGTGGCTGGTGAGTGCAGGCAGGCGCCAGGCAGCAGCCAGTTACATGTTGCCTCTGCGGCTCACCCATCAGCCCTTTACGTGCTCCCCCTCTCGCTGTCCTCGCCCTGCTTTGCCCCTTCGCCCTCCGCAGCTACACTGCTCCTCCATATCTCCCCTGGTGGGGCATGTCCCATTCCAAGCGCTGTGTGGAGAACCAGCCCCTGGTCAGAGCACTCAGCTCACCAGCAGCCTGGCCTGCAGGCTCCTTCCTTCCCCCACTGCCTCTGGCTGGGCCGGTGCCCGGGAAAGCCCAAGAGCCTCTGGCCCGGGGCGCTGGCCCAGCGGAGCTGAGCCCTGCTTGTGCAGAAGCCCTGCACAGCACTGGCATGGGGAAGCTGCTCCGCCCCTCAGCTAAGCTTTGGAGTGGTGGCAGTGGGAGGGGGTGGGGGAGGGGGTTGGAAGCGATTTTCAGCCTGTTCATGCCCCAAATCTGCAGGCTGCACAGCAGCCCCCAGGGCAGGGGCTTAGCACCTTCTTCACCCCCCCAACTGAAGTCCTGCCCCCAGGGAGTGTGGGGCTGCTCCGTCCCCTAGGCACCCTCCCCTGCTGAGCCACCTCTCTGGCCAGTTTGCTGAAGACCCTGCAGTCAGGTTCCCTGGGCCCTGGTGCACAATGCATCCTTAGAGCTTAACCCCTTCCTACCTGCGCTGTAGCTGGGGGGTGGGGAGCGGGGGGACACAGGAGGCGGCTGAGTTAGGTGGGTGGCCAGCAGCAGCCTGGAGGTGTTAGTTGCCTTTTGACATTGTGTGGACAGGAAGGGACAAGCAGCTTCCAGCCGGGGGGAGGGGGCAGAAGAAGAAGCGATGAGCTCTGCAAAGACATGGGCCAGGACATCCCTTCCTGTCCCTTCCCAACCGCACAGTGCCAAAAGGCTGCTGCTGGCCACATTCTGGTGTGAACCCTGGCAGAAATCGGCGGTGGGGTGGGGTGAGAGGGCATGTGACCCTGCGTGCCCCCCCACGTTACCTTGGCAAGATGTGGTGCCAGGTACCGGGAAAGATGGATCTGTCGCGGGGGCCCAGCCAGGCATGGAAGACAGAGAGCACTGGGCAGGAAGGATCGAGTCAGTCGGTCACCCCCTGTGTGACTGAGGCGTAAGGAAGTGTGCGTGTGTCTGTGTGTCGCCTCTCCCCGTGTGTGTGTGGGGGGGATACGGGTGGTGTATCATCCCCCCCGTGTGAACCCTAAAGCCTTAAAGATAAGAAGGTTAATAAAAAGAATCCAACTACACAGTATTTCTTTTTAGCAGGGGCTCAGTCAGCTTGATGTTAATTTGAACGTTTGTACTGCATAGTTCTGATTGATTGCCATTGAACTCGCTTGAATATGAGTAATTTCCCATATTCAGCATCGGGAAATATGGTCCCAATGCTGAAAGCCCCTGTCCTTTTGTTACCTTCCCTCCAGTTCCCACTGATCTAATCAGCTGCAGGTGGCATTTCCTGCTGGCACAGTGGAGTGAGTGCAGCCTTTTAGCTCAGTTAATATTTAGCCCACTTGGCGAGTTTCCCAATCAACAAATGGGAAAGGTTGGAGGCTTCTCCTTTGTTTGGGAAAAGTTTTATTTCAGCCTTATCAAGAGTTTGGAGGGAGCAAATCTGAGAAAAATGCCATCTGTGCTTTTCAAGTCCAGGGTGTTACTTTGGCCAGTCTCCAGCCCCAAAGTCAGCACTGCTCCGCCAGCTCCCTTGGCCCGGGCAACTTCCTGCCATCGATTTGCCATAAACACGCCGAAGCCTTGGGGGGAAAAGCCTGCATGTAAAACAAGGGAAACACGGCTTCATGATGGGCGTGCAATGCCAGAGAGCCCAAAAGCAATAGACCAATCGCTCAGCCCCTGCTGTGCCAGGGTCCAAGCCTTGGCTGGCAATATGTTAGACACTCCCTCATTGCTTGTGCATGCCCAGGAAAGACTCCATACTGTATGCTAATTCTCAAGTTTACATAGCCATCCAAGCTCCCTAGCTCCTTCTGTCTGAACTTCCTCAGGAGGGGCCCTGGAATCCCACTAGAGGGGGACAGAAAAGGCCTATCAGACCTGCTGCTCCATCTCCTTGGGGCTAAGGCACAGCTGTCCCCCGACATGACGTTGCTGAGTGTTGTGTCCAGTTTTGGCACCTCCCTCCTTTCCCTGGGGAGGGATTCTCTCATCTGATACCACTCCTTGCCAGGAGCCACTTCCTTATCTTCACCCTGAATGTTCCCTTTCTGAGGGTCTTCTGAGCTGTGACGCTCCAGGCTTTAAAGGCTCAGCACATTGTTGGCTGGCCATTCACTTCCTGTCTCTGAACTGCCCAGGCCTTGTGGAAGAGACACGGTGGGTGAGATAATGCCTTTTGTCCACCACCTTCTGCTGATGGAAGAGACGAGCTTGCAAGCTCCAGGTCACCTAAGGGCCTGCAGAAGAGCTCTGTGGAGCTTGAAAGCTTGTCTCTTCCACCAACAGAAGGTGGTCCCGTAAGAGCTATTTCCTCACCCCCTTTGTCCCTGTAATAGCCTGTGACCAACACAACTATGCTGCAAACAGTCCCTGTGGCACATTTTGCCTGGGGAGGGGGCACAGGATGAGCTAGTTCCTGGAGCACGCTCCATGATTGCCAGTAGCCCAACCCCAAGTGTTCCAGAATCACGAGTCACCAACCCCCAAAATCATGAGATTTCTACAAAATAGTAGCTGTTGGGTGCTGTTTCTTTGGGCCTTTTCACACTCCTGCGATGTTTTCAGGCTTTCGCCCACAATCACAAGGGCTAGAAATATTTTTTTTATTAAAATGAAAACTTAGATTCTCCCAGAATCACAGGACTCCAGAAGCTGGAATTTAAGAAAAAACACCAAATATTGTGTGAGTTGGCCTTTGGTTTCCCATCTTTCACTTCTGCTTCAGCCTCTTGGCCTGCCCCTGCAGAACAAACCCCTCCCCAGCACTCTGCATCTGTTGCATCTGCCTAGCTAACCCTCCGGGGCACCCTTCAATGATGCAGATGCATATACTCAGCTTGGGACACTCTTGGATTATTTGGCAGCTGTTCTCGACTCCATATGATGGCTCTGCATCTGTTGGAACTTGCCAATGGGCAGGATCTCTGCTGCCTTCCTGTCCCCGAACTCTCTGGTTGTTTGCCATGCAGGAAACTCTCTTCTGATAACGTTGTGAGTCCCCACCTCTAACTTGCCTTAAATCCCTCCTCTGTTTCACAACAGCTTGTGAGTCTGGAATGGGGCTGGCACGAGCTGGATACTGACAGAGATTTATTTCTGTTAAACCATGTGAGGAGCCAAAATGTGAGGAGAGCACTCAGCATTCACCAGGAGCACTCGGCCTGCAGAATTAACACAGCAACACAAAGAACAAGGGCCGTGAAGAGAGACAGCTCAAACTGGGAAGGTTTGGTCACAGCTACCAGAGCTCCCTCCTGACAGCTTACTATTATGACTGTATCTGTCATGTCAGCGTGGCTGCCAGCAGAAGGACTGGGGGATAAAACAGATGATTAGCAGAGCAGCTGCATGAGAAAGGAAAGGAAAGACCCACCAGCTAATTACACCATCCCCCCGTCGCAGTAAATGCAATAGGGCCATTGTGGACCCCAGTCAGCACCTGCGTTCTCAGGAGTTGGGTGAACTTTTCACCCACTTGGGGGTGGCTGAGCGGGTGGAACAAATCAGCCCGAGTTGGGGTGATGGTGTTTGTTTGCCGGGGGTTAGGCACGGGGTTTTCTGTTGGGCCGGGCAAGAGGAGACTTGGTAGCTGTAGACCAACAAGATGGCCAGGGCCAAGAGTCCAATAGTGCATCGCAAGCCCAAAGGTCAGGCCTGGTGTTTTCTCTTGGGAGCAGGGGATATCGGGGTAGTGACCGTGTTCTGTCTTTTGGATTGTTAAATGTGGCTAACAAAGTTGTAACCAACCATGGAACAATTAAGGACAAGGCCTCTGACTCTGCACTTGTAACACACTTGTAAAGTCTGTGTCCTATCCCCGCATTGCTGCTGATCATTAATGTCCTAGATACCATGCTGTGCAGGGCCCATCAAAAATGTCATGTTCCTGTTTTTCAATGAGAAGTTTAAATTTTCCATGGGAAAAAAACCCATTTTCTCACCAGACCTGGTGCTTTGCTACTACCCTTTGTGACGCTGGCAAACTAGGTCAGTCCCAGGCCACAGGTCAATTCACTTGTGTTAGTGTAGATCAAGGCGATTGTTAATGTATAAGTGTGTATTCAGATGTTTAAACTTCATGAAAACTAATGGATCATTACTTGTATTGTTAGCTAGTCTTATTATAATGCAACAGCAAACATTTACATTTGTGTATAACCCTGTACCTAAATTACCCACCAAAGAAAGCTTGTGAAATACTAATGAAGGACTTAAGGTCTTCAACAGAAAATGCTAATTTCAAAACAAATGGCCATTGTGTGTGATGATCCTGGTCAAGGACTCTTAGTGCATTCCTGAGTATCAGTCATCAAAGAAAAAACCCACAAGGGTACAGACACTGTCAGTTTTCTTTCTGTGTGAAGATATTATTAATATGGACTCAAAGAAAGTTCCTTTATCTCTGGACTGCTTGGATTCTAACAGGGCAAAATAACTGAATGAGAAGATGTAGATCCCCAGAATTATTCTGGGTAGCTCTGGAAAAGACTCCTGGGAAACTGGCAATGTATTACATCACTGCCACCATTTGGAATTACAAACTGTGACACACCTGTTATTATATTTAATCTTCTTTAACTGCTCAATAACTCTCATTCTTTTTTCTCAGCTAATAAACCGTATAGTTAGTTTACTATAGAATTGGCTGCCTTTGGTGTAAGGTCTGGAGTACTAACTGATCTGGGGTAAGCCACTGGTCTCTTGGGCCTGGGAGCAACCTGGGGTATGATTTCAGGTTTGAGTAACCTTTTATCACAAAGTTCAGTTTGTCTGGGTGGCAGGATAGGCTGGAGGGCCTAAGGGGACTGTCTGTGACTCCACGGTAAGACTGGGATAGTGACCAGGAGTTCACATTTGTTACTGGTTTGGTGAAATCTAAGTATAGAACACGCTGCCAGCTTGGGTGTCTGCCCTGTTTTCTGACAGCCTGCCCTGAGGCGGACACTCACAGCTGTGAACCATTCCAGACAGTGACACCCTTCATGCAGGCTTTGCAGGGCTCCTCTTTACTGGGATCCTTTTTCTGAGCCTTGTGCCTGTCTGCACACAGTTCAGTAAGATCATCTGCGGGTAGCCACAGCTGTGTTTTGATGTGTGGAAGGATGGCCCAGTGGTTAGGGTCTCTCTATAGCACGGAGCCACTCCCAGTTCATCTCCCTGCTCTGCTACAGGCTTCCCATGTGACCCAGTGTAAGTCACTTAGTTCTGCTGCGCTTTATATCTCCCATCTGCACCATGGGGATGATCACCCTGCCCCCCCTCACAGGGTGTACCACTGGAAGAGTCTCAGCTCCTTAGATACTGTGGTGAGTGGGGCCATGTAAGGACAACTAGACTTCCCATGGCTGGGGGTCCTACCTCTCCTTCGGTGCTGGAAGCAGCCTAACGAGAGCTGGATTAAGTCCAGTCTCTGTTATGAATAATTCAGGCCTTCGATGTTAGTAGCTTCCCTGTGCACCAGCGTGTTCTCAGTGCGCGCCTGAGCCGCGGCGTGTCTGGCGCTCTGATTAGAACTGGCTATAAGAAAAAAAAGGAAGAAAGAAAAGGTCAGTGCTGGAAAATTGCGATTGATCGATAAATTGCAGAGGGTTTAGAGAAAGGCCACAAGATCTGAGGTCTGCAAAACCTGCTTGTCTGTGAGAGACTTTTAAGGCACTTGATCAGTTTAGCTTCTCTGAGAGCATGCTAAGAAGTGACTGCGTCAGAGTGTACAAATACCAACAGAGGGAGAACTTTTCTGATACTAAAGGGCTCTTAAACCTAGTAGACATAATCCTAACAAGATCCAGTGGCTGAAAGCTGAGGCTAGGTACACTCAAACTAGAAATAAGTACAATTAATCATTGGGAGAAATTAACCATTGGAACAACTTTCCTGGCCAAGGTAAATTCTTCATCTCTTGGAGCCTTTACATCAAGACAGGTCTTTCTAGCAGATCAATTCTAGTTCAACCGTGAGATGTTGGCGTCAATGCAGAATCAGTAGGTGAGGTTCTCTGTCCTGAGTCTGCAGGGGTTCAGACTAGATGATCAGGACAGACCCTTCTGGCACTAAATGCTATGAAATCCCAGCTCTGAAGAGGAGCTGGGAGACTGGTGGTTCAGTTTTGTGGCAATTCCAGAAAAAAAATATTTTGTGTTGAACCAAAAACAAAATGTTTTGAAATTTTCAGTGAATTGAAAAGTTGAAACAAAGAAATCTTTTCAGATTGAACAAAATGTTTTGTCTCAATTCCAAGCATTTTGAAACAGTGCTGAGAGAATTAAGGACATTTTAAATCAGGAGAAATTTCTAAATGAAAGTCATTTTGAAGGGAAAAATGGAAGTGTTTCAATGAAACATTTCAATTTTTAAAAAAATGAAACAAATCATTGGGTGACACCCACACGAATTCGCAAAATGTTTTGGCATCACCAAATCTACATTTCCCACCAAAAACGTTTCCTTGGAAAAGTTTCACCCTATTCTGAAGATTCTATAAACACAGGAGCATTTTTTGTTTTGGCTTCAAAATTTTCTTGAAAATGAAAAGCAGCTTTTTCAGGCATCAGAAAACTCCTTTCATCTGGAACAAGACAGATTCCCAGCTGCGGCAAATCCTACCCAAGGGATCATCACTTTGGCTCACTTGCCCCACGAGTTGGCTGGCAGAGGAGGCCTTCAGATGCCACGCTAGAGCATGCATGTGAAAATCTCTGCTTTTGCTCCTCAGCCCCCTTGGCGGTTGGGCTTTTGGCTCCAGCTGAGCTATGAAGAACAATAAAATGCACATTCTAGTGTACTGGGAGGCAAAAAGTACCTACATCAAAGTGAAATGGTGTTTGAATAAAAGGGCTTGTGGGGGCTTATCTGCTCCTGCTTCTATCTACATTACTTTACTCGCCCAAACTGACTCATGCTCTTTCAAGCCGCAAGCTCCTCGGCACTCAGATGAGAGGTTAAACAAGATTTCCCTTCATCCTCGCCAGACTGCCAGCAAGAAATCAAACATGAGCCCTTCAGTACGGTCCAATTACCTACACAGCAAAGCACAGGTTATGGCATGTCACATGAGCAGCGGAACAAGTGATTTTAACTCTCATTCAGACCCAGAAAATCTCCCTAATGCAATGGCTTTGATCTCCATCTCACATGTTGGGATCTTCAGAGCTCCTCCTTGGCTCATAGCTGGGGTTAGACTCGCAAATGATTAGTCGGACTTGCTCATCAGTGTGGTACCAGAATTGTGTGCACACACAACCAGGTGCTCCAGAGCCCCATTAGGGTATTAGAGGGGCTACTGGGGGCTCGGCCGGGGGTGGGGTCAGCTTCTCTGCTCCTCCTTCCCTCTGTTCCATTCTTACACCGCACCACCCATCACCCTGGAACCTGTGGTTCCGCCCTTGAGGGCTGGTCACTGGTTCTGGCTCTTCTTGGTAATGAGCATGTTGTGAGCACTGGAGATGGATTCCCCAGAAGTGAAAGTCCTGGCAGTGCTTTATCTGATGTCTCGCCATTTCCTACCCGGCCATGGGGCTGCCCGTCTCAGACCAGATTCAGCTGCCTGATCCTAGCTTGAACTTTCCCCGTCTGTGGTGTTACACACTCACTGGCTACATGGCTGTGTGATAGAGTGGCTCTCCCAAATTTCGTTCTGCCTTTCATGTTTGTGGTCATAGGGCTCATCCCTGCCCGACTGGCCTCACCAGGAGCTTTGCTGTGGATGCTCTTAGAATCATAGACTTTAAGGTCAGAAGGGACCATTATGATCGTCTAGTCTGACCTTCTGAAGTTGGGGGTGTAGCTACCAGAGGGACAAGAGGGAAAAATAAATGATTGCTCAGAAACACCTTTTCTTTCTGAGGATCATTCCTTTAGGTGCCAGGAAAAGCTCTACCATGTACTCATGACAAAGCTAGAGTCTGTACACCCAGGATCTCAGAATACAGTGCCCTTCAGAACTAGGCAATGCCAGTAGGAACCACGTCTCTGTATCCATTCACTGGTAGAACTGGAGAGTTATTTCTGCCACCTCAACCCAGTCTATCCATCATCCATTCCTCTCAGCTATGATTTCACCTCTAGTCCTCCCTCTCCTCCCCCACCCCACACCCTGACTCACCCGCATATTGCAGCTGAGAAGAGGCTTCGGATTTACGTCACGGGCTTTTCCACTTTCCTTTGACATTTCAGACAAAGCTGAAAACAGCCATGTGTCTTTGCACACAGAGTGGCCCTTCTCCTCCCTGGGTCGGGAGCAGCCAGGTCCCCTTTCAGCTGAAAGCCAGGCCCTGATTATTAAAGGGGGAGGTTTGGAGAAGGGGTCAGTAAAGTGGTGATGGGTACCTCCCTGCAGAAATCTCAGAGATCTGCCATTGAAAACTCATCAAAGGGCTATTCTGCACGTCTGGCTTAAAATGAGGTTGCTATTCTGGACAGACAATCATACTATTGAGTTTGCCAAGGCAGAATGGGGACTGACAACTGAGTAGTTCCCATTCCTTACCCCTTAGTAGACTAGTTAATAGATCTATAGTAGTCTTCAGCCAGTTTTTTAACCCTTTAAAAGAAAATCATTATATCTATTGTGCATCACATAAAACAATCTCACTGGGGTGAGGAGGCAGGAGGTGAGGGGTGGGGGGGGGTTTGAGGAGGCGAGTGGGGGGGGGTGAGGAGGCGAGTGCGGGGGTTTGAGGAGGCAGGAGGTCCTAGGGGAAGAGTAAGGAGGTGAGCAGCGAGCCAGCAGCAGGGTGAGGAAGTGGGCAGGGGGGTTTGGCTGTGAGCGGGGCAGTGAGGAGGTGAGCAGTGAGCCATCAGTGAGTGGGAGTTCTTGCGGGTGGCACGGGGGTGTCTGTGGCAGGGGAGCATGGGCAGCAGGTGGAGCCCCACTTTGGGGAGGCTAGCTCCTGACTGCACCCCTTCTGCCTGTGCTCCTGCCCCCGGCAGCTGGAACCCCAAGACCCCTTGCACCTGGAGCTACAAGCCCCCTGCCTGGAGAACCCCCAAGCCTCCCAACCTGCCCGGAGGAGCCCCAGGCCAGACGCAGCCATGCCTCCCTTCCCCTCCCCTCCCCAGACCCAAGCCACCCAAGTATGTTTTTCATTATTATTTGGACTTCTATTATGTCAAAGCATTTTAAAATTTACTTCAGAATTGTTATACAGACAACCACTTTTACCAAAAAAGCAAAAGAATCAATAATAAAAAAGACAAGAACGTGCAAAGCACCTTATTTGTCTTTCTATCTGTTAAGTCCAGTAAAGAATAGAGAGAACTGTGCATGATTTTTATTACTGAGTCTGCAAAAAATACCCCCCCAAACCTTACATAAATAAATGACAATGATTTGGATGTATATATGTGCATATTACTTTATTAACTTTAGGAAAAATAAATAATTTTAGGAAAAAGTGTAAGTGCGGCCACCAGCAAGAGTTGGTGGCCGCACTCTGAGGCCACCAAAACATTTGTTGCGAGTACCCCCGGTCTAGACAAAGCTTTAAAGGGAGCCGTCACAGTCATATCAAGACTGGTTGGATTTTCCATTTTCACTTAAATAAAACAACAGACTTATCTCATGGCTCTCAGAGCAGCTGTGCTCAGGCCACTCCCCCCCCCGCACACACACTGCTGGCAACAAACCCAGGGACACACTCCAGGAAAAATTCCGAACCAGAGTCGAGGTGGGATGTTGGCTTTGTACCCATAATGGACATGGGCAGCACGTGACTCCTGCATTTGGGGAGGCTGGGAGCAAGTGTTGGAAGCTCCCTAGAAGTGGGGGGCCACACCTCCTGCTCCACCCCAAGGCCCACCCCAACTCCGTCGCATGCCCCTGAGGCCCTGCCCACACTCCACCCCTGCTCTGCCCCGAGGCCCATCCCCACTTGGCCTCCTCCCCCAAGGCCCCCTTGTCTGCCATTCGTGCCTCTTTGTTCCCTTCCCCCACCCGCTGCTCGCTCCTCTTTGCCCCAGAGGTCCTCCCTGCCAGCCAGGGGTGGAGAAGTGTGAATGGAAGGTGGGGACACATCGGGGGCAAGAGGTGGAGCGGAGGTGGGAAGAGAAGCAGCGTGTGTGGGGCCACAGGGTGGAGTGTGGGTGGGGCCAAGGCCCCAGTACCCTAGCGGTGGCAGCGGGCCAGCACACGTCCAGAGGGAGGAGCGCTGTGTCCTGTTTGGGGAGGCTTAGCCTCCCCTGGCCTCCTATCCCCGCCAACCATGGTAACAGAGCTAGTCTAACCTGAGAGTGAGAAGTTGGTTCTATACCCATTATATATCCGCCTCACGTACATCCCTGACACATCTGAGGTCATTGTTCCTGTTAGGTGTACAGGACAACTGTTAAAAAATCTGTTTTCATTAAGATCTCACAGAAGGTTTTAACACCAGCAGGCGTTTGCCAGCTCAGCCATTTTGCTCAGTTCTGGCAGGATCTCAAGTGTGAAGCAGCAGAAAAAGCAGAGAAGTTCTTAGGCTATGTCAGCACTTAGACACCACAGCACGGGGTGATCAGTCACCATGGCCCCAATTCTGAGGTGCCCTGTCCTGGAGCAGCACAGGACCAGGGGATGGACAGTTAGGACAAAGGTAGCTATATAGCGCCTTTGTACTCCCTTGGCCAGTGCCCCAGCTGGTGTAAATCAGAGTTACATCATTGATTTCACCTTGTTATCCTGTATTCTGGGGTTGTTTGAGCATCTGTCTAGCCCACAGTGTAAATTATAGCAGCCTCAGGGCTGCTCTAGCTCATGCTGTAATTCCTATGGTCCTCCAACCACAGTGGCATAAAGGGGCTTAGGAGACCACACAGTGCAGTGGGCCAAAGGCACTGCATTTGATTCAGGTGGCTCTATCTGTATTTAACATCTGGCCTCAAATTTCAGTCCCAGCCTCTAAATCAGGAGTGGGGAAACTACAGCCCACAGGCTGGTTCCGGCCCATCAGGGCTTTGAATCTGGCCCACAGGATTGCCATCCCCGTGGCCCCACAGGCCCCACGCCACTTCTGGAAGTGGCCGGCACCACATCCCTACGGCCCCTGGGGGAGGGGAGGCAGAGGACTCCATGCACAGTCCTCACCTCCAGGCACTGCCCCCCGCAGCTCCCATTGGCCGGGAACGGGGAACCGCAGCCAATGGAAGCTTCGGGGGAGGTACCCGCAGGGGAGGGCAGCGCGCGGAGCCCTCTGCCCCCCCTCCCCTAGGAGCCACAGGGACGTGGTGCCAGCCGCTTCTGGGAGTGGTGTGGCGTGGGGCCAGGGCAGGCGGGAGCCTGTCTTAGCCCTGCTGCACGTCTCTACCACCCCGGAGCTGCTCCAGGTAAGTGGTGCCAGGCCGGAGCCTGCACCCCAAACTCCTCCTGCACCCCAACCCCCTGCCCTGAGCTCCCTTGTACTCCCCGCACCCCTCCTGTGTCCTAACCCCCTGCCCTGCGCCCCCTGCCACACCCCTCCTGCACCCTGCACCCCAACCCCCTGCCCTGAACCCCTTCCTGCACACTGCACCCCCTCCCATACCCCACACTCCCTCCTGCATCCCAACCCCCTGCCCTGGCCCTGCATTCATGGCCCTGCATGTAATTTCCCCACCCAGATGTGGCCCTCGGGCCAAAAAGTTTGCCTGCCCCTGCTCTAAATCCTGCCACTGCTGCTGGACGAGAGAATGGAAAATAAACATGAATGCAAATTGCTGGATAGACAGCAGAGGGCAGTGCTAACCCACGGAACAGGGCTAGCCACTGCCTCCAGGCTTCAGAGTAGCAGCCATGTTAGTCTGTATCCGTAAAAAGAAAAGGAGGACTTGTGGCACCTTAGAGACTAACCAATTTATTTGAGCATGAGCTTTCGTGAGCTACAGCTCACTTCATCGGATGCATTCAGTGGCTGTGCAGCTCGGATAACTTACAGGGAGCAGAGTGTGGCGGGAAGACCGGATTTGGCAATGGGGACCCAGGTGTGAAAGACATCAGTGGCTCCTAACAGGGTACTCTGTGGGGACAAGCCTCACCTGTGCCACCGGCAGAGATAGTGTTTCTGGCTCAAGAGATTTCCACCAGGGCTGCTAGAAAAATGGGAATTCTTCTCCATGAATCAGTTCAATCGAAACAAAATTTTCCCCTGGAATTTTCTGATTTTTCAGCTACAGATACAGAACTGAGTGTTCATCGTGAATGGGGTGGAGCTGGAACAAGCCTTTTGGTTCTGAATTGCTCCCTCAAGAAATATGAGCCTTTTGAGCCACACAGACATTTCTGTGAAAAGCCAATGCCCATTGAAAACCCTTTTCAACATCCTGGGTGTATTTAATTCACATACTCACTACAAAGCACAGCTCTAGTCTACCCATGATATTTATACAACTCCAATTACCATATACAGGAGCACTTCATGGTACCCCTATGTGGCAGGGCAGGGCAGTTGTCTCTATTGTACAGAGAAGAACTGACATCCAGCTGGGCTGAGTGACTTGGCCAAGGTCACGCAGGCAGTCTGTGGCTGAGCAGAGTATTGAACCCAAGTTTTCCACATCCTAAGTGAGCACCCCAGTCACTAGGCCATCCTTCCTCTTGCAGGGCATGTAAAGCCCTGCCTGCCAAGGTCCCTGATTCTGCGGGTCTGGCTGCACTTCGAGCGGAAGGCGATTCCCAGCTCGAGGAGACAGACTAGCACTCGCTCTGATTGAGATGTAGTGTAGCCGCGGGGTGCGAGCGGTAGAAGGGGCTAGCTGCCCACAGTACGTACCTAGTGTCAGGTCAGGATAGGGTCAACCCAGGGCAATGAGCCGCCACCACAGCTACCCTCAGTTTTTAGCGTGCTAGCGTAGCTCATGCCTACTTGGTACGGCACTCTGTCCCCCTCCAGCAGCAGCTAGACAGTGATGAGTCTGCTACTGCCTTGGCCAAGAGAGATGTATCTCGAAGCTCATGCATTAAGCTCCAGCATTCCCAGGTTTGACCCCCTCCGCAGATTGGGGGTCTGCTGGTGTTACACTAGCTCGATAAGAATTAGCACACGTGTGTTTCCGCAAGATGGGAATTGCACACCCAGCCCAAGTGCTGTTACGCCCCATGTGTCAGACTCGTGCCCCCTTCCTGCACTCGGCTTTCCCCCCAGTGCCTCCTTTCTGCTACTACGGGCTACTCCCAGGGCTTCTGAGGGTACAGCCAAGGCTTCCTCATCCCCTTCTCTGTGCTGGCTCCCTGACCCCCAAACCCCTCAGTGCCATGCATGGGGCAGCAACCGAGGGAGAGGCCTGCACCACAGCTTCCTGGGGCTGTGCAGCAGCAGCAGCACATTGCATCCATGGGGGGCCACTGTGGGGTGAGGGAGACCCCCACAAATGGTGGGGGAGACTGGGCAGCCACTGGAAAAGCCAGGGAAAAAGAGCCCAGCAGCTGACAAGAAATGAGACAATGGGGGAAGGAAAGCAGAAGCTGGGCTGCTGGGGAATAAGGTTGCCAACTTTCTGATCACACAAGCCCTGCCTCTTCCCTGAGGCCACACCTCTGCCCTGCCCCTTCTTGGAGGCGCCATCCTCTGTCCCTCTGTCGCTTGCTGTCCCGCACTTTCACTGGGCTGGGGCAGGGGGTTGGGGTGCAGGAGGGGGTGAGGGCTCTGGCTGAGGGTGCAGACTCTGGGATGGGGCCAGAAATGAGGGGTTTGGAGTGCAAGAGGGGGCTCAAGGCTGGGGCAGGGGGTTGGGGCACAGGTGGGGGTTGGGGTGCAGGCTCCGGGTGGCTCCCGGAAGTGACCGGCATGTCCAGCTCCTAGGCTCAGGAGCAGCCAGGAGGCTCCGCGCACTGCTCCGCCTGCAGGCATCACCCCTGCAGCTCCCATTGTCTATGGTTCCTGGCCAATGGGAGCTGTGGAGTTGGGCCGGGGGCAGCAGGTGGAGCCTCTCTGGCAGTCCCTGTGCCTAGGAGCTGGACATGCTGGTTGCTTCCGGGAGCCATGCAGAGCCAGAGCATGTAGGGAGCCTGCCAGCCCTACTGTGCCGCCGACCGGACTTTTTGCATCTATTAAAATCTCCTGGATTGCTTTCAATAGTCATCAGGAGATTGATGCCAATTCCGGTAGACTCCTGGCCAATCCGGGAGGGTTGGCAACCCTACTGGGGAACCAAAGCTGGAGACTGAGGGTCTGTGGAGCTGGATTTGCTGGGTACCAGGATCAAGTCCAGGGACCTAGTAAAAATCCTAATTGCTCCGGGAAAAGCTTTGCACCCGCTCCTCAGCTGATCTCCAGACAGGGCTGCAGAGTTTTTCCTGCAAAGCCCCAGCTGCCCCCGGCATCCAACTAAACCAGGGAATGATACAAAATATGGGAAATTCCAGAACATGAGCCCTGCTAAGGTGAAGCTTCAGCCACTAAACTCACTTCAAGAGAAGCTGGAGAACTAAAAACAGCTGTAAAAAACAAGCCAAAAACATTAAAAACTATGGAAAGTGCAAGCTCAGGCAAGATGAGCTGTCAGAGCCCAGCCTTACCCCACCACCTATGCCACTGGACAGAACCATTCCCACTGGGCAGCTTTACCTCTGCCCTGGGACAAAGCACAGTCAATGCAAAGTGTAAATGAAGCTTTCCCCAGTCTTCCAGCTTTCTCCTGAGGGCTCCATGAGCCCTTTAATGTCTTACTCCCAATCATACAAAAATACACAAAATGTGGCTTTTTGTACAATTATAACCAACCTAAAACATCAAGGCTACATTAACATTCAAAACTATCTAGCTAGGTTTATCTGCAATATCCATCATCGAACAGGAATGTTCTCCTAGTGAGCAAAATAATTCCATGTACAGATCATTAGAGGAAAAGCTAATGCCTGAACACAGCTTAAACGTAACCCGCCTCACACCAGATCATCAGAATGTCATTTACATTAAAAACATAAAGTATTCATTTTGTAATGGCCCATTCACTTTGATACTGCCATGCAAATAACATGCATCCATACTGAATTATCCACTTTCAAATGTTATAAGGCCCAGGGTAACTCCCATCATTGGCAAAAGGAAGACTGTCATTGACTTTAATGGTACTTGGACCAGGCCCTAGTACAGTGACACAAATCCAGAGACAGAGCTAATATTTTCTGGGTCACTAAGAGAGAGAGAGAGAGAGAGAGAGAGAGAGAGAGAGTGTGTGTGTGTGTGTGTGTGTGTGTGTGTGTGTGTGTGTGTGACCTTAGCTTGGGAGTTCCAGAGTTATTATTGGAGCTGGTCAACAGATTTTGAAATTTGAACTTTCAAAATTCACACATTAAGTTGAGCTAACAGACGTATTGGAGCATAAGCTTTCGTGGATGCATCTGACGAAGTGGGTATTCACCCACGAAAGCTTATGCTCCAATATGTCTGTTAGTTTACAAGGTGCCACAGGACTTTTTGCCGCTTTTACAGGTCCAGACTAACATGGCTACCCCTGTCAAGGTTCCTTCCCCACTCTGAACTCTAGGGTACAGATGTGGGGACCTGCATGAAAGACCCCCTAAGCTTTTCTTACCAGCTTAGGTTAAAAACTTCCCCAAGGTACAAACTTTGCCTTGTCCTTGAACCGTATGCTGTCACCACCAAGCGTTTTAAACAAAGAACAGGGAAAGAGACCACTTGGAGACGTCTTCCCCCAAAATATGCCCCCAAGCCCTACACCCCCTTTCCTGGGGAAGGCTTGATAAGAATCCTCACCAATTGGTACAGGTGAACACAGACCCAAACTTTTGGATATTAAGAACAATGAAAAATCAATCAGGTTCTTAAAAAAAGAATTTTAATTAAAGAAAAGGTAAAAGAACCACCTCTGTAAAATCAGGATGGTAAATACCTTACAGGGTAATCAGATTCAAAACATAGAGAATCCCTCTAGGCAAAACCTTAAGTTACAAAAAGACACAAAAACAGGAATATACATTCCCTCCAGCATAGCTTATTTTACCAGCCATTAAACAAAGAAAATGTAACGCATTTTCTAGCTAGATTACTTACTAATTTAACAGGAGTTGGAGGGCTTGCATCCTTGATCTGTTCCTGGCAAAAGCATAACACAGACAGACAGACAGAACCCTTTGTTCCCCGCCCCTCCAGATTTGAAATTATCTTGTCCCCTCATTGGTTATTTTGGTCAGGTGCCAGCGAGGTTACCTTAGCTTCTTAACCCTTTACAGGTGAAAGGATTTTGCCTCTGGCCAGGAGGGATTTTATAGCACTGTGGACAGAAAGGTGGTTACCCTTCCCCTTATATTTATGACAACCCCTCTGATAAATTGAGCTAGAATGTTCCCAGGATAATGTTTCCATTTCTCAGCCCGCTACGGCGTGGGTTGAAATGGTCTGAACCTCAACATTTCAAATTTTGAAAAAACTCTCAAAATTTTCATAAATCTTTTCTCCCTTTTCCCCCCACAGCTGGCTCAAATTATTATGAAAGATTTGGGGTCTTCTAGTGGACTTGCTTAGTGGGGAGAAGATGAGACAGAGAGAGGGAATGAACCACACGGGATAGCTGTTAGTCGCTGTTAGTGGAAGGTGCTCCGCTAATGCAGGGATGAGGGTCGTACAAGAACCTGAACAGAACAGACTAGAATAGAGGTGGAGGCCTTTGCCACAAGAGGTAATAAGAAATCTCTCCACAACCATAGGGAGAATATCTGTTCCCTCTAAGATGGCTGTTCCAAAGAAGAGAGGAAAAGAGAAGTTGGAGGAGGAAGAAGGGGAAATGAATATGTCACACTATGAGAAATACTTCAAAGGATAGATAGATAGATAGATTTGATAGGGTTATGTTAATAATTGCTGTGTGTTTTTGTAGGGGTTTGCCTGCCTGTGTGATTTCTTCCTTGTGTGAATGGGACCATCCTCGCTTTCCATGGGGTGGGTTGACACTCTGGAGGAAGAAGCTGTGTTCATTCTAGCCCAGGCCCCAGATTAGCTGGCCAGTGTCGGGCTTACAATGGTGCCAGTGGCTCCATGGAGCCGGGCCCATGCCCAGAAGGGGCCCCGGCCTGCTCCACTTTCACTGCGCCCTGAGATCCCACTGGCTCCCCACCACCACCACTTGCTCCTCTCGGCCTGCCCACTGGCTGGTCAAGGGCTCCTCTCTGCCCCCTGCCCACCTCCCTGCTTCTCTCTGCCCCCTGCCCCATCCCCCAGCTCCTCTGCCCTCTGACCGGACCCCAGTGCACCTCCGGCTCCGGGCAGTCTCTGCTTCCCACCACCTGTGGGTCCCCACCCGTCTCCCTGGAGCTGAGCTGCCTGGGACTGGTGCAGAAGCCTGGCCAGTCTCAGCTGGGAGTGAGGGTGAACAGTGTGGGGGGGGGCTTGGCTGGGCCCCTCCAGACAAGTGGGTCCTGAGGGGGCCCGGCTGGGACAGGCCCTGGCCTGGCTGATTGCGCCACTCCCGAGGGGCCGGAGCAATTCCCGGCCCTGGGACCGGCCCTGGCTGCGCTGCCGGCTCAGCCCAGCAGACAGTCACCTCCCAGCAGGGCCGGTGAGTGCAGCCAGGAGGCAGGGCGTGGGGGAGTGGGTCTGGGGGGAGTCTGAGGGGGTGCTGGGCTGTGAGGGGGCGGGGAAGATCTGTGTGTGTTGGGGCACTAGGGAGTAGGGTTGCCAACTTTCTACTCACACTAAACTGAACACCCTTGCCCCGACCCCTGCCCCACCCCTTCTCTGAGGCCCCCACCCCCCACTCACTCCATCCCCTCTCCCTCTGTCGCTCGCTCTCCCCACCCTCAATCACTCGCTCATTTTCACCAGGCTGGCTCAGGGGGCTGGGGTGCGGTAGGATGTGAGGGCTCCAGCTGGGGGTGCGGCTCTGGGATGGGGCTGGGGATGAGGGGTTGGGGATGCAGGAGGGTTCTCCGGGCTGGGACCGAGGGATTTGGAGGGCAGGAGGAGGATCTGGGCTGGGGCAGGGGGTTGGGGTGTGAGGGGCTCCTGGGTGCAGGCACCCGATGGCACTTACCTCAAGCAGCTCCCAGAAGCAGCAGCATGTCTCCCTCTGGCTCCTATGTGGTGGCAAGGCCAGGTGGCTCTGCACGCTGCCCCGTCTGCAGGCACCACCCCCGCAGCTCCCATTGGCCAGGAATCCTGGCCAATGGGAACTGCGGGAGGCGGCGCTTGGGGTGAGGGCAGCGTGTGGTGCCCCCTGGCTGCCCCTTTGCATAGGAGCCAGAGGGGGGACATGCCAGCTGCTACCCAGGAGCTGCGTGGTGTGGAGGCTAGCGGGGAGCCTGCCAGCCCTGCTGCATGGCACTGCCAACTGGACAGTCAACGGCCCAGTCAGCGATGCTGACCAGAGCCACTAGGATCCCTTTTCGACCTGGTGTTCCAGTTGAAAGCCGGATACCTGGTCACCCTACTAGGGAATGAGGGTTCTGTTTGGGGTGCTGAGCAGCTGTGGTGGGGTTGTTGGGAGGGGGCACTAGGCACGGGTGGTGTTGTACAGGGTGTTGTGCATTTGTGGGGAGGATTTGAAGGGGGTGCTGGGCATACTGAGTCTGAGGGGGCTCTGGCCATAGGCAGTCGGAGGAGTGTTGGGCGGGGGGTTGTGTGGCACGGCCTGGGCTCACCTCTGAGGGGAAGGGGCACGCTGGCAGCAGAGAGCCGGGCAGGCCACTGTGCATCTGGCGGCTGCCGGTTGTAAATAGTGCCCTCACACTGGGCTGGGCGGAGCTGGGCTGCCCCTGCCATGCCATGCCCTATTGCCCCTGGCCAGCCTCTCACTCTGGGGACTGACCTCCCCGTGACATGCTCTGCTGCCTCCATGGGGACCCACAAATATGTTTGGCGCTGGGCCTGCAAAAGTTTAATCCAGCCCTGGGTGACAGCCTAGAGTGGAAGAGAGAACCTGCCAGCGCTCCAAGCTCTGCTGCAGAATGTAGGGCACCTCTGTGGACTGGCCATCAATCATTTAACGCAATGAATTTTTCATGTGTAAGAATCTTTTTAAGTAACAAGCCCTAGTGCAAAGCGACTAGCGAGCACTGATTACTGATTTAGAACCTGCTGCACTGCAGTCCAGAGGACAATGTGTCTCACTGTAACGTGCGCAGGGTGGGGTCCCCTCGTCACAAGCAGAGATCAGTCTTCAAAAATGCACCCCCTCCAGGCCTTACCCCCCAGAGAGATGAACTGTCACCCCGCACGTCCCCCTTCCCGCCCTAAAGCCATTAGCTGTGATCAGGGCAAGGCTTTGGTCACGGTGCATGTTGCCAAGAAACACAAACTGGTCATGGCAAATTTTCTAAATCTCCAGGATTAGTCACTGGCTTGTCTGTGTGCTCTGGAGCAAAGCAGAGCCAGCCACCCTGCTGCAGGGGTAGGGAGCCCAGGGCTCAGCCGCCCAGTGGTGGGGACACAAACCTAAGCGGAAGACCATGGCTTTGCTCTCATTTGTCAGTCAGGACCAAAGCACTGTGGGCTCTGGCTCTTCTCCAAACCGAGGTGACAGGTGGTAACTGTCACCAACACGTCTCCCGCGTATGAATGTGCAATCTCACACGCTGCAATTATTTCCTGTTCAGACGATTGGAAGGATCTGGTCTCAGGTGCCACTGGGGAATAACAGCTGGCAAACCCTGACTTTGCCTGGTGGCCCCTTGAGTTGCAACAGGCCCATTCGGAGTGGCTTGCTGGTATTGTCAGTGCTTTTGTCAGACCCTGGGACCTTGGCTGATTCCCTTATGGAGACATGTGAGGGGCGCAGTCCCGCTCTGAGACCATTGAGGGTGTATTGGCCCTTTAAAACCTCATTCTCCTGGTTTGCTGGCCTCTGCCTGCCACTCTTTATCTCCCTGTCGCAGTCTGTCCAGGGGCCTGACAATGTGGGGTTCAGAAAGCCCAGTCTCCTCCTCTTAGCTGCTCCTGCAATCTCACCCCACCCTGTGGGGTTGCTGGGTCTGGGCCTTAGGCGCTTGCCAGCCATTGCCGAGGACTTCCCATGG
Organism: Eretmochelys imbricata; assembly: GCF_965152235.1. Lineage (NCBI taxonomy): Eukaryota > Metazoa > Chordata > Testudines > Cheloniidae > Eretmochelys > Eretmochelys imbricata. The sequence goes on from NC_135596.1 coordinate 3,038,577, forward strand.
GGTAGTCCCCAGCCACCCCCTTCTGCCTGAGCATTTTGTCAAGGTTGTCAGTCTAGTACTTAGCAGTAGGCATGGAAATGACCTAGGCGCGCCCCAGCACAAGGCAGTTTCTCCTTCATCTGGGTACAACGTGATCCTGGTCAGGTTGGAGATTATGGCCCCACCTCCCTTAAATTGACCTAGTGTTGTCATTCACAGCAGAGCAAGGGGAGTGTAAGATGCCACCCGGCTGGTCAGGGAGCCTTTTACGCCCACATTGCACAGGTGTGAAGGAGAACATTGGAACAGGTGTGAGACGGAATCACGGTTGGGTCGTTGGCCATGGGGACTGAACCCAGGAGCTCTGGATCTCAAAACATAAACTGTGACTACCCGAGCTAAAGAATACAGCAAGGGTCTCGAGGGCTTCCCCGGCCTCATAAGTCTTGATACATGAACTAGCCACTCGGGGGAGACAGAGCCACATTGTTTTAGGGTGGATTACGCAGGATGACGGTAATGGGGACTGGGCCGTGTCTGTTAATGGGGGTATTACTGCTGGTCAGCGTTTGTATTACCTTGGGCCTGGACCTTGTTGTGCTAAGTGCTGTGCAAACACACAGCTGGGCCCTATGGGTTAGCATGGCCACAAAGTGTAACAGCAACAGGGCACTGGGCCCTATGTCCCCAGAACAATGGGGTCTCATTTTGTTGGTCTTCTCCTTGGTTGATGCACGTTGTGCCTGCTCTGCTGAGCCGCCCGTGGCCGCAGCGCTGCCTTCGGGGCTGAGAAGGAAAATGTTCAGCTGCCATTTGTTCCAGTGCTAGCCTTTTTTCTTGCAAAGAGCGCCTGAAAAGTACAAGCACTATAAACCCATGTACAGGGCTGGGAGGAACAAGCAGCTGAGTCCTACTTCAGCAAGAGCCTGGGGGATGGTGGAGGGATGGGACCTAAAAAGATTCCCCTCCCCCCACACCGTGGAAGGACAACGATTCAGGTGAGTGTATGATGTGTCCCAAGGACTCACCTGGGAGGCAGTGTGATCTAGTACATGGGGTGCTGGGCTGGGGTTCAGGAGATGTGGGCTTGATCCCTGGTTGTGCCACTCACCTCTTGGGTGACCCAGGGAAAGTCTCGTCCCCTCTATTTTCTTCCCACCCTTTGTCTTCTACTGACAGGCAATAAGGAAGTTTACAGTCTTGCCAGACACATTTTATTGCCCATTAGTTGCATTTTTCCACCAGCACCTTTTGCTTTCTCCTGTGCCACCCCTCATGCATATTTAACCCATAACCACTGCCCAGCGACCTTTGTCAGCTCAGCGGGGAAGAAAGCAGCTGTTTAATGGTACTGACGCATCTGACGTGATGAGAGGGTCAGGAGTTTGAAGCCTGTCCCAGATAGTCTTTGGGCCCTTCTGGGGCAGTAGCTTTTCTATGAACTGGCCTCAATCAGAGTATAAAGATACAGTATTACAATATACAGGATTACTGAAGAGCTATCTGGTATGAAAAGCAATGCTGTCAATCAGTCAGCAAGGCAAGCATGATGCCAGCAACGCGTCTTGATGGACCAAATGCAGCTGACTTTGTTAGACTCTCTGTGTCACTTTGAACAGCACAGGTAGCTCTGCCTGAAGAGAGGTCATCGGAGTTTTGTGTAGGTTTTCGTGGCTTGTGTGCAATGCGATGCTTTCCCGGTGTCCCTTAGACAAGAGATCCTTGATTGGTTCATGGTGCCACTAGTTTTAGCAGATGAAACAGCAGTATTAATAAATGGAACCTGGTGATAGAGAACACGTTGAGAGCATTGTGCCGATTGAAGGTCCATGTCGTGTGGCCTGGCCACATTCCAGGTGTAGATGGAGAAGGTGTTTGGTGATGGAAAAGAAGCAATTATTCCCTAGGAGCCAGACAAGTGTGATCTCCCAGATTCTCCAGCCTAAAGTCTTTGAACTAAGCATTGGAGAAGCTCAATTCTGTCAATCTGATTCTCATGGGTGACTTTAATTTTCCTGATATCTGCTGGGAAAGCAATACTGCGGTGCATAGACAATCCAGGAAGTTTTTGGAAAGCGTAGGGGACAATTTCCTGGTGCAAGTGCTAGAGGAGCCAACTAGGGGGGGCGCTTTTCTTGACCTGCTGCTCACAAACTGGGTAGAATTAGTGGGGGAAGCAAAAGTGGATGGGAATCTGGGAGGCAGTGACCATGAGTTGGTTGAGTTCAGGATCCTGACACAGGGAAGAAAGGTAAGCAGCAGGATACGGACCCTGGACTTCAGGAAAGCAGACTTTCTCCCTCAGGGAACTGGATGGCCAGGATCCCCTGGGGGACTAACTTGAAGGGGAAAGGAGTCCAGGAGAGCTGGCTGTATTTCAAGGAATCCCTGTTGAGGTTACAGGGACAAACCATCCCGATGAGTCAAAAGAATAGTAAATATGGCAGGCGACCGGCTTGGCTTAACGGTGAAATCCTAGCGGATCTTAAACATAAAAAAGAAGCTTACAAGAAGTGGAAGGTTGGACATATGACCAGGGAAGAGTATAAAAATATTGCTCGGGCATGTAGGAATGAAATCAGGAGGGCCAAATCGCACCTGGAGCTGCAGCTAGCGAGAGATGTCAAGAGTAACAAGAAGGGTTTCTTCAGGTATGTTGGCAACAAGAAGAAAGCCAAGGAAAGTGTGGGCCCCTTACTGAATGAGGGAGGCAACCTAGTGACAGAGGATGTGGAAAAAGCTAATGTACTCAATGCTTTTTTTGCCTCTGTTTTCACTAACAAGGTCAGCTCCCAGACTGCTACGCTGGGCATCACAAAATGGGGAAGAGATGGCCAGCCCTCTGTGGAGATAGAGGTGGTTAGGGACTATTTAGAAAAGCTGGACGTGCACAAGTCCATGGGGCCGGACGAGTTGCATCCGAGAGTGCTGAAGGAATTGGCGGCTGTGATTGCAGAGCCATTGGCCATTATCTTTGAAAACTCGTGGCGAACCGGGGAAGTCCCGGATGACTGGAAAAAGGCTAATGTAGTGCCAATCTTTAAAAAAGGGAAGAAGGAGGATCCTGGGAACTACAGGCCAGTCAGCCTCACCTCAGTCCCTGGAAAAATCATGGAGCAGGTCCTCAAAGAATCAATCTTGAAGTACTTGCATGAGAGGAAAGTGATCAGGAACAGCCAGCATGGATTCACCAAGGGAAGGTCATGCCTGACTAATCTAATCACCTTTTATGATGAGATTACTGGTTCTGTGGATGAAGGGAAAGCAGTGGATGTATTGTTTCTTGACTTTAGCAAAGCTTTTGACACGGTCTCCCACAGTATTCTTGTCAGCAAGTTAAGGAAGTATGGGCTGGATGAATGCACTATAGGGTGGGTAGAAAGCTGGCTAGATTGTCGGGCTCAACGGGTAGTGATCAATGGCTCCATGTCTAGTTGGCAGCCGGTGTCAAGTGGAGTGCCCCAGGGGTCGGTCCTGGGGCCGGTTTTGTTCAATATCTTCATAAATGATCTGGAGGATGGTGTGGATTGCACTCTCAGCAAATTTGCGGACGATACTAAACTGGGAGGAGTGGTAGATACGCTGGAGGGGAGGGATAGGATACAGAAGGACCTAGACAAATTGGAGGATTGGGCCAAAAGAAATCTGATGAGGTTCAATAAGGATAAGTGCAGGGTCCTGCACTTAGGACGGAAGAATCCAATGCACCGCTACAGACTAGGGACCGAATGGCTAGGCAGCAGTTCTGCGGAAAAGGACCTAGGGGTGACAGTGGACGAGAAGCTGGATATGAGTCAGCAGTGTGCCCTTGTTGCCAAGAAGGCCAATGGCATTTTGGGATGTATACGTAGGGGCATAGCGAGCAGATCGAGGGACGTGATCGTCCCCCTCTATTCGACATTGGTGAGGCCTCATCTGGAGTACTGTGTCCAGTTTTGGGCCCCACACTACAAGAAGGATGTGGATAAATTGGAGAGAGTCCAGCGAAGGGCAACAAAAATGATTAGGGGTCTAGAACACATGACTTATGAGGAGAGGCTGAGGGAGCTGGGATTGTTTAGCCTGCAGAAGAGAAGAATGAGGGGGGATTTGATAGCTGCTTTCAACTACCTGAAAGGGGGTTCCAAAGAGGATGGCTCTAGACTGTTCTCAATGGTAGCAGATGACAGAACGAGGAGTAATGGTCTCAAGTTGCAGTGCGGGAGGTTTAGATTGGATATTAGGAAAAACTTTTTCACTAAGAGGGTGGTGAAACACTGGAATGCGTTGCCTAGGGAGGTGGTGGAATCTCCTTCCTTGGAAGTTTTTAAGGTCAGGCTTGACAAAGCCCTGGCTGGGATGATTTAACTGGGAATTGGTCCTGCTTCAAGCAGGGGGTTGGACTAGATGACCTTCAGGGGTCCCTTCCAACCCTGATATTCTATGATTCTATGATTCTATGATTCTATGAATCTAACCTTCAAGTTAAAATGCAGCTTCTGTTAGAAGACAAATAATGTTCTTGGCCATGTCATTTCGGGGTTGGTGCAGCATCCGAGCAGCGGGGAATGTAGCATTTCAGCAATTTCCCACCTCCTAACAGCTTTGCTTCTTGGCTATGGAACGCTAGGACCAAAGGTGCACGAGTAACTTTTCTGTTTAAGCAGCTCCTTTACAGTGTAGTTTTTAAAAAAAGGCATGGATGGAGGAGGGCCAGCGAGCTACTTTCTTTGTGAGCTCTATGCGACAGGTACCACCTTTTGTTCTGTTTGTATAGCACCTAGCCTAAATATTTTTTAAAATCTGTCCCTATGACAATACAAATCATAACATCTAGCTCTTACATAGCACTTTTCACCTGTAGCTCTCAAAGCAGGTCAGTATCACTAACCCCATTAGACAGATGGAGAAACTGACACACAAAAGCAGATATGACTGATCCATGGTCACTCAGCAGGCTAGCGGCAGGGCCAGGAATAGAATCCAGGGCTTCTGAGCCCCAGGCCAATGTTCTAAGCACTAGGCCACAAGGTCTTTTTATCAGTGTTATTATCTCTAAGTACTGGAATGGTCTGGTGCCGCCACTCATGCTTGCTCACCTGTCTGTGCCATACAAATTACAAGTGATACTGGACTTAAAGCAGTGCCTGCCCCCTATGCTCAGAGGGGCAAGCATTGATTTGTACATAACGTCTGCTGCTTCCTGAGCAATCAAACCACGCCCTGACTCAGAGGGACGCCTTGCTATGCAATGGACAGTGTGAGTCTTGGCAGAATTCTGTGTTTATTTATTGCCACTTCAGCAGAGAATATCAATGTTCGTTTTAAGCATTTGTGCTATTTTTATTAATGTACATTTTCAAAATTATGGGTGGGTCAGACAAGGGGAGTTAAAACAATGATTATTTAATGCCGGGCTTAATTTATAAGGAAAAAGGTGCCAGGGCTCAAGTGATTTTTAAAAAATTTTCATTACTGATGCAGCAAGCCCAGGAGTGCCCGGGCTCTGACCTACCAGGCCCAGGCGTGCCCGGGCTCTGACCTGCCAGGCCCAGAGGTGCCGGGCTCTGACCTGCCAGGCCCAGGGGTGCCAGGCTCTGACCTGCCAGGCCCAGAGGCTGGGCTCTGACCTGCCAGGCCCAGAGGTGCTGGGCTCTGACCTGCCAGGCCCAGGGGTACCCAGGCTCTGACCTGCCAGGCCCAGGGGTACCCAGGCTCTGACCTGCCAGGCCCAGAGGTGCCGGGCTCTGACCTGCCAGGCCCAGGGTGCCTGGGCTCTGACCTGCCAGGCCCAGAGGCTGGGCTATGAACTGCCAGGCCCAGAGGTGCCAGGCTCTGACCTGCCAGGCCCAGAGGTGCTGATGCTCAGCCCTGGCAAGCCCTGGCACAAATTAAGCACTGATTTAATGTCAGTAGACATTGAGATTCAAAAAGTTAAAGCCCTGTAACCACTAAAACACAAAACATGGCAAAATGTACAAAGTAAATAGCCTTAAATCAAACTTTCCTAAGTTCTCAAGTAGCATTTTCCTTACTTTGCTTCTCTGCACATTTTGATTATTATCAATGGAACTATTTTGGTGGGTTTGGAGAAAACAACATTTACCGATCCCAAGCTAGTGCTGCCAAGCCTAAACACGAGGGACCTTCTCTGCGAGTCTAGCTACTCCTGTGAGGGAAACCAAAAGACCCTCCTCCTGTGCCAAAAAGCTGGCTAACCTGGAATCCACTGCATTGTTCTGTGCATCTCAAACTGGCTGTAGCCTTGTAGAGTTCCTGGCATGCTCTCCTCCTAGTGAGCAGGAGCAGAGCCAGACCGGACCTGCCCTCCTGCCCCCCGTGCCAGTCATAGACGGGGCTCGGAAAGCCCGTGGCAATGTCATGGTTCTTTATACAGTGAGTCCTACTGGAGTCACCCCTGAAGCCAGGCACCAAATAGCCTCAGTGACCCGATGGGGATTTCTCCACCTGCTGTTGGCAAGCAGCCTGCGGGCCCTCCTGAGAGACACAGGCCTGGCCACAGGGCATATGCCCCTGTCTCCACGGTAATGTCTTCCACTCAGGGCTGAGCTTCCACCACTGCAGGATGCTGCAGATCGTTTCCCCACCCAGGCCCCATGGCAAGAACACACCACACTGATACTGTGTGCTCTGCGCTGGCTCCTTCTCCGCTCCCAGATTCCCTTCCAGTGCCTGGGACCTGGCTAGCTCTGTCTGCTCCTCGCCCCCGGGATACCAGCACTGTCATCCACCAGTGTCTTGGGAGCCAGGGAAGGGCACTTCCGACAGATGGCTCTAGACAGCCAGGCACCCTGCCATAGGGCTCATGTCCCTCCTCCTCTAGAACAAAACATGGGGCATACCTCTTGGCAAAACCCCCTCACCTCAGAGAGAACAACCAGGAGCCAATCCCCCCGCTAAAATATCTCTCCTCCCACCTTCCATAAGCTACTCCCCAAGCTGCGGGAAGCATGGCCTTACCAGTAAGGTAGCAGACAGCAGTGAGTGGCTATTGCCATGCTGTATGGGGCACCTAGATGCTCTTGGGATCTGTCAGCTCTCCATGCAGTAAGTGAAGGATCAAGAGATCTGGAGACCAGTACAAATCTGCAGACTTTGGAGACTGTCTGAGGCACTGCCAGTGGCAGCTGATTGTTGGTGATCCCATTCCGTGGATGAACTATCTTCTTTGCCATGAAGCCTTGGAACACTGTCCTACACTCCCCTTACCGGAAAAACTGGAGTTAAGGCAACACCAGGGAACCCCAAAGAATCATAACTCTGCCCACCCAACGCTCCCTGGCAGGCACCATCCATGCAGGGAGGTTGTGTCTATGCTGAGTGTCACAGAGTCATTCGTACAGCCAGTCCAACTGTCAAACCGCAGAAATACACATGAGCTCATTCATCCCCATGAGGTATTAGCCCCACTCGAACGACAGAGAAACAGGGCACAGAAGGGTTAAGTGATCTGTGCAGGAGGCAGTGTGGCCTAGTGGTGTGAGAAGGCCTTTCATTTAATCCCAACGTTTCACTGTGGCCTTGAGCCAATCCCTTCACCTCCCTGGCCTCAGTTTCCGCATCTGAAAACGTGGCTAAAATTAGAGCTGGTTGGGGAAAAAATTTCATTAAGAAACTTTCAACTTTTTGCTGACAAACTGGAAGCCTTTGGGGCAAAAACCAGTACTGGGTTCTAGCTAAAGAGCTTTCAGGTTTGGGCCCAAAAGGTCAACGAGTATTAAACATTTTCTGCAGACACTTTTCATGAAAATTTCATTTAGTGGGACACCCAGTTTTCCATCAAAAAACAAAGAAAATTCTCACCCAGCCCTCATAAAGCATCTCTCCAGCGGGTGGGGGAGTTGTGACCCTTGCTTCAGGTTTGCACAGCGCTCTGGACGAAAGGTGCAGTGTCCATGCAATGCACTACAGCCATATAACATGGTGGAGCTGGGAACAAATGCAAGAGTCCCTGGCTGCCAGCCCTTGGCTCAACCTGTTGACTCTTCTCTGCCTCAGGCTCTCAAGGGCCAATGGACTTGAGAGTTCGCTGCCAATCCTAGGTGCCTTCAGGTTTCAGAGAGGTTGGTTATAAGGTTTGCGAGAGCCTGATGAATCCTTCCCAAATCTAAACACCCTGAGATCTTGACGGGCTGCCTCCCAATGTAAAATAAAACTAATCAAGGCACTGAGCTGTTAATGGGATTGGGCTGTGCATATTGAAGGACAAAGTCTTTTGTGCTAAATCTATAGGAAGAACATGCTGGTCAGAAAAGAGGGTAGATCAGGGGTGGGCAAACTTCTTGGCCTGAGGGCCACATTGGGTTTCTGAAATTGTATGGAGGGCTGGTTAGGGGGAGCTGTGCCTCCCCAAAAAGCCAGGCATGGCCTGGCCCCTGTCCCCATCCAAAACGCCCCCTGCTTCTCACCCTCTGACAGCCACCCCAGGATTCCTGCCCCATCCAACCCCCCCTGTTTCCTGACGGCCCCCCGGGGACCCCTGCCCCATCCACCCCTCCTGCTCTCGCTTCCCTGGCCGCCCCGGACCCCCCCCAGCCGGATGTGGCTCACAGGCCATAGTTTGCCCACCTCTGGGGTAGATTAATGCTTCAAACCCCAGGATTCCAGCTGCATCACAGAGAGGAAAGTGTAATGGAAGGTTCTCCACTTCAGGAAGGAGAGTTTGAATAATTCAGATGAACAGTGAGTTGGAAGTGAATGTGCAAAGGGCTGGGGGCTCCCTGGAAGGAAGCCGAGATGAAAGGAACAGCATTGCTACAATATTCATAGTGCTCGGCAAAGGCAGAAGTGCCTGGAATAAGGTTTGTTGCATCAGCTGTTCTCTGGAGACCTCTCTGCCTAGAGTTTCTACAAAGCTGTGGCTGCCCTGCGGTAGGTAGGGAACTTGCCTGGGCACCAGCGCTGACGTTAGTGCAGAGAAGAGAATATTATGGGATCAGACTTGGGAGCGTCTCTTGCATGGATTTGGAAAGCTGCATTCCAGGGGACACTGAATAGTTCCGATTGCACAGTGGTTTCCATTCCAAGTCCCCCGTTTCATTCACCTTCATAAAACTTTCACCTCTCAGGCTGCAATTTTCCAGACTTGGTTTGGGAAAGCACGAGAAGAAATGGTTAAAAACAGAATAAATAAAAACCGCTTGCCTCCTTTTTCTGAAGAGGCCTGCAGATGAGACGCTTGTGGTTTGGATGCTGGTATTTGGCTTGGAAGTAGCCCTCACTGAGCAATAGCACACAGCTTTATTCTGGAGCAAATTGCCTCTGATCAGACTGAGCAATGAGTGAATTCAGATCGCCTACTGACCATGCTCAGTGCATTTTTGCCACCTCTGGTGAGGGCGGATCTGGGGAAGGACAGCGAAGTTTCCTGTATAATGATCTGGCTAATCACCTATATGGCTGAATAGGGGAGGGTAATGGGGCTGAGGGAGAGTATTAGAATCATAGAATCACACACTCTTAGGGTTGGAAGAGACCTCAGGAGGTCATCTAGTCCAATCCCCTGCTAAAAGCAAGACCAATCCCCAACTAAATCATCCCAGCCAGGGCTTTGTCAAGCCTGACCTTAAAAACTTCTAAGGAAGGAGATTCCACCACCTCTCCAGGTAACCCATTCCAGTGCTTCTCCACCCTCCTAGTGAAATAGTGTTTCCTAATATCCAACCTATACCTCCCCCACTGCGACTTGAGACCATTGCTTCTTGTTCTGTCATCACTGAGAACAGCCAAGCTCCATCCTCTTTGGAACCCCCCTTCAGGTAGTTCATAAAATAATAGAATATCAGGGTTGGAAGGGACCTCAGGAGGTCACCTAGTCCAACCCCCTGCTCAAAGCAGGACCAATACCCAATTTTTGCCCCAGATCCCAAATGGCCCCCTCAAGGATTGAACTCACAACCCTGGGTTTAGCAGGCCAATGCTCAAACCACTGAGCTATCCCTCCCCCCAAACCCCAGTTGAAGGCTGCTATCGAATCCCCCCCACTCTTCTCTTCTGCAGACTAAATAAACCCAGTTCCCTCAACCTTTCCTCGTAAGTCATGTCACCTAGTCCAACCCCCTGATCATTTTCATTGCCCTCCGCAGGACTGTCTCCAATTTGTCCACATCCCTTCTGTAGTGTGGGGCTGAAAACTGGACACAGTACTCCAGATGAGGCCTCACCAATGTCGAATAGAGGGGATCAATCACATCCCTCGATCTGCTGGCAATGCCCCTACTTATACATCCCAAAATGCCATTGGCCTTCTTGGCAACAAGGGCACACTGCTGACTCATATCCAGCTTCTCGTCCACTGTCACCCCTAGGTCCTTTTCTGCAGAACTGCTGCCTAGCCATTCGGTCCCTAGTCTGTAGCGGTGCATGGGATTCTTCCGTCCTAAGTGCAGGACTCTGCACTTGTCCTTGTTGAACCTCATCAGATTTCTTTTGGCCCAATCCTCCAATTTGTCTAGGTCACACTGGACCCTATCCCTATCCTCCTTTGACTTCAGAAGGGCCAAGATTTCACCCCTCAAGTTTAAAAATGTCTTGGGAGGGCAGCGCAAGTGTCCAGAGAGAAATGGTGTCTTTCCCCAAGCCCCAGGCATTCTACTCTCCTAGGATTAGGCGTTCAAATGCCTTCCTAGAGACAGGCCCCCCAGCCGCCCCCAGCCACAGCACATAGTGTGCTGCCAGCAGCCGCCAAGAGCAGGAACTCCTGCAGCCACCCCCATCGCTGCACCCGCATCACATCCTGTGGAGATCCGGGGGGAAGGTCCCTGGGAACTGATGCTCTTTGAGGAATTTGGTCCAGTCTGGCTGTTGACCTCCGATCGTCCAGCGCTGCCTGAGGACTCTGCGCTGTGCAGTGACGCAGCCATGCTACGTGGGACGAGCCTGGCGCGGTGGAAGCAGTGGCTAGGAAAGAGCCTCTGTCCCCATGTGAATCGTCCTGGTGAGGGTTTGCTGCTGCCTCTGCCAAAGCCGCTCAGCGAAGCAGCTGCTGCTCCCCAGGCTCACCTGCTCTGTCGGTCCCAGCGCTCAGCAGGGCTTCCCCATGCGCCGGGGAGCCGTTCGCAAATGGCGCTGGATAGCAAAACGCTGCTGAATCCTGAGAGACTGCAGGAGGGGTCATGGGAGTTTGATGCTGAGTCCTACAATGCCCTTAGACACCTGTCGGCACCCACAATCCACTGCGAAAAGCACCCAGAATGCACAGAGCCTAGCAGCACCACGTTGCCCCTAGGATTCCCACCCCATGCACTGCGCTGTGTACGGATACAGCGCTGCCCTGGGTAGAGAGAACGCAGCGGGGCCTAGCACGTCAGGTTTTGGTGTGTCTGTACCATTATCCTCGTGTCAAGCAGAGCAGGTCAACCTTCTCACGGGAGCAAGACCCAGCTTGCAGGATGCCATGAAGACATCTGAGGAGTCGCAGCAAACATTAGGTCTCAATTTGGGCAACTCCAACAAATTAAACCAACCAGCCGTGCTCTGAGTGCTACTGCCATGCCTTGGGGTGGGGCCTGGTAGCTTCTGGGCCTGCCGCGGGGCTCTCTCTGAGATGACTGGAGAGTGGAGCCGTTCTTTCTGGGTCTCTCCCCTGGAGGTAGAGGCTGGAGCAAAGTTGAGATGGTGACAACTGGCACAGGTACAGATCTTGGCCAGGGTGCAAACTCGTGGTGTTAGTGGCACCAGGGAAAAGCCAGCTAATTTCCCCCTGGCACTGAGAGAACCAGAGGGAGAGGAGCTGGAAGAATGTGCCCAACATGAAGGGACTTGGAAGGTTGGAGCTGGAGCTGGCTGTCCCGGTGGCAGGAGAGAACCCAAAGGAATCTGAAGCAGTTTTGGGGGCTGACACTTGAGCGTCTCTACACTGAGCAAAAAGATATTGCACCAACCATTGGTGTCACTGCCTTGAGCATGCAGTGCCTGTGCAGTGCCTGTGCAGAGTGTGTACACTGCCTGTGCAGTGCCTGTGCAGAGTGTGTACGCTGCCTGTGCACTGCCATGCAGTGCCTGTGCAGTGCCGTGCAGTGCCTGTGCAGAGTGTGTACACTGCCTGTGCAGTGCCTGTGCAGTGCCTGTGCAGAGTGTGTACGCTGCCTGTGCACTGCCGTGCAGTGCCTGTGCAATGCCGTGCAGTGCCTGTGCAGAGTGTGTACACTGCCTGTGCAGTGCCGTGCAGTGCCTGTGCAGAGTGTGTACACTGCCTGTGCACTGCCGTGCAGTGCCTGTGCAGTGCCTGTGCAGAGTGTGTACACTGCCTGTGCAGTGCCGTGCAGTGCCTGTGCAGAGTGTGTACACTGCCTGTGCACTGCCGTGCAGTGCCTGTGCAGTGCCTGTGCAGAGTGTGTACACTGCCTGTGCAGTGCTGTGCAGTGCCTGTGCAGAGTGTGTACGCTGCCTGTGCAGTGCCGTGCAGTGTTTTGCACTCACACACCTCTGCCAGCTGTGGCATTTTCCCAGAGCTGACTGGGCTGTAGCCTGTTGGCAGCATTGGCTGCGCGCCCTGGTGCTGCCTCTAACAGCTCTGTGGGAGGCAAAATGCAATCATTGCTCCTGAACTGGATCAGCTGGTCCTTTCGCTTGTACCCAGCCTGCAAGGCCTCCCCTTGGAACTGATCTCCAAAACCTTGTCCCCAGCAACAATCTTGGGCACTGTGGGCTGGGCGGTTCCAGAGACCTGGGCTTCTCTGCCCAAGCACTGTAGCCATGTGGCCATTGGTAGCTCCTGCCAACGGACCCATGGGAACTGGGTTAGGGCAGGACACAGTGGCTCTCCCTGGGGCAGGAGGCTGGCAGAGAGCCCCTGTCCCCAGGCAGGGCATAGCGTGGGTTTGGTGTGGTGCTGGGGACCAGCCCGGGGGTTCTCTCGGGGTGGGATGTTGCTTGTCATGGGATAAGAGGGAAGGTTCTCTCATGGATCAGTAACTAGTTAAAAGATAGGAACAAAGGGTAGAAATAAATGGTCAGTTTTCAGGATGGAGAGAGGTAAATAGTGGTGTCCCCCAGGGGTCTGTACTGGGCCCAGTCCTATTCAACATATTCATAAATAATCTGGAAAAAGGGGTAAACCGTGAGGTGGCAAAATTTGTAGATGATACAAAATCACTAAAGATAGTTAAATCCCAGGCAGACTGCGAAGAGCTACAGAAGGATCTCTCAAAACTGGGTGACTGTTCAGCAAAATGGCAGATGAAATTCAAGGTTGATAAATGCAAAGTAATGACCATTGGAAAACATCATCCCAACTAGACAGACAAAATGCTGGGGTCTAAATTAGCTCTTACCACTCAAGAAAGATCTTGGAGTCATTGTGGAGAGTTCTCTGAAATCATCCACTCAGTGTGCAGCGGCAGTCAAAAAAGCGAACAGAATGTTGGGAATCATTAAGAAAGGGATACATAATAAGACAGAAAATATCATGTTGCCTTTATATAAATCCATTGTACGCCCACATCTTGAATACTGCATTCAGATGTGTTCACCCCATCTCAAAAAAGAGATATTGGACTTGGAAATGGTTCAGAAAAGAACAACAAAAATGATTAGGGGTATGGAACGGCTTCCATATGAGGAAAGTTTAATAAGACTGGGACTTTTCAGCCTGGAAAAGAGACGACTAAGGGGGAATATGATAGAGGTCTATAAAATCATGACTGGTGTAGAGAAAGTAAGTAAGGAAGTGTTATTCACTCCTTCTCATAACGCAAGAAATAGGGGTCACCAAATGAAATTAATAGGCTGCAGGTTTAAAACAAACTAAAGAAAGTATTTTTTCACACAACGCACAGTCAACCTGTGGAACTCCTTGCCAAAGGATGTTGTGAAGGCCAAGACTATAACAGGGTTCAAAAAAGAACTAGATAAGTTCATGGAGAATGAGTCCATCAATTGGTATTGGCCATTATGGGAAGGGATGGTGTCCCTAGCCTCTGTTTGCCAGAAGCTGAGAATGAGTGACAGGGAATGGATCACTTGATGATTACCTGTTCTGTTCTTTCCCTCTGGGGCACCTGGCATTGGCCACTGTCAGAAGACAGGATACTGGGCTAGATGGACCTTTGGTCTGACCCAGTATGGCTGTTCTTATGTTCTGTTCTTGTGCGTGTTGTTTGTTTGCTGGCAGCCCTCTGGCACTAGCTGGAATTGCTGTTCTGGTAGCGGGGAGCAATTCCAATGCAGCCTGACCTCTGCTTGCTCATTAAAGGGAGTTGCCTCCAGCAGAAGGTCAGTGCCTTGAAGTGGCCCACACAGCAAACTCCTCCATTCTTCACTCCTGCCTTCCAGTCCCCAGAAGTATATAGTATGTATAAGTAGGATGTATAAGTAGGGGCATTGCCAGCAGATCGAGGGACGTGATGGTTCCCCTCTATTTGACATTGGTGAGGCCTCATCTGGAGTACTGTGTCCAGTTTTTGGCCCCACACTACAAGAAGGATGTGGAAAAATTGGAAGGAGTCCAGCGGAGGGCAACAAAAATGATTAGGGGACTGGAACATATGACTTATGAGGAGAGGCTGAGGGAACTGGGGATGTTTAATCCCCAGTTCCCTCAGCCTCTCCTCATAAGTCATGTGTTCCAGTCCCCTAATCATTTTTGTTGCCCTCCGCTGAACTCTTTCCAATTCTTCCAACCACGGAGGAGAAGAATGAGGGGGGATTTGATAGCTGCTTTCAACTACCTGAAAGGGGGTTCCAAAGAGGATGGCTCTAGACTGTTCTCAGTGGTAGCAGATGACAGAACAAGGAGTAATGTTCTCAAGTTGCAGTAGGGGAGGTTTAGGTTGGATATTAGGAAAAACTTTTTCACTAGAAGGGTGGTGAAGCACTGGAATGCGTTACCTAGGGAGGTGGTGGAATCTCCTTCCTTAGAAGTTTTTAAGGTCAGGCTTGACAAAGCCCTGGCTGGGATGATTTAGTTGGGGATTGGTCCTGCTTTGAGCAGGGGTTGGACTAGATGACCTCCTGAGGTCCCTTCCAACCTGATATTCTGTGATTCTATGATTCTAAGAGCCAGGAGCTGAGGGGGGAGATGTGGGTTCTGTGCAATCAAAGCTATTTCCTGCGAGATCTTGGTTCACGTTTAATGCTCTGCAGCTGGGACTTGCCATTAGTCAATCTCAAAGAACCACAGGCACATTCCATAGTCTGGTGCCTCCCGCTCCACGGGCATGGACCCACCTCCCCATCCACAGCCCTTCCCCACCTGCAGCTCTCCCGTAGTCCCTTAAAGTGCCAGAGACATTACTGGGGGGTGGGGGCTCGCTGACCAGGTCCAAAGGCAGGAAGGGGAGGGAAGCTGGAGGCCACCTGGCACCCCAATGAATACCCTGTCTGCCCTCCCTTTCCTTCAAGACTCATGCTGACCAAATGGACCCTCCCTCAGCATCCTGCACCCCTGGCATAAGCACCCATGACCCCAAGCAGCAGCTTCCAAACCCTCCTATACCTGTCCCCATCGCAACTCCGCCTCCTCAGCTGCCAGGTCCCTCCTATGACCCCATCCCCTGCACCATCCCCTAATAACCCACTGCCTGCCTCCAGCTTGTCTTTGGGGGCTTCCCTCTGCATTATGTCTCTCAGTGCTCTTCAGCACTGGCCCCTTGCACTCCTACCCTGAGTGAGTGTAAGGAAAATGCCAGCATCCTGTTACTGAGCCCTGGAAAGGGGAGGTTGAAGGAACTGGCCCTTTTTCCTGGGAGAAGTGACCAGGCTGGATTCCCTGTAACTCCAGGGGAATGTTGCCAATGCTGCAGATGAAGCATTAGCAGCTGGCTAGTGAAAGGAGATTCCTGGAAAATTCCTTCAATCCGAGAAATGAGCTTCTGCTTCTGGAATTGTTCACAGAGCCCAGGACCCCCGATTCAGGCCCTGTTCTGCGGGAGGGGCATTTCTCTTTGCTGTGCATTGGTGTAGACAGATTGTCCCACTAGCACCCCCAGGAATCAACCGGAACCCCCTTGTCCTGTACAGCTGTTTGCTCCACAAATCCATTGTCTGCCCATGCCAGCCTCCAAATGCTCACTGTAAGCTGCTGTGGCTTGGGTCCATTTCATACTCCTCTCCTGTTTGCCCAGCATCCCTGCCCCAGTTCCCTGGTCTCTCCTCCCCTACTCCAGTTCTAGGCAGTACAGACCAGTGAGGGTTTGTGACACCATTTGCCCTGCCACCTAGGGTATCTCATAATGATTTGCTGTTGTATCTCTCAACTTGTGTTGCCCACAATCTGCCCACCAGCATGACGGTCACACCCTGAGTGTCTGTGTATAGCAGCAACCGTGGTCCAGCAGTTTTGATTCCAGCAGCCCGTCAGCAACACAACAGCCACACTCTGGCTTCCAGCAGCCTTGGTTACTAACTGCAGGGTAGTCCCAGCACACTTCCAGTCCCAGATTTCCCCAAAAAACATGTGTTCTGCACTGTCTGCACTCTCCTGGACAGTTCAGATATTACAGATCAGTTGCCCTTATAAGGGGTCAATATACAATAGTTTGCTATTTTAATTGGAGTTACCAAACCATTCAGTTTAAACACAACACCAGATTAGTTTTGATTTTAAAAGAAAACAAGTTTATTTAGCTACAAAGAGAGAGATTTTAAGTGAGGACATGTATAAGGTATTAAAGTCAGAAATGGTTACAAGAGAAATAAAGAGAAAACTCTTTCTAGGCTTAACAAACTACACTTGGTTCAAGGTAAAATCTTTAGCACATGTTCCCAGCAACAGGGCTGACCAAATTCTCTGATCGGAACCCCTCCCAAAGTCCGGGTCCTTTGTCTTCTTCAGTGAAAGAGAGAGAGGGAGACTGGGGTGTTTTGCCCCTCACTTTTATAGTCCAGTCCCCATCTGAAGTGGATTCTTCTGAAGATTAACCCCAAAGCAAAGTGTAATCAAGCAGTAAAGGCAACGTGGAGTCTGGGGTGAAGTTGCCCCCATGCTCTTTCTTCTCCCCTGCGTATACTGAAATGCAGATTTGCCTTGTCTCCCCCTTGCTGTCTCAAGGACCCGGTTTACTACTTATATGTAAATTGAGCTAAACACACATTCCTTTGCTTAAGATAGACCTGCTTAACCACTCCTGCTTACTCAGGGCTACATGGGTTTGAACATGTGCTACTGACACCATACAGAAGGAATTCATATATTTACATATAATATAATGTTGCTGCATTTATTCATATATTTACATATACATATAATGTTGCTGCATTTCCTCATGATATTATTGCACGGTGAGTTTTCAAATGATACCTCACAAGGCATATTGGGTGCAAAGATTATTACACTAGCATGGAGGGTGTGAAAAGAGGGGTGCATTCGGTCACACCCGTACTGTGCTGGTGAGCACGCACTCACCAGTGCTCTTCCATTGCCTCCCATGAAGAAGCACTCCTCAGCATAAGGGTTGCACAATCTGGCCCAAGGCAATTTTCAAATGTTCCTAACTTATCAATTCCAACTGGCTTCATTCAGCCGGTCAGAGGCTGCCCAGAGCCCACCATGAGATCTGGCTCCACTCCAAATTTCAACTTTCAAACTTCAGCCATTTTTTTGCTGTGTCCCTCTTCCTCTTCAAACCGTAGTCACCGGACTTTGTCACTTGCCTCACTCAGGAATGGCCTCCTGAGCTCTCCTCAAGCCACATTTCTTTTGTGCTTTTTAGCTCAGATTTATTCCCAGCTTTCCTGGCACTGCACTGACTTCAGCTCCTGCCTTACACTGACCCACTGAAGTGTGAACTTTTCAAAGACAAGGCGGGGGAGGTGATATCTGTGATTGGACCAACTTCTGCTGGGAAAAAAGATGAGCTTTTGAGCTCCATAGAACTTTTTCAGGTAGAAGAGCCCTGAGAAGCTCAACAGCTTGTCTCTCAGTCAAAGAGCCAGTCAAAGCTATTCCCCCACCCGCCTTGTCTCACTAATCTCCAGGGACCAACACAGCTACACCACCACTGCAAGCAACATTTTCAAAACCACTCAAGTGACTTAGGAGCCTATGTCCCATTGACTTCTCAGGCTCCTACATAGGGTGACCAGGTAGTAAGTGTGAAAAATCGGGATGGGGATGGGGAGCAATAGGCGCCCATATAAGACAAAGCCCCGAATATTGGGACTGTCTCTATAAAATCAGGACGTCTGATCACCCACATCATGTAGGTACAGATCCCCCCTTGCTTTCAATGGGAGTTAAGGCCCAGATCCTCAAAGGTATTTAGACACCTAGGTGCTTTTGAAGACTTCACCCAGCATCTCTGTTCAGTTCCAGAGGTACTTTCCATTCCTCACGCTCCTCACTTCATGCCTGTCTGTGCCTGCTGGCACGTCTCTTCCTTCATGTCTCTTTCATCACGGGCCTTTCTGGGACAGTCTCTGCAGATATTTCCAAGTGTAGGACACTTAGGCCCTGATTCAGCAAAGCACTTTGGTACGTGCTTAACATTAAGCAAGTGAGTCATCTCGTCCCTGTTCAGCAAAGCATTTAAGCATGTGTTTGGATTTAATGTAAGTGGTTTACTGTGTCGGCGCCTTATTTCTCTAGTGCTCAGAACCGCATTTCCCACAGCCCAGCTTTTGCCCTAGTTGCTCACTCGTTCTGCTAAATGCATTTATGGAATGCACTCTCTCTAGAGCTGTTGCTTTTTGATGAATCCACTCAAGCTGCTGCTTTATTTTCTGTCTGATTTTTCTGGGGGTTATGTGCTGTGTAGCAGTTTCTGAGGCTGCCCATTGCTTGTGTTAACATTCAGTCTGGATCTCTTCGCAGTCACCTCTCGGAACAGAGAATGTCAAAAGCACAAACAATTCTGTTCTTCATCAGAGAGTTTGTCATTTCTTCCAGATCCTGGGTTTTCCTCGGAGTGTTCAGCTCTGTTTCCCACTAACCGATTGTCTCATTTAGTGGTTGGATTCACAGATCAGGGAGGAGCCCTGCCTGATCATTTGACCACTCTGTTATTGTTTAATAGAAAATGAACTTTTAAAGTTGCCACAGGAAATGAAAAGCCCCACAGACTTGCGTTGGCCAGCACCAGGTAAAAATCCAAATAAAATGCAGTTAAAACAAAGCCGAACAGGTTTTAACACCAAACAAATGCACCTCAGAGAACCTAAGGCCCGGTAATTTCCTCATGGAACGTGTCACATTGCTGAGAATCACGCCTTCAAAACCAACCCATTGCCATGTGGACAGAGACAAACGGTCTCCAAGGGAAGAAACCAGGGGCAGCATTTACATGAAGACAGTGAAAATGGTTAACACCCACCTGCCGAACATCCCCAGGCAGACGGTCCCCACCCAAAGAGGAAGGGAAGCGGAGGGGCCCAAGGAAATGCCCACAAACCAGTGCCCCTGAGTCAAATGATTTCCTTCCTCATGATCATCCAGCCTTCACATCACACAGGTCTCCCCAGCAGGGGTCAAGGGACTTCAAACAGTCCTGGACCTACTTCCCAAAAACAGGGCTGCCATAGGGCTGGGCAAGGCCCCTCTTCTGCACCGGACAGCGCTGGCTGAGGCATGGGATTGAGGCCCAGAAGAGCTGGGTTCAATTCCAAGCTCTGCCCCAGACTCCCTGGGTGATGTGGGGAAAGTGACCTTCTTGCTCTGTGGCTCTGCGGTGGAGACCCCACTTCCTAGGGCAGGTCACTTCCTGGATAGTTACCTGGTGCTCAGACACTACGGAGAGTGGAGCTGAGGATGCACCTGGAGAGGTGGGAGCATCCCCCAGAATGGAATGGTTACAGTGTGAGCCTGTCTTCCCAATCCCTCCTGCACAGTAACCTTCCCTGGACAGCAGCTGGGCCTGCTCCTCCCCACATGCACCCAGTTTTCCTTCACAGGTGCAAAGCCCCCAAGTGCAGAGTGCTCCATGGTTCTGGTGCTTCACCAGCCCCCCAGTGGCCAATGCCCTAAAAACAGCCAGGCAGTGACTGCACAAACAACACAGGGTGGCCCCATTATGGACCCTAGGGTCACCCTGTCCCACTGGATGCAGTGTTTGCCTCCTCGCCATGGACTGTTCCCCCACCTCCTGAGCCATAGGCCAACCAAACAACTGCTGCTTTAACATGGGCTTTAGGCTTCAAATAGTGAATCCCCAGTTTTCATGCCAGTAAGTCCAACTCAAGGGCATTGCAGGAACAATTCAGCAGACAATGCTCCATTGAGCCCACTCTGGGTTAATTAGTGGGGCCAACATTTCACCTTTCCTGCTACCCAGCACACGTCATTCCCCACAGCAGCCCAGCTCAGGGCAGGGAATGAGTTCCATGGCAAGGAGGCAGACATTGTAACCAACAGCATGGGGTGACCCTGGGGTCAGTAACGTAATCACCCAGCCCCCCTAAAACCCACCACCCAAAGGCCCCCAGACCCACATTCCCCCCAAACCCACCACCTCCAGCATCCCAAAACCCACTGCTGGCAACCAGGAATCTCCCTATCACAACCTAATCCGTCTAGTGGCACCTGACCGATAGACACCCCCCATATGTCTATGGTGCCATCAAGCATCATATTCCCTTTGACAGAGCAGGAGAGACACAAACACCCTCCAACCCTCCACATTCCCCTCATATTTCTTGGCTCTTCTCCCTGTTCATTTTTGCTCCACCTGCTGCTGAATACAGTCCCTGGGTGTGAAAAAGGGCCCCAGTCTTAGCTCTGGTGTCCCCTAGAACAATGATGCCACCTACATGAGCAAGGATTCAAGAGACTGTTCCCCTAATGTGTCTGCAGTCCAACACTGCAGCATTGTGCAAACTATCTAATCTCCATTCATACCCAGCCCTTTCTTCCTCTTAGGTGCTGTTATGCTGGCAGGTGTTAATAGCTGTGTGACAGGGTCCTTGGGGCGCAACCTGGGCTGTGGGACTGCTGAGCCCTCTGTCCCACCAACCTGAGCTCCCTCTCACCCTCGGATGCTGTTGCCAAGCTACAAACAACTGGCAGGTACTGCACTTACACGGACATCCACAAGCAGGGACACACCCAGTTGAGTTAGATGAGTGCTTCTTCCAACCACTCATGAACCATCAACTGAGAGGCTCCAGTCAATTCACCCCAGCTGCCCAGCCTTACACCCCAGAACTATACTGTCTTGCCCTGGTCAGAAGCCTGAGCAGCGTAAATCCATTACCCATCTGCCCCTCCCTCGATATGGAGAGGACACACACTAGCCTTTGTAAACTGAGATGAGATTTCCCAAGCACTTCAACTGAAAGGCACTGTTTTAGGTAACATATAAAACAGATTTATTATCTACAGACAGATAGATTTTAAGTAATTATAAGTAGTGAGTGTAGAGATCAAAGTTGGTTACCTAAGAAATAAAAGTAAATTCACAGTCTGAGTCCTATAAACTAAACAGGATTTGAATCAAGCATTGTCTCACCCTGATAGATGGTAGAGACAGGTCACAGATCTTCAATATATAGGCTGGAACTGCCTTCCAGCCCGGGACCACTCTCCTACAGTTCCAAGTCTGTGTCCTCTAGCTGTGTTTCCAGGTGTTGAGTTGTGTGGGGGAGTGAGGACAAATCCTGATGTCACTTCCCCTCTTTTACATTTTTTTTTCCAGCTTGCTGGAAAGATCTTTTGCTATGACGTGGGTCAAACTTTCTCCATTGTCTACATGCTCACTCTGAGAAGTCTTCTGGGATGGTTGTTAGGAGAGTGGATTCCCTTTAATGGGCCATTGGCACATCTGGCTACCTCATAGTTGTACCTCAAAGGCTAGTTGTGGGTGTTTTTTTCAAAATCACAACATATTTCAGTAACACATGCATGGCAAGACTTCATAACTCCACATCCAGTGATAGCACATACAATCCAATAGGATATTAATGTTCAACAGATCAAGACTGGGAATTGGTCCTGGGAATTTAACTGGGAATTGGTCCTGCTTCGAGCAGGGGGTTGGACTAGATGACCTTCAGGGGTCCCTTCCAACCCTGATATTCTATGATTCTATGATTCTATGATTCTAAGACTTTTAAAATGTTACCTCACAAGTCATACTTTGTTTGAAACATATAATTATATGATGGTGATGAATATGGTGGTTCCAGGGTGCTGCTTTGAGGTACAGAGTGTCACAAGATGCCATCAAAGAGATCTTTACTCTACAGTCAGTCACAGACCTGGTTAAAGCTGATGGATGTGCTAAGCACCCTTCTTTCAGGTTAAATGGAAGAAGCAATTAAATGCCCCTTTATGTAGTGATATCTGGAAATTGTAGGAGGGTACCACCCAAGGTACAGGGCCACATGGCAAAGCCTGATCAGGATAAGCAGAGTGGTCTGAGTGGTTCCTTTGTGACTGGTTGTAAATGCAGAGGTAGGGGACTGTTTGGCAAGCTGTGTATGTTGAGGAAAAAGCCAGCAGACATCACCAGCATGGCCCTGAGATGGAGCACAGAAATAAAGCTGCTTGGGACACACTGCCTGGCCAGAGGTCAACCCACTGTCCCAGGTCGGAACCCCCTCCTGCACCAAGCAGCTTCCAAGAGCACACTCCCCCTCCTGCACTCCAACCCCCTGCTCCAGCCTGGAGCCCCTTCCTGCACCCTGAACCCCTCATTTATGGCCCCACCCTGAAGCCTGCACCCCCAGTTGGAGCCCTCACCCTCTTCTGCATCCCGGCCCCCCTGCCCCAGCCCAGTGAAAGTGAATGAGGGTGGGAGGGAGGCTGAAGTGAGGGCAGGGCCTCAGAGAAGGGGTGGGGCAGGGGTGGGGCCTCAGGGAAGGGGTGGTACAAGGGTATTCGGTTTTGTGCAATTAGAAAATTGGCAACCCTAGTTGGTGGCCCTGAGCTCAAGCCGGCCAGTGGCCAGGGGTGGCGCTGAGGCCAGCAGGGGGAGGAGGGGCCGGCAGGGCGGACAGCAGCTTGGCCTGGTGCTGGGGCCAGCTTGCTGCTAGGGTTGCCAGGCATCCGGTTTTCGACAGCTGACCCAGGCTGCTAAAAGCCCGGTTGGCCACAGCAGGGCAGGCAGGCTCCGTGCCCAGCTCCGCGTGGCTCCCAGGAAGTGGCTGACATGTCCCTCGGGCTCCTAAGCAGAGGGGTGGACACTGCCCCTGCCCACAGGCACCACCCCGAGAGCTGACTCTGCCGTTCCCATTGGCCAGGATCCACGGCCAATGGGAGCTGCGGGGATGGCGCCTGCGGGTGGGTGCAGCACGTGAAGCCCCCTGGCCACCCCTGCACCTAGGAGCCTGAGGGACATGCCACAATATCTGCAATTAACTGTTGTCGGATTTCTTTTCCGATTTCCTCCACCCTTCTCATTATGGTTGTATCAGACAGTTGCAGCCCTTTTATTTGCTTTAGGATTGCATTTTTGTTATTGAAATCAGCATACAGGATTTCCACAGAAGTCACAAACACTCTTTAACAATCTCTTTGTCAGTAAATGCCTTTTTATGTCTTGCAAAAATCCATGCGATTTTGAAAGATGCCTGTCAAACATTCTGCAACGGACCTCGATCTCTGTATTATTTTTTGCTGGCCTTTTAGTGAAGCAGCAAGTTGTTCAATTTTACTTTTTCTTAGGTTACTTTCAGGTGGGTAATTTTCGCTGAAATTTGCATGCACTGTTGCGTAATGGCATTCTAAATTGCTGCGCTTAAAAGCAGAACATGTCTGCTGACAAATTAAACAAACAGGCCTCATGCATGTTTCATAAAGCGCAAAGAAAAACTCATCAGTCCACTTTTCTTGAAACTTTCGGTTTTCATCTTCCAAAGCATATACCTGTCTCTTTTTTTTGGCTGGCTCTGGGAGGGGGCTCAGGGCTAGGGCAGGGGCTTGGGGTGTAGGAGGGGATATGGGGGGCTGGCCCCGGGAGGCTGCAGGTGGGCTGGTGGAAGAGAAATGGTGGTCCAGCATAGCTGGGTTTGCTGTACTCATGCTACTCCTGGTCTTAATGCTGCAGAGCCATTCAGAACCTGCCCATTGAAGGGGACAGCCCCGGCCTCATGCCACACCCAGAAGGGGCCAGTGCACACCTGTGGCCCCTGGGGGTGGCATATGGCTCTGCACACTGCCCCTCTCTGCAGGCACCACCCCTACAACTCCCATTGGCAACAATTCCCCATTCCTGGCCAAAGGGAGCTGCAGAGACGGTGCTTGAGGCAGGAGCAGCGCTCGGAGACCTCTGCTCCCCCTTTCTCCCACCCCCGGGGCTGTGGGGGTGCACTGGCCGCTTCTGGGAGTGGTGTGGGGCCGGGGCAGGGGCAGGCAGGGAGTCTGCCTTAGTGGCAGCCCCGCTACACTGCCAGAGATCGTTGGAGATCGCGATTGACAGGGAGCCGCACTTAGGGTCTATGGGAGCTGCCACTGGCTTGTGGGCCTTGCAATGAAGAACACTGCTTTACACTGTACTGCTGTGACAGCCCCTCAACCCCCCCCAGCACACATACAGGTAGGGACACACCGAGCTGCAACTGGGGAAAGGGAAAAAACGTGATCCGGGTAACTATAGGCCTGTTAAAAGAACAGGAGGACTTGTGGCACCTCAGAGACTAACCAATTTATTTGAGCATGAGCTTTAGTTTGACATCTGTAGTATGCAAGGTCTTGGAAAAAATTCTGAAGGAGAAGGTAGTTAAGGACATTGAGGTCAATGGTAAATGGGACAAAATACAACATGGCTTTACAAAAGGTAGATCGTGCCAAACCAACCTGATCTCCTTCTTTGAGAAAGTAACAGTTTTTTTAGACAAAGGAAACGCAGTGGATCTAATTTACCTAGATTTCAGTAAGGCATTTAATATGGTGCCACATGGGGAATTATTAGTTAAATTGGAAAAGATGGGGATCAATATGAAAACTGAAAGGTGAATAAGGAATTGGTTAAAAGGGAGACTACAGCGGGTCCTACTGAAAGGTGAACTGTCAGGCTGGAGGGAGGTTACCAGTGGAGTTCCTTAAGGGTCGGTTTTGGGACCAATCTTATTTAATCTTTTTATTACTGACCTCGGCACAAAAAGTGGGAGTGTGCTAATAAAGTTTGCGGATGATACAAAGCTGGGAGGTATTGCCAATTTAGAGAAGGACAGGCATATCATACAGGAGGATCTGGATGACCTTGTAAACTGGAGTAATAGTAATAGGATGAAATTTAATAGTGAGAAGTGTAAGGTCATGCATTTAGGGATTAATAACAAGAATTTTAGTTATAAACTGGGGACGCATCAATTAGAAGTAATGGAGGAGGAGAAGGACCTTGGAGTATTGGTTGATCATAGGATGACTATGAGCCGCCAATGTGATATGGCCGTGAAAAAAGCTAATGCGGTCTTGGGATGCATCAGGCGAGGTATTTCCAGTAGGGATAAGGAGGTTTTAGTACCATTATACAAGGCACTGGTGAGACCTCACCTGGAATACTGTGTGCAGTTCTGGTCTCCCATGTTTAAGAAGGATGAATTCAAACTGGAACAGGTACAGAGAAGGGCTACTAGGATGATCCGAGGAATGGAAAACTTGTCTTATGAAAGGAGACTCAAGGAGCTTGGCTTGTTTAGCCTAACTAAAAGAAGGTTGAGGGGAGATATGATTGCTCTCTATAAATATATCAGAGGGATAAATACCAGAGAGGGAGAGGAATTATTTAAGCTCAGTACCAATGTGGACACAAGAACAAATGGTTATAAACTGGACACCAGGAAATTTAGACTTGAAATTAGACGAAGGTTTCTAACCAACAGAGGAGTGAAGTTTTGGAATAGCCTTCCATGGGAAGCAGTGGGGGCAAAAGATCTATCTGGCTTTAAGATTAAACTTGATAAGTTTATGGAGGAGATGGTATGATGGGATAACATGGTTTTGGTAATTAAATATTCATGGTAAATAGGCCCAATGGCCTGTGATGGGATATTAGATGGGGTGGGATCTGAGTTACCCAGAAAAGAATTTTCTGTAGTATCTGGCTGGTGAATCTTGCCCATATGCTCAGGGTTTAGCTGATCGCCATATTTGGGGTCGGGAAGGAATTTTCCTCCAGGGCAGATTGGAAGAGGCCCTGGAGGTTTTTCACCTTCCTCTGTAGCATGGGGCATGGGTCACTTGCTGGAGGATTCTCTGCTCCTTGAAGTCTTTAAACCACGATTTGAGGACTTCAATAGCTCAGACATAGGTGAGAGGTTTTTTGCAGGAGTGGTGGGTGAAATTCTGTGGCCTGCGTTGTGCAGGAGGTCAGACTAGATGATCATAATGGTCCCTTCTGACCTTAGTATCTATGAATCTATGAACTACACACATGCTGAGATCAGCTCTGCATGGGAAGGCTCACCAAAGGCACCTCCCAGTTTCTAAGGCATGCACCCCCTCTGGAGTGTAAACCCAAAAGTATACCATCTTGCGCTGCACAGAGAACTGTACAGCGTAAGCTCGTGAAATTCGCCCCCTCCCTCAATGTGGAGGAAGATATGCAACAGCTTTCTGCCCCAAGTTATGATTTCCACACACCGCGGGTATTTTGGCCAGAGCCTTTCTATTGTTGATTCATGCAGTGCCTGGCACAGCATTCATGAACATAGCTGGGTGTGGCTCCAGCCTGTGGATGTTTGTGTTGGGGCAAGCTTGGAGGGCTTTGAAGCTTGTAACAGCACTACAGCATGAGAGGGAACCCAGATTGGTAAAACAGAGGGCTCAACTGTACTCCAGTTCCAGGTGGCACTCCAGGGGGGACCCATCACAATCACAACATGTGGGAAGAGCTTTGCGGCTGCTACAGGGGCTGGACAGGGCCCAGAATTTGGGAGGCACAATGGGAGTCTAGAGCCACCTTTGCCCTTAAGCCACTGGGCTATGCCTCCTGCATTGCCACCAGGGTCTGTATGCTGCTGCTACCCACTGCATCTGGGGCCTTCTGGCGCTGCTAATCCACCTCCTGAAGGGACTGAATTCCCAGGCTGTTTGGCTAGAAAACAGTCTCTCTGTGGAAGCCAATAGACTGTTTTTATCTTCACTTGGGCAAGACACCTCTGGCAAACTCTTAGCCGCTGGTGTTGGATTCCTGACAGATGTGCGAGAGCTTGTCCTTCATCCCTGCACTACAGATCATGTGAGAAGGCTCCAGGGCAAGAATTGCAGTCTGGCAACATTCCTTGTTCTGACCAACTCCCAGGTAGAAACCAGAGCCTTGGATTTTGCTTCTCTAAGGCTGTTTTCTTGTGGGAGGAGGATGAAGCATAGTGAGTGGAGACGGGAGTCTCATGGGAAGAAAGTGCATACAGGCTAGTCCTTCCTGACTTGGTTACTCTAGTAACTGTATCCATAGTGATGGAGCTCAGTCACCTTGATAGTTAAAACATATTACAAACCATCTTAAAGCTGGGCACAATCTCCAGGTAAGGGACTTTTCCACACACATTAATGACAGTTTTCAGAGTAGCAGCCGTGTTAGTCTGTATCCGCAAAAAGAAAAGGAGGACTTGTGGCACCTTAGAGAGCACAAGTACTCCTTTTCTTTTTATTAATGACAGTGAGTCACTCAGATACTGTGGTAATGGGGACTACATAAGTAGTGTTGTCCCATTGGCCCGAGCGGTTAGCCAATACTTGGGGCTTTGCAGGACTGTTTCCCTTAGGAAGTGATATGATGATGAGTCAGGTCATTCTCTGGTGCAATCCTATTTATTTACAAAGAATGTGCCCAGAGTAATCTTCCCCTGCACACAATAGGAACAAACAATTTCAGGCAGTTTCCTTGTTCAGGAATTCTCTGGCTCGGCAGTGCTTTCCTCATGCAGCTCCCAGTCAGTGGCGCAGCGGGGCTAAGGCAGGCTCCCTGCTTGCCCTGGCTCTGCGCTGCTCCCAGAAGCAGCCGCCATGTCCGCCCCCTAGGCGGAGGCACGGACAGGTGGCTCTGTGCAGGGCGTGCTGTCCGCGCCTGGAGGCGCTGCCCCTGCAGCTCCCATTGGCGTGGTTCCCGGACAATGGGAGCTGTGGAGGCAGCTTTCAGGGCAGGGGCAGCACGTGGAGCTTCTCTGATTGCATTTGCACCACAGGGACATGCTGGCCACCTCTGGGAGCTGCGCAGAGCCAGGGCAGGCAGGGCACTTGCCTCAGCACTGCTGCGTCACGGACCGGACTTTTAACAGAGCCGCCAGGGTCCCTTTTTGACCAGATGCCTGGCAACCCTACTGCCAGCTGGAGCTGAGCCCCCGGTGTCCCATCTGCATCATGTAGAGAGGGAGGGCGGGGCCTTGGGAAGCAACATGGAAATGGCCATGGCCTGGGTCAGGGAAGGTTTAGCCTTCCCTGGCCTATGATACCTACCACCCATGTGGACCAGGAATGGCCTGCAGCAGCTCAGAGCTCAGCATGCTCAGTGAAGATGGAATCTTCAGTGGTTTTAACTGCTGAGCTCTTTCAAGTCTCTACTGAGTATGTGCAAACTGCAATTGTTCAAAGGCTTATAACTTGGACCAATCTGGGCAGGTTTTCACAGACACAGCAGAAGGCCTATCTTTAGTCCAAAGGCTTCTCCCTTGCCAAAGGTCCAGTACCTGCTCCAAAGCATGGGGGAGCTAGAGCATTTAAAGAAAAGACCACCAGAAATTTTTTCCTTAACCTCATCCTCAGAAATGGCTGAACCATCTTGGATGAAATTAAAGAAAAGACACTGGCGTGGAAAGTTTTAGCCCAAATGATTAAACTTTGACAAAGTTATAAGCAAGCAAACAGGGTCTTATAATGGAAAGGCAACCTTAAACCCAGGCAGTGCTTCCAGCCCCTTCTCCTCTCTGGCATGTTTCCTCACCTGTAAAGTATTGACCTCCGTTGCAAAGCACTTTGAGATCATAGAATCATAGAACCATAGAATATCAGGGTTGGAAGGGACCTCAGGAGGTCATCTAGTCCAACCCCCTGCTCAAAGCAGGACCGATCCCCGACTAAATCATCCCAGCCAGGGCTTTGTCAAGCCAGACCTTAAAAACTTCTAGGGAAGGAGATTCCACCACCTCCCTAGGTAACGCATTTCAGTGTTTCACCACCCTCCCAGTGAAAAAGTTTTTCCTAATATCCAACCTAAATCTCCCCCACTGCAACTTGAGAACATTACTCCTTGTTCTGTCATCTGCTACCACTGAGAACAGTCTAGAGCCATCCTCTTTGGAACCCCCTTTCACGTAGTTGAAAGCAGCTATCAAATCCCCCCTCATTCTTCTCTTCTGAAGACTAAACATCCCCAGTTCCCTCAGCCTCTCCTCATAAGTCATGTGTTCCAGTCCCCTAATCATTTTTGTTGTCCTCCGCTGGACTCTTTCCAATTTTTCCACCTCCTTCTTGTAGTGTGGGGCCCAAAACTGGACGCAGTACTCCAGATGAGGCCTAAACCAATGTCGAATAGAGGGGAATGATCACGTCCCTCGATCTGCTGGCAATGCCCCTACTTATACATCCCAAAATGCCATTGGCCTTCTTGGCAAGGGCACACTGTTGACTCATATCCAACTTCTTGTCCACTGTAACCTCTAGGTCCTTTTGTGCAGAACTGCTGCCGAGCCATTCAGTCCCTAGTCTGTAGCGGTGCATTGGATTCTTCCGTCCTAAGTGCAGGACTCTGCACTTGTCGTTGTTGAACCTCATCAGATTTCTTTTGGCCCAATCCTCCAATTTGTCTAGGTCCCTCTGTATCCTATCCCTACCCTCCTGCGTATCTACCTCTCCTCCCAGTTTAGTGTCATCTGCAAACTTGCTGAGGGTGCAATCCACACCATTCTGCAGATCATTTATGAAGATATTGAACAAAACCGGCCCCAGGACCGATCCCTGGGGCACTCCACTTTTGATACCGGCTGCCAACTAGACATGGAGCCATTGATCAGTACCCGTTGAGCCCAACAATCTAGCCAACTTTCTATCCACCTTATAATCCATTCATCCAGCCCATACTTCTTTAATTTGCTGGCAAGAATACCGTGGGAGACCGTTTCAAAAGCTTTGCTAAAGTCAAGGAACACGTCCACTGCTTTGCCTTCATCCACAGAGCCAGTTATCTCATCATAGAAGGCAATTAGATTAGTCAGGCATGACTTGCCCTTGGTGAATCCATGCTGACTGTTCCTGATCACTTTCCTCTCCTCTAAGGGCTTCAGAATTGATTCCTTGAGGACCTGCTCTGTGATTTTTCCAGGGACTGAGGTGAGGCTGACTGGCCTGTAGTTCCCAGGATCTTCCTTCTTCCCTTTTTTAAAGATGGGCACTACATTAGCCTCTTTACAGTCATCTGGGACCTCCCCCGATCGCCATGAATTTTCAAAGATAATGCCCAATGGCTCTACAATCACATCTGCCAACTCCTTTAGCACTCTTGGATGCAATGCATCCAGCCCCATGGACTTGTGCTCGTCCAGCTTTTCTAAATAGTCCCGAACCACTTCTTTCTCCACAGAGGGCTGGTCACCTCCTCCCCATGCTGTGCTGCCCAGTGCAGTAGTCTGGGAGCTGACCTTGTTCGTGAAGACAGAGGAAAAAAAAGCATTGAGTACATTAGCTTTTTCCACATCCTCTGTCACGAGGTTGCCTCCCTCGTTCGGTAAGGGGCCCACACTTTCCTTGGCTTTCTTCTTGTTGCTAACATACCTGAAGAAACCCTTCTTGTTACTCTTAACATCTCTTGCTAGCTGCAACTCCAGGTATGATTTGGCCTTCCTGATTTCACTCCTGCAAGCCCGAGCAATATTTTTATACTCATCCCTGATCATTTGTCCAATCTTCCACTTCTTGTAAGCTTCTTTTTTGTGTTTAAGATCAGCAAGGATTTCACTGTTAAGCCAAGCTGGTCGCCTGCCATATTTACTATTCTTTCTACACATCGGGATGGTTTGTCCCTGTAACCTCAATAAGGATTCTTTAAAATACAGCCAGCTCTCCTGGACTCCTTTCCCCCTCATGTTATTCTCCCAGGGGATCTTGCCCATCAGTTCCCGGAGGGAGTCAAAGTCTGCTTTTCTGAAGTCCAGGGTCTGTATTTTGCTGCTCTCCTTTCTTCCTTGTGTTAGGATCCTGAACTCGACCATTTCATGGTCACTGCCTCCCAGGTTCCCATCCACTTTTGCTTCCCCTACTAATTCTTCCCGGTTTGTGAGCAGCAGGTTAAGAAGAGCTCTGCCCCTAGTTGGTTCCTCCAGCACTTGCACCAGGAAATTGTCCCCTACACTTTCCAAACACTTCCTAGATTGTCTGTGCACTGCTCTATTGCTCTCCCAGCAGATATCAGGGTGATTGAAGTCTCCCATGAGAACCAGGGCCTGCGATCTAGTAACTTCTGCGAGTTGCCGGAAGAAAGCCTCATCCTCCTCAGAGATTACTGATAAGAATGCTAGATAAGAGCTAAGGATTATTAATTATTACACACTCTTATTCTCCCCCATGCATTCTGGTCCATAGACCAGAGGAACAGAGGAACATTTGCAGGGGATGTGTAGTGGGACCCAGGCCAGCCCCCACAGGGGTTATCATAGAATCATACAATCATAGAATATCAGGGTTGGAAGGGACCCCTGAAGGTCATCTAGTCCAACCCCCTGCTCGAAGCAGGACCAATTCCCAGTTAAATCATCCCAGCCAGGGCTTTGTCAAGCCTGACCTTAAAAACTTCCAAGGAAGGAGATTCCACCACCTCCCTAGGCAACGCATTCCAGTGTTTCACCACCCTCTTAGTGAAAAAGTTTTTCCTAATATCCAATCTAAACCTCCCCCACTGCAACTTGAAGCCATTACTCCTCGTTCTGTCATCTGCTACCATTGAGAACAGTCTAGAGCCATCCTCTTTGGAACCCCCTTTCAGGTAGTTGAAAGCAGCTATCAAATCCCCCCTCATTCTTCTCTTCTGCAGGCTAAACAATCCCAGCTCCCTCAGCCTCTCCTCATAAGTCATGTGTTCTAGACCCCTAATCATTTTTGTTGCCCTTCGCTGGACTCTCTCCAATTTTTCCACCTCCTTCTTGTAGTGTGGGGCCCAAAACTGAACACAGTACTCCAGATGAGGCCTCACCAATGTCGAATAGAGGGGGACGATCACGTCCCTCGATCTGCTCGCTATGCCCCTACGTATACATCCCAAAATGCCATTGGCCTTCTTGGCAACAAGGGCACACTGCTGACTCATATCCAGCTTCTCGTCCACTGTCACCCCTAGGTCCTTTTCCGCAGAACTGCTGCCTAGCCATTCGGTCCCTAGTCTGTAGCGGTGCATTGGATTCTTCCGTCCTAAGTGCAGGACCCTGCACTTATCCTTATTGAACCTCATCAGATTTCTTTTGGCCCAATCTTCCAATTTGTCTAGGTCCTTCTGTATCCTATCCCTCCCCTCCAGCGTATCTACCACTCCTCCCAGTTTAGTATCGTCCGCAAATTTGCTGAGAGTGCAATCCACACCATCCTCCAGATCATTTATGAAGATATTGAACAAAACCGGCCCCAGGACCGACCCCTGGGGCACTCCACTTGACACCGGCTGCCAACTAGACATGGAGCCATTGATCACTACCCGTTGAGCCCGACAATCTAGCCAGCTTTCTACCCACCCTATAGTGCATTCATCCAGCCCATACTTCCTTAACTTGCTGACAAGAATACTGTGGGAGACCGTGTCAAAAGCTTTGCTAAAGTCAAGAAACAATACATCCACTGCTTTCCCTTCATCCACAGAACCAGTAATCTCATGATAAAAGGCGATTAGATTAGTCAGGCATGACCTTCCCTTGGTGAATCCATGCTGGCTGTTCCTGATCACTTTCCTCTCATGCAAGTACTTCAAGATTGATTCTTTGAGGACCTGCTCCATGATTTTTCCAGGGACTGAGGTGAGGCTGACTGGCCTGTAGTTCCCAGGATCCTCCTTCTTCCCTTTTTTAAAGATTGGCACTACATTAGCCTTTTTCCAGTCATCCGGGACTTCCCCGGTTCGCCACGAGTTTTCAAAGATAATGGCCAATGGCTCTGCAATCACAGCCGCCAATTCCTTCAGCACTCTCGGATGCAACTCGTCCGGCCCCATGGACTTGTGCATGTCCAGCTTTTCTAAATAGTCCCTAACCACCTCTATCTCCACAGAGGGCTGGCCATCTCTTCCCCATTTTGTGATGCCCAGCGTAGCAGTCTGGGAGCTGTCCTTGTTAGTGAAAACAGAGGCAAAAAAAGCATTGAGTACATTAGCTTTTTCCACATCCTCTGTCACTAGGTTGCCTCCCTCATTCAGTAAGGGTCCCACACTTTCCTTGGCTTTCTTCTTGTTGCCAACATACCTGAAGAAACCCTTCTTGTTACTCTTGACATCTCTCGCTAGCTGCAGCTCCAGGTGCGATTTGGCCCTCCTGATTTCATTCCTACATGCCCGAGCAATATTTTTATACTCTTCCCTGGTCATATGTCCAACCTTCCAGTTCTTGTAAGCTTCTTTTTTATGTTTAAGATCCGCTAGGATTTCACCGTTAAGCCAAGCCGGACGCCTGCCATATTTACTATTCTTTCGACTCATCGGGATGGTTTGTCCCTGTAACCTCAACAGGGATTCCTTGAAATACAGCCAGCTCTCCTGGACTCCTTTCCCCTTCAAGTTAGTCCCCCAGGGGATCCTGGCCATCCGTTCCCTGAGGGAGTCGAAGTCTGCTTTCCTGAAGTCCAGGGTCTGTATCCTGCTGCTTACCTTTCTTCCCTTGGTTGGCAACAGAGTGCCATGCTTCCAGCCCCACTCTGCCCCCAGATCAGTTCCACCCCAACCCCATTCAGCTCCCAGTCCTGCTCTGCCTCCAGGCCCAGCTCCAGCTCCAGGCCAGATCTGCCCTCATTCCCTCTCCGCCCCCAGACCAGCTCCTCCCCGTCCCCAGTTCCACCCCCAGCTCCACCTTCGGCTCATGCTCTGCTGCTGAGGAAGCCTTGGCTGTGCAGTGATGGAGGAGGGCACAGACAGATTCCATTAATGGAAAGTGGAGGGCGCGAGTGGAAAAGTTTGCACACCACTGCCATAGACAGAGCTTCCAGCAGTGTGGAATTCTGGGAGTTGCAAATCCCAGAGTCTTGCTAACTGGGAAATCCTGCCATCCATCCATCACTACAGGGTAAATAATAAACTGGCCTAGCAAAGTGTTTAGTGTGTTGCTAACAGAGTCCTCAGATGTTAACAAGAAGGGGACTCAGTTTTCCAATTCATTAAAAACCAAAATCAAACTTTTTCATCTTGTATTTTTACCTCTTCAGTGTTTGCCTTTTGAAAATGTGGGTTTGCTCTCCAGCCAGGGAGCTCTGCTAGTGTGAAATACGGACATCACAGCCCACATGGAAATGAGAAGTAGCAACCTCAATGCAAACAGAATAGCAACCAATAACAGAACTGTAGCGATGCAAGTAAAGAGAGTGGGCAAGAGACGCGTACACACAACCAGATGCTCAGGGGAAGCACTTTCTTTTCAGCATAAAAGCACATTTGTAATTAATGATGGAGATTCTGTCACTTTAAATAAGCAGCCTGCAGCTGAACCATTATGCCTGCTATGCTCTTCCCCCGGGAAATGACATTTACGATGCTGTGGGATTTGGGACATTAGTGCAAACGACTCTTTCTGTAACCTCGGTTTCACGATTCATTTTTTGTGCTGGGAATAACAACAAAAGCGCGGGCCATGTGGAAGGGAGCTAAAGGGAGTGACGCCCATGAGGCTTGGGGAGGACTGCCAGAAGCGCTGCACAGCTGCAGCCTGATATTTAAAGAGCCCTGATTGCCAGCCAACGCCCTACTGAGCTGAGTGGGGGAGTCCGCCCTTGTCTTCGAAGCTAACAGGCCCCTCCCTCCCACCTCATCCACAGCCCCAGTGAACAGCTTTGAACAGAGAATCTAAGGGGCCTTGAAGAGGACAAATACCTTCTGTTCCCACCCTCTAGCTCAGCGACTCCATGTTATCACCTGTGTTGCTGCCCCACTGCCCGACGGATTTGGTGGCACTGGGGCCTCTGCACATTTCCTGTGTGGGGTTCCAGGTCTGGGGTGTGCACAGCAGCACCTCTATCAAACCCCTCTCCTATTTGGGTGCAATCGCCTTGCACAGCCAACTGGGCTGTGCGGTGGTTCTGTGTGCTCAGGAGCTTCCGTGGTCCATGCCTCAATGGGAAGGGAGGAGCAGCACTTGGCCCAGAGGTACGGTAACTCCCGCAGACAGAATCTTGCATCGGAACGAGATCCCTGCAGTGAGAAGAGCTAGGGAGGGGATTTGCAAAGCTGCTGAAGGGATTTGGATTCTCAGACTCCATTAGAAAATACTGGCCAAATCCCTTGGGCAGTTTGAAAATCCCACCCAAGAATCTTTATTTTTTCTTAAAAGAAGAAGGTCCTCAGACTCTGCAGAAAGCGACAGGGGCACTGATGAATCGGCCTGGCTGGTGCCACCATGAATTGGCTCCTCCTTGCCCTCTACAGCACCAATGTATATTCACTTCCCCCGTGCCACTCATCAGAGCACAACCACCTGGGATCCAGTCCCCCGCACCAGTGTGGATCCTGCCCTGGCCTTTGTTCGTGGGGTTCAGTATTTGTTCTCCTATTGCACATCGGGATGTTTCTCTCCCAAGCTGGCAGACTATTTTTAGGCCTTTGGAGCAGATAAATCTGTTCCCTTCCTGTGGTGTGTGTCCAGAAAATGAACCCCCTCCAGACATGGCAACAGGGCCAGATTAACCTTTTTGTGGGCCCGGCCCCAAACAGATTTGTGGGCCCCCATGGAGGCAATGGAGCATGACGTAGGGAGGTCAGTCCGCAGAGCAAGAGGCCGGCCAGGGGCAAAAGGGCCTGGCATGGCTGGGGCAGCCCAGCTCCGCCCAGCCCAGTGTGAGGGCACTATTTACAAACTGGCAGCCGCCAGATGCGCAGTGGCCTGCCCGGCTCTCTGCTGCCAGCGTGCCCCTTCCCCTTGGAGGCGAGCCCAGGCCGTGCCACACAACCCCCCCACCCAACATCCCTCCGACTGCCTATGGCCAGAGCCCCCTCAGACTCAGTATGCCCAGCACCCCCTTCAAATCCTCCCCACAAATGCACAACACTCTGTACAACACCACCCGTGCCCGGTGCCCCCTCCCAACAACCCCACCACAACTGCTCAGCACCCCAAACAGAACCCTCATTCCCTAGTAGGGTGACCAGGTATCCGGCTTTCAACTGGAACACCAGGTCGAAAAGGGATCCTAGTGGCTCTGTCAGCATCGCTGACTGGGCCGTTGACTGTCCGGTTGGCGGCGCCATGCAGCAGGGCTGGCAGGCTCCCCGCTAGCCTCCACACCACGCAGCTCCTGGGTAGCAGCTGGCATGTCCCTCCTCCGGCTCCTATGTGTAGGGGTAGCCAGGGGGCACCGCACGCTGCCCTCACCCCAAGCCCCGCCTCCCACAGCTCCCATTGGCTGTGATACTTACCTGGCGGGGAGGTACCATGATCACAAAGGTAGTTTTCCCAGGGTGAGGCTCATCCTTTGCAGTGCGGGTGTGCTGATCCCTGCCATTTCCCCAAATGCAGGAAAATTGACTACATAGTTTGTGGTAGCTGGGGGACTGCGTTTGCACTCTCCCCTGGCTAAATGGGGGAGGGATAGCTCAGTGGTTTGAGCACTGGCCTGCTAAACCCAGGGTTGTGAGTTCAATCCTTGAGGGGGCCATTTAGGGATCTGGGGCAAAAATTGGGGATTGGTCCTCCTTTGAGCAGGGGGTTGGACTAGATGACCTCCTGAGGTCCCTTCCAACCCAGATATTCTATGATTCCTGGCCAATGGGAGCTGCGGGGGGTGGTGTCTGCAGACGGGGCAGCGTGCAGAGCCACCTGGCCTTCCCACCGCATAGGAGCTGGAGGGGGGACATGCTGCTGCTTCCAGGAGATGCTTGAGGTAAGTGCCATTGGGAGCCTGCACCCCCGAGCCCCCCTGCCCCAGCCCAGATTCCCCTCCAAAGCCCTCAGTCCTAGCCCGGCGCACCCTCCTGCACCCCCAACCCCTCATCCCCAGCCCCATCCCAGAGCCGCACCCCCAGCCAGAGCCCTCACATCCTACCGCACCCCAGCCCCCTGAGCCAGCCTGGTGAAAATGAGCGAGTGATTGAGAGTGGGGAGAGTGAGCGACAGAGGGAGAGGGGATGGAGTGAGTTGGGGGTGGGGGCCTCAGAGAAGGGGTGGGGCAGGGGTTGGGGCAAGGGTGTTCAGTTTTGTGCAAGTAGAAAGTTGGCAACGCTACTCCTTAGTGCCCCAACACACACAGATCTTCCCCGCCCCCTCACAACCCAGCACCCCCGGATTCCCCACAGACCCACTCCCCCACGCCCTGCCTCCTGGCTGCACTCACTGGCCCTGCTGAGAGGTGACTGTCTGCTGGGCTGAGCCGGCAGCGCAGCCAGGGCCGGTCCCAGGGCCGGGAATCGCTCTGGCCCCTCGGGAGTGGCGCAATCAGCCAGGCCAGGGCCTGTCCCAGCTTGGCCCCCTCAGGACCCACTTGCCTGGAGGGGCCCAGCCAAGCCCCCCCCCAGACTGCCCCCTCCCCACCTCCTGGCTGAGACTGGCCAGGTTTCTGCACCAGTCCCAGGTGTCTCATCTCCAG
The DNA here is from genome assembly GCF_965152235.1 of Eretmochelys imbricata. Classification (NCBI taxonomy): domain Eukaryota; kingdom Metazoa; phylum Chordata; order Testudines; family Cheloniidae; genus Eretmochelys; species Eretmochelys imbricata. The sequence goes on from NC_135596.1 coordinate 3,076,120, forward strand.
GGAGACGGGTGGGGACCCACAGGTGGTGGGAAGCAGAGACTGCCGGGAGCTGAGGTGCACTGGGGTCCAGCCAGGGGGCAGAGGAGCCGGCGCGTGGGGCCAGAGGGCAGAGAGGAGCCCTCAGCCAGCTGGCAGACGGGCCAAGAGGAGCAGGTCGTGGTGGTGGGGAGCCAGCGGGGTCTCGGGGCGCAGTGCAAGTGGAGCAGGCCGGGGCCCCTTCTGGGCATGGGCCCGGCTCCATGGAGCCACTGGCACCATTGTAAACCCGGCACTGCATGGCAAGGTCCTTTCCAGCTGTGTCAACACTTCCAGACAGAGGGGTCCGGGTAAGAACTGCAGAGAGGGCCTGGAGTGGCATACAGAGGAGCAGGATTGCCTGGGGGCCTCACTGCTGTGTCCTGACCTTCTCCTCACTCACACAGCAACCAGGAGTAGCTCCCCTGGAGCCAATGGGGCTGCAGCGGTGTAACCCAAGTACCCAGGAGGGAAGAATTGAGCCCCATGTGTGCGTCTCAGCGCAGGGCTGGGGACCACTGCCGAGCCTTCACGTATGTGAACTGTAGGCAAGCGAGGGGGCGTCTCAGCTCTCGGAGTGGAACAGAATAAATGAAGGAGAGCATGGGACCATCCTCATCAGCCAGACTAGAGTCCCTGGCTGAGCCCAGGTCCTTCCGGGTGGTGCTGGCCTGAGAGCAGGGCCAGGCTGGAGTGGGGGAATCATGGGAGGGCTGCTCTGCTCATTCCCAGGGGGCAAGGGGTCCCTCCTCCCCAAGGACTCTCAGTGAAGCTGCAGCAGCACGGTCAATATGTACCCAGGCCCCAGGCAGGGCTGAACAGCCCCGGCTGCTATCGTTCCTGGAGCGAGCTCGGGGACATCGGCCTGTGCTGCAGTCACCGCTCTGACTGCAGTGCAGACAGACCCTGGGCACAGCCCAGGCAGTCATGGGTCCAGTGCACTGCTTGTCCAGGTCAACTGCTTGTCCCTGCACAACCCTCCCTACTGGCCTTGGCAGGGGCTTTGTTCGAGCACCTTCTGTCCCCACCCTTATGGGCCACATCTCCCCCGCTTGACGATGCATCTAATCCACCATCCATGCTTAAGGCATCTCTGCTTGGACAATTCCTTTCGAGAACCTCGATGTCACCTCCAGGTGGCCAAAACCAGCTTCAAACACAGCCAGTGCCTGTCCCATGACAGCTCCAACCGGAGGTTTGACCTTCCTCCCGTCTGTGGGGAAAGCGCAATCCCTTCGGCTGTAAAGTGATCAGATACGCTGCAAGTGAGGGTGGGTGGGGCCTTCACTCTTCCCTTTGCTGCTGTGGCCAGTTGGAAGATTTTAGATCATAGACACTGGCAGTGTGCACCCACTGGCAATGGCTGCCTGTTTCTCCCCTGGACTTGCACAATACCCTTCCCTCAGCAACTGAATGGCTAAAACATTCAGCCTAACACGCTGGACTGGAACAGCTCTGTAAACGCAGTCGCAATTAACCACCAGAGTGCCCTGTCCAGCGCTGCACAGGGCAGCCACCATTCAGCCTCAGTTTCCCAGCTGGGTGGTCTTCCACTGCTCTGCCCACCCTCCAGTGCCTTCTGGGTGGCAGAAACGCAGACCTCCAGCAAGGCCTCTTACAGAGCTACCCCTTCCAGGGCAATGAAAGTCCAAACCAAGTAGAAAGCAACATAACTCCCCATGCTACCAGGAGAGCCGCCTGGCCTGAGTCATAGAATCATAGAATATCAGAGTTGGAAGGGACCTCAGGAGGTCATCTAGTCCAAACCCCTGTTCAAAGCAGGACCAATCCCCAACTAAATCATCCCAGCCAGGGCTTTGTCAAGGCTGACCTTAAAAATACCTAAGGAAGGAGATTCCACCACCTCCCTAGGTAACGCATTCAGTGTTTCACCACCCTCCTTGTGAAAATGTTTTACCTAATATCCAACCTAAACCTCCCCCTCTGCAAGTTGAGACCATTACTCCTTGTTCTGCCATCAGCTCCCACTGAGAACAGTCTAGATCCATCCTCTTTGGAACCCCCTTTCACGTAGTTGAAAGCAGCTATCAAATCCCCCCTCATTCTTCTCTTCTGCAGACTGAACAATCCCAGTTCCCTCAGCCTCTCCTCATAAGTCATGTGTTCCAGTCCCCTAATCATTTTTGTTGTCCTCCGCTGGACTCTTTTCAATTTTTCCACATCCTTCTTGTAGTGTGGGGCCCAAAACTGGACACAGTACTCCAGATGAGGCCTCACCAATGTCGAATAGAGGGGAACGATCACGTCCCTCGATCTGCTGGCAATGCCCCTACTTATTCAGCCCAAAATGCTGTTAGCCTTCTTAGCAACAAGGGCACACTGTTGACTCATATCCAGCTTCTCTTCCACTGTAATCCCTAGGTCCTTTTCTGTAGAACCGCTGCTGAGCCATTCGGTCCCTAGTCTGTAGCGGTGCATGGGATTCTTCCATCCTAAGTGCAGGACTCTGCACTTGTCCTTGTTGAACCTCATCAGATTTCTTCCCCTACTAATCCTCTAATTTGTCTAGGTCCCTCTGTATCCTATCCCTACTCTCCAGCGTATCTACCTCTCCTCCCAGTTTAGTGTCATCTGCAAACTTGCTGAGAGTGCAATCCACATCATCCTCCAGATAATTTATGAAGATATTGAACAAAACCGGCCCCAGGACCGACCCTTGGGGCACTCCACTTGATACCGGCTGCCAACTAGACATGGAGCCATTGATCACTACCCGTTGAGCCCGACAATCTAGCCAACTTTCTACCCACCTTATAGTGCATTCATCCAGCCCATACTTCTTTAACTTGCTGGCAAGAATATTGTGGGACACCATGTCAAAAGCTTTGCTAAAGTCATGGAACAACACGTCACCACTTTCCCCTCATCCAGAAAGCCAGTTATCTCATCATAGAAGACAATTAGATTAGTCAGGCATGACTTGCCCTTGATGAATCCATGCTGACTGTTCCTGATCACTTTCCTCTCCTCTAAGTGCTTCAGAATTGATTCCTTGAGGACCTGCTCCATGATTTTACTAGGGACTGAGGTGAGGCTGACTGGCCTGTAGTTCCCAGGATCCTCCTTCTTCCCTTTTTTAAAGATGGGCACTACATTAGCCTCTTTACAGTCGTCCGGGACTTCCCCCGATCTCCAGGAGTTTTCAAAGATATTGGCCAATGGCTCTGCAATCACATCCGCCAACTCCTTTAGCACTCTCAGATGCAGCGCATCCGGCCCCATGGACTTGTGCTCGTCCAGCTTTTCTAAATAGTCCCGAACCACTTCTTTCTCCACAGAGGGCTGGTCACCTCCTCCCCATGCTGTACTGCCCAGTGCAGTAGTCTGGGAGCTGACCTTGTTCGTGAAGACAGAGGCAAAAAAAGCATTGAGTACATTCGCTTTTTCCACATCCTCTGTCACGAGGTTGCCTCCCTCATTCAGTTCGGGGCCCACACTTTCCTTGACTTTCTTCTTGTTGCTAACATACCTGAAGAAACCCTTCTTGTTACTCTTAACATCTCTTGCTAGCTGCAACTCCAGGTGTGATTTGGCCTTCCTGATTTCGCTCCTGCAAGCCCGAGCAATATTTTTATACTCATCCCTGGTCATTTGTCCAATCTTCCACTTCTTGTAAGCTTCTTTTTTGTGTTTAAGATCAGCAAGGATTTCACTGTTAAGCCAAGCTGGTCGCCTGCCATATTTACTATTCTTTCTACACATCGGGATGGTTTGTCCCTGTAACCTCAATAAGGATTCTTTAAAATACAGCCAGCTCTCCTGGACTCCTTTCCCCCTCATGTTATTCTCCCAGGGGATCCTGCCCATCAGTTCCCGGAGGGAGTCAAAGTCTGCTTTTCTGAAGTCCAGGGTCTGTATTTTGCTGCTCTCCTTTCTTCCTTGTGTTAGGATCCTGAACTCGACCATTTCATGGTCACTGCCTCCCAGGTTCCCATCCACTTTTGCTTCTCCTACTAATTCTTCCCGGTTTGTGAGCAGCAGGTTAAGAAGAGCTCTGCCCCTAGTTGGTTCCTCCAGCACTTGCACCAGGAAATTGTCCCCTACACTTTCCAAAAACTTCCTAGATTGTCTGTGCACTGCTCTATTGCTCTCCCAGCAGATATCAGGGTGATTGAAGTCTCCCATGAGAACCAGGGCCTGCGATCTAGTAACTTCCGTGAGTTGCCGGAAGAAAGCCTCGTCCACCTCATCCCCTGGTCCGGTGGTCTCTAGCAGACTCCCACCATGGCATCACCCTTGTTGCTCACACTTCTAAACTTAATCCATAGACACTCAGGTTTTTCTGCAGTTTCATACCGGAGCTCTGAGCAGTCATACTGCTCCCTTACATACTGTGCAACTCCCCCACCTTTTCTCCCCCGCCTGTCCTTCCTGAACAGTTTATATCCATCCATGACAGTACTCCAGTCATGTGAGTTATCCCACCAAGTCTCTGTTATTCCAATCACATCTTAATTCCTTGACTGTGCCAGGACTTCCAGTTCTCCCTGCTTGTTTCCCAGGCTTCTTGCATTTGTGTATAGGCACTTGAGATAACTTGCTGATCGTCCCTCTTTCTCAGTATGAGGCAGAAGCCCCGCCCTCTCGCGCGCTCCTGCTTGTGCTTCCTCCCGGTATCCCACTTCCTCACTTACCTCAGGGCTTTGGTCTCCTTCCCCCAGTGAACCTAGTTTAAAGCCCTCCTCACTAGGTTAGCCAGCCTGCTTGCGAAGATGCTCTTCCCTCTCTTGGTTAGGTGGAGCCCGTCTCTGCCTCCTTCTTGGAACACCAAGCACTCCTCCTTCTTGGAACACCATCCCATGGTCAAAGAATCCAAAGCCTTCTCTCCGACACCACCTGCATGGCCATTCGTTGACTTCCACGATTCAACGGTCTCTACCCAGGCCTTTTCCTTCCATGGGGAGGATGGATGAGAACACCACTTCCGCCTCAGACTCCTTTATCCCTCTTCCCAGAGCCACGTAGTCCGCAGTGATCTGCTCAAGGTCATTCTTGGCAGTATCATTGGTGCCCATGTGGAGAAGCAGGAAGGGGTAGCGATCCGAGGGCTTGATGAGTCTCGGCAGTCTCTCCGTCACATTGTGAATCCTAGCTCCTGGCAAGCAGCAGACTTCTCGGTTTTCCCAGTCGGGGCAGCAGTCTTCCCAGTCCCTGGCCCTATCCACTTTCTCTCCCACACAGAAAGCTCAACATCTGCTCACTCTCCACCTGCTCTCAACACCTGAGCAGGGCTGTTCTTTTTTAACCTCCCTGGGGGCCTGCTTCCTGCTCCAGGTGTCTTAACTGGGGCTAACTGGGCCAAAGGACCCCATAGCCCATTCCCCCCCTTCTGCCTTGCATGGAGACTTGTGGGCGTTACGGGCCCAGAATCTGAGAGGTGTTTCTTGGAACCTGGAGAATAAGCGACTTGCAGCGTGAGCTGTTTACGCTGCCCAGCGAGCTACGTGTCCTCTGACTCAACGGAAAAGAGCTCTCCGCTGGGAGGAGAAAAGTGTTGCACAATTTCAGATTGACACAGAATTTCTTTTACTCTCTAGTAACCAGCAGAGTCCTTTGGTACAGAAACCCCCAGTGCTTAGCACCACAGAGCAGCCACATCTGACCTGCCACACTGGGTCATCGCCGCATGTTATTCTTTATTGTTCGTAGGACCATGGTACCTAGCAGCCCCAAGTGCTGTACAAACAAAATGACAGGCCCTGCCCCAAAGAGCCGACAATCTAAATTATCCTACAAGAATCACAATGGTTCTCTGATGTCTAAATAAAACTCTGTAGAGACTGGCAAAGGCTGTGCAAAGTGTCTTTCCCCACCCCCGGGCCATTTCACATGGACTTGAAATGCAGGTTTTGCTGGAGTAAAGGGAAGCATTGTTGTCTACAGAGACACTGTCTGTGCATCCTAGCTGATGTGGGAAACCTCCGTGTGCCCTGGATATTACACTGTTAGCTTGCTATTGAACCAGAGAGCCCATCATGGTAGTTAGCACTGAAGTTTAATTGAACTCCACTGATTTCTTTCCACACAAACTGTGCATCATGTAGCATTGCTAACTCTTACCATTTTAGCACGAGAATCGCTATATTTGGTGTTTCTCTTAAAGCCCCAGCTGCTACAGTCATGTGACAATCTCAGTTTTCTTTCTTTTTTTTTCTTTTTCTTTTTAAATAAGGAGAGTTTCTGGCCCTCTCGGTTTCAGAGAAAAACGTGAAAATGTGAATCTTAGCGGTTCAAACACCAGAACACAAAAAAAATAAGCACCCAGAATTTATTTTTTAAACAGAATCTCATGATTTTCATGCCAATTTTGTGATTTTGAATGCCTGGGGTTGGCAGTTCAGATTCTGGGTGAAATTCACCTCTCTGCAGGGGGCCAAGGCCTATGTGCTATTGGGAGTGAGTGAGAAAGTGAATTTCTCCCACAATGCACAGCCCAAGGCTGGGAGGATGGTGTGGAGGCCCAGTGACAGATGGGGCAGGAATTCTTCTCCAGGCTTTCTGGAGCCTTTGATTTGGTGTGTTCCCAATTTGTAATTAGAAATAAAACCAAACTGAATTTTTCTAGGTTCGAGCCTCTAGGGTGGTGACAAACAGTTTTAATTTAGCAGAGGCCTATGAATGATTCAATGAGTGATCAGATTAAAAGCTTTATTAAATATAAAATAGGGAATTAAGCAAAGAGGCCTCGCATTACCACCACCCTCTGCACCGATCCTCACCTCCTGAGATGGAACGATGCAGATGGGGTGAGCAGGGGTTGGACTAGATGACCTCCTAAAGTCCCTTCCAACCCTGATATTCTATGGTTCTATGATTCTATGATTCAGTCCATGAGCGGGGATTCACAATCCTTTCTCTGAGGGTACCTTGGTGGTGGATGGGTGTACATAGTTAAAATTACTGGGCTACCCCTTTTATAATGAATTATAATAACAACCCTTAATTAATTAGCATTAAATCCACCATTTTACCATCATTAAATATTTTTTATGTTTGTTTGGCTATATTAAGCTCATTTCTAATTAACATCTGCCTAAATGCCACGTGCCAAGTGACTATCAATAGAGACAGCATTTTCTGAAACATTCTCATTTTATTTTCAACACTTGTAAAAACCACTTAGTTCCAAACTTATTTACAGCATGGCCTGGTGTTATGGCCTAACTTATTTTTAACTTGCCTCTGAATTCCCTCATTTCACTTGACTCCTATTCAGTATTTTCCCTAGGAATTGAATTGGGGTGGGGGGGGTTTCCAAATTTACCGGGGAGTGAGGCCCGACGAGGAGTGAGACCGTGAGGACGAAGGTGGGCTGTATGGCACTGTAGTAAAAAGTGAAATATGTTTCACAACAATTTTATTAGATTTAAGTTATGGTTTAAAATCATCATACAAATCAAAGTTGGTTACTCAAGCCTTCTGTGAAGCATGACATCTACATCCTTCTTGTTGTAATTTTGCACAACTCTGTTAATGAACTTGTCAAATGCAGTGCGTTCATCTTTGGTGACTTCTCATGGGTCCGGTACTTGCTGTACTTTAATTGATATGCTCATGAGTTCATTCACATGATCAGGCAGAAGGTGACTTCTTTCAGAACACAATATCTATTCAATGACGAAAAATGCTCAACTGTAGCTGTTGTGACTGGGAGCAGCAAGAAATGTAGACCTACTTCTTTCACCCCAGGAAACAGCACAAAGATCGGGTCAAACCACTAGTGATGATAAACAAGAAGTTGAAGTCAAATCTTCATTCATTCTTCATACGACATTCCACTCTGTGTTCAAAGTCCCTATTCTGTCCTGATCACCTGGCAGCCCCATTGCGGGAATGCCTTACTCCACTCAACTGTCAGTGTTTTATAAGACAGGCATCTGTAAAAACTACATAGGGTTGAGTCAAATGCAGAAGTTGCTGTTTTAGATTTGTAAGAATCAAGTCTGTGTACTGTACTTTTTCAGCTGGCTTAACAAACATTTCTTGTCCTCTTCACTTAAGGATTCAATGTAAGTGCCTTCATTAGTCAACTTCTGGACTGAAGTCTTTGCTTCTTCCAGGCTGTTTTCAATGGATATCTCTAATTGATCCAAGGGTGGCTTCTATTGCTGGACAAAGATCGACTACTGTTGTAGCAGATGCTTGGATGGCATTGTTTAATGACCCAGGTGGTTTACAAGAGAAAGAATGGCACTAGTCTTCTCTGAACATAGGTTGCAAAAGTAGTCCACAAGCCTCAACTACTTAGATCTGTCCCATCTGGTCAGATACTTTCCAAAACCAGTAATAACGGTTGCAGTAATTTTAAGACAATAGCCAAGGATCGCTCATGAGAAAGCCAGAGGGTTTTCCCCAGTTGGACTAATTTGAACTTCAGTCCCAGAGCATCTTCTATTTTTTCCAAGACGTTCAGTCTTTTTGGACTCTTGTTAACAAAAGAGTACAGTATAACACATACATTAAATTTATGGCTTTTAAAATGTCTTTTGTAGATTCTGCAGCTTATACTAGTGCTGGTTGAGTACTTAATTATTGTCAAGCCTATTTTTAGGAAATGGATTTTTGGGCCTACTCTCATTTTAACACCTTTCGATATAAACATAAGCGAGCCTCATCTCTATAGGCTACACGCTGAACTCCTAAAACTCCCCTGTGCAGAGTAGGACTGTGCCTGCTGTTCCATGCCTTCAAAGGGTGCAGTGAACTCCCCCCACTGGCTCTGCTCCTTGGGGTTTGAACCATGCCACTGGCTCCTCTCTGCCCCCTTAGGGTGTAGTGTGTCCCTGGGGACACAAGAAGGAGCAATACCTGCACTCCTTGTGGTAGACCCTAGTGAGGAGGCATGCAAAGCATGTGCGAGGGGAGAACAGTGAGCACTTCTCCCTGCCCACTTTCATAGGGACCTTGCTACGGTCTGGCCTTGCAGTCACCTAGAGCTGGTCAGAGCAAAATGTCCAAGAACTAACTACACATATAGATGAGATTTTCAAAGTAACATAAGGTGTCTGGCTGCTCAATTCCCATTAAATCCGTAAAGAGACGAGGCCGGGGAGGACCAACTTCTTTTGGTAAGAGAGACAAGCTTTAGAGCCACACACAGCTCTTCTTCAGGTCTAGAAAAGGCACTCTGGGGATCACAGGAAAATGCAAGGGGGACAGCTTGTTTAGCATAAGCAGTTAGCACATATTGTAAGGGACCATTCAATGTAGAGTGACCCGTTAACACCTCTGCAGTCAGAGGACAAAAAGAGGAGGTTAGTGGATTACAGATTGTTGTAATAAGCAGCATTGCCAACTCTCATGATTTTGCCAGGAGTCTCATGATAATTATTGGTTTCAGAGTAGTAGCCGTGTTAGTCTGTATCCGCAAAAAGAACAGGAGTACTTGTGGCACCTTAGAGACTAACAAATTTATTAGAGCATAAGCTTTCGTGGGCTATAGCCCACTTCATCAGATGCATAGAATGGAACATATAGTAAGATATATATATATATATATATATATTATGACAAGTTCAGGCCAGATGGCTATCGGAGAGTAATAGAAGGCAGATATATTAGCCCCAGGCTAAGTAGGTCCCTTTTCCCTGGGTAAGGGAACAGGGAAGGTTCCAGAACAATCAGGAACCTTCTGGAGACAATTAAGACAGGCTGATTAGAACACCTGCAGCCAATCAAGAAGCTGCTAGAATCAATTAAGGCAGGCTAATCAGGTCACCTGGGTTTTAAAAAGGAGTTCACTTCAGTTTGTCGTGTGCATGTGAGGAGCTGGGAGCAAGAGGCACTAGGAGCTGAGAGTGAGAATGCGGACTGTTGGAGGACTGAGGTGTACAAGCATTATCAGACACCAGGAGGAAAGTCCTATGGCGAGGATAAAGAAGATGTTGGGAGGAGGCCATGGGAAAGTAGCCCAGGGAATTGTAGCTGTCGCACTGCTGTTCTAGGAGGCAGTCTAGTGAGCTGCATTCCACAGGGCCCTGGGCTGGAACCCGGAGTAGAGGGCGGGCCCTGGTTCCCCCCAAATCCTCCCAGGTCCTGGTCAGACACAGGAGGAGTCGACCTGGACTGTCAATTCAGAAAAATGGCCATGCTGAGAGCTGCCGTGAAGCTCCAAGGCGAGCAAATCTGCCAATAAGTGCAAGAATCACCAAGGTAGAGCAGGAACTTTGTCACTATATATATATATATATATATATATAACACACATACAGATAAGTTGGAAGTTACCATACAAACTAGCTATTACCAGCAGGACAGTGGGGTGGGAGGAGGTATTGTTTCATGTTCTCTGTGTGTATATAAAGTCTGCTGCAGTTTCCACGGTATGCATCCAATGAAGTGAGCTGTAGCTCACGAAAGCTCATGCTCAAATAAATTGGTTAGTCTCTAAGGTGCCACAAGTACTCCTTTTCTTTTTGCGAATACAGACTAACACGGCTGTTACTCTGAAACCATACAAACTGTGAGAGGCTAATTAGTTAAGATGAGCTATTATCAGCAGGAGAAAAAAGCTTTTGTAGTGACAATCAGGATGGCCCATTTAGACAGTTGACAAGAAGGTGTGAGGATACTTAACTTAAGGAAATAGATTCAATATGTGTAATGACCCAGCCACGCCCAGTCTCTATTCAAATCCTGATGTCAGATTTGTGTCCATTTATTCTTTTGCGTAGAGACTGTCTGGTTTGGCCACTGTTTTTAGCCGTGCCATCAGGGGCTTGTTCACCTGCACATCTACCAATGTGATATGTGCCATCACGTGCCAACAATGCCCCTCTGCCATGTACATTGGCCAGACTGGACTGTCTCTATGTAAAAGAATAAATGGACACAAATCAGACGTCAAGAATTATAACATTCAAAAACCAGTCGGAGAACACTTCAATCTCTCTGGCCACTCAGTAACAGACTTAAAGGTGGCAATTTTCAAAAGAAAAGCTTCAAAAACAGACTCCAATGAGAAATTGCTGAGCTTGAATTAATATGCAAACTAGATACCATTAACTTGGCTTTGAATAGAGACTGGGAGTGGCTGGGTCACACACCGAATCTATTTCCCCATGTTAAGTATCCTCACACCTTCTTGTCAACTGTCTAAATGGGCCATCTTGATTGGGCCATCACTACAAAAGTTTTTTTTCCTTCTGCGGATAATAGCTCATCTTAATTCGCCTCTCACAGTTTGTATGGTAACTTCCAACTTATCTGTATGTGTATATACATATCATACTATATGTTCCATTCTATGCATCCGATAAAGTGGGCTGTAGCCCATGAAAGCTTATGCTCTAATAAATTTGTTAGTCTCTAAGGTGCCACAAGTACTCCTGTTCTTTTTGATGATAATTATTGTTTTCCTTAAAGCCCCAGCTCCCGGAGTCAAGGGGATATGTGATGACTTCAGTCTTCATTCTTAAAGAAAAAGTTTCCAATCTTTGTGGCTGTGGAGAAAGCCTCAAAATGTGATCCCCAGTGCAGACTTAAAAGCTCAAAAAGCAGAAGGCAAATACAAATCCATTATTTATACACAATCTCATGATTTTAAAGCCAATCTCAATACTTTTGGTGATCCTGACTCATGATGTTTGAACATTGGGGTTGGCAATACTGTAATAAGCCATAAATCCAGTCTCTGTTCAGTCCATGGTATTTAGTGTCTAGCGCAGTTATGAATTTAAGCTGCCGAGCTGGTCCTTTGAAAATACTGTGCAGGTTCCCACTGAGGATGAGGATGGATAGGTCAGACATGGAGCGATTACTTTGTGAAAAGTGTTCACCCCCAGGGGATAGGGTGTTTTTGTCTTTTACCATTTTCCTGCGTGAGTTCATTTGAAAGTGTAGTGATTGTCTGGTTTCACCCACTCAGTTGTTATCAGGGCCTTTAGTGCACTGGATGAGGTACACTCCGTGTTGTGATAGGTATGTGTAGGATTACACGGCATACATTAAATCTGTAGGCAACTTTGAAAATCTCTGTCCAGGAGGGTAACAGAACAATGAGAAGTGCGTTAGTTGGTGTGCTGTGAAGAACAGAGCGTACAGAGGCACTTGAGCTTTCATTCACACATTTAGAAACTATATAAAAGCTGCACAACAGACAGGGTTAGATGGAGGAATTACTATTAATCCTGCTTATTACATGGCCCCTAAGGCCAACCATTCATGGTCCCCGTTGTGTGAGGCGCTTATAGACACAGAGCAGTAAACACTCCCTGCCCCAGAGAACCCACAAACTGAACAGACCAGACAGACACAGGGTGGGGCGGGGGGTAGAACACACCAGCAGAGTGAACAAGGCAATGGCAGCAAATAACATGTTAGTGCTAGCCACTCCCCAAGCACTGCCTCGTGGCCTGACATTGCTCTGCAGGAACCCTGCCTCAGTTTACCTCTTCTTCAACTCATGGTCCCTTAAATCCAAGTACCAAACAACTTTTCTCTGGTTCAGCCACGACCCTCCTCGGGGCTGCAGTTATTAAAATAACAAAACCAATCTCAAAATAAAGTTCTCAAATCTTTGGCACTTTCGAAGTCTTCCCACTGGGGCTCTCCCTGACCTTCTCCGCCTCGAGTCTTTTCCCTGAAGATGCAGGGCTCCCTGCTGCAGCCTACCCACACCCAGCAGTCTCACTCTCCTTTCACTCTGGTTGTCCCTCCCTGAGCATCATCCACATCCCCTCCTCTGGAGCTTCCTGTCACTTCAGGTAGGGGAATCACCTGGTCTCTGCTCAGATATGTCTCCTTAGTACCTAGGGTTGGCTGGCCCCGGGCCATCAGATCACAAAGTGGACACCAACCTTCTACAGCCAGTTTTTTGCAGGGTGGGACAGATTGAGTTGGGACGGGATCAGCCAAATTGAAGGGGAGAGGCGACGGGGGACTGGGAAGAGGTGAAGAGGGAAGGGAAGGGGGTTGAAGGGGCCAGAAGCTCTTTCTCTGTTTGGACATACCCATGTTCAGCCTCTGACAGGACTCTGCTGGCATAAGCTACCCACTGCTTCTGCAAAAGACCTACTCCCAGTCATAGAATCATAGAAGATTACGGTTGGAAGAGACATCAGGAGGTCACCTCGTCCAACCCCCCTGCTCAAAGCAGAACCAACACCAACTAAATCATCCCAGCCAGGGCTTTGTCAAGCTGGGGCTTAAAAACCTCTAAGGATGGAGATTCCACCACCTCCCTAGGCAACCCATTCCAGTGCTTCACCACCCTCCTAGTGAAATAGTGTTTCCTAATATCCAACTTAGACCTCCCCCTCTGCAACTTGAGACCATTGCTTCTTGTTCTGTCATCTGCCACCACTGAGAACAGCCGAGTTCCATCCTCTTTGGAACCCCCTTTCAGGTAGTTGAAAGCAGCTATCAAATCCCCCCTCATTCTTCTCTTCTGCAGACTAAATAATCCCAGTTCCCTCGGCCTCTCCTCATAAATCATGTGCTCCAGCCCCCTAATAATTTTCGTTGCCCTCCTCTGGACTCTCTCCAATTTGTCGACAACCTTTTTGTAGTGGGGGACCCAAAACTGGACGCAATACTCCAGGTGTTGCCTCACCAATGTCAAATAGAGGGAAATAATCTCTTCCCTCGATCTGCTGGCAATGCTCCTACTAATACAGCACAATATGCCATTAGCCTTCTTGGCAACAAGGGCACACTGTTGACTCATATCCAGCTTCTCATCCACTGTAATCCCCAGGTCCTTTTCTGCAGAACTGCTGCTTAGCCAGTTGGTCCCCAGCCTGTAGCGGTGCATGGGATTCTTCCATCCTAAGTGCAGGACTCTGCACTTGTCCTTGTTGAACCTCATCAGATTTCTTTTGGCCCAATCCTCCAATTTGTCTAGGTCACTCTGGACCCTATCCCTACCCTCCAGCATATCTACCTCTCCCCCAAGCTTAATGTCATCTGCAGACTTGCTGAAGGTGCAATTAATCCCATCATCCAGATCATTAATGAAGATGTTGAACAAAACCAGCCCCAGGACCGACCTCTGGAGCACTCCGCTTGATACCGGCTGCCAACTAGATATCAAGCCCTTGATCACTACCCGTTGAGCCTGACAATCTGGCCAACTTTCTCTCCACCTTATAGTCTGTTCATCCAATCCATACTTCTTTAACTTGCTGGCAAGAATACTGTGGGAGACCGTATAAAAAGCTTTACTAAAGTCAAGGTATATCACATCCACCACTTTCCCCATATCCACAGAGCCAATTATCTCATCATAGAAGGCAATCAGGTTGGTCAGGCATGACTTGCCCTTGGCGACTCCATGTTGACCATTTCTGATCACCTTCCTCTTCTCCAAACTTCCTGGATTGTCTGTGCATTGTTGTATTGCTTTCCCAGCAGATGTCAGCAGATGACTGAAGTCCCCCATGAGAACCATGGCCTGTGATCTGGAAACTTCTGTTGATAGTCCAAAGAAAGCCTCATCTACCTCATCCTCCTGGTCTGGTGGTCTATAGCAGATGCCCACCATGACATCACCCTTGTTGCTCTCGCCTCTAAGCTTAACTCAAAGACTGGAGCTCCGAGCCATCATACTGCTCTCTTACATACACTGCAACTGTGATAAATGAAAGGGGGCGGGGGTCGCTCCCTTTTATGAACCCAGCCAGCCAGTTAGCTATAAAATCCCTCTTAGTAGCTCTTCTCTACTTGCTTTACCTGTAAAGGTTTAAAAAGTCTCACTGTGATGCATAGGTAAAAGGAAGCAAGTGGGCACCTGGCCAAAAGAGCCAATGGGAAGGCTAGACCTTTTTAAAATTGAAACAAAACTCCCCTTTTGTCTGTTTGTGGTTGTTCTCTGGGAAGAGGCAGACAGGGCTGTAACTACGCTGTAAGAAGCTTAGGGCAAGGTATGAAAAATCATTGGTATAATACCTAGAAACTACTCATTTAAAACCCCAGGTATGTAAGAAGATCACGAAATGTCTCAGGAGACACAATTAGGTTTATCCCTTGTATTTCGTTATGGCTTGTGGATTCCTCTGTGCTAACCCCAGGTGCTTTTGTTTTGCTTGTAACCTTTACGCTGGACCTCAAGGAAGCTATTCTTGATGCTTAATTCTTGTAAGTGGTTTTTTTTTTTTTTAAATCTAGCAATAGCCTGAGTTTCCAGATGTTCCTTTCTTTTTGTTTTTAATAAAATTTACCTTTTTTAAGAACAGAATTGGATTTTTGTGTCCTAAGAGGTCTGTGCACATGTGGTTTAATTAAGTGGTGGTAACAGCTGATTTCTTTTCTTTTTCTTTCTCAGCTCTTCCCCAGAGGTGGGGGTGAAAGGGCCTGAGGGTACCCCGCAGGAAGGAATTCCCAAGTGCACCTTCCTGGGTTCTCAAAGAGGTTTTGCACGTTGGTGATGGCAGCATCTACCCATTTAAGGTCAGAGAAAAGCTGTAACCTTGGGAGTTTAATACAAGCCTGGAGCGGCCAGTATTAATTGTTAGAATCCTTGCGGGCCTCCCCCCTTCTGCACTCGAAGTGCCAGAGTGGGGAATCAGCCTCGACAGCAACTCCTCCCCCTTTCCTCCCCCGCCTGTCCTTCCTGAACAGTTTATACCCATCCATGCAGTGCTCCAGTCATGTGAGTTACCCCACCAAGTCTCTGTTATTCCAGTCACATCATCCTTCCTTGACTGTGCCAGGACTTCCAATTCTTCCTGCCTCTTTCCCAGACTTCTTGTGTTCATGTACAGACACCTACAATAACTAGCTGATGGCCCTACTTTCTCACTGTGAATCAGGAGGCCTCCCCTGCTGCATCCTCCTCCTTGTGTTTCCTCACGGTATCCCACTTCCCCACTTACCTCAGGGCTTAGGTCTCCATCCCACTCTGAACCTAGTTTAAAGCCCCTAGGTTAGCAAGCCTGCCTGCGAAGATGCTCTTCCTTCACTTTGTTATGTGGATCCCATCTCTTCCTAGCAATCCTTCATCCTGGAACAACATCTCATGGTCGAAGAATCCAAAGCCCTCTCTCCGACACCACCTGCGTAGCCATGGATTTACTTCCACAATTTGATGGTCCCGATCTGGGCTTTTCCTTCAACAGGGAGGATGGATGAGAACATGACTTGTGCCTCAAACTCCTTTATCCTTCTTCCCAGAGCCACATAGTCTGCAGTGACCTGCTCAAGGTCATTCTTGGCAGTATCATTAGTGCCCACGTGGAGAGATAGGAAGGGGTAGTGGTCCAAGGGCTCGATCAGTCTCGGCAGACACACTGTCACATCCTGAATTCTAGTTCCAGGCAAGCAGCACATTTCTTGAGTTTTCTGGTCTGGACGGCAGATGGATGAATCTGTCCCCCATGGGAGGGAGTCCCTGACCACCATCACCTGTCTCCTCCTCTTGGGAGTGGTGGTCATGGAACCCCCATCCCTAGGACAGTGCATCTCATGCCTTCCGGTCAATGGAGTCTCCTTCTGATCCCTTTCCTCAGATGACTTTTCCAAACCAATCTCCACCATAGTACCTGTGCAGAGAGCCTGAAACCGGTTTTTTACCTCTATCTGCACTGGGGGTACATGGGTTCTCCTCTTTCTTTTTCTGGAGGTCACAAGCTGCTAATTTTCTTCCCCAGTCTGCACTGCCCTCTCTGAATCTTCAGCACGCTGTGCCTGCACAACCGAACGCTGACTTCTATCCAGCCCGGAAAGTCTTCATTTTCTCTGATGCAACGCAGGGTTGATACTTGGGTCTCTAGTCCTTTAACCTTCTCTTCCAATATGGAGACCAGCTTGCACTTCACACAGACGAAGTCACTTCTATCCTCTGGGAGAAAGACAAACACGGCACATCCTGCGCAGGTCACATCAGCTGATCGCTCACTATCCATATTGTCTTCCATCTAAGAGCCTCTTCAGATGTTGTATTTACTGCTCCCAGAAGCCTGAAAAGCAAAAGCTCAGTCCTTTCTCCAAGGCTTCACACTGGAGTGTCAGTGGTTCTGCTGGCTGGTCGTACCCAGGACGGGCATTTGTTACCATGTGGTTCAGCATGGCTAATGCCCAGTCCCATTGAACTCAGCAGCCTGGGGAGCTGAGATCTGGGTTCTGCTACTGCAGCCAGGTGTGGACAGACCTTGGACAGGGCATGTATCACCCCTGTGAAGTGCTGTGCCCCTTTTCACATCCCCTGAGCTTGCTCGTGCTGCTTTCAGTCCCTCTACTCTCGGGGGTGGAGTGAAGCTGAGGTGAAGGGACTGTGAGGGAGGGGAAGGCTCGGAGCAAACAGCCTGTCAGCACAGGGCAGTAGAAAGTTCTTTACCGCCCAAATGTCCCTGCTATGGCAGCTTCTGCCCATCCGGATGGAGCCTCTGGCTGGTTGGTTCCTCTCTGCGGTTTTTCCCCCAACTAAGGACCACCTGGGTCCTAGTGCCTCCAGAGTATGATAGTCTTCCCTGTACAGTTCTGGCCTTGAGGTTGGGGTGCTGTGGGAGGGGTAGCTCTGACTAGGCCCCATTTTATCCCCTCCCCCCACTCAGTGCAGTTGTCCTTGTTTTGGCTGACAGTAGGATTTGGCCCCGGGCTTTAATAAAGCATCGACAAGAGTGTCTCATAAATGACTCCGTGGTTGTGAGAGCTGTCACCCGCGCTGCCCATTGGTATTAAGGGTGTGCATGGCAGGGCAGGAGTGCAGTGTGTTCAGCAGGGATCGGGGCAGGTCTGATCTCATTAACTTCTTCATTAACTGTCTGCAACGGCAGCAGCATGTTTACAGGGTAAATAGCACATTAGCGACACTCAGAAATGATGCTAAATAGGCAGGACAGAGAAGTCCCACACACGGGCCTCGTCAGATTCGAGATGTGAGCAGAACATGACAACCTGGAGTCAGCCTAGGACCAAAACAATCTGAAACTCGGTTAGTGGGGGGAGGGCCTGAGATCGGGGAGGGACAGCAGCTGCCCCTGCAGCTCATCACAGAGCTGTTGGGTGGCTTCAGGGTGACCCAGGCCTGAGGGAGGCCAGGGAGAATCTGCCAAGGATCACAGCTGGTGACTCTTTCCCACATGCTCAGGGTTCAGCTGATCGCCATATTTGGGGTCAGGAAGGAATTTTCCTCCAGGGCAGATTGGACGAGGCCCTGGGGGTTTTTTGCCTTCCTCTATAGCATGGGGCACAGGTCCCTTGCTGGAGGATTCTCTGCTCCTTGAAGTCTTTAAACCACGATTTGAGGACTTCAGTAGCTCAGACATAGGTGAGAGGTTTATTGCAGGAGTGGGTGGGTGAGATTCTGTGGCCTGCATTGTGCAGGGGGTCAGACTAGATGATCATAATGGTCCCTTCTGACCTTAATATCTATGAATCTCCTGTCAAGAGGGGGAAGGGGGCCTACCTGACACTTCCTTTTCCTGTGCAGGCCCAGCATGGTCAGGTGCTGTACTCCAGCTGTTAGACCCGCAATAGAGGGTTTTTTATGGGATGGGGAGCAGGCAGATACCGGACAGAGTGTTGGTATATAATACTTTAAATGCTTTTTATTGATTACAAACAAACCTTACTTACTTTACATTTACACCCCAAACATACTATACCAGTGTCCAAAGGTCAGAATGGTTTCGATGGCCAGTTGAGATTCCTTTTGATGATAAGATTATAAGATGCGGGGAGCCGGCAAAAACCACAACTATATCCACATGGGACACTGGATAAATAAACGACTCCAATTTGCAGAAATTATAGGCAACCATTTATAGTTTATTCCTTTGCGTTATTGGTTTTTTGCCTTTGTTCACTAGGCCTTCTACCCACATAATTCCAAAGAGACAATTCTGGGCAGGCCACCATGTTGTAAGGCGTGCCATTTTTTAAAATTTTATATTAATTCAGCTGGTGTTGTTTCCTTTTCTGCTGATTTTTTGTATTTTTTTTTGGAACATAAGATTGTTTTTGCACAAATAGTTCTAATAGTCCTTGACCTTAAGTTCTTGCTTCGGTTGCTAACTTGCAATGCATGTATTTATGTTGAGCACGCGTCATTCATACCAGGCCTCAATGACCTATAACATATTACATGGGTAGAGGAATCACAATGGATATTGAGAGATATATATCTCCCAACACAGCCTCTCCCAGTGCTGCATCTCCCGGGAACTTCCACCCTTGGATCCCTCAGCCGGACTTTCTGTCCAGTGACTCCTGTCTGCATGACTCTCTCGGCCGTGTGCACGCTCAGGCTGGGTGCTGTCTGGTTTGGATGCATGTGCTGCAGGGCAGCTAACGAGGTGGCTGTTGTCTCAGCAGCTTCCCTACACCTCTTAGCTGGGCCTCTAACATGACGCTGAGCAGCCATGGAGCATGCCCAGCACTGCCTGACATGCTGACCGAGTGCTCCTCCCCCAAACCAAGCCCTCCCCACCTCCACCTTGGAGTGCTCAAGCCACTGGGCTTTTATGCAACTCGGGCATGATCCCCTATCACCCACTCCCTGCGTGTCCTGGACTGGTGGGAAAGGCGTGAATAGCAACTTGTTCCTGCTCAAGCTCTTGAAAAAAGTGGCCATCACAGTTCTGGAGCAAGACACAGTGGAGTTAATAAGAGCAGCAAGGTGGCTCCACAGGGCAGTTAGCTCCAGAGCAAAGAGCTGCCAAGAGCAACTGGCAGAGTTTGCAGGCACGGAGGCTGAATAGCCACAGTTCAGGGATGTTCAGCTTTCCCTCCCAGAGCCTGTGAAGCTGGTGAACTGCACAAGCCAACCCTCGCCCCGGGAAGAACGAAGGAGACACCCCAGGGCATCTTATTCAATGCTATTAACTGTAGGAGTCAGTTACTGGCTGCTCAGGTTACTCACACCTCATGAATCAGGTCCCAGGAACCACAGGATTGGTGCCTTTTGGTTTCTGAGCCTTTGAATCACACTCCCGTCACATTTTCAGGCTTTTCTCTGCAACAAGAGCTAGAAACTTTCATAGATTCCAAGGCCACTGTGATCATCTAGTCTGACCCCCTGCACAGCACAGGCCAGAGACCTGCCCCCAAACAATTCCTAGAGCAGAACTTTTAGAGAAGCAACAAATCTTGATTTAAAAATGGCCAGTGATGGAGAGCTCACCGTGACCCTTGGGAAAAGGTTCCAATGGTTAATTACCAGGTGTGAAAGAAACTTAAAAGACTTACCAGTACGGAGTCCTGAGCAGGGGGACATGGCCTCAACTGGAAGAGGCAGGGCCTTTAAATACCTGGGCCCTTTAAATCAAGATTTAAAGGTCCCGGGGCCCTGGCTGCAGCTGGGAGCCCCGGGGCCTTTAAATCACCCCCGAAGCTACCAGCTGCAGAGACGGCTGGGAGCCCCAGGGTTCAGAGGAGATTTAAAGGGCCTGGGGCTCCAGCCGCTACTACCACAGCGGAGCTCCAAGCTCTTTAAATCACTGGCAAAGCCCTGCCGCCACTAACCTGGGGCTCCGGCAGCTGGGCTTGGGCAGCGATTTAAAGGGCCCGGGACTCTGGCCCTCTGCAGGGAGCCCTGGGCCCTTTAAATCGCCAACCTGGGGAAGCTGGTCTGGTCCGGCCTGGCGGTCCGGTCCGGCTTACTTTCACCTCTGTTAATTACCCTCCCTGTTACATTTATGCCTTGTTTTGAAACTGAAAAATGAGATTCTCCCATAATCCCCTGACTCCAGGAGCTAGGGATGTAAGAAAAATGCCAGATATTGTGAAACACAAACTAATATTGTGCCAGTTAGCAACACTGAGATTGCTTATGCAGGATATGCGATAAGGCCAAGCTAATAGAGTAGGAGAGAGCTGAAATGTGGGAATTTTCTAACACTTCAGTGCTTGCTTTTGTCTGGCTTTTGCATTGTATTAGCACCAGCTTTCTGCATTTATTTTAGACTGTAAACCAAAACTGTAAATGACAGATCTGAGCTACTTGGTTTGGGTAGTTTGCACACCCCCTGGATTTTGCAAGTTCCTGGAACTTGGCATCTCACAAGTTTTGAATTGCTTTGTGATTTTAATGAACATCAGCACTGTCAGTCAGCACAGACAGGAGCCAGGAACTGTCAGTCTGAATGAGGTTTAAGTTTAGGTTAATTACAAGGACGACACAAGAACAAATAAGCAAGTCTGCAGCTGAACTGAATTTAGGATGACAGCTGCCTCCTGGAGACAGCTCCAGAATCTGGCTTAAAGGTAAAATTATAACTTGCGCACAGCTACATACATCACAAACCCCAACTATCCCTGCTCAGTTATTTACCCTGTCCCCTTCCGAGGTAACCCTGAGACCACAAGATACCACAGAGGGCCATGTCACAGCTGGGGAACAAAACCGACAGAGTTTGTACCAGTTTCCCAGCACTAGAAAGAGAAATGGAGCGGTTCAGCTTTGCTAGCTGAGCAGAGTGAAATGCAAAAGGAAACACACAGCATCAACGTTAGATCAGGTTTCTCGGTGTCATCGCTGCAAGGTGCTATTAGCAACACAGGCAAGGAAGTAGACTCTCAGTTGAGGATTGTTAAAATCTTGAGTGTTCCCCTTTAAGGCATGTCCCAGGCTGAGCTCTACCACTTACCCTATGGGAATTCAGGGCACACTCTCCCCTACCTCCATTTCCAGGTAGAGCTGTACAGACATCAAAGGCTTTGGAGCAGGCTCTTTGACCTGTAGCCGCATTGCCACCCCCATGGCTTCTCTTCTGGGCTTAATCCTGCCTCTGGTGCCTGGCACTGGCATGCAAGAAAGTGAAAATAGCATATATGGTGGCTGCTCAAGTCATACAGGTGTCTGGGAACAGAGCCATGACTCACAGGACGTCCTGGGTGGCTGCCACACCCTTGTATAAGAGGCTGTAGCATGCACCAAAGGCTACTAAACTGGGAGGAGAGGTAGATACGCTGGAGGGCAGGGATAGGATACAGAGGGGCCTAGACAAATTAGAGGATTGGGCCAAAAGAAATCTGATGAGATTCAACAAGGACAAGTGTAGAGAATGGGAAGAACCCCATGGGAAGAACCCCATGCACCGCTACAGACTAGGGACCGAATGGCTCGGCAGCAGTTCTGCAGAAAAGGACCTAGGGGTTACAGTGGATATGAGTCAACAGTGTGCCCTTGTTGCCAAGAAGGCCAATGGCATTTTGGGATGTATAAGTAGGGGCATTGCCAGCAGATCGAGGGACGTGATCGTTCCCCTCTGTTCGACATTGGTGAGGCCTCATCTGGAGTACTGCGTCCAGTTTTGGGCCCCACACTACAAGAAGGATGTGGAAAAATTGGAAAGAGTCCAGCGGAGGGCAACAAAAAACTGGAACACATGACTTATGAGGAGAGGCTGAGGGAACTGGGATTGTTAGGTCTGCGGAAGAGAAGAATGAGGGGGGATTTGATAGCTGCTTTCAACTACCTGAAAGGGGTTCCAAAGAGGATGGATCTAGACTGTTCTCAGTGGGAGCTGATGACAGAAGAAGGAGTAATGGTCTCAAGTTGCAGTGGGGGAGGTTTAGGTTGGATATTAGGAAAAACTTTTTCACCAGGAGGGTGGTGAAACACTGGAATGCGTTACCTAGGGAGGTGGTAGAATCTCCTTCCTTAGGTATTTTTAAGGTCAGGCTTGACAAAGCCCTGGCTGGGATGATTTAGTTGGGGATTGGTCCTGCTTTGAGCAGGGGGTTGGACTAGATGACCTCCTGAGGTCCCTTCCAACCCTGATAGTCTATGATTCTATGATTCTACCAGGGGAGCAGGAAAAGGGTGTGGCTGGAGTGTAAGCCAGCAGGAATGTAGGATCCCATCCAGACTGCATGCAGACCAGTGGCAGAAGCAGCTCACGTGTTGCTCCTGCGGAGAGGAGCAGCAAACCGTTTCCTGGGGCATGTTGTGCCAGCTCTCCTGGTGCTTCTGCCGTCCTGTCCTGAGAAAGCAAAAAGTCTCCTTAGGCTCATCTGACTAGCATGGCTGTGTGTGCTCTGCTGCCGTGGGCAGGAGTGGATTCTAAGCGTGGAATGAGATGTGATATTTATTAATTATGGCATGACGTGACGGCAGCTAGAGCTCAGGGCCTGGCAAAATTTCCATCCTGAAACAAGCTAGTCAGAGCATTGCACTCTGGGTGCCAAATTCCCTTCTCCTATTAGACGGGAAATTCTCAGCCTGTGCAAAGCTGGTTTCTACAGAGGTTTGTACCAGGACATGGGCCACTGAGCAAAATGCAAGATGCTGCTCACAGTTGGGAACAATCCCAAATGAAAGTGAGCTCTGGAAGCTCCTCATGTGCAGAAGATTTTGGGCAATGGTGGAGAAAGGGTTAATAAGAATCAGTGACATTTTAGTAAAAGAACGGAGATGAGCCATAATGGAAAGAATGGAGGGGCCTGCATGCACCATTGACTGCCCCACAGATCCCAGAAGAGCAAGGAGGGATTCGGCTGGCCCCTTGTGCAGGAATGGAGAAGGTTGCATGGAGCCATTTCTCCTGATCCATGAATGTACAACACCCTAGGACAACCACAGGCCCTGTGCTCCCTCAACCCAAGAACTGTTCCCTCTATCTGCCCCACCCAGTCCAAGCCCGTGCTCTGCTCTCCCTGGGTACTGGCCCACAAAGAGGACTGGGTGCACGGGGGAGGGCAGCAGAAGCTGTGTCTTTGCCCTCCCTGCAGCACCACCCCTCATGATGGACGCAGAAACCATCCGGCGGGGAGGGACGGGTGAGAATGGGTTAGTGCAGGAGATCCCGCCATAGAGTAAGGAGCTGGGGGTGAGGGTCTTGGGCCTGGGTCCACGGCAGTACATGGCTCCCAAAGCCCAGACTTCAGTGCTGAAGTTCTGCTTTAGGCACCGCTGTGATCCGCAAAGCTCCCGCTCAGCTGCCACCGACCTGGCGGTGCCTGAACTTGCTCAGTGCCGAAACCTGTGCAGTAAAAGGTCCCTCAGCACCCGTGCTGCTTCTGCCACCCTCTAGGGGCCTGGGGCCTTTCTCCCACCTCAGCCCCAGCACAGTCCACGAACCAGAGATGGCAGGTGCTGCTCTGCCTAAGTCACACGCTGCAGCATCCGATTGCTCAGAGGCCTCCGAACGCCCCCCAAAACAGCCGGGACGGGGCGGGGGATGCTTATATCCAGTAGCTGGGCTTTTGACGGACAGCTGCACTGGTACCCCTTCTTGGGGCAGCACAAAGGGGTTGGCAGGAGAGAGCCTGTGTTCCAGGGCTGAATGCTCGCCCCCTTGTGCCATATGCTCCTTCCCAGGAGACTTCCCTGAAGAGGGCCCTTTGGAGGGACGTGAAAGTGTAAAGACATGCTGCCAAATTTTCCAAGGTGGCCACTAACTCTGAGACATGGAGGGT
Organism: Eretmochelys imbricata; assembly: GCF_965152235.1. NCBI lineage: Eukaryota > Metazoa > Chordata > Testudines > Cheloniidae > Eretmochelys > Eretmochelys imbricata. Next base: position 3,100,453 of record NC_135596.1, read on the forward strand.
CTGGTTTTCAGAGGCACTGAGCACCCACCGCTCCCATTGACTCCAGGCTGAACCACAGCTTCTGAGATCCAGGCCCAAGACATCTCCAGTGGGGCCCCAAAATTTGAGACCACTCAGATCAGAGTCATCCTTAGACCGTTGGTCCCAGCCTTCAGAACCTTACTGTAGCTCTCTGTACATAATGGTCTGTATCTGAAGAGGGATGTGACATGGCCACTTCTTTGGATTTGCTAAAAATGTTAGTTGTCAACATCAGTTGGGAAATGGAGTATCTACCTACCTACCTATCGATTGATCTATCTCCATACACATCTATCTAATCTATCCCCAGACACCCCCTCTATCTATCTATCTATCTATCTGTCTATCCCAGACACCCCTTCTGTTTGACACTGGTGAGGTCTCATCTGGAGTACTGTGTCCAGTTTTGGGCCCCACACTACAAGAAGGAGGTGGAAAAATTGGAAAGAGTCCAGTGGAGGGCAACAAAAATGATTAGGGGACTGGAACTCATGACTTATGAGGAGAGGCTGAGGGAACTGGGATTGTTTAGTCTGCGGAAGAGAAGAATGAGGGGGGATTTGATAGCTGCTTTCAACTACCTGAAAGGGGGTTCCAAAGAGGATAGATCTAGACTGTTCTCAGTGGTAGCTGATGACAGAAGAAGGAGTAATGGTCTCAAGTTGCAGTGGGGGAGGTTTAGGTTGGATATTAGGAAAAACTTTTTCACTAGGAGGGTGGTGAAACACTGGAATGCGTTACCTAGGGAGGTGGTGGAATCTCCTTCCTTAGATATTTTTAAGGTCAGGCTTGTCAAAGCCCTGGCTGGGATGATTTAGTTGGGGATTGGTCCTGCTTTGAGGAGGGGGGTGGACTAGATGACCTCCTAAGGTCCCTTCCAACAGTGATATTCTATGATTCTATCTATCTATCCCCAGACACCCCCTCTATCATCTATCTATCTATCCCCATATATCTCATCTCTCTCTCTCTCTCTCTCTCTCCACCAATCCCCCCATCTAGTTGTGGATTCAAGAGGCCTGCCAGTCAGGCACAGGGTGGCCCCTGATGGGGTCAGGCACCCAGCCTACCTCTGACAAGGATCCTCTCAGGGAGCCAACCCAGCTCCAACTGTGAGTCGTTAATTCCCTAGGTGGCAAGGCAGCAGTTAATTAGCTTGGGAACACCTGGACCTAATAAAGGGTTCTGAGGGCTCCCTCAGGACCTGCCAAAACAGAGGAAGCCTCTGAGGAGGGGGACTTCTCTAGGGAGCTCCCCAGGAAAGGTGCTCCTGAAGGGAATTGTTTTGGAAAGGGGAGAGCTGGGTAGGCCAAGCCCCTAGTCTAGTGGTCTTCAATCTTTTAATGCCCCAAATCATTTTTTGAATGTAAGGGCAACCCAGGATCTCCCCTGCCCCTTCCCTGAGGCCCTGCCCTGCTCACTCCATCCCCCCTCATCGCTTGCTCTCCCCCACCCTCACTCACTTACACCAGGCTGGGGCAGGGAGTTGGGGTTCGGGAGGGGGTGTAGGCTCTGGGTTGGGGCCAAGGGGTTTGCAGTGCGGGAGGGGGCTCTGGGCTGAGCCTGGGGTGGGGGGTTGGGGTGCAGGAGGGGTGAGGGGTGCAAGCTCTGGGAGGGAGTTTGGATGCAGGAGGGGGTGCAGGGTGCTGGCTCTGGGAGGGGGTCAGGGCTGGGGCAGAGGGTTGGGGTGCAGGAGGGGGTGCAGGGTGTGGGACCTGGGAGGTGGGTTAGGGCTGGGGCAGGGGGTTGGGATGCTGGTTCTAGGAGAGGGCTCAGGGCTGGGACTTGGGGTGCAGGAGGGGGTTTGGGTGCAGGAGGGGGTATGGGGTGCTGGCTCCGGAAGGGGGCTGGGAGTTGGGGTGTGGCCTCCCACCAGGCTGCACTCACAGCAGGCGGCTCCCAGTTGGCAGTGCAGCAAGGCTAAGGCAGTCTTCCTGTCTGCCCCGGCCCCACACCACTCCCGGAAGGGGTCAATGTGCCCCTGTGGCCCCTGGGGAGGGGGAGGGGGCATGTGGCTCTATGTGCTGCCCCTCTCTGCCAGCACCGCCCCTTCAGCTCCTATTGGCTCCTATAGTTCCCCATTCCCAGCCAATGGGAGCTGTGGGGGTGGTGCTTGCAGGCAGATGCAGCGCACCCAGACGCCTGCCCCCTCCCACGGGGACGTGGGGCCATGCTGGCCGCTTCTGGGAGCAACATGGGGCCGGGGCAGGCAGGGAGCCTGCCTTAGCCCTGGTGCGCCGCTGGAGATCGCGATCAGCTGGAGGAGTCCCCAGGTTCGACCAGTTGATTGCAATCGACCAGTTGGTAACCACTGCCCTAGGGAGACGTGGTCCAGCAAAAGGACCTTCACAGACAGTGGCATGTGCTCCAGATTGCAGAGGAGCTACATACTGCTCTGGAGAAGAGCTGCAGTTGTTTGACTTCTGAGGGATCCTGGTCTAGAGAAGGCAAGAGGCCGGACGCTAAGGGGGCTCCCATGTCAAGAGGGTCTTGCTGGTGAAGAGCCTGGATGGAGCCTGGACTCAGTTGGTTCAAACAGATGAAGATTAACATGCGCGCCACCCAGCCCCACCTTGGAGGGTGGGGTGAAGGTTGGCTTACGTGTCCATCTGGCCTTTGATTAAATAAATCAGACCTCTCCAGGGGCAGGTTCACCACATAAAAGACTCATTGAACTCAATGAAAACCCATTAGAGGAAACTGGGGCAGGGATGCACCCACTGTTGCCCACCAGGCCACCTGGGTCATGCGTGGTGACAGACCAGCCTGGACACGAGGGGGCGAACCAGGCTTGAGCACCCACTGTAACAGCCATTCTGCTAGCATTGTTTACTTGCACCTTTGCTCTCACTCTGCACATGGCACCTCTATAGACTGCTCATAATTCATATGTTTGCTGTAATGTGCCACTATATGTACTCCATTATAGATGGAAGGATAAATTCATTTGCGTTTATGAGATGCCCAGATGCTACGGTGATGGGCATAGAATCAGAGAATCAGAGAATATCAGGGTTGGAAGAGACCTCAGGAGGTCATCTAGTCCAATCCCCTGCTCAAAGCAGGACCAACCCTAACTAAATCATCCCAGCCAGGGCTTTGTCAAGCCTGACCTTAAAAACCTCTAAGGATGGAGATTCCACCACCTCCCTAGGCAACGCATTCCAGTGCTTTGCCATCCTTGAGCATCTTCAGCTTTTCAGGTGACTTACCCCTAGGACAGCAAATGGGGGCAGCAAGCAGGAGACGGAGCTTGGGGGAAGTGTGAGAGCCTTTCCTCCCGGTCCAGCTCCGTGTTTGAGTCCACGATGGCCAGCAATGGAACAGGACTGGTGACCTGAACAGATGTGTCATGTTTTTTTTTCTTGCCTGAAGCCAGACGGGGTTTCCTGTGCACGAAGTGCAGCTGTGCTGGAGGGAAAGATTCCTGGATTGGAGGGGTAAGTAGAGAAACTACCGAGAAGCAGAGCAGCTGAGGAGTTCCTAGACAGCCAGGTTCAGAAAACGTTAGTACCCCAGGTTCAAGGAAGAAAGGAACTGGCCACTAAGGAGCTGGGCAGAAAGGAGACCTGATAGTTTTAATCACCAGAGGCAAGAGGTCACGTTAGCATTCTGCACGGCTGGAGAGACAGATGAGGCTGGGCAGGCTGTGGCCATAAGAGAGAAGAGGACCAGGAGGCATTCAACACCACTTGATGTTTCCAGCTGATACCAGGTCCTCAACGTGGAAACTGTGGAAGATACCTCTGAAGATTCAGCTGCTCCAAGGGAATGGAGAGATGTACAGGTTACACCGTGTCTTTCATCCAGACAATAAACCAATGCTGCCCCTCCCCAGCCCAGAACTCACTCCTGCTGCAGACCGGGGACTCACGAGCTGCATGTGGCCCCTGGTGGCACCAGATGATTCTGCTGCCTCTGGCCCTAACTGAGACAAAGGAAAGGAACTGTAAGTTAAATTTTTCAATAGGGCCCAAGGCCCAGATTTTCAAAGGTATTTAGGCACCTAGCTTCCATTGACATCAGTGGGATTTAGGCACCTAAATACCTTTAAGAATCTGGTCCTAAGTAATTTAGGAGTTTTTGAAAATCCCATCAAGTCCCTACCTGCATCTTTAGGTACCTAAATATCTTTGAAAATCTGACCCTTCGGTACTTAGGATTTGCAAACCAGGAAAAGGCCTGGGAGTGATGTGCAAACAGGGAAAAGGCCCTGGGTTTGTCCCCGTGGCGATTTCTCCCAGCTGGACAGCAGATTAAGTGCAGGCCTCAGGCTCTGACAGAGTTGCCAGAGCAGCCCCCAGGCTCCAGCGAGGCAGAGTTAGTGTGGGTGGGCAGGTTCTGGGCACTGTTTGCAGAGTGAGTCAGCCAGACCCCCACAGAGGTGCAATCTGAACTCGGGGGTGTGTGACTCACTCCAAGCTGCCCCTTGCTAGCCAGGCCAAGGCACAGCTGGACTCAGCTATACAAACACAATATACACCCAGGGGTTGCACGCTTGGGATTTGTGCAAGCTGTGCCCAGTGCACACCCTACAGGTGCTCTGCATCCCTCCCTCCCCGCCAAGCTCCCTGGGTGCCACCCTCCCACCCCCCAGTCTTCCCTCTGCCAGGGGCTTGTTGTGTCTCCTTTCTCCCGCCCCATTCCAGGTCCCCCCATTGTCCTCCCCATGCCACGGTCCCTCAATCTGACCCTCAACACGGGTGCTGGATTTTCCCCTGTTTCCTCCTCCATCCATCCCAGGGTCCCTCAGTCTCCCTCACATGGCAGGGGCTCTGTATATTCCCCCGTTTCCCTCTTTCCCCCATGCTCCCCATGCTGAATTACCCAATCTCCCCCCTTGCCAGGGGTTCCCCCATGCTAAGGGGTCTCTGTTCCCTCTCTCCCCATCTCAGGGTCCCCCATTCTCCTCCCCATGCCAGGGGTTACGTGTCAGCCTCCACTCCCCCTTTCCCGCCATTATAATTTGTCTAGGGGCAGAGTCATTTGGGTGTTAACATGCCAAGCTCTGTTGGGGGCTGGGCAGAGCTAAGATGGGGTGGGAATGGGGCTTTTTGACCTGTACCCAACTGAAGAGGTATCTGACGCTGTGCCTGTGTCCCACGTTTCCTCCCATTGGTTTTCTGGTTCCCCCCCAGACCCATAGGGATGCCCAGAGCTTTCCCTGGAGCTCTGCAATGGATGGGATCTGGATTCCGGACGTCATTGTGTTCCAGACAGACAGAGAAATGCTGTTGAGTTGTGAGCAGGGTCCTCGCAAGCTTGGCCAACACTAAGATACATGTTGCTCCATAGCCAAGGTCACCCTGACCTGACCGGATTGTCAGTGGATCAGGGCCAAGCACCGAACTTGGTCCCTGGCAGCAGAGGGTGGTTGTGTGTGACAAACCCTGGCCATGTATCAATACAGAAACCACAGGCTTCAGCTGGGCTGGAACCTGGGACGTTCAGCATAAAAACCCGGGAGCCAGTAACTGGTGCCCTCCACTATTGCGGGGGGGGGGGGAAATGCTGACACACACCAACCGGTGTCCTCCTTGCAAAACTGGCTGGCACCCAGAGGTGAGGGAAAGATGAGGTGGGGCCTGCACCCTGGCGGGGGGCCGAGTGTGTAGGCAAGGCACGTGGGCAAGGAGACAGGTGTGTGTAGGGCTGGCCCATGGGGGTGGGAGGAAGGGTAAATCAGGCTAGCATGGGGGAAGAGGGCAGGGAGCGTGGGGCTGGCACTCGGGGGCAGGGGCTGAGTGTGTTGGATTAGCACTCGAGAGTGGGGGATGCACGGTGTATGGGGCTGGCAACTGGGGTGTGTGGGACAGGAGGCGTGGGGCTGGGGGCCTGATGTCTTGGGGTGGGGTGGCACATGGGGGAGGGGCAGTGTGTATATTCATAGATTCCAAGGCCAGAAGGGCCCATTCTGATCATCTCGTCTGACCCCCTGCACAGCGCAGGCCAGAGACCTGCCCCTGGCTGGCACAGCTCACTTCCTAGAGCAGATCTTTCAGAAAAACTTCCCAGCTTGGTTTTAAAATGGCCAGTGATGGAGACTCCATCACGCCCCATGGGGAATGGTTCCCATGGCTAATTACTGTCCCAGTTACAAATGTTTGCCTTGTTGCCAGCCTGACTGTGTCCAGGAGGGGAGTGTTGGGCTGGAAGGTTGCAGGAGGCAGGATGAGTTGGGCAGGCATGGGGGTGGGATGGGGCTGGCACATGGGGTGTGGGGCAGGGGGCATGGGGCTGGCACATGGGGAAGGGGTTGTGGGGCTGGCACGAGTGTGGGGGCAGGTGGTGGGGCTGGCACAGGGAAAGCTGGTGGAGAAACCCAGAGGGGATACAGTTTTGTCCTTGAGCCCACCATGAGCACAGGTAATGGCCTGTGTCCCAGGCTGGCACACAGCGGGCTAGGCGGGGCTGCTGGTACAGGGAGGTGGGTGGTGGGGACAGAGTTCAGCGGGTTTATCCCCTGGGGTTTCTTGGGGTTAACAATAAACCCACGTGTCTGGTCTCTCAGGGCAGGGTGGCACGTTGGTGCTGCAGTCTGCCCTGCCCCAACCTTTCTGCCCAGTGCCCACGAGCCAGGGAGTGTTCGTAAATTACACAGCACAAAGCCAGGAACGCCACATGTGCTGCAGCCACCAGGGAGCCACTGGGGTGAGGGCCTGGCCTGCAGGGCAGGGCATGGTTGTGGGGACATGGGGGGGGCATGGGCGTGTTTAGGCTGGCATGGCACATTGTGGCTGGGGTGGCTTGGGGGTGGCATGGTGTGTTGTGAGAGAGGGGTTGGCATGGCAGTGTGTAGTGATGGCAAACCATGCCATGTCTGGCTGCGGCCATTGGGATAGCATGGCATCTCATGGCTGGCATGGGGTGGCGTGGCATGTCACTGCTGGCTGGGGGTGGGAATGGCATGGTGGGTCAGCACTGGCAGAGGCATAGAGGTGGCATAATGTGGCTGGTGAAAGCATGGGGGTGGCATGGAGTGTAATGGCTAATGGGAGTTTGGGACAGAATGATGTGTCATGTCTGGCATGGGATTTTAGGGGTGTCAGGCTGTGTTGTGCCTGATGGGGGCGGGGGGCATGGCACGACTGACCAGGGCATGGGGTATGGCTGGTGAAGGCGTGAGGTGTGTGGTGTGGATGGAGCGGTGTGGCTGGCAGGGGAGTCGGGGACATGGCTGGTGGGGTTTTGGCTGGTGGGGACATGCGGGACATGGTACAATCAAATGCATTCAGCATGTTTTTGTAAACAATTTAATTTTTCAATAAGGTTTATATGCAAAGTTACTAAAGCAAGTTAATGACGGGTGATGCCAGGCCAAATTCCCAGCAGAGAGCAGGCACCCAGTTGCTTTTATTTTCCTGCAATTCTTTTATGAGAGATGACACGATTTTCATTTCCATTAACGAGATTCCAACAGAATTTTGCTGGCATCTTTCAGGTTACCTGGAAATCTGCCATGGGTATTACAGATTCTATAGTTACACTTAGATCATGTCTTCGTTCTATGTAACTTCCAGTCCTGTAGTCTATTCTGCTCTTTAAGAAACACAGTTCATTTATTAAGAACATATATGTACCTGTGGACATTCTGGCATTTGAAATTAGTTAGTAAGACGTGAATCTTTGGTAACTGATTTTTGAAAAAACAAATCAGCAAAAACACACCGTGTTCCCAATGAGAACAGGAGTGGGAAACACAAGAAAATGACAATGATCATAAATATCACTGACAAGAGATCTCAAAAGCTAATGGTACAGACATCAAGGTAAGAAACAAAATCACCCTGCAGAGTTCAAGGGTTCTGCTTTAGCATGATTGTGTGAGCAGACACCTTTCCTGATGGGCTCTAAAGCACAGTCCACCCAGTATGTAGTGCTCAAACTAACTCTTCACGGCTTCTCCCTAAACTCAGCTGCTCCTAAGATTCCTCCCTCAGGAGTGCTCAGCCCAGACCCTAGATCTTCTAGGAGGTAATGAGCCATGATCTGCCTCAGTAAGTCGGTAGGGCCTACTTAACATTTCCAGTAGGGTCAACACCACCTGCTAGCAGAGGGTTTGCAGGCGAGCACTGCCAGCCTGGGGTCCAGCCAGTTCACCCACTGCCACAGGTTTCTGACACCACCCAGCACCCTTAACATGGTGAAAATATACACAAAGGTCAGATCAACAGGATGTTCCTGGGATGCAGGCGGCCCTCAAAGGACGGCCTGGGGGGCTACGTGGCACAGGAAGATGGGTTCAGCGGGAGTGCTGGGTACTGAGCACCTCTGACAATCTGGTCCTAAGGAAGCTCTGCTGCTGGGAATAGCAAAAGTGCAGCAGACTCTCTGCACCATCCCACTGCAGGACACGGGCCCAGACCCTTGGCTCCTCTTCAGTTCCTTTTACGCCCCCAGTGTAATCCAGCAGCGGGGAGTGCTGAGCTGGCGTTGCGATCCAAACACCCCTCCTTTCCTGCTCCGCAGCTTGCAGTCCTGGAGCTAAAGGCCAGAAGGGAGCACCAGACCATCCAATCTGACCGCCTGCAGATCACAGGCCACCAGCCCCACCCAGCCCCCACGCACCGAACCCGACAGCCGACATGAGACCACGGTATTACGGCTCACAGGAGACTAAACCTCTCCGTGCCACAGGCAGAGAACAGGACCGGGCCAAGGGGCCCCAGTGCCCGAGGCCCCGCAATGGCAGGGAAATGAGTAAGTGAGAGGTACCCAGAGAACCCTGGCAAGTGACCCGCACCCCCACACTGCAGAGGAAGGTGAAATTCCCCCCAGGTTCACTGTCAGCCTGACTGGGGCAAAATTCCTCCCTGACCCACGCTGGGCAATGAGTTAGTCCCTGGGCATGGGAGCAAGGGCCAGCCAGCTGCACACTTGAGCGAGAGCTCACGGCCCTGTTCCTGTCCCTCCAGTGACCCATCTCCAGCTGTGGCCGTCCCTGAGGCTTTAAAGGAGAGAGAGAAAGAAAAAGAGAATACACTGGGCGGGAAAGCCCCATCCTGACCCCTGCTGGCAGCTGGTTGAAACCTAGAAGCATGAGATTTTAGGAACATAAGACAAACCAGAAGTACTCCCCAGGGCTGCTGAGCCCTGTCCCCCATCATCACAAACAGCCCCATCATACAATGCCACCCATACATTTGTCCAGCTCTCACTTGGAACAGATTAAGTCATTTGCCCCCGTAAATCCTATTGGGAGGCTGCTTCAGAACCTCACCCCTCCGGTGGTTAGAAACCTTTTCATTTCCAGTCTGAATTTGTTTATCCCCATTTGTTCCTTTGCCAGCCTTGTCCTTGAGCATAACTAGCTCTTCACCCTCCCTGGTGTTACCCCCATACTGTATTAACAGAGAGTAATCCGAGCCTCTCTCAGCTTCCTTTTCACTAGGCTATCGCTGTCCCCTCTCCTAAAACAGGCCACGCATTCCCCCGATCATCCTCGTGACTCTTCTCTGCACCTGTTCCCATTTGAATTCACCTTTTGGGAACATGGATGAGCAGAACTGCACACAGTGTTCAGGGGAGGGCTTACCCGAGCCTTGTACAGTGGCATTAATACTTCTTGATTGCCTCTGGAAATGCCTCACCTGATATGTCCCAGGATCACTTTTGCCTTTTTTGCAGCCACATCCTATCATCATCCCATGATTGACCCCCATGTCCAAGTCTCTCTCCTGCTCTGACACTTCCAGCTGACAAGCCCCCCACTTGTACACTGGGTCTTTAATGGCCTGGATCACTTTTGCACAGGGAGGCTGGGCCAGGGAGGAGGCCCTTTTTGACCGGGGGTTCTGGTCGAAAACTGGACACCTGGTCACCCTACTGTGGCCCCCTCCTACACACACATTCCTCCACCCTTTGTCTGGCCCCTTGAGTCAGAAGGCAAGGTCACTGGGCAATGAGGCCTTTGGGAGGAGGAGAGGGAAAGGGCCCCAGGGAGGTGGCTTTTATGGGCCTGGCTAATGAGATGCAGAGACCCGGTTGCACAAGGTGGTGGAAGTAGGGCAGGGTGTCTCCCGCTCTGCAGCTGCTCACCCTTTGCACCACTCAGCACAGTCAGGCTAGGAAGAGGCAAGAGCCTACGCAAGCTGCTTCTCACAGGACGCCCTCCTGTTTGTGTGTGAGCGGAACTTCTCCCATCCACAACTCCTCTGATTACAGTGCTGTTGGAAAACAACATGTTTGCATTCTTAAATTAGACAGCCCCAAGGCCCTGCAGACAGATAAAGGCCTGCTTATGCCTTGCACGTGTTTATAGCTTTGCTGGGACATGTTGCTCCTGGAAATATTACATCAGTGGGGCCTGGGAAAGCTCAGCTTCCAGAGTCGAGTTTAACTTTCACCTACATCTGTGGATTCCAGGAAGATAGCACAGGGCTTGCTCCCCTGAGAGCTGGATGCTGGTTAACTCTGCTTGGGAGCCTGGTTCACTGCAGACTGAGCATATTGTCAATGCCTGGTGCTCACAACAATGCTCAGGGGTCCCAATTTCAAAACTGATCATTTGTCTGAAAAGCTGTCCCAGAAAATTTCCTATCTGCTCTTCATTATTCTCCTCTTTGAAATCCAGTCAGGGATCAGCAGCAGCACCATGTGACCAAGATGACCAACCACACAGCACAAACAGCGTTATTATTATTTTATTATTTGTATTGTGGTCGTGCCCAGGAGCACCTGTCATGGCCCAAGCCCCCCGTTGTGCTAGGCGCTGTACGTTATTTCAGGTGTATTACGGTAGCGCCTAGGAGCCCCCTTCATGGACAGGACCCCAATGTGCTTGGTGCTGCACTGGCAGAACAAAGGAATGGTCCCTGCCCCTGAAAGCTGACCATCAAAGAGCTAATCACAGGTAGGGGAAAGCGAGCAGTTTCTGAACAAACAAGAAGCTGTAAATTATTTGTGCAAATATTCAGCAAATCCACCAAAGGAGCCTAGATTGCCCAAGCCAGAAATTGTTTCATGTACAGTTGCTGTATAATAACATGAGAGGACTTGACGCTTGTAAAACTAAACTGGCTCTATATTAAGAGAACTAGTTACAGAGATGTTGCAACTACAGCAGGCATTCCAGCCATGTGCACACAGACTGGCTTCCTGTCCTCCAAACTCTTCCCTGCAGCACCTTGTGCTCCTCTCTCCAACTTCCATGGAGGTTGTTACGTGAGTCACTAACTCCAAAGGGGCTACACTCGTAATGAGCACTGTTGGTAAAGAATGGCTAGAGCAGTTCTTAGCTACTGTGTGACCATTTCTGTGCCTGTGTTTGCCCTTCACCCTTGTCTGGTTAAAACTGTAAGCTCTTTGAGCCAGGGCCTATCTCCTCCATGATGTTTGTACACCACCTGACAATCTCATTTGGGGCCCGGAGGCACGACTGTAATACACATAATACAAAAATCATTAATATTATCCCTCTGGCATCTGGAACTTATTCTCTTCCAGTGCAGGGGCAGAGGAGTGAAGGGGATGTTTGGATAACCGGGACGTTGATCAAGTCTTGGCACTTTCCAAGCATTTCACCCTTTGAAAGTTTTCAGAGTAACAACCGTGTTAGTCTGTATTCGCAAAAAGAAAAGGAGTACTTGTGGCACCTTAGAGACTAACCAATTTATTTGAGCATAAGCTTTCGTGAGCTACAGCTCACTTCATCGGATGCATACTGTGGAAAGTACAGAAGATCTTTTTATACACACAAAGCATGAAAAAATGGGTGTTTACCACTACAAAAGGTTTTCTCTCCCCCCACCCCACTCTCCTGTTGGTAATAACTTATCTAAAGTGATCACTCTCCTTACAATGTGTATGATAATCAAGGTGGGCCATTTCCAGCACAAATCCAGGGTTTAACAAGAACGTCGGGGGGGGGGGGGGAATAGGAAAAAACAAGGGGAAATAGGTTACCTTGCATAATGACTTAGCCACTCCCAGTCTCTATTCAAGCCTAAGTTAATTGTATCCAATTTGCAAATGAATTCCAATTCAACAGTCTTTCGCTGGAGTCTGGTTTTGAAGTTTTTCTGTTGTAATATCGCAACTTTCATGTCTGTAATTGCGTGACCAGAGAGATTGAAGTGTTCTCCGACTGGTTTATGAGCTCGGCAGCTCTCCAAAACCACTTTCTACAAGCCATTACCCTCTGATCCCACTGAGATATGTGGGCACAGTTGGCAATGGGCTTTGTTGCAAGGATAGGTTCCTGGGTTAGTGGTTCTGTTGTGTGGTGTGTGGTTGCTGGTGAGTATTTACTTCAGGTTGGGGGGCTGTCTGTAGCATCCAATGAAGTGAGCTGTAGCTCATGAAAGTTTATGCTCAAATAAATTGGTTAGTCTCTAAGGTGCCACAAGTACTCCCACCCTTTGAAAGCACTTCACGAACATTCAGTAATAACCCTGTGGGGAAGAAGGAGAGTGTTATTATCCCTCATCAGCCAAAGGGCTACATTCAGAGATGAGCTATGGGTCACATTCCCCCCAGGGTAATGCCACTGAGTTCGGGGGGTCACCACAGGTATCAGTTTGGCCCTGAGTGACCGTGCTGGTGTAATTCATGCATTCTTCTGTCTCCAACATGTGAACGTTGCCAGCTTAGAGCCCCTCTAGGTTCCCACAGACTCATTTAAACTCACACCCACTTCCCAACACCTCACTAACCCCCGCCCTTCCTCCCCACGCCCAGCTTGCTCTGCTGGCCCAAGGGGCTGCTTTACGTGGGGAGGGGCCAAGAGGGAGCAGGGCAGGAAGAAAAGCAGCTGCCAGGAGGTTGTAGATATGTGCAAGTTGAAGGAGGCGTCCCCTTTCACTGACTTACACGTCTATCTGTCCTCTCCCCCTGTGCCGGTGGGTCCCTGGTGAGTACGTTTCAGGGAGTTTCACTTACACCCCCAGAGAGGTGAGCTGATCCCTGGAGGCCACCCAGGAAGAGAGCCAGGCTGAGAACGTAGCCGGGCCAGGCTCCAATGGCACTCTCGGCTCGCTCCTCCAGGCTGCTGCAACACAGGGCTTGGATTTCGGCGCAACGGGCAGACGGGCCCCTCTCTAGGAAGGGCGGGATCATTTCCTCTCTGGAGGAGCAGGCAAAGGTTCTCGTGCAGCAGTCAGTTCCTGACTCCCAGCCCCATGCTCAGTCTGAAGACCCCATGGCCTCTCAGGCTGGTAACCATCAGCGGGTGTGAGGTCAAAGGCCAAAGTGCCGGAGGAGCACGAGAATGGCCAGGCCAGAGGAAACTCCAGAGGGGCTGGAAGCTGCAGACGACCATATTCCTGGGGAGGGGGGGCCGGGGGGAGGGTGCACAAAAACAGCCTCAGAGCTGGATCAAAGAGGTTCCTGGGTTATGACAAAATAATTAAATTATCCAGAAAGTAGAAAGCCTTGCTAGAGGAGATGCTGTCCTCGCTCTCCCCGCGGCAGGCAGTGAGCAGGACTCGTCGAGGACACTTGGGGCAGGAGTTCTTTGAAGGAGTCACAGTAAGGAATGGCCTTAGACCGTGCAAGCTGGTGCAGGCTCCTTCCCTGCTGCCCATTTATCACCTCAGCACACTTCCCCACACAGCCTTCCTAGCTAGTTTCCCAGCCCTGGACTCTGCCATCTCCCTCTACAAGAGCTGGGAGACAGCTAAATCCCTACCAGGCCATTTTGCTGTTGCCTTGGAGAGGCTGGGATCTTTGAATGCACTGCACAGCAGCTCTGACATCTCCGCTGAAGCAAGGAATCGAACTTGTGTGGGGCATTCCCAAACAGTGTTATAATTCTTGGTTCCAGGAGCCTGAAAACATACCACAGTTTGATACCGGCTACAATTTACCTGCAAAAGACAAAGGAGCAAGGGGCAGGTGATGTGGCTTTGGAAGGGATTAGAGCAAAGATGTCTGGGTAAAACTGCCAACAAAGGGCAAGACGTTCACAATCGGTGGCATCTTCTGTATTTTTGCCAGCATCTTCTCTCCACAGCTCTGATCAGCATCCATTCCATACCCAGTCATTGCTTTCTCAGCTGTTGCAATGAAACCCTGGGGTCATGTGAGAGTGTTTGCTTTGCTGGAGCCATGTGTCACGCTGGTGAAAACAAGAGTACACGCATCATACTGATGGAGACTGCCAGAACCCAGCTCACTATCACCCTCTCCTCCAAACGGCATCTCTGCCCAAACACATATCCCAGAAATACCACTCACATCCCCCCAGGTGGGTTAAAAATAACCCAGCACCATGATGGCCGTGGGTCAGTGAGTGAAAGGATAGGGAGGGGACCAGAGGGGCAGAAGGAGAAAGGGGGTGGGGAGGAGGAAGGGGAAAGACGCTCACAGATGGAGGGGGAAAGAAGGGTTAGTTGCAGGAGAAAGAGACACTGCTAGACAGACAAGGAGACAGGCAGAAGGGGGAATACAAGATCAGGAGCCTGGCCTGGGGGGTTGTGTGCACATCTGGCTGGAGAACGTGAGGCTACTTGGAGTCTAGGGGTTTGGTGCCCAGCATTGGCTGGGTGTTTTCAATAGAACTGAACTTCCCTAAAGAACAGAAGCTGCCTCAGGTTAGTTATTCCAGCCCTGAGGCCCTGGTCAAAGCTGCTCAGGTGCCTGTGTTTTACGGACATAAAACCTCTGCTGTGAAATGGCTTAAAATCGAAATGGAAGAAAATTGCACTGGGCATTTCAGAGTCTTCCAGGGGAGGGGCTGCCTCTGGCCCCAGCTTTACTTGTTCCACGTCAGCCCGAATTCTCCCTCCCGCCGCAGCAGGTAGGTCAGCAACTCTGGCCTGTTTGTAGCGACCCTGGTTCTCCCAGGCTCTGTCCCACTCAGGCCTTTCACCAGTGATGGAAGAGTTTTACCCAGGAAAACAAGCTCCAAACTCCCCTTTCAGATAGATAGATAGATGGGGGTGGTGGTGGGTGGATGGGGATCGATAGATAGATAGATTAGATAGCTAGATAGGCATGTCTGGGGAGGGATATACAGACAGACAGACAGGCATGTATGGAGAGGGATAAATAGACAGACAGACAGACAGGTGTTTATGGGGAGGTAGATGCAGGTATAAACTCTAGAACTGACTGGACTAACGCTCTTTGCAAACACCATTTGAGCCCAACCCATTGACATTCCCTGGCCCAGTCATGGCCCTGCCCCCCATTCAGTGCCCCCCATGTCCCTGACCCCGACATGTCCTTTTGCTGCCCTGCCCTGCAGTACATCTCTTAGCCCTAGAGCCAGACCCACTGTGTACCCTACCCCTTGCTCCCTTTAGTGCCCCTTCCCCAGTGCCCCAGACCACTGCCATTCTCCACCCCTCTCTGTAGCCCAGTGCTGCAAGCGCCAGGCGATGGGAGGAGCATTGGCTGTTCCCCAGCTGAGGCCAGTCAGAGTGTCCTGCAGGGACTTGGCCAGCTCTGCAGATCAAAGATTAGCTCCTGTAAAGGCCACAGATCAGCAGCTGCCACATTGCCTTGGCTGGGCTCCATACAAATGGACTCATCCTTCCTTTCATCACCTGTCTCGGGAGGGAAGAGGTCACTGCCTGCCCTGGCTTTTCCTGTTGGGGGATGGGGGGGCTTGGATCAGGGACAGGGCAGGTACAGCCAGAATGGGTGAGACGGACCAGACCATCCCTTTCCTCAGGCAGGACCTTCCCTGGCCTCTCAATGGGCCCAGTTCCTGCAGCCGCTCCCCACAGGCAAGGACAGACACACAGCCAGGGAAGAGCCAAGAGGAGGCTTAGGCAGGGTGAGAGCTGCTCTCAGATGGCACGATGGAAAGGCACCAGCAGATGGGCACAAGCTGCTGAGCATGACACTCCCACTGGGGGAAGGGCAGAGAGGAAACCCACGCTAGGGCATTCCAGAATGGCGGGAGGGAGTTCCAGTTGGTAGCTGGGGCTAGTCTGTAGGAGCAGGGCAGGTTTGGCACTGAATCCTGGCATGACGGAGGAGCCAGGGGGCTGGAGAGTTCAGGGCCAGAGGTGGGAGTTGTGCAGGAGCATGCTGCAGATGCTGAGTCTGGAGGGCTAGGGCTCAGCGGCCCTGGCCCAGACAAGAGAGGTGCAGGTCTTGGCAGCCATGGGGCTCAGGCAGTGGGGAGTGTTGGCTGAAGGGATGAGTGGGTTTGCAGTCAAGGGGGATGTGGGAAGATAGAGGGTTCCTGGGACAGGCTGATGCCCAGTGCTACGGATGCAGTGGGAGGTGAGTTGTGCTCACGTCTGTAAAGACATTTCGCTGCAGGAAGCTGAGACCTAGCGACAGCATTAAGCAGGCAAGGCCAAATCCAGCAGGAAGGGAATTTGTCATGGAGCTCCCTGGGAGCAGTTCTCGCCCACACCGGGTCTGGAGAGCCTACAGCAAGGAGGTGTGGCTACAGCCCATCTAGAATCATAGAATATCAGGGTTGGAAGGGACCTCAGGAGGTCATCTAGTCCAACCCCCTGCTCAAAGCAGGACCAATCCCCAATTAAATCATCCCAGCCAGGGCTTTGTCAAGCCTGACCTTAAAAACTTCTAAGGAAGGAGATTCTACCACCTCCCTAGGTAACGCCTTCCAGTGTTTCACCACCCTCCTAGTGAAAAAGTTTTTCCTAATATCCAACCTAAACCTCCCCCACTGTGCATGGGAGTGCATGGGATTCTTCCGTCCTAAGTGCAGGACTCTGCACTTGTCCTTGTTGAACCTCATCAGATTTCTTTTGGCCCAATCCTCCAATTTGTCTAGGTCCCTTTGTATCCTATCCCTACCCTCCAGCGTATCTACTTCTCCTCCCAGTTTAGTGTCATCTGCAAACTTGCTGAGGGTGCAATCCACACCATCCTCTAGATCATTAAGGAAGACACTGAACAAAACCGGCCCCAGGACCGACCCTTGGGGCACTCCCCTTGATACCGGCTGCCAACTAGACATTGAGCCATTGATCACTACCCGTTGAGCCCGACAATCTAGGCCTACCCAGTCTGGCTTTGGTCAGACTTTAGCCAGTCCCCAGTGAGGTCAGTAGGTGTAATGATCATTATCCCCACTTCACTGAGGGAGAGACAGAGGCAGAGCGATTAAGTGACTCTCCACACAGTGAGTCCAAGCCAGGGATTAGTGTTTAGGAGATTTTGGCTTCTCCCCTGGACCACATTGCCCGTTAGCGCACAAGACAGCACACTGTGTAGGCCTTTGCCCTTATCTGTATCAGGAAAGACACCCTGCAGACCCAGCACTTTGGCTGGGGAGTGTCTTCAGTGGTGAACCAGTGTATGTTTACTAACAGCCTTTCCCCTCTTCTAGTTCATGAGCAAATGAGGCCTTCAAGACAAACCCAGCAGAGGTTCCTAGCAGGGTCAGAGCCCAGTGTGTGACACAGAGGGATGCTCTGCTAGTGATTGGCAGGATGAGTGTAAAATGCAAATGACTCTGTCTCCAGTCCAGTGCAGACCCTTGACGCCAGCCCTAGTCACAAACAATGGGTGTTGCTGGGGAAGAGCTGGCTTTGTTACCTGCTTGTCCAGTAGCAGTGAGCTGCTGTCATTGCTCTAGTTTTCCATTAATGAATAAAAACATGTTGTGAGAATCCCATCTTGGCACCAGAAGTGCAGCTACTGAGTCATATGCCAGGTTGGCTGTTCATTAAATAACCAGGGGCATGTTCCAGCAACCAGCGGTGTTTGAATTAAGTGAGGACGGGAGGAGGGAGCTGGTTTTCAGCCCTGGCAGAGGGCTCCATGCGTATCCTGGGAACAGGTTCTGCAAATACAGACAAGTCAGTGCAAACTGGTTCATTCACTTATTTAGAAACACTTCTAGGTCACCTGGCATAGTAAATAGACTATAAGGTGGAAAGAAAGCTGGCTAGATCGTCGGGCTCAAAGGTCAGTGATCAATGGCTCCATGTCTAGTTGGCAGCCAGTATCAAGCGGAGTGCACCTAGGGTCGGTCCTGGGACTGGTTTTGTTCAATATCTTCATTAATGATCTGCAGGATGGCATGGATTGCACCCTCAGCAAGTTTGCAGATGACACTAAACTGGGAGGAGTGGTAGATACGCTGGAGGGTAGGGATAGGATACAGAGGGACCTCGACAAATTGGGCCAAAATGAATCTGATGAAGTTCATAAGAACATAAGAACATAACATAAGAATGGCCATAATGGGTCAGACCAAAGGTCCATCCAGCCCAGTATCCTGTCTACCGACAGTGGCCATTACCAGGTGCCCCAGAGGGAGTGAACCTAACAGGTAATGATCAAATGATCTCTCTCCTGCCATCCATCTCCACCCTCTGACAAACAGAGGCTAGGGACACCATTCCTTACCCATCCTGGCTAATAGCCATTAATGGACTTAACCTCCATGAATTTATCCAGTTCTCTTTTAAACCCTGTTATAGTCCTAGCCTTCACAACCTCCTCAGGCAAGGAGTTCCACAGGTTGACTGTGCGCTGAGTGAAGAACTTCTTTTTATTTGTTTTAAACCTGCTACCCATTAATTTCATTTGGTGGCCCCTAGTTCTTATATTATGGGAACAAGCAAATAACTTTTCCTTATTCACTTTCTCCACACCACTCATGATTTTATATATCTCTGTCATATCCCGCCTTAGTCTCCTCTTTTCCAAGCTGAAAAGTCCAAGCCTCTTTAATCTCTCCTCATATGGGACCCGTTCCAAACCCCTAATCATTTTAGTTGCCCTTCTCTGAACCTTTTCTAATGCCACTATATATATTTTGAAATGAGGAGACCACATCTGTACGCAGTATGCAAGATGTGGGCGTACCATGGATTTATATAAGCCAACAAGGTATTCTCCGTCTTATTCTCTATCCCTTTTTTAATGATTCCTAACATCCTGTTTGCTTTTTTGACTGCCGCTGCACACTGCGTGGACGTCTTCAGAGAACTATCCACGATGACTCCAAAATATTTCTCCTGATTGGTCATAACTAAATTAGCCCCCATAATATTGTATATATAATTGGGGCGATTTTTTCCAATGTGCATTACTTGGCATTTATCCACATTAAATTTCATTTGCCATTTTGTTGCCCAATCACTTAGTTTTGTGAGATCTTTTTGAAGTTCTTCACAGTCTGCTTTGGACTTAACTACCTTGAGCAGTTTAGTATTGTCTGCAAACTTTGCCACCTCACTGTTTACCCCTTTCTCCAGATCATTTATGAATAAGTTGAATAGGATTGGTCCTAGGACTGACCCTTGGGGAACATCACTAGTTACCCCTCTCCATTCTGAAAATTTACCATTTATTCCTACCCTTTGTTCCCTGTCTTTTAACCAGTTCTCAATCCATGAAAGGATCTTCCCTCTTATCCCATGACAACTTAATTTATGTAAGAGCCTTTGGTGAGGGATCTTGTCAAAGGCTTTCTGGAAATCTAAGTACATTATGTCCACTGGATCCCCCTTGTCCACATGTTTGTTGACCCCTTCAAAGAACTCTAACAGATTAGTAAGACACGATCTCCCTTTACAGAAACCATGTTGACTTTTGCGCAACAATTTATGTTCTTCTATGTGTCTGACAATTTTATTCTTTACTATTGTTTCTACTAATTTGCCCGGTACTGACACTAGACTTACCGGTCTGTAATTGCCAGGATCACCTCTACAGCCCTTCTTAAATATTGGCGTTACATTAGCTATCTTCCAGTCATTGGGTACAGTAGCTGATTTAAAGGACAGGTTACAAACCATAGTTAATAGTTCCGCAATTTCACATTTGAGTTCTTTCAGAACTCTTGGGCGAATGCCATCTGGTCCCGGTGACTTGTTACTGTTAAGTTTCTCAATTAATTTCAAAACCACCTCTAGTGACACTTCAATCTGTGACAATTCCTCAGATTTGTCACCTACAAAAGACGGCTCAGGTTTGGGAATCTCCCTAGCATCCTCAGCCGTGAAGGCTGAAGCAAAGAAAGTTTCTCTGCAACGACTTTATCGTCCTTAAGTGCTGCTTTTGTATCTCGATCATCCAGGGGCCCCACTGGTTGTTTAGCAGGCTTCCTGCTTCTGATGTACTTAAAAAATATTTTGTTATTACCTTTTGAGTTGTTGACTAGCTGTTCTTCAAATTCCTTTTTGGCTTTTCTTATTACATTTTTACATTTAATTTGGCAGTGTTTATGCTCCTTTCTATTTACCTCACTAGGATTTGACTTCCACTTTTTAAAAGATGCCTTTCTATCTCTCATTGCTTCTTTTACATGGTTGTTAAGCCACGGTGGCTCTTCTTTAGTTCTTTTACTGTGTTTTTTAATTTGGGGTATACATTTAAGTTGAGCCTCTATTACGGTGTCTTTGAAAAGTGTCCATGCAACTTGCAGGGATTTCACTCTAGTCACTGTACCTTTTAATTTCTGCTTAACTAACCTCCTCATTTTTGCATAGTTCCCCTCTCTGAAATTAAATGCCACAGGGTTGGGCTGTTGAGGTGTTCTTCCCACCACAGGAATGTTAAATGTTGTTACATTTTGGTCACTATTTCCAAGCGGTCCTGTTATAGTTACCTCTTGGACCAGATCCTGAACTCCACTCAGGACTAGATCGAGAGTTGCCTCTCCCCTGGTGGGTTCCTGTACCAGCTGGTCCAAGAAGCAGTCGTTTAAAGTATCGAGAAATTTTGTCTCTGTATTTCGTCCTGAGGTGATGTCCCCAGTCAATATGGGGAAAATTGAAATCCCCCACTATTATTGAGTTCTTTATTTTGATAGCCTCTCTAATCTGCCTTAGCAGTTCATCGTCACTATCACGGTCTTGGTCAGGTGGTCGATCATAGATCCCTACTGTTATATTCTTATTAGAGCATGGAATTACTATCCATAGAGATTCTATGGAACATGTGGATTCATTTCAGATTTTTATTTCATTTGAGTCTACATTTTCTTTCACTTATAGTGCCACTCCCCCCGTCCCCGCATGACCTGTTCTGTCCTTCTGATATATTTTGTACCCCAGAATGATTGTGTCCCATTGATTGTCCTCACTCTACCAGGTTTCTGTGATGCCTATTATATCAATATCCTCCTTTAACACGAGGCACTCTAGTTCACCCATCTTATTATTTAGACTTCTAGCATTTGTGTACAAGCACTTTAAAAACTTGTCACTGTTTATTTGTCTGCCCTTTTCTGATGTGTCAGATTCTTTATGTGAATGTTTCTCGTCTGATCTGGCCCATACTTTATCCTCCTCCATCCTCTCCTCCTGACTAAAACCTAGAGAATCTCTCTCAATAGACTCTCCTCTAAGAGAAATCTCTGTCCGATCCACGTGCACCTCTGCAGCAATCGGCTTTCCCCCATCTCTTAGTTTAAAAACTGCTCTGCAACCTTTGTAATGTGAAGTGCCAGCAGTCTGGATCCACTTTGGGTTAGGTGGAGCCAATCCTTCTTGTATAGGCTCCCCCATCTCAAAAGTTTCCCCAGTTCCTAATAAATCTAAACCCCTCCTCTCAACACCATCGTCTCATCCACACATTGACACTCTGAAGCTCTACCTGCCTACCTGGCCCTGCGCCTGGAACTGGAAGCATTTCTGAGAATGCCACCATAGAGGTCCTGGATTTCAGTCTCTTTCCTAGCAGCCTAAATTTGGCCTCCAGGACATCTCTCCTACCCTTCCCTACGTCATTGGTACCTACATGTACCACGACCACTGGCGGCTCCTCCCCAGCACTCCACATAAGTCTATCTAGATGCCTCGAGAGATCTGCAACCTTCGCACCAGGCAGGCAAGTCACCATTCGGTTCTCCTGGTCATCAAAAACCCAGCTCTCTGTGTTTCTAATGATTGAATCTCCCCTTACTAACACCTGCCTTTTCCTAATGACTGGAGTTCCTCCCCAGGAGAGGTAACCTCAGTGCGAGAGGATACCCCAACATCTTCTGGAAGGAGGGTGCCAACTATGGGAAGGTTTCCCTCTGTTCCCATTGACTGCTCTCCTTCTCTGGGCCTTTCATCCTCCTTAACAGTGCAGGCAGGGGCTGTCTGACTGGAGGTGGGACAAATCTACAGTGTCCCAGAAAGCCTCATCAACATACCTCTCTGCCTCCCTTAGCTCCTCCAGTTCCGCCACCCTGGCCTCCAAAGCCTGTACACGGTCTCTGAGGGCCACGAGCTCCTTGCATCAAATACACACATATGCCACCCGCCTACAGGGTAGGTAATCATACATGTTACACTGAGTGCAATAAACAGGATAGCCCCCACTCTGCTGCTGGGCTTCTGCCTGCATTTTCTCCTAGAGCTACCTGGGTTAGTGATAGGGTTTTTGTTTAAATCAAGAAGTTTTGATTATAGTTTAGTTTAAAGGTTTTAAAGAATGGCAAGTGTACCTCTCCCCCTTCCCACTCCCCTTCCAAACTCCCTCTCAAAACTCCCTGTTAGCGGCCCCTGGTTTCTGATTCACTGCTTTGTAAAGCCCTGGCCTTCCTGATAGCCCTGCCCCCTAACTAAGGCTCAGCCAATGAACAGATGCTTCTAGATTTCAAACCTTGTTTAGAAGCTCACAGCTTCCAACTGCCGGCCACAGCACACGGTCCTTCAAACAAACAAACAGACTTACAGACAAACACAAGCCCAGCACACAGCAAGTAACCCACAAACACAAACACACACTACAGACAGCCACTTACCCCAAGGGTCCTGTATTTGCTCCTCCTTCACCTCGAGAACTCCCTCTCAAAACTCCCTGTTAGCGGTCCCTGTTCGCAAAGTTCAACAAGGACAAGTGCAGAGTCCTGCACTTAGGACGGAAGAGACTCCCATGCATTGCTACAGACTAGGGACCGAATGGCTCGGCAGCAGTTCTGCAGAAAAGGACCTAGGGGTTACAGTGGATGAGAAGCTGGATATGAGTCAACAGTGTGCCCTTGTTGCCAAGAAGGTTAACAGCATTTTGGGCTGTATAAGTAGGAGCATTGTCAGCAGATCGAGGGACGTGATCATTCCCCTCTATTCGGTATTGGTGAGGCCTCATCTGGAATACTGTGCCCAGTTTTGGGCCCCACACTACAGAAAGGATGAGGACAAATTGGAAAGCATCCAGCGGAGGGCAACAAAAATGATTAGGGGGCTGGAGCACATGACTTATGACGAGAGGCCAAGGGAACTGGGATTATTTAGTCTGCAGAAGAGAAGAATGAGGGGGGATTTGATAGCTGCTTTCAACTACCTGAAAGGGGGTTCCAAAGAGGATGGATCTAGATTGTTCTCAGTGGTAGCAGATGACGGAACGAGGAGTAATGGTCTCAAGTTGCAGTGGGGGAGGTTTAGGTTGGATATTAGGAAACACTATTTCACTAGGAGGGTGGTGAAGGCTGGAATGCGTTACCTAGGGAGGTGGTGGAATCTCCTTCCTTTGAAATTTTTAAGATCAGGCTTGACAAAGCCCTGGCTGGGATGATTTAGTTGGGGATCGGTCCTGCTTTGAGCAGGGGGTTGGACTAGATGACCTCCTGAGGTCCCTTCCAACCCTGATATTCTATGAGTCTATGACCGAAGTTAGAGCAGCCACAGAACATTGCTAAAAAGGGTTTTCATCCAGTCCCACCCTCTTCAACCTGTTCAAAATGTTGCTTGAAGCCTGGCCCTGTGGGCTCCACAGTCACTGGGCTCAGCGCGTTCTCTCACCAGCCATGCGCCGCTTGCAAGGCAAATGGTATTTTTCTAACTACAGGTGCCATTAACTTAGGCTGGGCACTGGCAGTCAGGCTGGGTCCTTTCCATCTTTCCATCAAGGGCAGTTCCCTTGGACCTCTTGCAGTGAGTCCCACATTGCACTGGTGGCAGAGGAGCAGCCGTGTGAGTCTCTATCCGCAAAAAGAACAGGAGGACTTGCCACCCTAAACTGAGCACTACACGGAGACTACACTGGAATAACCTGTTCAGAGCCAGGAACTGCAGCCCCAAGAATGATGCCGACCAAACAGAGGGAAGCCAGAGAACAGCCACAAGGTCTGCAGAGGCTGCTTTGTGATGAAGGATTCAGAGCTCCAGCAGGTGGTCACTGAGCTGAGTGTGGAGCCTGCAGTTTGACGTGCTATACAATCTGCATATTTCAGGGCAGATGTAGTGGCTTTGGGCAGCCCAGGAAAGGTTTCCATATTTCCTGAAACCCTTCAATATGCTTTGATCCTCTTGCAGCCAGGAGAGCCAGTGATTCAGCCAGCCTTTTAGCCTTGGCAGGGATTCAGTTGTCTAGGGCCTCATGGCATGTTTTTTGGCCACCATTCAGAGCCTTAATCCATTTTATCTCCTGCTGGACAGGATAGATCAGCCCTGTCTTCCAGCGATCCATGAGAGGCAGAAATGGCCGGAGCTCTGGGACTGCACAGATTGGTCTCTTGGATCACTTGGTAAACTAGGTGCAAGCAAACAATATCCGTTTTAATACAGTTAAATGTAAATGTATCCATCTAGGAACAAAGAATGTAGACCATACTTACAGGATGGGAGACTCTGTCCTGTTAAGTAGTGACTCTGAAAACGATTTGGGGGTCATGGAAGATAATCAGCTGAACATGAGCTCCCAGTGTGACACTGGGTATGTCTACACAGCAAAGAAAACCCCTTGCAGGCTTAGGGAGCAGAGCTGTTTCATTGCTGGACCCACCCCATAGGGTCCTAGAACTCCGGCTGCAGCCCAAGCCCAGAAGTCTACACTGTAATGAAACAGCCTTATAGCCTGAGCCCCGCAAGCCTGAGTTGGCTGACACAGGCCAGCCATGGGGTTTTCTTTGCTGTGTAGACATACCCAGTGTGGCCTAAAAAAGCTAATGTGATCCTGGGAAGAATGAACAGGGGAATCTGATGAGGTTCAATAAGGATAAGTGCAGGGTCCTGCACTTAGGACGGAAGAATCCAATGCACCGCTACAGACTAGGGACCGAATGGCTAGGCAGCAGTTCTGCGGAAAAGGACCTAGGGGTGACAGTGGACGAGAAGCTGGATATGAGTCAGCAGTGTGCCCTTGTTGCCAAGAAGGCCAATGGCATTTTGGGATGTATAAGTAGGGGCATTGCCAGCAGATCGAGGGACGTGATCGTCCCCCTCTATTCGACATTGGTGAGGCCTCATCTGGAGTACTGTGTCCAGTTTTGGGCCCCACACTACAAGAAGGATGTGGATAAATTGGAGAGAGTCCAGCGAAGGGCAACAAAAATGATTAGGGGTCTAGAACACATGACTTATGAGGAGAGGCTGAGGGAGCTGGGATTGTTTAGCCTGCAGAAGAGAAGAATGAGGGGGGATTTGATAGCTGCTTTCAACTACCTGAAAGGGGGTTCCAAAGAGGATGGCTCTAGACTGTTCTCAATGGTAGCAGATGACAGAACGAGGAGTAATGGCCTCAAGTTGCAGTGGGGGAGGTTTAGATTGGATATTAGGAAAAACTTTTTCACTAAGAGGGTGGTGAAACACTGGAATGCGTTGCCTAGGGAGGTGGTGGAATCTCCTTCCTTGGAAGTTTTTAAGGTCAGGCTTGACAAAGCCCTGGCTGGGATGATTTAACTGGGAATTGGTCCTGCTTCGAGCAGGGGGTTGGACTAGATGACCTTCAGGGGTCCCTTCCAACCCTGATATTCTATGATTCTATGATTCTATGATTCTATGAATCTTGAGTACAAGTAGAAAGGTGATTTTACCTCTGTATTTGGCACTGGTGTGACTGCTGCGGGAACACTGTGTCCAGTTCTGGTGCCCACAATTCAGTAATGTGCTGATAAATTGAAGAGGGTTCAAAGAAGAGCCATGAGAATGAGGAAAAGATTAGAAAACCTGCCTTATAGTGAGTGATTCAAAGAGCTCAATCTATTTAGCTTTAACAAAGAGAAAGTAAAGGTCAAGGTTTACAATACATGAGAAAACAAATATTTGATAATGGGATTCATTCTAGCAGAGAAAGGTCTGACACAATCCAATGGCTGAACATTGAAGCTACACAAAGTCAGACTGGAAATTCGGTGTACATTTTTAACAGTGAGAGTAATTAACTATTGGAACAGTTTACCAAGGGTCATGGTGGATTCTTCATCACTGACAGTTTTAAATCAGGATTGGATGTTTCTCTGAAAGACCTGATCTAGGAAATATTTGGGGGCAGCTCTCTGGCCTGAGCTATACTGCAGGTCAGGCTACATAATCACAATGGGCCTTCTGGCCTTGGACTCTATGAACCTATAACACAACCCTGGCATGACGTCATTACTAAAACCCATGTTTTAGATCCCATTGGTAACTAGTTGTAACCAGGGCAACTGGCCTCTCCTGTCTCAAAATCAGAAAAAAAAATAGAAAAGCAGGAAGAAAAGGGAGGTGTGCGTTTATGGTCCTTTTCCCTCATGTTAGACAAACACCTGTCAGGGATGGTCTATACTTAGTGCTGCCATGAGTGCAGGGGACTGGACTACATGACTTCTTGAGGTCCCTTCCAGTCCTATGATTCTATGTCACTAATAATTCCTGCATTGATTTAAATGTCCTGCTCACAGCTTTGGTTTCTGTTGTTTGGTTAGTTTCCCTTGAAAACTTAGGCTGGGATTATATTTGGAGGATGCAAAGGGTATGTCTACCCTGCAAAGAAAAACCCCTGGCACAGAGTCTCAGAGCCCAGATCAACTGACTCGGGCTTGCAGGGCACAGGCTAAAAATCACAGTGTAGGCATTGTCACTCGGGCTGGACCTGGGCTCTGAAACTCAGCAAGTTTGAATTAGAGTTAATGGATTCTCTGTAACTGAAAGTCTTTACATCGAGATTTTAGGATTCCAGAAACTCTGGGCCCATTTCAGGAGTGGGTGTAGCACTCTGTACCGCAAAGCAGCACCTTGGAATCCCCATATTCACCACCATCATATAATTATGATCTGTTTTGTACAACGTGTGCCTTCTGAGGTATCATTTTAAAATTCTTCATCAGTTGAACATTAATATCCTGTTGGACTGTGTATGCTATCATTGTATAGGAAGTTTTGAAGTTTTGCTATGTATGTGTTACTGAAATATGTTGTAAGGTTGGGAACACCCACAACCAGCCTTTCAGGTACAACAATGAAGTAGCCAGATGCACCAATGGCCAGTTAAAGGGAATCCACTCTCCTAATGACCATCCCAGAAGTCTTCGCCAAGCAAGCACATAGACAATGGAGAAGGCTTAACCAATGTGGGTGGAACCCCCACATCACAAGCATAGATGTTTCCAGCAATCTGGAAGAAACTATAAAGAGGGGAAGTGACATCATCACATCTGGAGGACAAAGACTTGGAACTGGAGGAGGGTGGTCCTGAGCTGGAAGGCAGTTCCAGCCTGTGTATTGAAGATCTGTGACCTAATAGCTATCAGGGTGAGACATTGTGTGATTCAAATCCTGTTTAGTTTATAGAACTCTGGCTGAGAATGTACTTTTATTTCTTAGGTAACCAACTTTGATCTCCACGCTCACTACTTATAATCATTGAACATCTATCTGTCTGTAGTTAATAAATCTATTTTATATGTTACCTAAAACACTGTGTTCTGTTTGAAGTACTTGGGAAATCTCAGCTCAGTTTACAAAGGCTACTGTTTCAGAGTAGCAGCCGTGTTAGTCTGTATCCATAAAAAGAAAAGGCTACTGTGTGTCCTCTCCACATTGAGGGAGGAGTGGACAGGTAATGGTTTTAAACTGGTCAGGCTTCCGACCAGGGCAAGACAATACGGTTCTGGGATGCAAGACTAGGGAGCTCGGGGGGGACTGACTGGAGCCTCTCTGTTGTTGGTTCATGAGTGGCTGGGAGAAGCCATGTAACTCAGCTGGGGTGTCCCTGCCTGTGGATGTCTGTGTAAGTGCAGTACCTACCAGCATTTTGTAGCGTGGCAACAGCATCATAGTGTGAGAGGCAGCCCAGGCTGGTGGGTAAGGGGTGCTCAGCAGTCCCACAGTCCAGCTTGCACCCCACGGACCAAGTCACAGTGGGTGGGTGAGGTCCTGGGGCCTGCGATATGCAGGTCAGAGTAGTTTTTTGTGAGGTCCCACCTGGCCTTAGAGTCTAGGAAGGACGTTTGTTCTGGTATCCTGGGCCACACAGGATGTGTGCATGAGTGTGTGTGTCTGTGCTCTGTCTGTGCTGTGTGTTTGTGCACGAGCGAGTGTGCTGAATCTGCTGTATGTGTGTGCCTGTGTTGTGTGTCTGTGCTGTGGCTGTACGGGTGTGTCTGTAAAGTGTGTGCGCTCTGTGTGGGTGTGTCTGTGAGAAGAGCTCACGGCTGAGTGGGGGGACTACATTGCCATTGCATACACCCAGATGTCATTCCAAGTCCTGACCAGCTAAACTAGGTCATCTGTCTCTGCCCAGCCCCATGTAACGTGCTGAAGGCCAATGGCCTGGCAAGGAAGCACGGGAGCGTTGTGTGAAGGCCACATCTGGCCATGCAGCTTCCGCTCCTGCTCTTACTGCTCCTCTCGAACAGTTTGGGCTCTTGAGGGAGGCGTCGCACTCGGTTTCTGTTGTTAGCCCCCTGGCAGCAGGCGCTGCAGGCCGCTGATCCGGGTGGCCCTTGCCCACAGCTATCACACTGTACATCTCCCTTCCCAAAGCCTGGTGGGGCCCAGGACAGACATGCCAAGGCTTTTCTACCCACATGTGAAAGGCTCGGCGTCTGGGTGAATGGCCCCAAAATGTGACAGAAAGCAGACCCTGGCAAGGAGCCAAGAGCAGCAAACATTTCCCGTGAATAGTCACACGCCAAAGTGAATTTCCCTATGTCCATGTTCATGAGGCTTTTCCACTCACTGCCACCAACTGAAAACCTGAGTGTAGGAGCAAGAGACATCCACAAGAGACTATTGAGCTCACAGACAGTTACAAAGCTTATATCTGATTGTAAATCTCCTCATCCACACAGTACTAATTAGCGACATCAGTCACATGGGATTGTTTCTGTGCTCTGACTGCATGAGCTCAGAGAGGGTGAATTCCACATATTGCAATCTAACCTATAAAGTTGCAATGTAATTTACATCAATTAGTTTCACAAGTTACAGCACAAATGTGTAACTGATTTTATAACTCATGTTCTGAACAATCTGGAGATGAACCATTATTCACCGAAAGAATTTTCAGTCATAAATACAATTGAGTAATTCCATGGCCAATCTGCAGTTTCACCAACTCCAACTTTTCAAAAATCATGAACTGGTCCACCTCCAGATCATGAGATTTTTTTTTAAATAATGAATTGTTGGTTGTTTCTATTAACCTTATCAGTTCTGAGCCTTTAGGGTGCACCTGTGTCACGTTTCCAGACTTTTCTTCACAACCACGAGGGCTAGAAACTTCCTTTATATAAATCCCAAAACCAAAAACAACACCCCTGCAAACCAGAGGTTTGTTCATATTCCCATGACTCCAGGAGCTGAGAATTTAAGAACAATCACCAAATATCACACAATTTCTGATAAAATCATGAGCGGTGGAAATACTGGATCTGTTAATGGAAGAAAGACAAACTCTGTGGAATCAGTTATTCATTTGAACTATTCACTCAGCTCTAGCGAATTCTTCTAACTAGCTTTAAAAATCACCCTAGCACAAAGCACTTGGGCAATGTGTTCTGCCTAGGGCCTGAAAGCACTGTACAAACATCAGCATGTGGCTATGTGTTAACAAGCTACTGTTAAAGCTTCCCAGGGTTCCATGTGGACAGAGCTGTAGTAGATGCCAGGAGAAATTCCTGTTTCCCTGAAGATGGATCTTCTAACTGCCAACTCCATAAACTCAGTCTGGCTACTGAAAGACCAGTGGGGTTTGCATCGTCCTCAGCAGTGGGCCGAACCAAAACTGATCCAGAACCAGAGAACCAGTTCAAACCGGTATTTTTTATTTGAACCAGAACAGAACCTAAACCCTAATTTTTTCTACCTACTGAACCAGAAATGAATTGAAAAAGGAACCAGGGTTACCAGTTAAAACAAAGGTCCAGCATTTTTTAAGCTCAAATTTTAAAAAAATCAACTACTGTGAGTTTATTTTCATTATAAAACAAGACAACCCAACCCAATGAGGCCTGTGATTGCTCCCAGAGCAACCTGCCCCAGCCTGACAAGAGAAGGAGAATGGCAGGAGGCCAGCCCTCGAGAGTAGTGCGGGAAGAGGGGAAGCTTGGGAGCTGTTAGACTTCCCAGTAACAATGAGGAATCCCTAGTCTTCAGGCCAGACTGCGTCATTCACACCCACTATCTTCCGAACCTGCCCTCGGTGTCACCTCTAGGCAACCGGTGAACTCACGAAGCAGCACAAAGCTGCCTGAAAGGGAAAAATGGGACAGAAAGCAGACCCTGGCAAGGAGCCAAGAGCAGCAAACATTTCCCGTGAATAGTCACACACCAAAGTGAATTTCCCTATGTCCATGTTCATGAGGTAAGGATTCCCCTGGCATGAGGGAATCCTGGGCTGGCACAATGCCAGCCCCTCCTAGACACCAATGCCTCGGACATGTTGGGCCAGGTAGGGGCAGGGAGGGGGTGTTCCAAGGTGGGGAGGGCCCTACTGGAGGTTGGAGAGGGTGGGACTGGGTGCAAAACCCTTTTTAGCAATACTCTGTGGCTGCTCTAACTTGGGTCACGGTCTGTTCGCTCTCCCGGCTGCCCTCAGGTTGGAGGAAGCAAAAAGGGAGCTCAGAGCTGTCCTTGCCTCCTCTTCTGCGATTGCACAGGTGTCTCCAAGGGCAGCCCGTGGAGCTGCAAGGTGAGCGTAGCTAACAGTGCGGCTACCCAGGCAGGCTATAGCCAGGGACCCATAGCTATGACGCAGCTCAGAGCCGAGATGCAACGGGGAAGGGAGCAGAAACCTCCCAACCCCATCCAGGCCCCCGCATAGAGCAGAAAGGAACGAGGCTGAGGACAAGTCCATTTCCTCCCTGCCACCAGTCAGCTCTATCTGTCCCCATTCACCAAGCAAGGAACTGCCAACGTTCTCCAGGCTGTCTGGCCCTCGGGATGGGGATGATGTGAGGGGTTGGGGGATAAGAACAAACACAGATCAGATAAGAAGGAATCAAAGATCAAAGCTTTCAAACTGGAGTCCAACCAGGAAAATGTTTTTCCCTTTTGAAGAATGCCCAGGGCAGTGTGGGAACCAGGATGATGGAAGGTTTTCTTTAGGGGACACCCACTTGGGCCCAGATTCAGCACAGAACTTAAACATGTGTTTTCCTTTGACTGGACCCCAGTGGAACATAAGCCCATACTGAGCTGAATCCAGCCCTGGGGGTTAGCGCTTCCCCCTCCCCCCAGCACCTCCCACCTGCCAGCAGCCCTGCCGATCGCCCCCGCCCCCTCCCTCCCAGCACCTCCTGCCCACTGCAATCAGCTGTTCCGCAGCATGCAGGAGCTGCTGGGGGTAGAGGGGAGGAGTGAGGGTGGGGCATGCTCAGGGGAGGGGGTAGAACAGGGTGGGAAGAGGCAGGGTGGGGGGTGGGGCCTAGGGCACAGCAGGGATCAAGCACCCCCCAGCACATTAGAAAGTCGGTGCCTCTGCTGGGAACCAGCCAGACATTCAAGAAGGAGTGGGCTGTGCTCCATCGCCCCTCAGGCTGAGCACCAGATCCATTTTTCTCTCGCTCTCGGTTCGTTTCAAACAGGGACAAGTGCCCAGCCAAGAGCCAGCGGGAAAGCGCCAGGTATTGTTCACAGGATGTGAAAATGTTTCATTTTTAAGAAAAATAATTATCAGTTACAAAAAATTGTGGTAAAAATTTTATCTTTTTGAAAACTGCTTTTGGTAAAACTTCAGTGTTCAGTAACAAATTTTGGTTTTCAACACCCTTTTTTGGAAAAGCAAAACCCCCAACCCCCCAAAATAAATATCAAAAACTGAATGTATTTTTCCAAAAATTGAGAACAATTTTTATGGAAAAATGTTTTTGGTTTCCAGATTCTTATTGAAAACTGGAAAATGTCAATGAACATGGCCCAAAAGCCCTTTTTTGGGGAAAAAAATTTTTCGATGGAAAAACGGTTGCGTCTGTTGGCCTCAAAATGTTTTGATGTTTCATTTGAAAACCAAAGATTTCGGGCCATTTTTTCCCCATGTTTTGATAGTTTGGGTTTTTCAACCAAAAGTTAAATTATTCAGGGGAAAAAAAATTCCAGCCAGATCTAGAATGTACCTCTTCAGAGCTACACCCTGCATTTCATGAAGCAAGAGTTACTGCCCCATTGTATCTGTTTCTGGTTTACAAAAAGGCCCTAGGAAATAATGGATGAGACGATTAGAACTTGTCCATGTCCATTAAAATGTTGGGCTCCAATTCTCGTGCTTTATACAAATGCTGGCCTAAGCCTTTCATCCGCTGACACGACAAGCGTGAACATTCCCAAGAGCAGAGTGACCATCTCTCCGAAAGGGAAAAAGGGACACCATGTGGAGCTAGCTTGAGGGCCCCCCGGCCCACCATGCAGGGCTGACCTGAGCCCTGCCCCCTCCTCACCATACAGGGCTGGGGCTGGCATCACTGCCCTGCCTGCCCCCCACGCGAGGCTGGCATCACTGCTCCATCCCCTGCCTCCCCCCCTGCATTGCCGCTCACTCCCTACCCCCCGCATGTTCCCCCGCACCCCACTGTTTGCTCTTGCCAACTGATCAAGTTAGCAAAAGCAAATGGGACAAATGTCCAGTTTTGGCAAAAAAGGGTCAGGCCAGAGTGACCATCTCTCCGAAAGGGAAAAAGGGACACCATGTGGAGCTAGCTTGAGGGCCCCCCGGCCCACCATGCAGGGCTGACCTGAGCCCTGCCCCCTCCTCACCATACAGGGCTGGGGCTGGCATCACTGCCCTGCCTGCCCCCCACGCGAGGCTGGCATCACTGCTCCATCCCCTGCCTCCCCCCCTGCATTGCCGCTCACTCCCTACCCCCCGCATGTTCCCCCGCACCCCACTGTTTGCTCTTGCCAACTGATCAAGTTAGCAAAAGCAAATGGGACAAATGTCCAGTTTTGGCAAAAAAGGGTCAGGCCAGCCAGGACAAGGGAATGTCCTGGCCAAAACGGGGTGAGTGCCAAGAGCAGGGGTGCTGGGAGGGAATGGGATAGAGGCCATTTGCCGATGAACTCCTGCACTCAGAGCACATCACCGCGAACACGCGATGGGAAGGCGTGATGAGGGTCTGAGGGTCTGATCAGCTGTTTCATATTGCCATAATTTGAACACAAAAAGGCTTATGTCCCTGTTAGAGTAATTGATTTATTGTGTGGTTCTGGAAGGCTTTGTACAGGATGCCGTGAAAAACCTTCCTTTGCCAGCTTCAGATGCCCAGTAACCATTGTCTTCGATCATTTGAAGGAATTTGTTCTAGTATAACCAGCTCCTCCCCTTTCTCCTTTGTTAGGAGTCAGGTGCAAGGCAGATAACACCACCAGGGCTGCCATTGTGCTGATTGCAGCCTCAGCTTCTCAGGTGTCTAATGAGAGGGGAAAGTGACAAACAAAAGCTTATTCCATGTGGCTTGCTGCTGATTTGCCTAGGTTGGCCCTGGCACAGCGGTCTGTGTGAAGACATCATTGTCAGCCAGGTGTATTTGCTGCTCCTGTGCCTTAGCTCCACAGCTCCTGTCCCTGCTCCTGACCTTTTAGAGTTAGTGCCATACTGTTCGCTTTGTCAGGGGGGTTAATAATTACAGGCCGAGCCTCACATGTGATGGCTCAGAACTTGGCTACACAAAAACCACTACAGCCGCACTGCTGCAGTGCTTCAGTGAAGACTCTGTCTACCCCGGCAGGAGGGGTTCTCCCCTCGACCCCGAGAATTCTCCCATTGGCCCAGCGCTGTCTACACCGGCGGCTCGGTTGGTTTAACTGTTTTACTCAGGTGTGTGGATTTTTCATGCCCCCTGAGCAACGTAGTTATACCAACCTAATTTCCTAGTGTAGAGCAGGCCTCTGTGTCTGAGGCTATGGCTACACTATGAGGCTTTTAGTGACATGACTGTGCCACGACAGCCGTGCCATTGAAAGGCACACAGTGTAGTTGCTGTGTGTCGGCAGGAGAGCTCCCTCCTGGTGACAAAAAGCTTCCACCCCCCCACGAACAGCAGCAGCTTTGTCCGCAGGAAAGCACTCCTGCCGACAAAGTGCTGTGCACACCCACTTTTTTCGTCGGTAAAACTTTTGTCAGTTCCCTGGAAGGCTCCCAGGTAGGCTAAACTCTGGGCAGTGATCCTGGCCTTTACCTGCACCGCTCATCACTTCCCAGCCAGCTTGTCCATGCCGTCATGCAAAGATGTCACAAACATTGTATCACTGGCACACTGCTGCTGCTATTTGCCTGCAGACACTTTTCTGCTCATCTGGGTTAGCTTGAAGGCTGCCGCAGGGAAAAAGGAAGGAATCCTTTTGTTCAAAAAAATTAACCCTTATCATTTTAAAACCAGGAAATCTCTCCCCCAACCCCAAGCCCCAATTCCTTTGAAATCTGAACCTCATCCACTTGGGCGTTCACACTGAAGGATCTGATTGTTTCCGACTTTCCAAACACATTCACCGGGAGGAGTCCAAACACCTGAGGCTTCATCACAAAAGGATATTTGTTTCGAAGGGTTAAAGAAACGCCAAATGCTGACATCCAATGGGAGATTGCCGCGCTCTCCCCACCGTCAGTGCCGGGTTTACAATGATGCCAGTGGCTCCATGGCTCCATGGAGCTGGGCCCATGCCCAGAAGGGGCTCCGGCCTCCTCCACTTGCACTGCGCCCCGAGACCCCGCTGGCTCCCCACCACCACGACCTGCTCCTCTCAGCCTGTCTGCCAGCTGTCTGAGGGCTCCTCTCTGCCCTCTGGCCCCACCCCCCTGCTCCTTTTCTCCCCCTGGCCCCACCCCCGATCCTCTCCTCCCCCTGCCCCATCCGCCAGCTCCTCTGCCCCCTGGCCGGACCCCAGTGCACCTCTGGCTCCGGGCAGTCTCTGCTTCCCACCGCCTGTGGGTCCCCACCCGTCTCCCTGGAGCTGAGACTCCTGGGACTGGTGCAGAAGCCTGGCCAGTCCCAGCGGGGGTGAGGGAGGGGGGAGTCTGGGGGGGCTTGGCTGGGCCCCTCCAGGCAAGTGGGTCCTGAGGGTCCCCACCCCTTCTCTGAGGCCCCCACCCCCCACTCACTCCATCCCCTCTCCCTCTGTCGCTCGCTCTCCCCATCCTCAATCACTCACTCATTTTCACCAGGCTGGGGCAGGGGGCTGGGGTGCGGTAGGGTGTGAGGGCTCCGGCTGGGGGTGCGGCTCTGGGATGGGGCTGGGGATGAGGGGTTCAGGGTGCAGGAGGGTGCTCCGGGCTGGGACCAAGGGATTCGGAGGGCGGGAGGGGGATCTGGGCTGGGGCAGAGGGTTGGGGTGTGGGGGGCTCTGGGGTGCAGGTTCCCGATGGTACTTACCTCAAGCAGCTCCCAGAAGCAGCAGCATGTCCCCCCTCTGGCTCCAAGGCCAAGTGGCTCTGCACGCTGCCCCGTCTGCAGGCACCACCCCCGCAGCTCCCATTCGCTGGGAATCACGGCCAATGGGAGCTGTGGGAGGCGGCACTTGGGGTGGGGGCAGCGTGCGGTGTGCCCTGGCTGCCCCTACGCATAGGAGCCGGAGGAGGGACATGCCAGCTGCTTCCCGGGAGCCGCACAGCGATGCTGACTGGAGCCACCAGGATCCCTTTTCGACCTGGTGTTCCAGTTGAAAACCGGGCACCTGGTCACCCTACTGGGGAGTGGGGGTTCTGTCTGGGGTGCTGAGCAGTTGTGGTGGGGTTGTTAGGACGGGGCACTAGGCACGGGTGGTGTTGTACAGGGTGTTGTGCATTTGTGGGGAGGATTTGAAGGGGGTGCTGGGCATACTGAGTCTGAGGGGGCTCTGGCCATAAGGAGTCAGAGGGGTGTTGGGCAGGGGGCTGTGTGGTGCGGCCTGGGCTCGCCTCCAAGGGGAAGGGGCACCCTGGCAGCAGAGAGCCGGGCAGGCCACTGTGCATCTGGCAGCTGCCAGTTTGTAAATAGTGCCCTCGCACTGAGCTGGGCAGAGCTGGTTGCCCCTGCCATGCCATGCCCTATTGCCCCTGGCCAGCCTCTCGCTCTGGGGACTGACCTCCCCGTGCCATGCTCTGTTGCCTCCATGGGGGCCCACAAATATGTTTGGTGCTGGGCCTGCAAAAGGTTAATCTAGCCCTGCCTCCCGCCCCACTTCAGAGATCTGGAGACTTTAAGACAGAAGGGACCATTATGGTCATCTCGCCTGAGGAACACAGATCGTACAATGTCACCCAGAGACCTGCACCAAGCCCCTACATTCTGGTTGAGCTCAAGCAGATCTTTCAGAAAGAGACACCCAGTTTTCATGTGAAGAGTCAAAGTGATTGTTCCAATGGTTAGTTACCCTCCCCTGCTACAAATTTCTCGTCTGCATTTGTCTAGCTTCATCTCCGGACCACTGGTGGATTAAAGTACCTTCTGCAGTCAGGGATCTCTACCCCATGTGGCACCATTCTGGGGAGAACTCTACTCCCCACTGTCTCCAAGTTCACACAGCTGACATGGGTGGAAATTTTGTACGGAGCGTGTGTCAAGATTAATTTTTAATTGCTTTTAATTTTGTTATTTTTAAAGTGTGCCTAGACAGGTTCCCTCCAGACAGGCACAGCTCCAAAGGAGCCAAATTGACACAAACCAGCTGGAAACTGATACAAGCTGGTCCATGCAGGAGTTCGCAAGGGTGTTTAAAGCAGGCCCGAGACCCAGCTGCGAACAGATTGCACAGGCCAAGAGGCTGTTGATCGCTTGTGGCAATCAGAGATTTCTGGTCACAGAACTCAACCACAGCTCAATGCAGCTCCTGTAACTTGACAAAATATCAGCACGGTCCCCCGCAGACACTCAGAAATCACAAGTCAGGCCCCAAAAATTGCGAGATTAGCTTAAAAGTCATGCTCTTTAAAAGTAACAAATTTTGGATTCTTTTACTTTGCTTCCTGGTTTCCAAGCCCTCAGGCTGCTCTGGGCTCATGTTTCCCAGCTTTTCGGCAACCATGAGGGCTGGAAACGTACTTTAAAAAAAGAAAGAAAAGGCAAGCAGAGAGTCTCCCCTGACTCCAGGATCTGGGGCTGTAAGAAAAACACCAAACGTTGTGAAACTGGCAATGAAACCACGAGCGCTGGCAACCCCGAACTCTCCACCTTCCAGCTGTTCCGGAGCGGGACGAGTCTGCCCAAAGGGAGATCTGTCAGAAAGGAACCCGCAAGGAGAGCTGGGGTGTTGTGGGCTGCCCTGGTGTGGGGGCACGCACCCAAAGGAAGTGAGGGAAGACTTGAGAAGGGGAGACCTCAAAGGCTGAGAAGGAAAAAGCTTCCCAGCCGTCAATGGGAGAAGGAAGCTGGTGCTGAGGGAAGGGCCCCTGCAGGGGAGCCCAAGGGTCCACACCAGGCATTGCCATCACTCACACTGAGACGGAGGCAGCCTGCAGCCCCAGCTCAATGCTGTTGTGGCTCCAGCTTCCCACTCCTGTGCAGCACTGAGCCTGGGGGAGCCCAGCCCAGCCATAATGGCCATAATGAGACTAACGCCAATTGAATGGGTGGGGACCAGGCCATAGAAGGTGATTCTGCTCTGAACAGTGACTGTATCGGTCTAGCTCTGGTGCGGAGCTGGCCACATTACCAGAGCACCTGAGCAGTTCACACCCCTTAATGGGTTGATCCCCTCAACCCCCTGTATGGCAGGGCAGCGCCTGTACAGATGGAAACCAAGGCACAGAAAGACTAAGTGACTTGGCCAAGGTCACGCAGGGAGTTTGTAGCAGAGCAGGGATTACTGTCAGTCTCACGAGTCCCAGGCTGGGCTATCCTTCCTCTGAAAAGGCTCCTGTAAAATGCCCTAGCAGGGGTCCATGATCATTTTGCTTCAGCAATTCCAGGGGTTTTCTCAGGGGCAGCCAACTCCCATTAAAATTCCTATCTGCAGTGACATTGTCGTGCACAGAGGGTTCCTGAACAATTCCGCAGAGCCATGCTCTGTGATCCTGAATTGAGCAAAGCTCCCACTGAAGGCAACAGCTCTGCTTGATTAAGGGCCAAAACATGCGAGCCAGAGGAAGCTGCTCAGCTTTCGCTTTATGCATTCGGAATCATTCAGGCTTGTTCTACAAGGGTCCGCCTGGTAACACCCTCCACGACCCCTGCAGCATCCTTCCCATGGCACCAACATTCTCGCTTGTCAGAGAATTTCTGTGCTGGGGGAATGTGTTCGAGGAAAGGTTAGATGGAGAAGAATTCTATGAACAGCCCATTGCACTGGGAGCAGGGAGAGTATTTCTGATCTAGGGATACCCAGTAAAGGCAACAGCCTATCTATTCGCTCAAGGGTGTTTCTTCTCCTGGGCTGCAGCTGCGGTGTGGAGCTGGGGTATGAGGACAGGTGCTAGGTGCAATTGGCTGCTGCCTCTGGAGCAGGCGACCGGTGTCTGGTTCAGGAGTAAAGTCCCAGGGGCCCTCTGTAAGTCCCTGAGACCATCCCAACCTCGGCCTGATCAAGCAAATATTTATTAAAATGGCAAAGGTCACTTCTCACCTTTGACAGTTATTTTTGTCCCCAACACTAAAGTCCAAGGGCATGTGAGTTGCAGCACCGCACGTGGCACAGAAATCACTCCAGCAGGCTCAGAGGAAACCGCAGCACGAGATGGATTCACAATAAATGAAACACAACAACAAGAATCAATGATCCCAGTGGCCCCAGAAGAGCTGGGGATGTGGGGAGGAGCAGGTGGGCTGGTGCCGGAGCCTTGTTCCTCTGGAGACCTCACTTCACAGCCTCTTTCACACCACAAGAGGAACCGTGTCTGTTGGTCTCACCCAGTTCCCCCTTTGGGCACATTGTGACGCGAACACAGAGACTGACACCTCTCGTCTTCAGGAAGGCCCAGGGCTGTAACAGCAGATCAGCTTAAGACCAGGGTTCCCTGGCAAATCAGCAGGGGGACCCAGGGCTGGAACAAAAGCAGGGTGTGTTTGTAGGTCAGGACTAAGACGTGTTGGCAGAGCTCTGTGGGCAGATTTGCACAATCACAGAAACCACAGAACTGGAAGGGACCTCGAGAGGTCATCTAGCCCAGGGCCCTGCACTTAAGGCAGGACCACGTATCACCATTCCTGACAGGTGTTTGTCTAACCTGCTCTTAAAAACCTCCAGTGATGAAGATTCCACAACCTCCCTAGGTAATTTATTTCAATGCTTAACCACCTTGATAGTTAATAAGTTTTTCTTAATGTCTAACTAAATCTGCCTAGCTGCAATTTAAGCCCATTACTTCTTGTCCTTTCCTCAGTGGTTAAGGAGAACAATTTATCACCGTCCTCTTTATAACAACCTTTTATGTGTTTGAAGACTGTTATCATGTCCCCTCAGTCTTCTCTTCTCCAGACTAACCAAACCCAATTTTTTCAATCTCCCCTCGTAGGGGTAGGAAGAGGCGGGGTGGGGGCAGAGGCTTGGGGGAAGAGTGGAGTGGGGGGCGGGGCCTGGGATGGACCGGGGTGGGGTTGTCCCAGGCCCCGCACCTCCCTAGGGACGGCCCTGGCTGGGGCCATTCAAATAAAATGCATTTTAATAGCGCCAAATGCACAGTTATAGAACTAGGAGCAAGGAGCACCAGCCACAGCTACCGAATGGGTCACTGTCTCCTGGACTCCAAAGGATTTCGGGCCATAGCGGACACGCAGCTGAACTTGAGCTCCCAGTGTGATGCTGTGGCAAAAAGGGCTGATGCAACCCTAGGCTGGGCAAACAGGAGAAAAGTGAGGAGGAGTGAGGACGTGATTTGACCTTTGTATACAGCGTTAGTGAGACGATTCTGGACACTGCGTCCAGTTCTGGATCCACCTTTTTAAAAGGATGTTGAAAAATCGGAGAGAGAGAAGAGAAGAGGCACAAAAATTATTTGGGGGCCAAAGAAAATGCCTGACTGTGACAGACTGACAGAGCTCAGTCTGTTTAGCTGATCAAAAACATTAAGAGGTGACTTGAGTACAGTGTCTAAGTCCGGGGTAGTCAACAGGCAGCCGCAGTCCAAATCTGGACCGCAAGAGCCTTTTCTGCGGACCGCAGAGCTCATGGGGCTCAGGGAGGTGCTTCAGTCCCGAGGTGCTTCCCACGGGGCTGAAGCTCGGATTCCTGGTGGCTGAAGCCCCGAGTCCAGGCACACTTCCCGTGCAGCTGAAGCCCCACCATAGGTGCACTAGGACTCAGAGCTTCAGCCCTGCCAGGACACAGGGCTTCCGGCTCGCAGGGCGTGCTTCAGTCCCAGCGCGCCTCCCGCGGGGCTGAAGCTCCGATTCCTGGCAGGGCTGAAGCCCTGAGTCTGGACATGCTTCCTGCTGGGCTGATGCCCCACCGGAGGTGTGCCAGGACTCAGAGCTTCAGCACAACCAGAAATACACTGGGGCTTGCGGCTTCAGCCCCACAGGGGGTATGTTTCAGTCCCGGCATGCCTCCCGTGGGGCTGAAGCTCTGATTCCTGGTGGGGCTGAAGCCTCAAGTCCAGGCGTGCTTCCCGCGGGGCTGAAGCCTCACCGGAGGTGCACTGGGACTTGGGGCTGAAGCCCCTTGCAGGAGAGCTGAGACTTGGGGCTTCAGCCCTGCCTGATGCACTTAGGGACTTGGGGCTTCAGCCCCACCAGAACTCAGGCCTTTGGTCCCTTGCTGGAGGCAGCGCTGGGATTCAGGGCTTTCAGCCCTCCTGAGGCATGCAGGGATTTGGGGCTTCAGCCACACCGGGAAACACCAGGACTTCAGCCCTGCCTGAGGCATGCTGTGACTGGGGGCAGCCCTACCGGAAGCACGTGGGACTCCAGGCTCCAGTCCTGCCTGAGGCCCACTGGGACTCAAGGCTTCAGCTCCACTGGAGGCTCTCGGGGACTAGCGCTTGAGCCCAGCAGGAGACACAGGGGGGTTCCCAAACATTTATCCAGCTCCAAACTGGTGCACCTGAATTTAAGCCCTGACAGTGTGAGCCTGGCTGCCTGGGACTGACAGCCAAGCAGTCCCTGGAATGCTACCCACCACCCCAATCAAAATCTAAAATGGTGCCCTGGGGTTACAGACCCTGCAATTAAAATGTCTGAGGCTGCACATTTCCTGTCTGTCTTGGAGAAACCTCTTCATTGAGGTGTGCGTGGGTAATGCCAAAACACAGGAAACCTTTTACAGATGCAGACATTATTAAGCAGTGTATGGTTACTACAGTGAAACCCTTCTTACAGAGAAGAAAGACGTTGTCGCCTTCAGACAGCTGCCACTCTCAGACAACTGGGGAGAAGCTGCATTTCCCAATGTCGCTAAGCTGCCGGGACACTGCAGACGTGAATCAGATGGCATTATCCGTGGACGGACTTCTTCAAAACTTCCAGCAGAGGTTCCAAGAATTTGAAAATATTAAAGATATTGTCCTGTTTGTAAGGAACCCATTCGTGGTACAAGCAAATGGCATTTGGTGTGATCAAGCAAAAGCATCCTTTCCAGATGTTGAAAAAGCAAAACTACAGCTGCAGCTTTCTGATTTACAAGTGGATGATGTGCTTAAACTGCGGCACACTGGAACTGCATCTGAAACTTTCCGGACTCCACATATCCACACTTGGGGAAGGCGGCATTTACTGTTTTGACTATGTTTGGCTTGACGTGTGTGTGTGTGAGTCAGCATTCTCAACAATGAGCAACATTAAATCACGTAATCGCTCCATTCTGACTGATAATCATCTGTGCAACCACCTCCGTCTTGCCTTGACTGAACTCACTCAAACATCAAGGCCCTTGTCCAGCAGAGGACCTGTCACTTTTCCCACTGATGGCGAGCACTAGAGTCGTTATACATTATCACACCTCTTTCATTTTACATTTGTGTTGCTGTATAGAATAACATTTTCAGTAGAGATACTACAGTTTTAACAGGTATTTCACAGTAGTTCATGATTCTTTTGCTTAATAAACATGTAGGTGGGTGTGTACTTGTTAATGGAAAGACTTGAACCATAAAAGATAAAGAGTTCATGTGTACTAAGTGTTATTTTCTTTCAAACTCTGCCACTTATGTTAAATAAACCAGATAAAGGCTGAAAAGTTTTGAATATGTTTATCTATATGTAGATGTCTACATTACAGTAATTGTATTTGACGAAACTCACTCAAACTTGAAACAGTTGTCTGAAAGTGTTTTTAATGCTAATATTTGCATCTGTTTGACATTTTATCTAAGTACTTTCTCAAAGTCTCAGAAAAATTACATATTTCTTGGAGGTTATTTTGAAGTAATGGAGTGATTTTATTTTATTTTGCATTTAATGCAGTAAAAATATAAGCAATACAGGCCCTGGGTATATTTCACAGCGTTGTATGTGTTCATTGAACAGAAGCACTTGTGGTGTTTCTCTGGACCTTGACTATATCTTGACCAAAAAATTTGGATCTTGATAAAAAAGAATTGACTATCCATGTTCTAAGTGTCTTCACGGGGAGAAAACCCTGGGCACTAAAAGGCTCCGTAACAAAAACAAGAATGAATGCCTGGAATAGGCCAGACAAACTTCAACTCCAATAATAAAGTACATTATTAATAGTGCAGGTGATTAACCATTGGAACAAACTCCCAAGGGAAATGGTGGATTCTCCATCTCTTGATGTCTTCAGATCAAGGCCTTTCCAGAAGATGCTTTAGGCAAACACCAATTATTGGGCTCAAGCCAGCGGTAACTGGATGAAGCGTAATGGCCTGTGATATACAGGAGGTCAAATGGGATGACCTACTTCATAGAATCATAGAACTGGAGGGGACCTCGACAGGTCATCTAGTCCAGTCCCCTGCACTCAAGACAGGACTAAGTATTATCTAGACCATCCCTGACAGGTGTTTGTC
Organism: Eretmochelys imbricata; assembly: GCF_965152235.1. NCBI lineage: Eukaryota > Metazoa > Chordata > Testudines > Cheloniidae > Eretmochelys > Eretmochelys imbricata. The sequence continues at coordinate 3,143,356 of NC_135596.1, forward strand.
CAACCTGCTCTTAAAAATCCCCAATGGTGGAGATTCCACAACCTCTGGTCTTAAACTCTATGAATCTATGAAGAGTTTCAGGCATCAGCATTCCCACTGTCAAAAATGTTAAATGTTGACAACTCATGTGGAATATTTTACTTGTCATCTATTGATGAATGGTTTTTTTATGTTATAGCTGTTGTGGTGTAAACTAAAATGGTTGCAATCAATAATGTAAATAAATTAATTATATACAAGTTATTAATTAACAAAGTAACCTATGTCTTTGATTTACTTAAAATCTACCAGTGAGCCAATTTTTAAATCTCAAATTCAGTCATTAGTTAGCTAGTGCAAACTGAAAATTATATGATTCATTCATCAGATTCCAAAAAGGGTCAAGGTGAGTGGGGTAATATCTTTTATTGGATCAATGTGTTGGTGGAAGGGACAACGTTGGTGGAAGGAACAAGCTTTTCAGCTTACTGAGGTCTTCTTCACGTCTGGAGAAGGTAAGCAGAATGTCCAAGCTAAACACAAGGAGGTGGCGGGGGGACAGTTATAAATACTTCTAATTCATAAACTAATGACCAGATTTATTGCAGATTCACAGAGAATTAAATCTGTGCTCTGAGAGTAACACTTAGTATAAAGCTGGGGATCTTATTCTGGATCTTACAAATAAAGAGATGTTTAATCCCTACTTAAAAGTGCAAATTTGCAGTGTGAGCTTAATCATGGATCCAGTGTGGTACTTCTATCCAAAAGACATATAGAAGGTGTGCCCAGGTGTACAGAACTACAGGTGCAGAGTTCAGGGTGTCTGGATGGAGGTCAGTGAGAATGTTTCTGTTTGCTGGAGGGGAGGAGGGACCATTTAAACATGAATTGGGTGTTATGGTTGGTGTCAGAATTTTATGTTTATTAATTTTTACTGCTCTGATGTGGGACAGACCATCTCATTTTGAATTGCACTTAGCAGTCTGATCTAGGAGTTAACAAAGCATTTGGGTGGGAATTTCTGAGGTTTAAAAAATGTATAAGGATCCTGTGTTAAAATGGTTAAACATTTACACCTAGGCCAGGTGCAGAGAAAGGCAGGCATGGGGGAAGGGGCAAAAGAGAGGGGGTGCAGGGGAGGAAGTGGGCATAGCTGGGGAGGGAGGTGCAGGGACCAGCTTTGGGAAAGGTGATTCGGAGACATGTCTTGGGCCCAGTCTATATGTACTGAAATGTTACATGCAGTCCATATTTCATCATCACTGCAAGGCAAATTGCAAAGGGGTGTAGCCTTCTTGCAGATCATAGAATGATAGAATCATAGAATATCAGGGTAGGAAGGGACCTCAGGAGGTCATCTAGTCCAACCCCCTGCTCAAAGCAGGACCAATCCCCAACAAAATCATCCCAGCCAGGGCTTTGTCAAGCCTGACCTTAAAAATATCTAAAGAAGGAGATTCCACCACATCCCTAGGTAACGCATTCCAGTGTTTCACCACCCTCCTAGTGAAAAAGATTTTCCTAATATCCAACCTAAACCTCCCCCACTGCAACTTGAGACCATTACTCCTTGTTCTGTCATCAGCTACCACTGAGAACAGTCTAGATCCATCCTCTTTGGAACCCCCTTTCAGGTAGTTGAAAGCAGCTATCAAATCCCCCCTCATTCTTCTCTTCTGCAGGCTAAACAATCCCAGTTCCCTCAGCCTCTCCTCATAAGTCATGTGTTCCAGTCCCCTAATCATTTTTGTTGTCCTCCGCTGGACTCTTTCCAATTTTTCCATATCCCTCTTGTAGTGTGGGGCCCAAAACTGGACACAGTACTCCAGATGAGGCCTCACCAATGTCGAATAGAGGGGAACGATCACGTCCCTCGATCTGCTGGCAATGCCCCTACATATACACCCCAAAATGCCATTGGCCTTCTTGGCAACAAGGGCACACTGTTGACTCATATCCAGCTTCTCGTCCACTGTAACCCCTAGGTTCTTTTCCGCAGAACTGCTGCCTAGCCATTCGGTCCCTAGTCTGTAGCAGTGCATGGGATTCTTCCGTCCTAAGTGCAGGACTCTGCACTTGTCCTTGTTGAACCTCATCAGATTTCTTTTGGCCCAATCCTCTAATTTGTCTAGAGCCCTCTATATCCTATCCCTACCCTCCAGCGTATCTACCTCTCCTCCCAGTTTAGTGTCATCTGCAAACTTGCTGAGGGTGCAATCCACACCATCCTCCAGATCATTTATGAAGATATTGAACAAAACCGGCCCGAGAACCGACCCTTGGGGCACTCCACTTGATACCGGCTGCCAACTAGACATGGAGCCATTGATCACTACCTGTTGAGCCTGACAATCTAGCCAGCATTCTATCCACCTTATAGTCCATTCATCCAGCCCATACTTCTTTTAACTTGCTGGCAAGAATACTGTGGGACACTGTGTCAAAAGCTTTGCTAAAGTCAAGGAACAACACGTCCACCACTTTCCCCTCATCCACAGAGCCAGTTATCTTGTCATAGAAGGCAATTAGATTAGTCGGGCATGACTTGCCCTTGGTGAATCCATGCTGACTGTTCCTGATCACTTTCCTCTCCTCTAAGTGCTTCACAATTGATTCCTTGAGGACCTGCTCCATGATTTTTCCAGGGACTGAGGTGAGGCTGACTGGCCTGTAGTTCCCAGGATCCTCCTTCTTCCCTTTTTTAAAGATGGGCACTACATTAGTCTTTTTCCAGTCGTGCGGGACTTCCCCGGATCGCCATGAGTTTTCAAAGATAATGGCCAATGGCTCTGCAATCACATCCGCCAACTCCTTTTGCACTCTCGGACGCAGCGCATCCGGCCCCATGGACTTGTGCTCGTCCAGCTTTTCTAAATAGTCCCGAACCACTTCTTTCTCCACAGAGGGCTGGTCACCTCCTCCCCATGCTGTGCTGCCCAGTGCAGTAGTCTGGGAGCTGACCTTGTTCGTGAAGACAGAGGCAAAAAAAGCATTGAGTACATTCGCTTTTTCCACATCCTCTGTCACTAGGTTGCCTCCCTCATTCAGTTCGGGGCCCACACTTTCCTTGACTTTCTTCTTGTTGCCAACATACCTGAAGAAACCCTTCTTGTTACTCTTAACATCTCTTGCTAGCTGCAACTCCAGGTGTGATTTGGCCTTCCTGATTTCACTCCTGCATGCCAAAGCAATATTTTTATGTGCTGCTTGGATCAATCTCTAGCCAGGTCCTGAAGATGGTCTGGCTGGATGCTCAGTCTATGTCCATTATGGGCAATCTTGTTGTGCCACTTTTGCTTTTGGCACCCAGCTGATTGCCCCCCGTGAAGCGGCATTCCTTGGCCAACAAGCTTGGTAGTTCATTGATCTTCCATCTTAATAACATGTCCATACCAAGAAAGCCATTGGCACCAAACCAGTGCTGATGGAGGCTTTGAATGTCCTCATTGCGGATCTTGTCCTGTTACTTACTAGAAAGCAGCGGATGAGTCTGATGAGCATAAGAAATGTCAGTCTGTTGTTCTTCAGCCTTCCTCGGTGCCCAGGTTTCACTGCCACGGAACAAAGCTGTTATCGCATGGTTCTCTAGATCTGCGCCTTCGTGCAAGCTTCATGTCCTGACATCTCCATTGAGGTGACTGAAGGGCCCGGAACATGGCACGGCTGCTGCTGTGTGAGTATCCACATCTTTTGAACATCCCCCAGCTCCGTCTATGATGCTGCCCAAGCGTTTGATGATTGCCACCTGCTGAATGTCCTGTCCAGACTGGTTAGTACTCAGCTGGTTGTAATGTGGAACTGGAGGCTACTTGATGATGGTAGTGGCCAGGGACTTTGTTTTTATTATATATATAAACCTGGACAGAGCAGTCACTGCTGGCTTCATGCCTCCTGCCCCACATGTCTGGCTGTATGGCCTGGTCTCACATGCCACCTGGTCCCCTGCAGCCTCTGTTATTGGACACGCCCCTCTCTGTGCACCATTATTCTGCCCCCCAAACCACACCTCACCGCATCTCTGGTATCATGGAGCATTGCTCTACAGTCCATTTTCCATGTACACACCTGGCATTTTGAGCAGTGCACCCTGGCTTTGTGCCACCCCTCCATCTCCCTCCCAGCCTCCTGCATCTCCCTCCCAGCCTCCTGCTCCCCCACATCCTGCGCTTCCCAGTCCTTTGAACCCCGCATTTCCCATGTGTCAGGGGGTTCATACAGCTCTTCTAGGCTAGCGCTTTCCCCTGGGCCATGCCAGCTCAGCCAGTCTTGGCCAGCCCCGTGGAAGAAGGGTTTCCCTACGCTTCACTCCTCCTCAACAAGCTCTCTGCACTCAGCCCCATGTTGGCCTGCAGTGGGGGCAGGGATACTTCGGGGCAGCCCCAGTCTGCACTCACCATGGATGTGTATGAACAGGTTGCGGGGGGGCAGGGGGTCACCCCAGCCTCTGGACACATGAGCGGAGCTCAGCTGCTTGCCCTGGGGGTGCTTGCTCACTGACATTCCAGCATCTAGGGGATATACATTCAATGCCCATTAAAAGGAATGGGCGAAATCCTGGGGCCTTTAAAGACAATTACACGACTCCCACTGATTCCCTGGAGCCATGATTTTAGCCCATGTGCCCAGATCCCAAAGGGTACTGCAAAAATCCCACCTCTGAACTGTTTCATGAGGAGTAAGTTGTTCCCACAGGCTGAGGCTGGGGGCTGCTGGGAGGAGTTTTGTGCAGCCTGGGGAGTTCTAGGGTAACCTTGTAACCAGCACCTGAGCCCCTCTGATTTTCAGTGGTGGCTTCAGTCACTGAAGCTCAGCTCTTCCAAGGTAGTTAGGCCCCTACCTCCCCTGAGCTCAGCTGACACACCTTGGAGGGCCTCGGCTTGGGAGCTTTGCAAATGTTGCCCTTAGCACTTATGTTGCTGTTTAAACAGGTTAACTAACCCTCGGTTGCCATCCCCCAGGGGATGGGTCAACGTTTCCACCCGGCTTCAGGCCGGGAAGATCTGAGAGAAAGAGTCAGGGTCTCCAAAGCCAGGGCCTACTTGGCTGCTGTGTGGCCTGACTTTGTGATTCATTCAGGGCTGAGCATGTTGCTGGCATTGAAAGAGTAAACACTAAGTAGGCAGTGATTCATCCTGTCAGCACAGGGGCTGGCCTCCCCCTACCGCCATAGCACTGTCCATGCGACCAGAGACCACCTCTCAATGAATTATTATTTATTTGTACTGCAGCAGGGTCTAGCAGCCCAACCCAGCCTCCAGGACCCCATCCCACTAGGCACTGTGCAGCCACAGAACAGAAGGATGCTTCAGAGACTGCAAGGCCAGAGGTGAGCACTGTGAGCTCTAGGCTGACCTCCTGCAGAACACGGGCCAGAGAACTCCCATTAAGTAATTTTTGTTTGCACTGGAGCCGATCTCTTAGAAAAAACCTCCAGTCTTGCTTTTGAAATGGTCAGTGATGGAGAATCCCCCACGCCCCTTGGTCAATTGTCCCAATGGTTAATTTCTCTCAACATTAAAAATCTACACCTTATTTCCAGTCTGAATTTGTCTAGCTTCCACTTTCAGCCATTGGCTTGTGTTAGACCTTTCCCTGCTAGATTGAAGAGCCCATGAATAAATATTTGCTCTTCATGTCGCTACTTACAGACTTTGATCGTCACACCTTAATCTTCCCTGCCCTGCTCAATCGCTGAAGCTGAGTTTCTGTCTCCAAGAAAGCGAGACTCGGTTTCCTTATCCTGATACAGGGAACACTTTCTGCCTAAACCCAGTGGAGGACACAGAATTGACTCAGTGGAACCAGAGCCTGTTGGGAACATAACTGAGTTAATGGGGATCGGGCAGGGCAGTTGTAACTAGTGTTACAAGAAAAGTCAGGAAATCTAGTTGAGCAAATGAGTTCAAGACCTCTTGGAAAGACATGTCACATCTTAAACTAGGGCCTGGGTGGGGGAGGATTTTGCTGCATTCCTTTCTGTGCTTCTGACTGATTGGCTTTAAGTTAATGGCTGCAAAGAATTTTCTCTTGGTCTCTTAGCTGGTTCAGCTGAAAAAATCATTGCTGAGAAGAGCAACGCGTGTGTGGACGGGTGGGTGGAGGGATGAGCTGTCAGTGCAGATTTATGCAGGGTGAGAGAAGGCCACTTGCACAACTGCCCCTGTCTCTGGAAAGGCAACATTCCAGCCCTGGGGTTATGATTCCGCTTCCAGCTGGCGTCCTGCGGCTTCACCAGGCACCTCGCAGGGAGTGACCCGCTGCTAGGGATCTGAACAACACGGAGCGGCAGGTGCTTCCAGCCCCTTTTGGGCACAACGTGGGGGTCCCTCCCTGCACCAGACACTTGGGACCACTCCCTGCTTGTTCTGAACTGAGGTTCTGCAGCTCACGCCATTGGCTGAACACCAATGCAGTTCCTGTAGTGTTAGCAAGGGCAGGCCAGGAGCGATCTCACAGCAGGAGCAGGCATCTCCCTGGGTCCCCTAGACCAACCTTGGTGGGCTCAGGACCCACCTGCAACTGGTTATGGCCTGTCGCCACACAGTAAACAGTCTGGGGGTGGAGGCCCTGGGATGGTTTGGGTCAGGTCCTGGTTGGTGGCTTCTGCAGCCCCTGTGCTGTGGGGCTGGCTGGGCTCGGCTCCGGGTGTTGCAACCCCAGGGTGCCTGTGCCCCACCCCCGTGACTGGACCAAACTGCTGTGAGAGGAACTGTGCCCTTGCTCAAGGGGAGGCAGCGCCATTCACGGAGATTTGGCCTGCCCGGGCTCCCATCGTCATGACAACTTGGGACATCAGAGGTTGCAGAGCTTGCACCAGGGAGGCGAACCCAGCCAGCCCCATGGGACCGGAGCTGCCATGTGACCCACTGAAACATTCTGCTGACCCACCGGCTGAGAACCCTGATCAAGACCTGCCCTGAGCAGGGCAGAGTGACATGGTCATGGGGATGCAGTGGGAGCTGCACTAATGCTACGGCTGAGGCCAGAGCTTTCTGGGCACAGAGTTGCCTGGAAGGGGATTTCTGGGCAAGGGAACTTCCCGTTTCTGTTTGTTCCCACCGTGTTCAGGAAAGCAGGGCCTTGTGCACCACAGAAATACCTGACGCGGGTCACTATTGCGAAGGGTTCGGTCACGGGGACCCCCTTGGGACTGTCACCTGACATAGTGGAATTACCTCTGAGCCTGTTTTCCCTGCTAGCCTGGGACTCCAGAACCCTGCCTTGTTGAGCCAGACATGCCAGCCTGCTGCAACACAGACCCAAGTCTGGTCCATGCCTACAAAGCTGCAGGCTTTAACCAAAAACTGCTCAGAAGGTTACCTGACTCCAACACCCAGACACCCAGTTCCCAATGGGATCCAAACCCCAAATAAATCCATTTTACTCTGTATAAAGCTTATACAGGGTAAACTCATAAATTGTTTACCTTCTATATCACTGATATAGAAGCACAGCTGTTTGCTCCCCCAGGTATTAATCACTTACTCTGGGTTAATAAACAAAAGTGATTTTATTAAGAATACAAAGTAAGATTTAAGAGGTTTCAAGTTATAACAGACAGAACAAAGTAAGTCACCAAGCAAAATAAAGCAAAACCATGCAAGTCTAAGCTTAATACATTAAGAAACTGTTTACAGGTAAAATCTCACCCTCAGAGATGTTCCAATAAGCTTCTTTCACAAACTAGATCCCTTCCTAGTCTGGGCACAAACCTTTCCCCTGGTACAGTTCTTGTTAGTTCCAGCAGACATCTTAGTGGAAACTAGGGGTGTTCTCATGACTGGCCACCCCCTTTGTTCTCTTCCACCCCCTTTTATATCTTTGGCACAAGGCGGGAATCTTTTGTCTCTCTGGGTCCCCACCCCTCCTTCTAAATGGAAAAGCACCAGGTTTAAGATGGATTCCAGTATCAGCTGACATGTTCACATGTCCTGTGAGACCCCAGCCTCCATTCTTCCAGCGCTGGCCGCACGCAGCCAGGAAGTTTTGCAAGTAAACAGACCATTTACAACCAACTGTCCTAGTCAATGGGAGCCATCAAGCTTCCAAACCACCATTAATGCATAATTACAATAGCACCTCAGAGTTATTCTTCATATTTCTAGCTTCAAATACAAGAATGATACATACAAACAAATAGGAGGAATATATTTAGTAGATTATAAGCTTTGTAATGATATATTACAAGAGACCTTTTGCATAAAGCATATTCCAGTTACATCATATTCACACTTATAAGCATATTTCCATAAAACATATAGAGTGCAACGTCACAACTATCTTCCCTTCCTAACGGCAACAACCCTGCAAGGATATTGCTAACCACTCAGGCCAACGGGACAGTGCTACCATACAGATCTCCTGGGTGCGTGTACTGGGGCAGTCTCTACAGGAAGTGCTGGTCTAGGCCCTAATGGACATGCTGTGTATCAGGTCTGCAAAGAGCAGCTCTCGTCTAATATTTATTATGGGTCGGAGCGTTTCCTGCACGCTCTTCCTGCAGCTTTCGCTTGAGAGCTCAAGGAAGATTTGAATTTGCTAAATAGCAAAAAAAAAAAAAAAAAAAAAGGCTTTTCAGCAACACATTTGATCGCAAAGCCACTTATCTCGTAAGGCATCCAAGGGGCAGCTCCAGGCGATGCAACCTCCAAACACCCTGTCTAGTCTCAGCAACACTTGGTGAACCATTTCTGGTGTAAATACTCATGTTTTGAATGTCAGACTTCACCTGCCTATCCTGGACACAAATCAGACGTCAAGAATTATAACATTCAAAAACCAGTCGGAGAACACTTCCACCTCCCTGGACACTCAATTACAGACCTAAAAGTTGCAATTCTTCAACAAAAAACTTCAAAAACAGACTCCAATGAGAAACTGCAGAATGGGAATTAATTTGCAAACTAGACACCATTAAATTAGGCTTGAATAAAGACTGGGAGTGGATGAGTCATTACACAAAGTAAAACTATTTCCCCATGCTAATTTTTCCCCTACTGTTACTCACAGCTTCTTATCAACTGTTTGAAATGGGCCATCCTGATTATCACTACAAAAGTTTTTTTTCTCCTGCTGATAATAGCCCACCTTAGTTGATTAGTTTTGTTAGAGTTGGTATGACAACCCCCATTTTTCATATTCTCTGTATAAATACATCTTCCTACTATATTTTCCACTGCATGCATCTGATGAAGTGGGTTTTAGCCCACGAAAGGTTGTGTCCAGATAAATGTGTTAGTCTCTAAGGTGCCACAAGTACTCCTCATTCTTTTAGGAAAGTCACTGTTTCTCTGCAAAATTGCTGGCTAGAATATTCATGGAAAGGGAATGAGACAGGACTATGAACACAGGTAACGTAAATCCAGCCTTAATCACAGGGAATATCTGCCAGACATTATTAGAGTGATTTACCCACCCTCTCCAGTGAATGCTCTGAAAAGAAAAGGATTCACCAACTGGCAGTTTTGTTGTACTTTTTCCTAATCTTTAAAAACAATGCCTACTTTGGTCAAATAGCTCAGTGTCTATTATTTGATTAAGGAAATGGGTACAATTAGTATGAAACGCAGCTACGAAGGTGCTGAGAGCCATACAAATGCCTGATGAGGAAGAGAGCAAGCAAGATTATTTTGTTACGGGTTTTTATTTTTATGTCTTCCTGATGCTAAAATCATCCAATCCCCTCCTTGCCTTAGGTGATGAGTTTTTATTGAGCTGTTTTCTGCACATGAGCAACTGCACAGTGGTGATTGGCACTTTGTCGGCTCTTCGTCAGCAAAAAGGGCACGTGCTTTACCTGGCAGATCGGACATGAACCACACTTGAGACAGGTTTGGGATTTTGCATTTCTTGGGCATGACACTTAACACTCCCTTCTGGGTAGAGCCCTTCCCTTCTGGAGCGCTTCCCTCAAGAGATGAGCAACAGCTCCCCTTCGGCACAAAATTGCGTTGGTGCTGAGCCTTGATTAATGGCGTTTAGTTGGGTTAACCTAAAACAAATCCTACTGAAGTCATCTTTCAGAGCTAAGTGGCAGGGCTGTCCCTCGCCATTCTGGGGCCCTATGCAGCCCCCCTGGGGGGGGGGCAGACCTCCATTGGCGGGGCTTGCTTGGGGGGCAGGGAGGAACTGTCCCCCCAGCACTCATCAGCAGTGCAGCTGGGGCTGGGTCGCTGTACTTCCCGCTGCCAGTGAGTGCAGGCCCAGCCCTGCTGCAGTCTTCAGGGGAGTGGGGGCGGGGTGGGGGTGGAGCAGGGGCGGGGCCATGGGGAAGAGGCGGAGCAGGGGCTGGAGCAGCACGCAGCTGCGTAGGGCACCAGGAAATGTGGTGCCCCAAATTTCCTGATGCCTTACGCAACTGTGTACTTTGTGTGTGGGTAGGGACGGCCCTGCGAAGTGGTTGCAGTCAGGACTGTGATTTCAGTTTAGGCAGTTCCTTTCAACAGGGCTGGTTCCCGCTGCCCTTGCTTGATCCTTTTTGTGCATGTGGCCCAAATGGTCTAGACATGGGTATGGGCCCTGCCAAGTGGAAGACGTATGTGACACTGAAGACACCTGCCCAGGTGAGATATTCAGGAGCAGAGCCCTAGGGATGTGATTTCTATAGTCTAGTGTGTGCGACTGCCATTAATATTAATAAGCCTGGATGAATAGCTCCTGTTCTCGATGCACTAGAATGTGCTCCTTCAGGTGGGAGGGGTGGGCCGGGGCACGTGGACTCTGGCCTTGCCATGACCTGAGCTCTGTCCTCGCACATGTCTCCAAAGCCTTGCTCAGCCCGGCGACCCTCACGCCAGCCTGCATATGGAAGTGGAGAGCTAGGCTGTGAGTCAGCCTCAGAGGATGTGAGCAGCTTCACAGCCTCCCATCCAAGACGTGCACTCATTCACACCCGTGTCGGGAACGAGCACCTGTGCGGTCAGGCATTACCCGGCTGTCAACTCCTGTGTGCCGGGGCGTGTTAGCAAAAAGCTGCTGGAGAGGCTGCCTCACTGGCCTCCGGTGCACTGCACCAGAAGTGACCTCATAGGACTTGTCTATCTCCAGTTCCTGGAGCTCTACAAAAGCCATAATGCACTAGCCACTCTGCCTCCCAGCCACAAACACCTCGCACCCTCCGCTACCCAAGCAGCTCCATGCTCAGTAATTCACACTGAGTCCTGGCCATCGTCCCGTCTGCACCCCTTGCCTGGCCACAGACAGAACATGTGGGATGCGGCACAGTTAAGGCAGCAGAATGGTTTCTTGTTAGAGCTCAGTTTTGGCTCCTTGCTGAATTCCACGTACACAGTCAGCTGAGCTCGAAGGCCGTTTTGCCAGGTCAATGGCCAGCAAGGACATTGCACTACAATCTGAACAAGGGACTCCCAATGTACAGTCCCCCCAGATTACCTGCGTTTAAACTTCCAGCACTTGGGTAACACTTTGTGTGTCTGTGAGCACAGACAGAGAGCAAACATGGGCCAAGCGCCCATGCCACTGACTGATATTGCTACAGTGGGAAGCGGTAGCCAACTTTATTAAAGACCAACTCACTCCCACATGCAGACAGACTGTAGGGCACCGTGCCGACTTCAGCCCCATTGACAGGAATAGGAAAGGCACCAATTTTGCATAGGGGATAATTTAGAAATTGGTGCCTTTTGTCATGTTTTCATGAGACAGATCAAAAATTACCCCAAAATCAACAGAGTTGCAATGCAAGTGCAGGAGCTGGCAGTGCTGAAAAAGGGGCAGGCCCACTGTGCACCAACTTATTCAGCCCACACATTATTCATTTGTGTAACGATGCCCAGGCCCCAACCCTGCAATGGGATCTGCATGGATGGACCTTCATGACTGCCCAGAGCCCCACTGGCATCTCCAGGTGGGTTCTTGGGCCGTCATGGGTCTGATTGCAGCCCGGGAGCCTAAGTGTTAATGGTTTCTTCCTTAATATGTCAGTGAAGATGAATATATCACAAAAACGTGGAGCAGCTCTGTCATAAACATACAGCTAAGGGTAGCATAAAATCCCCCCTTTACCTGTAAAGTGTTAAGAAGCTCAGATAACCTGGTTGGCACCTGACCAAAAGGACCAATAAGGGGAGAAGATACTTTCAAATGTGTGAGGGAAGGTTTTCGTGTGTGTTTCTTTGTGTTCTCTCTGGGTCAGTGAGGAAGCAGGGCAGGGAAAATACATCTCCTAAAGCCATACCTGAACTAAGCATCTAAGATTACAAATTGTAAGTCATAAGAAGAAAATGCATTAGATTATCTTTTGTTTTAGCTTGTGAATTTTCCCTGTGCTAAGACGGAGGTTTATCCCTGTTTTTTGTAACTTTGAAGTTTTGCCTAGAGGAGAATCCTCTATGTTTTAGATCTTATTACCCTGTAATTACCTTCCATCCTGATTTTATAGAGGTGTTTCTTTTACTTTTTTTCCTTTAAAATAAAGTTCTGTTTTTTAAGAATCTGATTGGTTTTTAGTGTCCTAAAAACCCAAGGGTCTGGCCTGTGCTTACCTTGTTTACCTATCTGGTTAGTAGATTATTCTCAAGCCTCCCCAGGAAAGGGGGGTGGCAGCAGTACTCATTCAACGACAGGGAAGGATTTGTGCCTTGGGGAAGTTTTTAACCTAAGCTGATAGAAATAAGCTTAGGGGATCTTTATGCAGGTCCCCACATCTGTACCCCAGAGTTCAGAGTGGGGAGGGAACCCTGACAAGCTCCAAGACACAGATTCAGGGGCTGGCAGGGTCAGGGCTTGAAAGGGATTACCCCACGCTTTAATCTACTTTCCCATCATTATAATCTGCCGCCAGGCAAAGTCCCACAGACTGAAAAATCTATTTACAATTAAAAACAGCAATGCAATTCTTTTTCCAAGAAATGTAAAATAAACAAAAGCCTCTATTCTTTAGAGCATGTCCAACGAGTGCAGCTTTATTACCTTGCGCTACCTCTCTCAGCTGTGCCGTAGAGTAACAACCAACATCTCAGCTGGGCACACTCCTTTATTAACAAGTATTTGAAGGAAAGTAGCGCACAAGGGCTCCACTCAGGATTGAGGGCATATTGTGCTAGGTGCTCTACAAGCTAGAACAAGTCAGTGCATGCCCTGGAGGACTTGCAGGCTAAACTGTTGTCTGACGACATGGGTGGGGTACAATCAAAGAAGCTACAAAATGGGACCATGTTGACTGCTAGCGCCTGAGAAGTAGAACAGGGGAAATCAACGTTTGCCAATGGAAAAAGTCGAGAGAGATGGGCAGAGGGTGCAACTTTAAGAGGAGGTTTATCCACTCAGGAGAGAAACTATAAGCGCTGTGACTCCCTCAGACTGGGTACTTCCATATTATGCCAGAGCCCTGGGCAATTGGGAATTTGTGAACTCACTCCAATGGAAAGGACGTTAATGAGATTCAGATATAACATTGGTTTCAGTGTTTATACCAAGCTATGCCACAAACCTGGTTCAGAGACCATTTGCCCAGCCTACAGGAGATGATGTCACAGGCGGAAACATCCACTGAATGCATCCGATGAAGTGAGCTGTAGCTCACGAAAGCTTATGCTCAAATAAATTGGTTAGTCTCTAAGGTGCCACAAGTCCTCCTTTTCTTTTTGCGGATACAGACTAACATGGCTGCTACTCTGAAACCATTCTAAAATCAGTAACTGATAAAGGAAGGAAGGGAAAACAAAGGCAGGAATGTCTGTCCAGTCTGCTCGATAAGTAATCCAGAAATGGACACATTTCCAGGGCCAGCTCAGCACCATTGTCAGGGCCATTACTGCAGCTCCCACAAAATGATTTGATTCCATTCTGCTCAGGTTCTTATCTCACTCTCGTCCCAGCACCAGCTCAGCACCTTCCACGGAGGCCGTGACTAACAGCTGTTGTGTGGTTTGTTTCCTCTCTCATTGTCTCTCCTCCAGGGTGAACAGTGTGAAGTGCAGTGTTTTGTTTTGGTAGGGTTGTGTTTAAATACCTCCAGGCTGCTCAGTGATGCAAGGCCAGTCAGAGGAGCACACTTGGAGCAGAAGGCAAAAGGTTTGGGACAATCCTTAGCTCCCAGGCAAGTTCATTCCACGGACAGACTCGGCCCAGCCCCACAAAAGCTCTGTCTCCTGCACAAGCTCTCCCTCCACTCAACCAAGCACAGCCCTGCTGCTCACAACGGCATTTCCTGGCCTCCTAAGCCAAAGTGTTTCAGATTCATCAACCTCTCCATGTAGTTTAGCCACTCAGTGGGGACAAAGAGCCAGGCTGAGCTGCGCTGGGTTGGCATGGTTCACTCAAGGTTAGCGAGGTGTCCAGCTGGACCCAGAGTCTGCAAGGGGTGGAGGCAGATGGTTTTGCTGGGACGGGAGGTCAGTGTCTCAGCTAGTTTTTCAAACAGCTCCCCCCTCCCACCAGCATCACCGTGACTCTGCCCCATCGCTGGACTCCCCCTGGCCTTGGGACAGCCTGGTGGTGGCATTGGCTGCATCTGTGGGAAGTGAGACACTCAGTAGGGCTCAGAGGAAGATTGCTGGCTGAGAAGCCTGTCACCTTCCCATCTCCCCTAGCGATTTCGTGTGGATACTGAAGAGAACAAGTCTTGCAGAGCGCCCCAGGTGAGGGCCCTGTGAGGGGCGGGGTGGGGGCACAGTGCTCTGGGTCCTGCTGGAAAGGAATGATCGGAGCACAGCCCCAGCCATTCCAGCTATAGCATGTAGGCATGTTAGCAGCTCTTATGGCTGACAGTTTTGACAGCTGCAGAGAGGTCAGTTCACAGGAGCGTGGAGACATGGCCGTGAGGAGGTCAGCCTGGAGTGCTAGGGGGGCAGCCCCTGTGACTGCAAAGAACCCAGGATGTTGGCAGATGCCACAACATGATGGAGCCTGGCCGTCTCTGCTTCTGCAATTCGAGCTATGGAGCAGGAGAGTAACACGCCCCACGCACAGGGCCCAAGAAAGGTCTGTCTGCACCAGCGCGAGGAGACCTGCCCACGCTAGCTCTGCTTGAGCGGGAGCACGGACAATAGCGTGGAGCCTTGGAGCCATGAGTCAATCCCGTCTGACAGACTAGCTGCATGCATGGGGCGGCCGGCCCCACGCCTTGCCTGCCTTGCCACGGCTGTACCCTGACCCCATCAGAGCTAGTGCGGGCAAGTCTCCCTGAGCGGGAAGCTCCCCCCAGTTCCAAGGGCAGGCACCTCTGCACTTCAAACGCTGCCTCGGTGCAGCTGGAGCACGTTAATGGAGGCAGGAGAGCTCTGCCTACTGGTGGA
Source organism: Eretmochelys imbricata (assembly GCF_965152235.1). Taxonomy (NCBI): domain Eukaryota; kingdom Metazoa; phylum Chordata; order Testudines; family Cheloniidae; genus Eretmochelys; species Eretmochelys imbricata. The sequence goes on from NC_135596.1 coordinate 3,158,595, forward strand.
GCTGACCCACCTCCCCGGAAGCGATGGCTACGCCGGTGAGAGAAGCTCTCCCACAGGGGGTGTAACAACGTCCCCCCAGAGCGAGGCAGTGATGCTGAAATAGGTCTGTCGTGCAGACCAGAGCTCAGTGGTTTTCAGTGGGTCTACGTGCAGAGTAAGGTCCGACTCAGTGCAAGCAAGAGGGGGTCGGATCAGGCCCTCGGGGCACAGATGCATTCTGCACTAGTTGGAGCTACCAAACAGTCCCTAAGGGTGGCTCATGCAGATCATGTTTTAATATCCCTTCTTGAGGTGAGTGAGGCCTGGCCAGCTGTAACAAGATCCTGTATCCCACAGGAAACGTCACGCCCCCCTAGCCAGCGCTGGCTGGAAAAAACTTCTGTTGCTCCCTGGATGCAGTTAGGAATCTCACAGGGGCCTCCTAACACCAGCCTGACGGGCCCAGAGCAGACTCACCACTCAGCAGGAGACACAAACAGGGCAACTCACTCTTCTGCGTGCCCCTAGGGTGGCCCGGCACTGGCAAAGCAAAGGGACTAAAATGCTCATACGCAATGAAACAGGGACCTAGCGTGAGGTTCTGCGGGGTCAGTGACACCTCCATGCGGCTACCCAGCACAGGCTGTACATATGGTCACATAGGCACTGTGGAGATAAACTCCACAAAAACTCACAAGGCTGGCCTGACAGTTTCCCTCCTGGCCCCTTTGGTCCAGGTGCCCTAGCCCAGGGAGTTCCAGGAAGTATCTGTGCAATAAGGGGGACTCCCCCGCCAGCTATCGTAACAGACCTGCCTCGTGGATCGCTCCTGGCCTCCTGACCCCACTCTGACCCTTGGCTCTGACTCCTGATTTTTGACTCCGGCTCTGCTCTGGCCTCTCCGACCACTAGGCCTAACCACCCAAGCCCCTGTCATGACACCTGGAAGTGAGGTTCCCCAACCACACTGACAGGCCTGCAACCTCACAGCCACCAGAGGAGTGATGCCCGGCATGGGACAGCCTGGACAGCAAATGAGCAACTGTCCATGACAGGCCCTGGAATCTGTCAGAGAAGAAAAAGCAGAGTCCCTGAAGTGCAGCTCCAGCCCCCTTCCCTGAGTGCACAGGTGTGTGCAGAACCCACCTGACCTGCAGGGGTGAAGGCTGCTGGGAGATTATTTGTAAATATTAGCATGGTCAGGAGACCTTTATCCATTCTCAGAGGCACTCACTGACCAACAGACCCAGCTCCATAGCAGTAGCAAACACCAGAGTGAAGGGGACCAAGGACACCAGGGCTCTTTTGCTATGACTCTCTCAGGCATCGACCCTGAAAAAGGCAAGTCAGAGGCTAAGAGGTGACTGGGCAGGACTGTCAGCATTAAGCGTTGGATTCCTGAGCATGGGCCCAGAAGTGCTCCTTGGAGGGACACTTCCCTTCCATGCAGGCAGCAATCATTCCAGGGAGACTGACTACGAATTCAAGGGAGCAAAGGGACATTTAGGAGACACTGTATCACTTGTCAGGGACAAAAGATGGTCATATATGAGCAGAGCAGACAACTTGCTCTGCAATATTCTCCTCTAGAGAAATCTGAGACCCATCTGAGTCCATCTTTCTCTAGGGGCAAAGCACAACTGAACCCTGACCTGAGCCTGGAAAAACGATAGCCCCAGCGTGACACTTGGATCACCAACCACGCACTCTCCAAGCCAGACCAAATGCAAAGTGCAGAGCATCCTGACCGAGCATCTGTCTGAACTCTAGGAATGGTTTGGGGGACACATAGTGTATGGAGGTGTGATACAGACTGAAGTGGTGTAAACCCAAACTACTCTAAAGTTCTACAGAATTTCCAACAGGGAAGCAGTTTGGAAAAAGAATTTCTTTAAAAGAAATATTCACTCAGAAAGGTAACAGGTCTGTCTGGCTCCTGGAATCATGTTTGACCCAGAAGTACAGAACTTTCTCTTTCCCCTCTGTTCTGTATGGAATTTATTCCAAGTCCTTCTCAGTTACAACAACATACTTGGTGGAGAAGAAGTCAAGGTTATGGAAGGGCTGACCATGCACTTTTAGGGTGGCACTTGCCAATGCTTGCAGAATACAATTGTTTCCTTTCAAAAATCAGCCAACAAACAGAGCATAGAGTGGCATCTAATTCTGTCAAAGTATCCAAGGGCACCGGGATCCCGAAGAGCCCCACTAAAGGATGAGCTGGGAAGGTACATCTGTTACACTTGTGAAAAGCCAGGGCATACTAGCCGGGAACGTCCACTGAGAAGGAGAACAGAGTCCCAGGCACTGAAAACCAGTGGGGCACTAGGAGCGAGTGGTCCATCTACAGTAGAAGGCCAAGCAGTGGCAGAAGGATTCCTAGGCCTCTCCTTGGTGGAAAATTACTCTGCATACAGTGTTGAAAGGAATCATAGAATCATAGAATATCAGGGTTGGAAGGGACCTCAGGAGGTCATCTAGTCCAACCCCCTGCTCAAAGCAGGACCAATCCCCAACAAAATCATCCCAGCCAGGGCTTTGTCAAGCCTGACCTTAAAAATATCTAAGGAAGGAGATTCTACCACCTCCCTAGGTAACGCATTCCAGTGTTTCACCACCCTCCTAGTGAAAAAGTTTTTCCTAATATCCAACTTAAACCTCCCCCACTGCAACTTGAGACCATTACTCCTTGTTCTGTCATCAGCTACCACTGAGAACAGTCTAGATCCATCCTCTTTGGAACCCCCTTTCAGGTAGTTGAAAGCAGCTATCAAATCCCCCCTCATTCTTCTCTTCCGCAGACTAAACAATCCCAGTTCCCTCAGCCTCTCCTCATAAGTCATGTGTTCCAGTCCCCTAATCATTTTTCAGAGTAACAGCCGTGTTAGTCTGTATTCGCAAAAAGAAAAGGAGTATTTGTGGCACCTTAAGTACTCCTTTTCTTTTTTCTAATCATTTTTGTTGTCCTTCGCTGGACTCTTTCCAATTTTTCCACATCCTTCTTGTAGTGTGAGGCCCAAAACTGGACACAGTACTCCAGATGAGGCCTCACCAATGTCGAATAGAGAAGAACGATCACGTCCCTCGATCTGCTGGCAACGCCCCTACATATACATCCCAAAATGCCATTGGCCTTCTTGGCAACAAGGGCACACTGTTGACTCATATCCAGCTTCTCGTCCTCTGTAACCCCTAGGTCCTTTTTTGCAGAACTGCTGCCGAGCCATTCGGTCCCTAGTCTGTAGCGGTGCATGGGATTCTTCCGTCCTAAGTGCAGGACTTTGCACTTGTCCTTATTGAACCTCATTAGATTTCTTTTGGCCCAATCCTCTAATTTGTCTAGGGCCCTCTGAATCCTATCCCTACCCTCCAGCGTATCTACCTCTCCTTCCAGTTTAGTGTCATCTGCAAACTTGCTGAGGGTGCAATCCACACCATCCTCCAGATCATTTTATGAAGATATTGAACAAAACCGGCCCGAGGACCGACCCGTGGAGCACTCCACTTGATACCGGCTGCCAACTAGACATGGAGCCATTGATCAGTACCCGTTGAGCCCAACAATCTAGCCAACTTTCTATCCACCTTATAGTCCATTCATCCAGTCCATACTTCTTTTAACTTGCTGGCAAGAATACCGTGGGACACCGTGTCAAAAGCTTTGCCAAAGTCAAGGAACAACATGTCCACCACTTTCCCCTCATCCACAGAGCCAGTTATCTTGTCATAGAAGGCAGTTAGATTAGTCAGGCATGACTTGCCCTTGGTGAATCCATGCTGACTGTTCCTGATCACTTTCCTCTCCTCTAAGTGCTTCAGAATTGATTCCTTGAGGACCTGCTCCATGATTTTTCCAGGGACTGAGGTGAGACTGACTAGCCTGTAGTTCCCAGGATCCTCCTTCTTCCCTTTTTTAAAGACGGGCACTACATTAGCCTTTTTCCAGTCATCCAGGGCTTCCCCGGATTGCCATGAGTTTTCAAAGATAATGGCCAATGGCTCTGCAATCACATCCGCCAACTCCTTTTGCACTCTCGGACGCAGCGCATCCGGCCCCATGGACTTTTGCTCGTCCAGTTTTTCTAAATAGTCCCAAACCACTTCTTTCTCCACAGAGGGCTGGTCACCTCCTCCCCATGCTGTGCTGCCCAGTGCAGCCGTCTGGGAGCTGACCTTGTTCGTGAAGACAGAGGCAAAAAAAACATTGAGTACATTAGCTTTTTCCACATCCTCTGTCACTAGGTTGCCTCCCTCATTCAGTTCGGGGCCCACACTTTCCTTGACTTTCTTCTTGTTGCTAACATACCCTCTTGTTACTCTTAACATCTCTTGCTAGCTGCAACTCCAGGTGTGATTTGGCCTTCCTGATTTCACTCCTGCTTCCCCAAGCAATATTTTTATACTCTTTCCTAGTCATTTGTCCAATCTTCCACTTCTTGTAAACTTCCTTTTTGTGTTTAAGATCAGCAAAGAACTCACTGTTAAGCCAAGCTGGTCGCCTGCCATGTTTACTGTTCTTTCTACACATCACGATGCTTTGTCCCTGTAACCTCAATAAGGATTCTTTAAAATACAGCCAGCTCTCCTGGACTCCTTTCCCCCTCATGTTATTCTCCCAGGGGATCCTGCCCATCAGTTCCCTGAGGGAGTCACAGTCTGCTTTTCTGAAGTCCAGGGTCCGTGTGGGTAATGCCAGCATATCTAGTGACTTCTGTAAGCGAGCATTTGGAAAATGTCTAACTGCTGAAGTATGTATAGCAGGGGTGAAGACCAGATGTTTGTTAGATACTGGCTCAGAAGTCACCCCCGTTACTGAGTTGCATTTTCAAAAATATTTGAAAGACAAGGAGCTGACCGTGCACAGCACATAGTTTGTACGTCTAACAGCAGTTAATGGGCTGGCAATCCCAGTGATGGTCAATCTTTAAAAAAGGGAAGAAGGAGGATCCTGGGAACTACAGGCCAGTCAGCCTCACCTCAGTCCCTGGAAAAATCATGGAGCAGGTCCTCAAAGAATCAATCCTGATGCACTTGCATGAGAGGAAAGTGATCAGGAACAGCCAGCATGGATTCACCAAGGGAAGGTCATGCCTGACTAATCTAATCGCCTTTTATGATGAGATTACTGGTTCTGTGGATGAAGGGAAAGCAGTGGATGTATTGTTTCTTGACTTTAGCAAAGCTTTTGACACGGTCTCCCACAGTATTCTTGTCAGCAAGTTAAGGAAGTATGGGCTGGATGAATGCACTATAAGGTGGGTAGAAAGCTGGCTAGATTGTCGGGCTCAACGGGTAGTGATCAATGGCTCCATGTCTAGTTGGCAGCCGGTATCAAGTGGAGTGCCCCAAGGGTCGGTCCTGGGGCCGGTTTTGTTCAATATCTTCATAAATGATCTGGAGGATGGTGTGGATTGCACTCTCAGCAAATTTGCGGATGATACTAAACTGGGAGGAGTGGTAGATACGCTGGAGGGGAGGGATAGGATACAGAAGGACCTAGACAAATTGGAGGATTGGGCCAAAAGAAATCTGATGAGGTTCAATAAGGATAAGTGCAGGGTCCTGCACTTAGGATGGAAGAATCCAATGCACTGCTACAGACTAGGGACCGAATGGCTAGGCAGCAGTTCTGCGGAAAAGGACCTAGGGGTGACAGTGGACGAGAAGCTGGATATGAGTCAGCAGTGTGCCTGTCATAAATATAAAGGGAAGGGTAAACCCCTTTGAAATCCCTCCTGGCCAGGGGAAAGCTCCTCTCACCTGTAAAGGGTTAAGAAGCTAAAGGTAACCTCGCTGGCACCTGACCAAAATGACCAATGAGGAGACAAGATACTTTCAAAAGCTGGGAGGAGGGAGAGAAACAAAGGGTCTGTGTCGGTCTGTATGCTGGTCTTTGCCAGGGATAGACCAGGAATGGAGTCTTAGAACTTTTAGTAAGTAATCTAGCTAGGTATGTGTTAGATTATGATTTCTTTAAATGGCTGAGAAAAGAATTGTGCTGAATAGAATAACTATTTCTGTCTGTGTATCTTTTTTGTAACTTAAGGTTTTGCCTAGAGGGGTTCTCTATGTTTTTGAATCTAATTACCCTGTAAGATATCTACCATCCTGATTTTACAGGGGGGATTTCTTTATTTCTATTTACTTCTATTTTTATTAAAAGTCTTCTTGTAAGAAACTGAATGCTTTTTCATTGTTCTCAGAACCAAGGGTTTGGGTCTGTGGTCACCTATGCAAATTGGTGAGGCTTTTTATCCAACATTTCCCAGGAAAGGGGGGGTGCAAGTGTTGGGAGGATTGTTCATTGTTCTTAAGATCCAAGGGTCTGGGTCTGTAGTCACCTAGGCAAATTGGTGAGGCTTTTTACCAAACCTTGTCCAGGAAGTGGGGTGCAAGGTTTTGGGAAGTATTTTGGGGGGAAGGACGCGTCCAAACAGCTCTTCCCCAGTAACCAGTATTAGTTTGGTGGTGGTAGCGGCCAGTCCAAGGACAACGGGGGAAATATTTTGTACCTTGGGGAAGTTTTTGACCTAAGCTGGTAAAGATAAGCTTAGGAGGTTTTTCATGCAGGTCCCCACATCTGTACCCTAGAGTTCAGAGTGGGGGAGGAACCTTGACAGTGCCCTTGTTGCCAAGAAGGCCAATGGCATTTTGGGATGTATAAGTAGGGGCATAGCGAGCAGATCGAGGGACGTGATCGTTCCCCTCTATTCAACATTGGTGAGGCCTCATCTGGAGTACTGTGTCCAGTTTTGGGCCCCACACTACAAGAAGGATGTGGATAAATTGGAGAGAGTCCAGCGAAGGGCAACAAAAATGATTAGGGATCTAGAACACATGACTTATGAGGAGAGGCTGAGGGAGCTGGGATTGTTTAGCCTGCAGAAGAGAAGAATGAGGGGGGATTTGATAGCTGCTTTCAACTATCTGAAAGGGGGTTCCAAAGAGGATGGCTCTAGACTGTTCTCAATGGTAGCAGATGACAGAGCGAGGAGTAATGGTCTCAAGTTGCAGTGGGGGAGGTTTAGATTGGATATTAGGAAAAACTTTTTCACTAAGAGGGTGGTGAAACACTGGAATGCGTTACCTAGGGAGGTGGTAGAATCTCCTTCCTTAGAGGTTTTTAAGGTCAGGCTTGACAAAGCCCTGGCTGGGATGATTTAACTGGGAATTGGTCCTGCTTCAAGCAGGGGGTTGGACTAGATGACCTTCAGGGGTCCCTTCCAACCCTGATATTCTATGATTCTATGATTCTATGATTCTATGGGATGCCTCAAAGCAGACATAGACTACATGGGCCAGACACTGCCAGGGAAATGCATCTTCATCCTGAAAGACAAAGACTCTGAAGGGAGCCATATGGGAGGAGGAGTCCCAGGGATTCTAGGGATGAACATCATTCATGAGCTGAAGGAGCTACCGTTGCCAGAAGAAGGAACCAGGAGGATGAACGACCATGGGCACCCCGAGAAGAATGCTGTGCTGAGTAGAGTACTGGCTCGAGCACAGAGACAAAACCCTGCATTGGGCCCTGCGGGGCGGATTGGAAATGTTAAAGTGGGCAGAAAACTCAAGACTGTTATTCCTCCTCGGAGAGGGAAGATCCTTGACAAACACTGCTGTGTATTGGAAAATACCAATCGATGTCGAACTCTTGTAGAGCCTACATCTGGGGTAAACCTACCTAATGGACTTCAGTCAGCCAATGTACTGACTAGTGCCAGCAAAGGAAGAGTACCAGTGAGTCTTCTACACTCCAGCGTGAAGGCTAGGGAGTTGCAGCCTGAGGAGGTGATCCCTCAGGTGAAGGTAACATTTGGGGAGAGGGGAGAACAAGTTACCTTTCCTCAGGAAAGATGTGGTGGGAGACTGCCAGTTCCAGTTCAAGCAGCATGCCAAGGGCTGATTCCTGCACAGGTGGCTAACTTAAGGGTGTTGCCAGAGAAGCATCAAGAAGCCTTTTCAAAGGATGAGGTGACCAATTTTGATGACTGGGTCAAAGGTGTCCATGGCAGGCCAAAGACAGCCAGCGAAGTTGCTCTCAGTACAACTAAAGACACAGCCCAAAGTAGGAAAAGGACTTATGATCGCAAGTCCAGTGGGGATCTCATCAGACCTGATGACAATGTACCAGTTCGTAGCCACAGACACCAGAGATGTAATAAAATACAGGACAGATGGGAGCCAAATCCGCACACTGTGGTCACCCACAACAATCCCGAACTGTCAGTGTACGCTATCCAGCCTGAACAAGGAGGTCCTGAGAGAGTAGTACATAGGGACCAGCTAAAGCATTGGACTTTTAGTCTTATCAGGGCTCGTAGGAGGCACAGAGCAGCATTTCCAAAGGAGACTAAAACCAATGGGGTAAACCCAAACCCTAACGGGAATGGCCAGATCCCTCAAACTCACCCAGTTTTACCTGAGAACAGGGAAATAGAAAATACGCGTAACGAACCACCAGTTTTAAGAAGATCCCAGGGGGCTAATAAGGGTGTACTTCCTCTTAGACTTAGAGATGATTATGTTATTGGTTCTATGAAGTGTTTTAATGAATATTGTTATGTAGAGTATGAAGAAGTAGATGTGAAATGTTAAATATGTCAAATGTTCTTTTGATCATTGTTAATGGGTTTTTGATATGATATGATGTGGGTATATGGTGTTACTATGGGGCCCGGATGTACTGGTGTGAATATTGTGGCTGTGGCAGAATTTTAGCAAGGGGGAATGTAAGGGGACTGTTGCCCCCTTACTAACAGTCAGTGGGGGTGTTTTGGTTGGCTAGCTCCCAGTACTAAAAGGGGAGGCGTCTATAGGAAATCAGGACCCTGAGACTGACAGTCCCCAGGAACAATGGGGAGAGGCCAATGCTCCAGGTCATCCTGAATGACAGGGCAGGCAGGCTAATCAGGGAGTCAGGAGGCCAGGGAGGTCCCGTCCTCCCTGTGAGCTGGTTTTGCCTGGGTCAGACAGAGTGGGGCCGACCTCAGGAGAAAGCAGGGGCCCGAGCTGAGCTGGGGAGCCAGAGCTGGGCCAGATGCAGAGAGAGCAGACCCTGTCCTGGGTGCAGAGCTGCAGCCCCAAAGCCAGAGGCACAGTCCAGAGAGAGCAGACCTGCCCTGGGAGCAGAGCTGCAGCAACCAGAGCCAGAGGGGCCAGAAAAGCAGCCCAGGAAGCGGGTCAGTGCTGGGAGCAGAGTCTCAGAAGCAGCCTGCAGAGCAGACCTGTCCTGGGAGCAGAGCTGCAGCAACCAGAGCCAGAGGGGCCAGAGAAGCAGCCCAGGGAGCTGGAGGCAGAGCAGCAGCAGCAGCGGTGCAGAGACCGAGTGGTGGAGCTGGGGCTGGAGCAGTCCAGAGCTGGGTGCAGGGAGCAGCTGTGGAGAGCGAGGGGGACCCTGGGCGGCGGGCCCAGCACAGGGAGACGCCTCAGCCAGGAGGCTCTGCAGGCCAGGCTTGGATCGTAACCCTGACAGGGCGGGGGCGACACTGGGCAGAAGGGTCCTACCACTTAGAGCCTGAGAGCGTGAGGCCACCACCAGAGCAAGTGTCCAACTCACAGCATCCCCGCAGCACAGCCAGGGTCGGAGAAGGAGGCCTGGGACTTACAAAGAGCAGACTGTGAACTGCCCTGACGTTCCAGAGACACTGTTTGTGATGTTCCCTGCCACAGAACAGGATGATGTGTTCCCTTTAACAGTTCCCATTATTCCTTATTCTTTTTAAAATTAATTGTTGATTAAATAACTTGCATTTGCTTTAACTTGTATGTAATGGTCAGTGGGTCAGAGAAGTGCCCAGTGCAGAGAGAGTACCCCAGAGTGGGGTCACCCTAGCCCCTGTCCTAGGTGACCACAGCAGGGTTGGGGGTTGAGCCCCCCAGGAATCCTGGGCCCAGCCTTGTTGGGGTTACAAGGACTCTGCCAGACAGGAGAGTGGAAGGGGAGTCCTCAAGGGCAGGGAGGCCACTGGGTAAAGGAAGTGGGAGTGAGGACTCAGATCCTTTCGCTAGCCCACTTCACCGGGGTAGTGCAGACTATTCCCCCACTTACACAGAGTCTCCAAAATAAACTGAGGGCTGGAGATTATGATGTGGAACTTCCTCCTTGGGAGGCCTTGAGATCTCTCCATCAATGAACTGTGGTCTCCAGCTCAGCAGGAGCCAGTAATTTGAAACGCATGTTGTTTAAATTGAAGGATGATTGTAAAAATAAGGGACTACATTCTCAAGCTGCCAAGCCTCCCACGTTCACTGAAGACCTCCGTTTTTCTGTCTTCCGGCTAAACATGACCTTTTACACAGTAACCTTAGAGTCCCAAAGTGAGTCCAAAGAAGAGAGGGCAGGAAGAATAAAGGGTAGCAAAGAACTGCATAACTTCCATTCAGTCCAACCAAGGAAATAAGGGTGAGTTGGGTAAATGGCACTTCTCTCACTTCTTCTATAGCCTTTTATGTTGGCTCTCGGCTTTTGCTACGTAAACTAGGATTCTTGTTTCAGGTTATTGTCAATAGAACTTATTATGTGTTGCTAGAAGAATGCCTTGTCAATATGTTGCTGCCTGGCAAAGTGTGTGTTCTCCACATCTATCCTCCCCGGCCCGAGGAGAAAAGCAGTGTCTGGATTATGCAAAGGTGCAGTTGCATGGCCCTGGGAACTGATATCTGATAGCCCAGCAGGTACAGTAGGCACAAAGCAGACACTGTAATGACAAAGAATTTTGCTTGATGGGTGGGGTACGTCTAAGTAGCACAATACTTGAGGGCCTGATTCTCACTTACCCTGAGGCTCTTTTATGCCTCTCTGGCATATGGCCACTTATAGACCCCGATACACTGCCAGAGCAGTGTAAAGGAGCCTCAATGTAAATGAGAATCAGGTCCTTGTGAATTTATCATCTGGCCTGCATGTGCCGGCTATTCAGCAGAGATGGGAAAGCTGTGAAGGAGCCAGCCCTTCCCAATCAGTCCAGCTTGGACAGGTTAGTGACAGCTTTTAACCCTGGCAGGAGAGAAATCAGCCCAGTAAGTGCCCAGTTTAACAGGCAAAAGGGAAGGATGGTCTAGTGGTTAGGATGCACAGAAACCTGGCTCCAGTTCCTGCTCCACCATAGGCTTCCTGTGTGACTTGGGTCTAGTCAGTGAGGGTCAAATTTCAAAAGCACTTAAATCATTTAGGAGCTGAAAATCACTGAAAATCACTGGGATCTAGGCTCTGAAGTGCCTAAATCCCTTCTGACAATGGGACTTGGTTCCTAAGTTGGTTCTGTGCTTTTGAAAATTTTACCCTTAGTCTCTCTGGGCTTCAGTTCCCTCTTGTCCAGTGAGGGTCATAGCACTTCCCTGCTGTGGGTGGGTGGGGTGGAGGAGGGAGAGGAGGGGCTCAGACATTACAGTAATGGTACCAAACCCGATAGATAGAAATGGCCCTCTACCCCAGTGCCTGTGCAAATCAGGGCAGCAGACTAGGGATGGGAACTTGGAGTTAAGCAGCTGCAAAGCAAAACAGAGCTGACTCCGCCAAGAATCAGCAGCTAATTAAGTCGAGTAGCCAGCTAATGAAATTTCCTTCCTCTGCTCTAGGTTTATGAATAGTTTGCAAAGGAAAATAGCAAAATATCAGCCCTTATTATTGAAATAACAGTCCAGGCACGGTGAGAAAACCTTGGCGTTATGCTCATTTTCACTTAGGCCCCCCGCCTGTGTAAAGAAGTTTTGAAGTGGGAGTACGCCAGAGTGGTGTGAAGTGGAAATGAGAATCTGTTCTTTACCGTGTTGGATGCAGTCAGACGTGGGCCATGGAGTCACCTACACTGTTTAGAATCTTGTTCGACCCCCTGTTTATACAGGTTCTGCCCCTACACACTTGCCCACAAACAACAGCTCAAGGCGGTTTGATCTCTTTCCATATTTCTGTTGCTCGGTGTCTGACTCCCAGCCCTGCAGACATCTGAAATCCTTTGCTGCTCTGCAGACTAGGGACACTTTCTAGTCTGTTTTATACAGCTTCTTCTCCTGCCCTCCACCACAGGGGCTGAGCACTTCCCAGAAGGGCATTAAGCAACATCTGTCCCATGTGGTTTGTTCTCTTGACGTTGAAACAAAACATTTTCTTTCACCCAAATCATTCGGGTTTTTTGTTTTGGGGGGATTTTTTTGGTTTGCAAAAATTTCTAAGGGTTTTTTTGTTTTGTTTTTTGTTTGGAGCAGGAGAGGGGTCCCAAACCAGGAAAGGGAAAAAATGTGAAACCTTGAAAACTTTTACAGGGTGGGAACCCTGTTTCCTGCCTGCTCTAGTGTTGAGGTTTGGGATAGGTGCTCGTTCCTGGGGGCTCCTTTCCCCCTTGGGTCCCCATACTCATTGCTGACGTCTTTCTTCCAGAGCTGGAGGAGACAGCCAACTCTCGGATCTTGGTTCAGCCATGGGTCTCTTGGCTGGGTTGCTAAGGGGTATGTGCTATGGAAACTCCCTCCCAACCCAGTTCATGCAGGAGGCCCCAAAGAGGGATCAGATGGCAACAGCTTCCAATCACTGCTAACCTGGGTCAGATTTGAACCACGGCCTGAGCGGTTTGTCTACACACAAAAGTTGCACCATTTTAACACCGCTGGGCTAAAGTGGTATAATTCCCTAGTGTGGACGCAGTTATACTGGTATAAAGGTGCTTATATCAGCATAGGAGAATAAACAATCTCAGTATAAGGTACCTTTGTTCCAGTTTAACTGTGTCAACAGGGCTGGCCTTAGGCAGGGGTGAGCGGGGAGAAAGCCCATGGCCCTGCTACAAACGGGCGCCTCCAGAGCAGGGGAGGGGCTCTGATGTCAGGGGTGTCCCCCCCGCCCAGGTACCCCATCTCTGCAGAGCGGGTGGGGGGGGGCGGGGACAGGGCTCATCAAGAGAGGGACGGAGCTGCTGGCAGCTGCTGCTGTGTCTGAAGGAACCTTCAGACTGATGAGTGCCGCTCTCTTAAAGGTCTCCCACACACTCCCCCAGCTCACACACGCTGTCTCTCTCACACTCATCGCCCCCCAACACATACTTATCTTGTTGTTGTTACTTGTTGGTACTTCCTGCAATGCACATATATTCTCTGTCATTTTATTCTTTCAAAGTGCTGTTATTTTAGTGTTTTGACTGGTCTGTGCATTTCATCATTTTATTTCTTCTCTTTATGCTTTCATTGAATTCTTTGAGTAGTGAGGTCTAAAATGCCTAACCTGTCCTGGCTGGAGTAATTATCATTATTACTGTTATTATCATATTGTGCTTTGTCAGTCATTATTTAAAGTGGTACAGTCCAATAATAGTATCCTCCTAGAATGTAACTTTAGCTTGTACTAACCTTAGCAGTGCCCGTTTAAAAAAAATTAGCTAAACACAGAACTACAGACACTGGGCAGATGAAAGTCGCTTATTTTCAAATTGTATTTTTAGTTATATCTGTAAAATAACTTAAAATTTGCATGAAAATAAACGCAGTTCCAGCTCTGATACCAATAGCAATGATAGAGTCCAATGTCAGTGAGTCACATACATGATTGTGATCGGTAAACGTAAATGCCAAAATAATTGGAAAAATTAATTCCCTTTCTTAATAAAATAGAAAGAAAAACCTTAATCGCATATGTTAAAATTATGTTTTAAGTGAAAAACAATTGACTAAAATAGAAGCGATAATGGCAGTAACACAATGTGTCTGTTAGAGAAGGTAAGCAGTATTTATTAATTTTTATTTATCTTTACTAAAGATAGTGTACAAGGTATCAAATATCAGGTTTCAGAGTAACAGCCATCTTAGTCTGTATTCGCAAAAAGAAAAGGAGGACTTGTGGCGCCTTAGAGACTAACCAATTTATTTGAGCATAAGCTTAAGGTATCAAATGTGTGTGTGATCCATGGCTAGAAAGGGTTAAACAGCGTTCACGCTGAATGACCCAAAGCCCACCTTTAAAGACATGTAAGGAAGGTATGAGAATGATAATTAGGGCCATTCATGCTAAATAGGCTAGAACTTTGAAATGCAAAGCTATGTTGTTAGAAGTAATACTAATTGTGTGTATCTTAGGTGCTACCTGTAAACAGACAGTTCCTGTCTGTCCCGATAACTATTGATTCACAGATCAAAAGGGAATATTAACATTTGGATGAATCTTGGGTAAGACTAACACGGCCGTTATTCTGAAAGGGGTAAAATAATGTAATTGTCTATACGTTTCTTTGAAGTTTGTAATACACTGCCTAATGGATAAATTGCCCTAAGTTAATTTGTGTAACTAATTACTGGTGGTGTTTACAAAGCAAAAGGTTACATCAAAAGCCTATTGTTTAACCAGGACTGTGTGGTCAAGTGGATGCCAGAACATTGTATAAAAAGACCCTTGGGTCCTGATTCTGTCATCTCAGATCTGCTTAGGCTTCATCAGGGGAAGTTTGAGACACAAGACTGAGGTCCCAGTTATGCTGTTACGCCCTGAATACGAGATTTGGACATCGGACTATAAACTCTGAACTATTTCTGAAAGAGCTCTCTGCAACTACAAAGTTCACAATCTCTGCTATGAATCTGAACCTCAACGGACTGAACTCATGTCTGTATGTAAATTGATCTTTTAACCATACCCTCTCTTTTTTGTTTTTTAATAAATTTTAGTTGAGTCAATAAGAATTGGCTGTAACGTGTATTTGGGTAAGATCTGAAACATTCATTAACCTGGGAGGTGATGTGCCCGATTCTCTGGGGTTGGTAAAACCTTTTCTTTTATATGATGAAATAAGATTTTCAGAAATCATCATGTTTGATATGGGTACCTGGATGGAGGCCTGAGGTTGGATCACTTTAAGGGAACTGTGTTTGGTCTTCTGAGTAACCAGTGAGGTAATAAAGAAGGTTTCAGAGTAGCAGCCGTGTTAGTCTGTATTCGCAAAAAGAAAAGGAGGACTCGTGGCACCTTAGAGACTAACCAATTTATTTGAGCATAAGCTTTCGTGAGCTACAGTCCACTTCATCAGATGCATTCAGTGGAAAATAATAAAGAAGCTGTTTTGTGCTGGTTTGGTAAATCTAAGTATTGGAATATCCACCAGCTTTTTAGGGTTTGGCTGCCCCATTCTTTGCAGATCACCCTAACTGAGTGACCACAGCTGGCCCCCACTAGGACCCCGGTCACAGTGGCATAGTCGTGCTTGGATACACATTATCGCAGGTTAATTGGGTTTTTGGATCAGAACCACACGCTTGTCAAAATTTTATTTTGATATTGGAGAGTTTAAGGGTTAAAAATCAGTTACAGTGAGTGACCCATGATCAAGATCCTGATAGAAAAAGCCTGTAAGACTTTTGCTTACAGAGAGGGTGGTCTTTTAAGCAAAAGGCTCCAGAGCAGGAACTGAAAAATCTATTAATTGCCCGTGATAAGGAAGCAGACGCAGCTAAAATGTTTGCGGTTAGAAACCAGCAGCTGGAACTTGAACAAAAGCAAAAAGTAGCTGATATGGAAGGAGAAGCTGCTGAAAGAGAACGCCTGTGCTTTGAACATGAACAGAGAATGGCATATATTCGATTGCAGGAACTGGAAGTTAAGGCAGAAGTGGACAGACTTAAGCTCCAACTCAAAAGAATAAAGGAACAACAGGAACTGTATCATCCTGGAGAGCCACCCTTACTTCTGCGCTACTGCTGGCCGTGGCATTGCCTTCAGAGCTGGGTGCCTGGCCAGCACCCGCCAGCGTCAGGCCGCCCTGCCAATGCCTAATTTGAGCTACGGCTGAGCTCTGGCATCTCTTTCAGCACAAATTAAACACGCTGGGAGGCCATAGGACCTAGAGGTGATGGGGTGGGGGGGTCCCAGGGATCTGTGCAGGCCAGGGATGATGGGGAGGGGGGTGCTCAGGCTGCAATTTTTCCTAAGGCCAGCCCTGCATGTCCATCCCAGTGTTTGTACCAGTGTAGTTAGAGTGGGGAAAAATTACACCCCTAAGCAAAAAAATCTGTGTGTAGAGCATGCCTCAAGCTCAGTCAGCCCCTGCTTGATTTCCTAGTGGGGCTGGCCTTGATGGCGGTTTGGAACCATCCCCAAGACCCAGTTCAGGGCAGTTATCAGGAGCCTGTGTTCCAGGCTGACATAACTTCACTACCTCAGGAATATTGGTTCTTGGGGAAGATCCGAATTTATTTTCCAAACCTAAAATACCCTGTTTCCCCCTTTACTTCAATCTTCTCTGTTATGTGGTGGCATGCCTGTTGCTAACAATAAAGCAGTCTTTTGATCAGCCTTCCTGTAAATCAGCAAGTTTCCCATCTTACTCAGTGACGTTAGTAACCATCACCAGGCTCAGCAGCTGCAGGCATTCAATCAAGTTCAGATCATGCTGAACTTTTACACAATAACCTCCAGGGTCAGCATGGGAAGGAACAGTATGGAGAAAAGATCAGAACAAAGACAATAACCACAGACCACTCCTCCTGCCCTCCGCTCAGCATCACCAGAACCCAGCTCTTCAGAGGGAAACCTACTACAAGATAGCCATGTGCACAAGAGAGTGCCAATGTTGTGTAAAATGGGCTGGCTATCCCTGGCTGTTAATTATATTCTAGCAGCACTCACACTGTGTTAGGTGCTGGCTGAGCCTGTAGGAGGGACAGCCCTGCCCTGCAGAACTCATCTGACAAGACCATGTCAGAAGAAGTAAATGTGAATCCCTAGCCAGAAAACGAGGGACAAGAAATGTTCCATTCCTGCCAGGTCCTGCAACAGAGACAATGCAGACCCTGATGAGCCAGCAGGGGAAATTCAGGGAAACGCTGGCAAAGCAATACGGGGCAGAAAAAACCAGCCTCCCAGCCGGCTTGGGGCAGCTGAATGGGGATGTGTCAGCAGTTCCACACGCAGGGTGAAAGGCAGAACTTGGCCCATCCTTGGCCTGCCCTGCAGTCCTCGGGCTGGTTTCTCTTTTGACTTTTTGAAGTTTAATCATTATGAGCCAATCAGCCCCTTAGTGCCACATGTGGGGCAGACCCTTCATGCTCCGATCTGCCCCTCTCCTCTCAGAAGGAGGCAGTGAGCCACTGCCTCCTGTCATCACCGCATGCTGGACAGGGGGCTCTGCCTCGCCCAGGGCAGGTGCAGAAGCAGAGAGGAGACAGGGCAGGTACAGGGGAGGAGTGGGCAGGTCAGGGGCATGGCCAGGGTTGCACGTCATTATTCCCCTGAATCCCCTTCCCCTCCCCACCCCAATCAAGACCCAGGCTGCAGAACATTGTCAGCAGAAAGTATCACAGCCCGGAGTCTCTGGCCTGTGGTGAGGGGCTGGGATTCTTGGCCTTCTTGGAGTCAGGGAACTCCAAGAGATGGTGCCAGGGACCAGCACCAATGCAGAAGCACTTGGCCGCTGCCAGGGTAGTGCTGGCTGCCTGAGAACTCCCGGGGGGCCTGCTAGGGTTTGGGGCAGGGCTCTTGGCCTCCACCACAAGGCCAAGCCAGGACAGTGGGATCGGGGAGAACCTTGCTGGTGATCTCCTCCCCCAGGGACTGGAGGGTTAGGCCCCAGGATCCTTCCCCCCATCTCGCACTGAGAAGAACCCGACTCCAGGGATAGCTCTGTGTGAGTGAGGGAGCACCCTCTGTCAGCAGCGGTGTCCTAGCCACAATTCCCTGTTCTTTTGGGGCAGCGCTAGGCACCCCCCCCGCCATGTCAGTCAGCAAGGGGAGTGTATACCAGAGGCTTCCACGGCCCAGGCCAGGCAGAACAGCAGCAGGGTCTGTTCTGGCACAACTCCTCCAGGAGCACATGATGAGGAGCCAAAGTGGGGAAGTTGCTGGGGGAGGCAGAAGCAAGGCCACAGCTTTTGGGACAGGACCAGCCAGTGTCCTCCACAGAGGTGTGGGGGTTTGGGAATGGGGATGCGTCCCTGAGTCCTGGAAAGCTCTAGGACAGGGGTGGGCAAACTTTTTGGACCAAGAGCCACATCTGGGAATAGAAATTGTACGGCGGGCCATGAATGCTCAGAAATTTGGGGTTGGGTGTGGGAGGGGGTAAGGGCTCAGGTTGGGGGTGCAGGCTCCAGGGTGGGGCCAGAAATGAGGAGTGCAAGGTGCAGGAGGGGGCTCCAGGCTGGGGAGGTGGTCGTGTGAGGGCTCCGCCCGGGGATGCAGACTCTGGGGTGGGGCTGGGGATGAAGAGTTTGGGGTATAGGAGGGTGCTCCGGGCTGGGACTGAGGGGTTCGGAGGGCGGGAGGGGGATCAGGGCTGGGGCAGAGGGTTGGGGCTCAAGGGTGCAGGCTCCAGGCAGCACTTACCTCAAGCAGCTCCCAGAAGCAGCGGCATGTCCCCACTCCTTCTCCTATGCGGAACCATGGCCAGGTGGCTCTGCACGCTGCCCTGTCCACTCCCATTGGCTGCAGTTCCCAGCCAATGAGAGCTGCGGGGGCAGCGCTTGGAGCAGGGGTAGTGTGCAAAGCAGAGCCCCCTGGCTGCCCTACATGTAGGAGCCAGAGGGGGGCCATGGTGCTGCCTCTGGGAGCCGCGTGGAGCGGCTCCTGACCCTGCTCCCTGGCTGGAGTGGGGCAAGCCCCAGACCCCGCTCCCCAGCAGGACCTCAAGGGCTGGCTTAAAATGGCTGGTGGGCTGGATCCAGCCCGCAGGCCGTAATTTGCCCACCCCTGCTCTAGGAGATGTGGGACAGCAGGGCCCCACAGCTCCCACTGGTGCTGGACCCAGCGCAGTGCAGCTCTAAGTGATTCCCGTACAACATACTCAAGTTATTGATACGCTTGGAATATCCTTCATCTGCTGGGTGAGAAGAGACCCACATGGGAACAGACCCATCCCGGACACATCACTCAGGTACCTTTTCTGCTGGGTTTTCCTGTCCCTATTTTGTGACAGTCGCTGTCAGGGTTGGGGGTGAGCACTGGGGGGCGTTGCTCAGTATATCGTAACCACACACCCTGCCTCTGAGCAATGACACGCTGTGTGCTTCTGGTGTGCCTTTGAGCTGGGGATCTCAGAGCATTCACAGACATCGGTTGCTTAAGCTCCAGCGGAAGTGAAGACAAATCCACCCATTTCTAAAAGCAGAGTGAATTTAGAGGCAGACCCCAGCTGCCAGGGCTAGAGTTTGACCAGGACTCTGGGGCTAACACTGAAAGCACCATGGGTGCTTTAATGACCCCCCAGGGGTCAGGACCTCCATTTTACAGCTCCTCTGAAGGGCAGCTGCAGAGCCACACACTGGTGCAGTTATTCAGTACAGGTGTGGAAGAAGACTCCCAAGTACATTCTTTCTTTCAGTATCTGAGTGCTTCCCGGGGAGCTCCTTGCCAAGTAGCGAGATCTTGGAGGATCACAGCTCAGGTGGCTGCAAGGCAGGTTGAGCCCTGCAATTTCAGCTGTGACTGTTTATTCGTCTGCCAAAGCTAATCACAGTGACTTAGCCAGTGATGGTGAAAGAATGGATAAGACAGCCAGGTTAAAGCACATAGCAGAAAACCATATGTAAGCAGAGACCCACAGCTGATCAAAATAAGGAGCTATGTTACCCAAAGCTCAGAGTCAGAAATTTAATTCCCACTCAGATCGTGGGCAGAACCATAACCAAAGGGCAGAATCTGACAGGCATTTCACTGGAGCTCAGAGATTTGTAGAGTTATGCACATTTCTCTACAAAAGGGCAGAAGTGAAACCTAGAACCCTAGAGAAATACACTGAGAAACAGAACAGGTTCTGACGAGTCCCGCTAAGTGTATCTGACTTTACTGAGGTTGGTTTATAGCACTAAGTAACTCAGAGCCTTGGGGGATTTTCCATTTTTGTTTGTTAAAAATTAATATTTTTCTTGGCATATCAGAGACTTTTCAATAGTAAAATACACACAAAGTAAAATGCAGAACTTTTGTGCTTCCTAAACAGTGTTTTGCATGTTCCATTATATCTCCCTTATTTCAGTTCAAGCACTAAAAATACAGAAAAAAACTGCAGGAGAAAAGTTAGTGTGAATAAATATATGAACCAAATTCATCCATTCATCTTCCGGTGAGGTCAATGGATTTACACCAGGGATTCATTTGTCTTGATGTCTTTGACCTAGACAAATAAGATACTTTAAAGAGAGTTTCTTTGTTTGTCCCAATGACCCACAAGTGTTCTCTGATTCCTATTTTCGTGAACTCTTGAGAGGTTGTTGAGACTCTCGCTTAAATGCATTTGAACCTCAAATTCCTCTGTTTGATTGCACACTCAAAAGGAGCACACTTTTTCATGCCTGGTGCCCTTTCTCAAGAACACTGGAAAACTGGGGAAAGGATAAAAAGGAAGAACAATTTCCGGGGGGGGGGAATTGGGGGGAATTTCTCCATGGGTCTTGCTGTTAGTTGGGCCTTTTGCATCAGACTTGGTGTCTAGCTGCAGAACCAATAGAAATCTTCAGGACATGTGGACGGACACAAAAGGACAGTGAGTATTATTAGTGACTCTAGTGAGGTGAAAGGTTTTGAATGAAAAGGGGTTTCCCTTCTTTTCTTCACAATCAAACATCGTCAGGAAAAGCAATGAGGTTCACCATGTTTTACCATTTTCCACACCCTTTTTTCATCATATTCATCATTTCTTTTCATTCAGGGTTTTTCCTTCGTTTCCTTCAGCTTCTGGGCCATTTTCAAAAGTAGAAATCCCCCCCCCGCAAAAAAAGTGACTGATGATAAAAAGAGAGAGGAGGGAGAGAGAGAAAAGAGGGAGCAAGGGTGCGGGGGTGTTTGGGGTAGGGGTCTTCGGTGAGGAATGTTTTGGGAATGGGGGTTTTTTGATGGGAGGGGGACTGGTGGGGGGCAGGGCTGCTGGGGTGAGGGTTGTTGAGGGAGGGGAGGGGATGCAGAAGGCCCAGCCAGGGCTTTGCTCCCCCTCCCAGAGGCCAGGACATCTCCCTGATTTCTCCTTCTTTCCCCATTTCTGGGTCCCTGAGCCATCCCTCCCCCACTTTCTTATTTGCATGTGGTTGGGTGTTGGCAGTGGCGGGGGGCAGACAAGGTGGTTCTGGGTCATTTGTTTCTTGCTCTTTTCCTTCTGCTGTCTCCTCTCTTTTTCCACCTTCTCCCTTTGTCCCCTGCCCACCCCTCCTCTCTCCTCGGACTTTTCCAGAGATCTGGAGAGACAGGTTTCTGCCCCTGCTCCCAGCCGCCCTCGGGCTCTGAGGGCTGGCTACATTACAGACCTTATCCTGTTGGCACACACACTTGGGCAGGGTGCAGTCTGCTGACATGACTGACCTGACAGCCTCGACCTTGGGAAATTGCGCTTCGGAGCATGTCAATGAATGTGACTCCCCCACACTACAACCCCCAGGATATAGAATGAGCCTGGCAGGGGACAGGAGGCTCCTCGTCTTCATGGGGAAATCTGGGGAGGGAAAAATCTAGTGCAGACCAGGCCAGGTACTTGAGGTACCTCTCCCCTCACCTCACTGCATAATGGCCCTCCCAGAACTCAGTTGAGGACATGGGGGCTGAGGATTTCAAGGCAGTCACCCCACGTGACATACCCAAGAGCCGGGGACTGGAGAGAGAAGGCAGCAGCCACTCTTTGGGAGATGCCTCTGGGAAATCAAACCGTCCCAGAGGTTAAACAATGTATATTTGAAAATTTTTTCACAAATCCCTGTTGATAAAATGACCTCTGGGCTCTGTGCCCAGCACCTGCTCCTCCTCCATGCAGAGATGGGGCAGGCACAGAGCAAGGATCCAGAAGGGAGCAGGCTCCAGGGGGCTGTTGGGGGGGTGGTGGTGGTGGACCAGACAGACCCAAGAGAGAGGGATGGAAAGACGGCACAGGAGGAGAGAAGGCCTGGGAGATGATGAACGCAGACCAAGGGAAGCAGCAGGGAAGGGAAGGCTAGAGCAGCAGCTTTCTGCCTATTCCAGCCCATAACCCCTTTTTACAACAGAAAGACAGTGGGTTAGGCCCCTCCATTTAGCCATGGGGAGTTGTGACCCCAGCTGGGGGTAGAAATGGGGCTCACATCCACTCACCTCCTCAGCTTGGACACCAGAGCCATCCTGTACGGCCACTCAGCCTGAGACCTCAGCTGCCAGGGATGCTTTTCCCAGCATTACCTTGAACCATTGACCTGTCACTGGCTGAGCGTTGTTTGAATGGATGGGCTTTGGCATTTATTGATCAAGAGCTGACCTGAGGCACTAACGACCTGATAGAAAATAGGAATTAGGCCAACACAAGGGATGTGGGAGATTATTGCTGAGCAAACATTAGAGATGGTGTAATGTGCAGCCTTCTATAAAACCCAGATAATTTACATCCCGCTCTCATTTGTATATTTGTGAATAACCACTTCCCCCATTGCAAAATCTGACTGGCACTAAACACACTGCAAGCCCAGGATGGAGGGGAGAGATTGGTGAAGCCTTCCCTTTGTGGGACATTGTGCTGATGGGTCCTGCCTGTGCCCTGATTTCTGATGGCAGAAGATAACCTACAGCAGAGACACTATGGCCCAGGCCCACATGCTCATTGGGGGAAAACAATGGCCTTCAGTTAAACTCAGCACCAGCAGCTTCCCCAGCAACAATAATTTCTCATCGCCCCCAACTTCTGTTCTCACCAACAATCACCTGCACCTGGATGTACTATACTGATACAGAACCAACCAACCAACCCCTGACCGGAGAATAGGGCAGAACCACTCAACACCCTCTGGGAACAATGCAGAACCACCAAAACCCATCCAGAATGGAACAGACCCACCCAACCCCATACACACACACAAGAACAGGCGAGAACCACCAAGACCCATAAAGAATGGGACAGAACCACCCAACCCCCCCCAAGAATGGGATAAAACCACCAAACCCACTGATAATGGGACATAACTACCACAACATATCAAGAATGAGGCAGACTCACCCAAGCCCTTAAGAACAGGGAAAAAGTGTTCAATAAATATTTCTGTTCTGTGTTTAGAAAGAAGCAGGATGATATGTGTATATCCTGATGATGATGAAGTACTTTCTAATCCATTAGTAACTAAGAAGTGTGTTAAACAACATCTACTTGAGAGAGAAACCTTTTTAAATCAGTAGGCCCGATAACAGTCCTTACAGAACCGGCTAAGGAGATCTCTGGCCTGCATAGGTTCATTTTTAATAAACCTTGGAATGCCAGGGAAAATTCAGAAGACTGAAGAGTGCTAATGTTGTTCCAATATTCAGAGAGAGTAAGTGGGGTGACCTGGGTAACTATAGGCCTATTAGCCTGACATCAATCCAAGGCAAAATAACAGAAAGGCTGATATGAGATTCAACTGATAAGGAATTAAAGGATGGGAATATAATTAAAACAACGAAACATGGAAAACAGGTTTTGTCAAACTGACCTGATTTCATTATTTCATAAAATTACAAGCATTAGGCTGGAAGGTGTTAATAGCCCCATCAATCCCAGACATGGTTGAAGGCAGGGGTCTCAAATGCCCGGCCCGCAGGCCATCTGCATCTCACGAGCCTCCCCAATGTGGCCCGCAGGGCTCCAGCAGTTTTGGGTCTCTCCCTTGGCCCCACCTGGGGCCCCCCGGGTGCTTTCCCCCCCACCAGGGGCCCCGGCAGCACAATGGAGCTGAGTGACGTCTGCCTGCTCGCTCCAGTGGTTGCCGGCCCCTCCTTGTGACCTCGGGGTGGGGCAGGGCTGTGCCTTCACGCTCTGCCCCCGCCCCGAGTGCCCCTGCAGCCAATGGGACGCTGTGGGGGTGGTGCCTCCCCACAAACCCTCCAGCCCCCAATCTCCCTCCCAGAACCTGCACCCCAGACCCTCTCCCCCACCCAAACTCCCTCCCAGAGCCCAAGCTCTCACCCCTTCTGCACCCAAACTCCCTCCCAGAGCCTGCACCCCAATTCCCTACCCTAGACCTCCTCAGGAGGTCATCTAGTCCAACCCCCTGCTCAAAGCAGGACCAACACCAACTAAATCACCCTAGCCAGGGCTTTGTCACTGCAGAGGCCAACAGTAACCATGGAAACTGCTACTGCTTGTTAGTTCCTACTGTGGTCAGGGAAACAGGACTGTGTGGACACCCTTTGTAAACAAATAGGACCACACCAAAGCAACGCCTGACTCATCAACTTCTCCTAACAGAAAGAACCAAGCAATGCCCTTAACACTGGCTAACATAGCGGTTTACAAACTTTTTGAACTTAGCCCCTCCACCCTGTCCTCTTTGAGTTAGAATTTTTGGTCGCTCCCCTGCAACCAGACAAAAATGGACACAATACCTGCTCCTCCCACCTCGGGTTTTCTGGGTGGGGGAAGGCAATGGTCTCTGGGGGTGGAGCCAGTGTTGGGCACAGGGGCTGCTGGGAGTGGATGTTGACACTGATCCACAGGCCAGCCTGCTGAGGGGAGTCAGGGTGGAGGTGGCAGAGCTCCCTCCCTGAGCCCCATTGCGCGGAGCTGGTCCAAGCTGCCTGGCATCGCTGCTCAAGGTTCCCCCGCAAAGGTTCCTCCATGTCCCTCTAGGGCAGAGCCTAGGGGCCATGCCCCACAGTTTGAAAACCACTGGGCTACTTGAACACAAGTTTGATTGATGACGCGAATTGCGTAGATGCAATATACTTAGACTCACATCTGGCATTTAGCTTAATACTGCACAACATTTCAATTAAAAACCTAGCTCTATAGCACATCACGAGCGCACACGTTACATGGCTTAAGAACCAGCTGACTGACAGATCTCAAAAACGTGGTTGTCATCTACAGTTGGGGAATCATCGAACAGAGGCGATTCTAGTGGGGTTCTGCCTGGACCAGGACTAGATGCTATTCAATGTTTTTATCAGTGATCTGGAAGTAAATGTAAAATCGCTGCTCATAACGTTTGTCAATGACACAAGGGTTGGCGGAGTGGTAACTACTGCTGAGGACAGGGCAGTCAGTCAGAGTGATCTGGGAAGCTGAGGGCTATTCAAACAAAATGTTTTTCAATACAGCCAAATGCACAGTTATACAACTAAGAACAAGGAGTGTCGGCCACAGCCACAGAATGGGTCTCTGTCTCCTGGAAAGCAGGGACTCCAAAGGATTTAGGGGTCATAGTAGACAAGCAACTCAAAAGTAGCTCGCACTGTGATGCTGTAGCAAAAAAGGGCTAATGCGATCCTGCAACGTATAAGTGGGAGAGTAGAGAGTAGGTGCAGGGAGACCATTTTACCTCTGTATACAGCATTGTGAGACAATACAGCAATACTGCATCCAGGTTTGGGGTCCATGTTTTTAAAAGGATGCTGAAAAATTGGAGAAGATGCAGAAAGGAGACACAAACATTATTTGAGGACTGGAGAAAATGCCAGACGGTGAGAGACTTAAAGAGCTCAGTCTATTTAGTTTATCCAAAAAATCATTGGGCAATGGCTTGATTACAGTATATAACTATCTTCTCTGGTAGAAAACAGCAGGTACTAAGGATTCTTTAATCTAGCAGAGAAAGGCAGAATAAGATCAAGTGGCTGAAAGCTGAAGCCAGGCAAATTCACATTAGAAATTGGGCACAAATTATTAACAGGGAGGGTGATCAACCATTGGAACAAACTACCAAGGGAAGTGTGGATTCTCCATCTCCTGAGGTTTTCAAATGCAGGCTGGTGCCTTTCTGGAAGATGCTTTAGCCAAACACAAATTAACAGCTCAATCCAGGGGTAACTGGGCAATGTGAAATGGCCTGTGATGTACAGGAACAAGATGATCAGACAAGATGATCTAATGGTCATAAACTTCTGGCCATAAACTCTATGAACCACCCAAACCACCAGAAAACAGGGCAAACACACTCACACCCCCAAGAATGAGACAGAACCATCTAAACCCACTGGTACCAAGGCAGAGGGTGGGCACCCAAACTCACCAAAACAGAGAGCTGGCTAGGCAGTGGCACATGCTGCCCTCCCGGGCAGTGCTATGCCCATCAATGGAGTGCCCCCAGTCAGCACTGCCCCCAGCATGCCCACCCCAGCCAGTCCCTGGGCCAAAAGGGGAGAACATGCAGCTGAAATCTAGCAGGGAAAGGAGACTGAGAAGGGCACAAGGCCTTATCCCTGCACAAAGCATCCAGATGGAGCCCTAGGGCAGCCCCCTCCTCAGGGTAGGTCCAGGCCTGCAGCTGATGGGGCTTTTCCTTCACAGGGGTGAGGTGACATGGTCAGTGGCACCCAGGCGTGCCCCATGGGCTGGCTTGGAGCAGCCGAGCCAGGCTCCCCACCAGGCCCAAGGGTCTTGCTGGTGGTTTGCTCTAAGAGGGCTGGGACTGGGCCAGGGCACAAGGTGTTTTTGTGGCGGTTAGTGCAGGCAAAGGCGCGGTTCCCTGGGTTGTGTCTGGGAGGCTCGCTCGGGGGTACTCCCTTCTCCGGAGGAAACCCACAGCGGCGCCCCTGGGTGACGCCTCGTCCGGTTCTTAGCGGGCTCCTGGAGAGCAACGCCGGGGCTGGGAGGGCGGTGGCGGCTGGGACGGCAGGTCCCCAGCAGGGAACTCCCAGAGCCGCCTTTGGAAGCAGCTCATCCCCTCCCGCCAGGTAGGGACTGGGGGCTCCCGGCCTTTTCCAACTTCACACGCCAAGCAGGGCCCGGCCCCAAGAGCTCCCGCGTGCCCGGGAGACCGCAGCTCCAGCCTGGAGGGAGACACGCTGGCAAGGGGGCCTGCACGCCTGGAGCTGGGCTCAGCCCCCTCTCCCCGTGCCAGGCTGCGCTGCGCGGGGAGGCAGGCGGAGAAACCAGAGACGCTCCCTGGCCGCTCCCCAGGGCACTCCCCCGTCATTATGCAAAGCAGAGCGGCGAGGTGCACTGGGAGGCTATAAAAGGGGAGCGGCCGGGTCTGGGTGTTTACTCCGCTTAGGCTGAGCCGGTTGCTGCACCGGGCCGGCTGCGCTGCGCTCCCACGCGCCGGGCCCCCGGGCTGCGCTCTGCACCGGGCCGGCTGCGCTGCGCTCCCACGCGCCGGGCCCCCGGGCTGCGCTCTGCACCGGGCCGGCTGCGCTGCGCTCCCACGCGCCGGGCCCCCGGGCTGCGCTCTGCGCCGGGCCCCCGGGCTGCGCTCTGCGCCGGGCCCCCGGGCTGCGCTCCCGGGCACCATGCGGCTGGCGGGGGCAGCCCTGATGCTGTGCGCGGCGGCGTGGCTGGGCCCCCGGGCGGGCGGCTTCCCGGCCGGCAGCAAGGAGAGGAAGGTGCAGTTCGCCTCCTGGGACGAGGTGAACGTGATCGCGCACGGGCTGCTGCAGCTGGGCCACGGGCTCAAGGAGCACGTGGACAAGACCAAGGGGCAGCTGCGGGAGCTGGGCGGCCGGCTGAGTGCCCACAACGGCTCGCTGGGGCTGCTGCTGCGCCAGACCCGCGAGGCGCAGGAGCAGGGCGGGCAGCTGCGGGCCGCCGTGCGGGAGCTGCAGGGCAAGGACCAGGAGCTCTTCAGCCTCTCCGAGGCGCTGCGCGAGAAGCTGCAGCAAATGGCCGGGGACAAGGCGGAGATCCAGGACCGGCTGGAGCAGCTCGAGGGCAAGATCCGGCAGGTGCTGCAGGGGCGGCCCTCGGAGAACCAGAGTGCCACGGAGCTGGGCACGCTGCAGGTGAGTGCGCCCCTGCCCGGGGGTCCCCCGCGCTCCCTGCCCCTGCCCGGGGGTCCCCCGCGCTCCCTGCCCCTGCCCGGGGGTCCCCCGCGCTCCCTGCCCCTGCCCGGGGGTCCCCCGCGCTCCCTGCCCCTGCCCGGGGGTCCCCCGCGCTCCCTGCCCCTGCCCGGGGGTCCCCCGCGCTCCCTGCCCCTGCCCGGGGGTCCCCCGCGCTCCCTGCCCCTGCCCGGGGGTCCCCCGCGCTCCCTGCCCCTGCCCGGGGGTGCGTACACGTGCCGGGCCGCTCGCCGCTCTCCCAGGGACAGCGGTCTGGGTGAGCCCCCGACCCGGCGAGGCTGGCTGTCGCTCCCTTCTCGCCGACGCCTTGACCTCTCCTGGGGGCTGCTGCCGGGAAGGGGAGGCCGCTGGGGCCGGCTGGCTGCGCTGTCAACTGAGCGCTTCATGCGCTACGTGCCGGACGAGCCGCCAGAGGCAGAAAAACCAAAAGTAGCCTGGGGGATTCCCAGCCTTGATCTCGGAGCTGGGCAAACGTGGGGCAGAGCCGGGCCCGCCCGGCCGCCCCTCCCCAGAGCGACCCACGCCCGGCAGCGGGGACAGGGGTTTGCCAGCTCATCGTTTTCTTTGCATTTTAGTCCCTAATGGATGCTCAGAACAGGAGAATCGAGGCGCTTTTGCAGAAGGTCAAACAGCAGCAGTACAAGCTGGACAAGCAGAACCTGCAGATTAAAAGCCTGCAGAGCAAAGTAAGTTCCGCAGGGACTTTTCCTGAATGTTAGTAGCGGGTCAACTAGGGAGCAGAGACGGACACCAGCAAACGCTGGCCGCAGGCTGGGAGCCTCTTGAGAGTCTAATCTAACTTAATAATTCAGGACCCAGCCCAGGGGCTTCATCGCTGTCATGGGACGGTAGAAGGAATCGTTTAGCTTCACAGGGCTTTAAAAGGGCCTGCTGTGTTTGCACAAAATTCTGTGTGTGTCTGACCCAGAGGATCAAAGGCTAGAAGTGGGAACCTTTTATCCAAGCCCCCTCACCCTCTGAAACGGGGGAGGGGGTTCAGATAGATTGGACCTGGGCCTAGACCTGAGGTGCTCTGCTCTGCTACCTCTTACTTTGTTTGCAAAATAAACTCTTGGCTGACAAGGCTGTACAAAACCACAGGCGCTCCGAGCCCCAGACAGGTTGTATAATCTGCCCAGGTGAGTTCAGCCATCACTCGGGGCTGATCCTGGAGCAGGCAGGCAGTGTCACCACTAACTGCTCTGGGTTGCAGACCAGCTCACTTATGGATCAGTGTTTCAAGTCTGCTCCATAAAAGTCGCTAACTTGTCCATGCTTTTGGCACAGGTCAATCTGTTGATCCCTCTGCATCTTAAGGACAACAAAACTCAGAGTCTAAAGTGGAGGATAGACCTGAAGAAAAATATCAGACCCACCAACCAGAGCCAAAACACCAGTGTGGAACCTGCACAGCCACAGAGTGAGTATCTGTCACCTCCCTCCCACCCTGTGAGCAGAGTCGGCCTGTCAGCAGTTCCAGCTACAGCCCAGAAACAAAAGGTTCAATTGTCCTGATTCAGGATGTGAAATTGGCTTTCACGGGAGTTGAGTGGAACTGGAAGGATCTGCTGTGTGGTCAGGGTCTGGCATCCAGGATCTAGCAGGGATCCAAGGATCCAGTTGGGCAGGGATTTAAGGATTTTACAGGAGTCTTTCAGCCTCAGATGGAGAATGCCCATGGGAGGCAGATTAATTCTGCCTGAAGGCATGTAGCTAAATGGATGAAGTGGCTGAATGAGGCTGGCAGGCCAGGGTGGTAGCACTTGGTCATTGGGTTTGTGCAGAGGTATCTTGTTCTATCTGGGGGTTGAAATGCAACTGGGGAGTCTTCCCATATCCTGTATCCCTCAGTGTGGGGGTGGGGTTCATCTGCCACTAGCAAAGGACAGGAAATAGATGGGAAGCTGTGGTTCTATCTACCTGTGTCACTCTGGTATGCATCTGATGAAGTGAGCTGTAGCTCACGAAAGCTCATGCTCAAATAAATTGGTTAGTCTCTAAGGGGCCACAAGTACTCCTTTTCTTTTTGCGAATACAGACTAACACGGCTGTTACTCTGAACTCTGGGGTCTGAACACCTCACCATCCAACACCCCCATGAACAGGGAAGTGCTGAGGCTGTCTCCACTGCACAGAGGGGGAGTGAGGTGCAGGGAGCTGGAGGCTTACCTGGGAAGCCTGTGGCTGAGCAGGGTTTTGAATCCCAGTCCCAGATTAGTGCTCTGGACTGCTGGACAATTCCCCGCGTGCGCACATTCATTGGGCCTGTGACCTTTGGAGCAACCTCCTTCAGGCTGCACAAAGAGCCTGGCTCTGCTTCCATCACACTGCATACTCCTGCTGAATTCAGTGGAAGCAGGACCAAGGTGAGTGGCTTAGTGGCTTGTTGGGCCATGCACTGCAGGCTGTTCCCCGGACAGGAGCTCTGTGCAGACTAGGGAAATGACTAGGCTCTCCGGCTGGCTGCGTAAAGGGTCTGATCCAAATAAGAACGATCTAGAAGGCAAGTGGGTTTCCTCTGTCAAGCACAGGAGGGTCTCCAGGCAGAATGGCTTCAGAGGGGGGCTAGTTAGTTAGCATGTGGGAAGACTGAAAGCAGAAAGTGCTATTACCTGGTTGCTGCTGCCCCTGAAAGAGCAAAACACAGAGCCAGGGGCTAGGCAGAGAACAAAGAGCATAAGAGAGGAATGCAGACAGGGAGAGCCCAAAATATAGCATGCTGCATGTGGGGAACTTCCAGCCAGCTTTCAGTTGAGTTGGGTTAGCCATTGGTCACACTGGGTTCTTGGAACCAAAGTCCTCTATATTAGGACAATGAGGAGCAAACTAGAGCACCACATTCCTAAAAACCTTTCCCAAGTTCCCCTCTGCCCTTGCCTTACATGGCTGGCATGAGACTGGGCAGGGATGGTGTCCCTATCCTCTGTTTGCCAGAAGCTTGGAATGGGAGACGGGATGGATCACTTGATTGACTGTTCTGTTCATACCTGGCATTGGCCACTGTCGGAAGACAGGGTACTGGGCTGGATGGACCTTTGGTCTGACTCAGTATGGCCGTTTGTATGCTCTTACGAGGGCAGCATCTCCCCTAACCCTGTCTCTACGCTGGGGCATACTGACTATTATAGGCTGTGGCAAAGACTGGTCAGCAGGACCAACAGTTACAGAACCTTGGGTCTCTTTCACTGTGGAGCAGGCCATGCTTATTCTGTTGATGGCAATGGTGGTTCCACTCAGGACAAGGTTCCCCTTTTAGGCCAAACCTTGAGCTCCTCTTCATTTGTCTGATCACTTTTGTTGACTGGAAACTGCAATTAAAATTTTGCCGTGATCAGCAAGGAGAAAGCCTTCCGGCAAGTGCTGGCCCCAGTGTCCTCCCTGGGCTGTTGGTTCCCTTCATTCCTAGCAGCCATCACTCCAAAGGTTGGTTCCCAGAACTGCTCCCTGCGTATAGAGAGCCCGTCCCCCAGTGCTGCACTGGGGGTCGTGTGGGCAATGAGCCCCCTAAGCAACTTCAGAATGGCCCTTTTATTTACATCCAGTGAACACAAGTTAACAGACTCCATGGCACTCGGTCAACTGTGCAAAAGTTGAAAGTTTGAAACAACCTCAAGAGCAAGAGGTTTAATCACTTGCAAAAGGCGGATCATGTCTTCAGACGCTGCATACGCTCTCCTCCCTGGCAGCTCGCCAAGTAGGCAAAAGTTAAACCCTAGTCTCCCAACAGTGCTGGGATTCCAAAATAATTTGGTTGGGGAAGGTGGGGTGGGGAAAGCAAAGCAAACAGTTCCTACTGGGAGTAAAAGAAACACTTGAACAACTGAGCCTGGAATGCAATCCTGTGTTCAAGGAACAGTGTTTACTCTCTGCTTGACGCGCGTTCCATAAATACATGGCCATCCAAGGAGTAATTCTGCTGGGCTTTGTTGTTTTAACGTTCCTTTATGGGTTTATTTTTTTTAAATAAACACTTCACTCTTCATTTTTACGAGCCTGTGGGCTCAGGCTCTTCCACTGGGGATTTAAAGCTTCACAACTAACAATGCTAAAAACTAAAGTCAGAACTACGACTTCTAAAGCAAAATGAGCTGAGGTTATGGAGCCAGCTGCACCTCACTTAGTTAGGAATGTAGCTGCTGCAGTAGGGGAACAAAGCAGCAGCTGAGCAGAGTGGTATATCTGGCAAAGCCCAGCAACAAGGTAACTGTTCAACAGGAGCTGCTCAAAGATTCTTGGCCCCAGCAAACAACAATCTCTCTGGGGCAGTGTGGTGTGATCTGCCTGACTTATGGATTGGCAAGAGATCCAGGCATCATTCCTGCAGATAGTTAGGTCAGATTAGAGAGGGAAGCAGTGAGTAGTCCTGAGAAAATGCGGCATGTGATTTCTTCTAGCCCCTGGGTCTACGTCCTAGACTGGGAGGCAAGTCCACCCTGCCGTAATTTCTGCTGACTCACCTGTGTTTGGCCCTGTGTGAGACACGCATCCGCCACTCTGCTGGTCAGAAGCTTTAGGATGACTGGTCAGTGCCTGCATCCAGCCCCATGACAAACTAAAGTAATGGATAAGACTAAGAACCCCAGCCCCTTCCTCAGCCCTCTCTCCAGATCCGGTTTGCTTGGCACAGCAGAGTGAGCTGGGGCAGGATCTGGGATGAAGGTTTGGTGCTATTTGTCACAACCCTGACATGACTAAACAGCCCCTCTGGTAGCAGGGTGACCAGACAGAAGTATGAAAACCAGGACGGGGGTGGGGGGAAATAGGAGCCTATATAGGAAAAACACCCAAAAATCGGGACTGTCCCTATAAAATCGGGACATCTGGTCACCCTATCTGGTAGCTCGCCTCTGGACTGGCCTGGTCCAGCCTGGTCTTGTCTATGAATGACTTGGTGGGACCTGGCACTGATGGCCCAGCCCAAGTGCTGATGCTAATCCGAGAGGCCGGTGCATGACGGCCAGCGTTCGGCCGCCTGTTTGAACGCTGGCGTCTGTGCAGGCTTGCGTGGGGAGAGGTTACCCTGCTGTGCCTCCTTGGTGAATGGTGATTTCAGCTGTCAACCCACCACCTCGCCTCTGCTCAGGGCATCTGGTTTCATGGTGTTATGGGGGAGGGAGGAGGAGTAACCTGCCCAAAGAGTCAACTAGGTGAAAGTTCAGACCTTAGCAAGAAAATAGCTATTATGACAGTCGGGTGCGACCCACGTGGGTTGGGGGAGGGGGGAGCATGGCTGATCAGAAAGGCAGCACGGTGATTGGCTGGAAGGAAATTGGGTGAAAGTTAACAGTCCTTTCTAACCGTCCCTCCCCCTTCCCCCGGAGCAGGCTTGCTTCATTGTTTTGGGAAGAAACCCCTCCCCCAGCACGTTCCCAGGCTGGGCTAACCTTTCCCCTACTTCAGACTCAGATGCTGATGTCAGAGCAGGGGGGCGGGTGCAAGGAGGCTGCGGGGAGCCCTTATCCCGGCATCTGCCTTTCGCAGAGAGCGGTATTTAAAGCCTGGACAGGGGTTTCCATCCCTGTAGCATCTTGGTGTCACTTGCTTTATATTAAAAACAACAACCCCACAGTGTGACCCCACTGGGTGGGGTGCTCGGTGGAGTTTGGGAGGGGCTCTTTTGTCTGCTGGCCTGGGCACATGGAGAGTGGCTGGCACCAAGTGCTGCTTCTTGCACTTCCCATTGGACCTGCTGCCCAGACACTAAGGTGGGAGAGGCCTTAGCAATACTCTTTGTAGCATTCAGCGTGAGCTCTGACAGCAAGAGCCCTGGGCTCAGGGCCAGCACAGGGAGCAAATGGACATTCGGGGGGGGGGGGGAAGATTCCTGAAAATCTCACTCCTGTGAGGGCAGCAACAGAACCTTCTCAGCAGTACCCCAAGAGATGGGAATGGAAAGAGGACCCCCACGTCCCACCCAACCCCCAGCGTTGGGGGAGTGGGGGGAGAGCACCATCCTTCCTTCCCAGCTGGGGGACAGCCCCGTCCTGCTTACCTCCCTTCCACAGCAGCTGGGAGGGGGTGATTGGCTGGGGCTGTGCTAAATGACAGACCTAAAAGTGGCAATTCTTCAACAAAAAAACTTCAAAAACAGACTCCAAGGAGAGACTGCTGAATTGGAATTAATTTGCCAACTGGATACAATTAACTTAGGCTTGAATAAAGACTGGGAGTGGATGTGTCATTACACAAAGTAAAACTATTTCCCTTAAAAATAAAAGGAGGACTTGTGGCATCTTAGAGACTAACCAATAAGCTTTCGTGAGCTACAGCTCACTTCCCCTTGTTTATTTCCCCTGCTCCTGTTCTTGTCAACTGCTGGAAATGGCCCACCTTGATTATCACTACAAAAGGTCCCCCCCTCCTGCTGGTAATAGCTCACCTTTCCTCATCACTCTCGGTACAGTGTGTATGGTCACACCCATTGTTTCATGTTCTCTGTGTATATAAAATCTCCCCACTGTATTTTCCACTGAATGCATCCGATGAAGTGAGCTGTAGCTCACGGAAGCTTATGCTCTAATAAGTTTGTTAGTCTCTAAGGTGCCACAAGTCCTCCTTTTCTTTTTATGGATACAGACTAACATGGCTGCTATTCTGAAACCTGTCTAAATGGGGGTGTGAGGCTGAAGTGAGGGTTTGCTGAGAGTATGCTCCCTTGCAGTCCCTCCGTTTCCAGAGCCCTCTGCACCAAACCCGACAGATAGCTCCAGCATGGGCTGGAGCACAGTGGAGCCAGTTCAGCGCCCAGTCCAGTGCCACTCCTGGGGCCTTCTGAGCTGGAGCCTAGAGAGTTCTCTGAGCCCTCAGTGCAAGGCTAGCTTCTCTCTGGAACCCCAATAGCTGTGTGAAGTGCTGCTCATCCCCCACCAGAGCTCAGCTACTTTGTATGATGCAAGACGTACTGTACATTGCTTTACAGTAAAACCCCTCCAGGCCTGGGAGCTCAGTGCTGAGAACAAAGTTCCTGCGCTCCCCAGTGGAGGAACAAGGCAAAGGAAGTGGGGGAAAGTTCATGTTTACACTCACATCCCTGCAGTTCCTCTTGAACTTGTGCTTATGGCAGCTGCACAAGAATCCAAGCTCCAGTTCGCCAAACCCAAAGGAGGGGGCTGTCTTCATTTAGACATATTTTTTTTGTCCCTCAGCTCAAGGGAACAAAGACAATATGTTTCAAAGCTGAATGCAAAGGGCACTGTCCCAGCTTCCCCCAGGCAGCTACATTAGGAACAGACCTCACTTTGTTTGGGGAGGTGCTAGGAAAGGGGCTCTTGCCACCTGTTGCAGGCAGACAAAGAGCTGTTTGATTTTGTGGCTGTTCCTTGATGCTCTGCAAAGCTGGGTAAAGTCCCTGCATGTCCTGACACCTTCCTGTCCTTTCGACTCAGGTTTTATAACTGGATTCTTCTTAGGCCTGTTGATTGCTCCCAGTGGACTTTTACCAGTTCTGTTGAAATGGTGATTTGCTGGCAGTTACAGTAAAGCCGAGGCCAAAGTCCAGGCATCTGGGGAGAGGAGGAGCAGAACTTCTCTTTGTTTACAATTAGTCTTGCTGATGCTTTGCAGGGAACAGTCAGAGCCTCTGGCCAGTGGCCTTAGTGGCAGCTGTCGGTTGGTGACTTCCCACGGGCCCTGGCAGGGCAGCCCTCTCCGTGTCTGAGCCAGTCCTGGCCTGCAACTGGGAGTCCCACCAGGGTTGTGCCTGGTCCCACACTTCCCCCTATTCATTGCTTATGGGGGCATTGGTCTTATGAGGGGCTCTGGGCAAAAGGGTCACTGTATGCTCATGGTCTCTGCTCCACACCTGCTGTTGTGTCAGTCAACAAGCCATGCACTAGGCCATCCGGCAGCACGTCTTCCTAATGCTGTGCGTAGCTGGCATGACTACAGTCCCATCTGAGAGCTAGATGGAACTTGCAAGCAGTTTGTGCATTAGTGGTAGTCTGGGTGAGTTAGAACAATATTCTGCAGCTATTGCCCTCTGCAAGGGTGGGGTGGGGGGGAAAGGAGCATTACCCCTTCCTACGATCTACCCTCATTAGAGATAATGTCCGGAAGCCGCACCATGCTGCTACCTGTTTGCCCCTGGTCTGCAGACTCTGCATAGCTCATGTGACCTGTCTCACCAGCTCCTCCTCCTGGGTTACACACTTGGCCCTGTTCTCTGGTTGGCTGTAGGTGTCTATTTACCTGGGCTCTTTGAGTCCTGTAGTAACTTCTGTACAAAATGAAACAAGCCCAAGGGCCTGGAGATAAATGCCTTGGAAAATTTTAGGGCTTCATTTTTTATTACTTCTTTTATTGCTGTAGTACCGAAAAGCCCTAATCATGGACCAGACCCCATTGTGCTAGGTGCTGTACAAACCATCTCTAGCTGTAGCATTCAAAGTGGTGATTAAGCTGGGCTCATTTGTAGAAGTGTGTAGCTGCTAGGATTGTGGTGTGAACAAAACTGTTTGAGAGCAGCATGCTGAGACAGCTTCTTCTAAATTCCCCCTCTGTCTTTTTGCAGAGCTCCCGCTGGATTGCCAGCAGCTCTTCCTGGCAGGGGAGAGAAGCAGTGGTGTGTTTCAGATCCAGCCCTTTGGATCTCAGCCTTTCAAAGTCTACTGTGACATGACTGCTGGTAAGTGAGGGGAGCACCCTGGGCCATTCTGGGTTCTGCAAACTGTTCTTGGAAATAACAGAACTGAAATAAATGAACAATCTCTTCCATCCGCAGAAGGTGGCTGGACGGTGATTCAGAGGCGTCTGGATGGCTCCATGGACTTCGACCAGCTTTGGGAAGCCTACAGGAATGGCTTTGGAGACCTTAGCGGTAAGCAGATGATGGAAGACTTTTATTCTTTTTATTTTAGCTTTTCCAGATCAGCAAGCAAATTCCATGCCCACGCTACCCCGCCCTCCCAGAGATGGACCAAAGATCTTCACCCAGCAGAATACCCAGCTGGACGAGTGGGCACAGCTGGCTGAGAAGGGATTGAGGAAGTTGGGCCAAAATTGGAGGATTGGGTCAAAAGAAATCTGATGAGGTTCAACAAGGACAAGTGCAGAGTCCTGCACTTAGGACGGAAGAATCCAATGCACCGCTACAGACTAGGAACCGAATGGCTAGGCAGCCTAGGGGTTACAGTGGACGAGAAGCTGGATATGAGTCAACAGTGTGCCCTTGTTGCCAAGAAAGCCAATGGCATTTTGGGATGTATATGTAGGGGCATTGCCAGCAGATCGAGGGACGTGATCGTTCCCCTCTATTCGACATTGGTGAGGCCTCATCTGGAGAACTGTGTCCAGTTTTGGGCCCCACACTACAAGAAGGATATGGAAAAATTGGAAAGAGTCCAGCGAAGGGCAACAAAAATGATTAGGGGACTGGAACACATGACTTATGAGGAGAGGCTGAGGGAACTGGGATTGTTTAGTCTGCAGAAGAGAAGAATGAGGGGGGATTTGATAGCTGCTTTCAACTACCTGAAAGGGGGTTCCAAAGAGGATGGATCTAGACTGTTCTCAGTGGGAGCTGATGACAGAACGAGGAGCAATGGTCTCAAGTTGCAGTGGGGGAAGTTTAGGTTGGATATTAGGAAAAACTTTTTCACTAGGAGGGTGGTGAAACACTGGAATGCGTTACCTAGGGAGGTGGTGGAATCTCCTTCCTTGGAAGTTTTTAAGATCAGGCTTGACAAAGCCCTGGCTGGGATGGTTTAGTTGGGGAAGGTCCTGCTTTGAGCAGGGGGTTGGACTAGAACCTCCTGAGGTCCCTTCCAACCCTGATAGTCTATGAAGTTCACCACACAAGGGTGCATGCACCCACTGACCTCCTAGGCACATTGTGGACACCAGAGAATCTGGAGTGATTCTAGCGCTGCATGCTAACATCTTCCTTGATTTGCATAGCGCTTGTGTGTGATGCCAACTCATGCAAAGTTCCTTGTTTCAGGTGATTTCTGGTTGGGCCTGGAGAAAATATACCACATTGTCCAAGAGGGAAGGTACAATCTTTCAATTGAGCTGCAAGACTGGGAAGGAAACTCTCAGCTTATTCAGTTCCTATTCAGCCTGGGTGGAGAGAACACCGCCTACACACTCAGTCTCCTTGGACCTGTGTCAGGAGAGCTGGAAAATGCTCTTGGGGACTTCAGACAGCTGCCCTTCTCCACTCGAGATCAGGACAATGATTTCAAAGCTGACACTAATTGTGCCAAGCACCTGTCAGGTTAGTACTGGCAAAGGCAAGGTGCTATGTTCCTAAGCAAGAGTCTTTTGTGGGGGGGGGATAGCTCAGTGGTTTGAGCAGTGGCCTGTTAAAGTCAGGGTTGTGAGTTCAATCCTTGAGGGGGCCATTTAGGGATCTGGGGCCGAAAAAGGAGGGTGGGGGGGACAGTACTTGGTCTGGCCCTGCTTTGAGCAGGGGTTGGACTAGATGACCTCCTGAGGTCCCTTCCAACCTTGATATTCTATGATTCTTTCTCTTGGTGGGTAGGTCTTCCTCCATCTGCCCCAAGCTGCTTGAAGCCTAGCTCTCCTTTTCCAGTGTAAGACCCTCCTTGTTTCGGCGCAATGTGAACTGAACTCTGCTTTCGACAGCTTGGGGCAGATGGCACTGGTGAGAAACGGCCATTTGGGTATTTTGACTCTGACCTTGTCGCCTGCCTCGCCATCCTCCTCCTCCATGGGGATGGGACCATGAGCTCCACAGAGGGAGCTGGGCGAGCAACTCTAATCAAACCTGAAACCAGGTGACGTTCTCATGGTTCCAGGTTCTGTTACAAAGTCATAACTTGGCCCAGCTTGTTCCCAGTGACTCAAACTATCCAAGCAAAGGAGGAGGCCAGTTCGTGGACTTAACACGCGAATTCACCTATGTCTGAATGTTTGGCTTGTTTGAACTTTAACCTGAATACAGATGAAACAGACGACCCGTGTGAACCAAAACGGTGGCATTTCCCACAAGGCTAGCTCTGCTAGCGGTGTAACGCACCTACCCTATCCATCCAGGAGTCTGCTCCTGTCTCCTGGGGCCACACCCCCCGCTCTCCCCCCGGTTACTTCCTGCACTCCCATCCCGACCCTTGCTCACCTCCGTTCCACCTATTCCCCTGAACACGCTGCCTCTCCCTCGCCTGAGAGGGATGGGGGAGAAGCAGAGCTGCCACGTGTTCAGGGGAGCGGGCGGAGCAGAGGTGAGCTAGGGCAGGGGGTTGGGGAGGGGGGAATGTGGCATGCCCGGGGGAGGAGGCGGGGCCAGGGATTTGGGGAAGGGGCGGAGCCAGGGGCGGGTGGACGCCAAAAAAAAGCTGGGGTGGCCAAAAATTTTTTTGCTTGGGGCCGCAAAAATCCTAGAATCGGCCCTGCCTGCACATACGCCCCCCTCCTCCCTCCATGCTGGGTGTCACTGGGCAAGTTGCTGCAATTCAGCCTGCATTCCCTAACTGCAAAACGGAACTAATAACGTGTCCTATTGCATCAATGGATCTGCCCTACCACCTAGGGCTCCGTATGACTGGTATGGGGCTATAAAGTATTTGCATTAATCTGGCCTCTTTGATGGCCATGCAGGCCTAGCTGCCTGCATGGCTTGATCTCCTTCAGACCTGGAAGTAGTGTTGGAGTTCCCGGGAGCATGGGACCCTCTGAAACACATGTCATGTACACACTTCAGGTCTCTTAACTTTCCAAAGCTCAGCAGGGGCAGACTGTGCTTCGAAGGGAGGGTGAAGCAATAGCTCTGAATCTGGGGTGATTTTCTTGTCCTGTTATGGGACTTTTTAGCTGTGAGAATTCCCATTGGCTGAAATCTGCCTCTTCCTTCCTTCTAGGAGGCTGGTGGTTCAGCACCTGTGGCCATGCTAACCTCAACGGAAAGTACTTCCGCTCCATCCCCCGCCAGAGGCATGAGCGGAAACAGGGCATCTTCTGGAAGACATGGAAAGGGAGGTATTACCCGCTGAAATCTACCACCCTGAAAATTCAACCCACAGAGCTGGAACAATCCTAACCTAACTGCCACTTGAAAGACTAAAAGGAGTGCAGATTTGCAGCTCTGTAACTTGGTGTTTACAGAAACCAGAAATGCAACCCTCAGTGACAGTTCAGAGAGGAACCTTTCCTCACATTAGCAGCTCTTTAGCTGGCAGAGTCTAGCATGGAGCAATGCAGCAACAGGCTCTTCCTGTAGGTATAACCACTTAGTGTTACCGGGGTCCAATGAACTCAAAGGATGGGAGCTCCCAGAATGGGCGAGTAGCCCTGAACAGGGAGAAGGGTTACTGTGGAATGCACAAGCTGGGGGAGCAGTCACAGACCAGTGCTGCTGCTGTCCGAGTCAATGATGTACAAAGCTTTGTCCTAAGTCTTAGTTGATCAGCAAGTTACCTTTGCTGTTAAAGCCACTGTGCTTTCAAGGGGCTCGCTTGGTCCCAGCACTGAAGCTGGGGAGAGGTGAGGTGAATAGGGTCCTCTTATAACCTAGATAGAACAGCTGTACTCTGGGCCCATGTGCCACCTTACTCCTCTCCTCTCACAGGGATTTCCAACTGGAGGAGGTTCACAAAGCCCCCATGAGCCAAGAGGCTGCTAACACTGTCAGGCTTTTCTTCTAGGATAGCTCCCTGCTGGGCTCTGAGGTTTGGAGCCGTGGTCAAGTGCTGCTGCCAAAACCCATCCCATTCCCCCCAGAACAGCTGACTAGAGACCCTCCTCTTCTGCCCCACCTCCAGCCATGGCAGGTCAGTTACACGCAGCAGCAAATATAACTCATGTCTGACACCTTGCTTCTCATGACCTCTGCCCAGCTGCCCCCCTCTCTCCTCAGTTACTTAAACCCCATTTGACTGTTTTCCTCCAAGGGGAGGGTTCCGGGGGCCCCTCTTGAGGAGCAGGGACTGAGGCCCATCTAGCTTTCTTCATCCTCAAAGATTACATGCAACTCCTCCTTCCTGGCCTCCCCACCTGGGAAGAACAGTTTCAGGATTTCACCCAGTAATTCCCCCAATCGCCTGTTACCAGGAGACCAGACTAGATCATAGATGTCTGTTTTGGCTCTGTGAATCCTGAGCTTCAGAGAGAGCCTACCAGTGCTGCTCCGAGTCAGCTAGAACAGCTGCTAGAGTGGCATGAGGGACAGTCTGCCCTTGGGCATGGGCCCAACCCCGCCTCTCCACCCTGAATTCCCAGCGAGGGCTGTGCATCTCTTCCTTCACCTTATCCTGGAGGTTTAGTTTCTTGAAAGATTCCAAAATCCCAGTGTGGACTAGACCCTGTCCCCTGGCTGTGACCTGAAATTGAAACACTCTCTCTGAAAGGTGAGGTCCAGTAGAGTTCACTCAAGATGCTGGGAGCAGCATCAATCGCACGTGGTGTCTGCCCCTAAACACTGCACAGATTATTCTGGTATCTTTAGCAACTGGATTTGAGGATTTCCCAGCGTATCTTAGAGGCGGGGAGCAGGTGTGGTGGGGTGCGTCTGATCTTTGGGGAGACCCTGGGTAAAGTGGTGATCACTGAAAAACTGTTACAGGCCAAGTTTCCCTCTTGGGTGTTCCCAAGTATCCTGCCCTATTTGAGTCATATTGACTGACTTGCTAGAGCTCTTAGCTGCTGAATACTGTAAATAGTCATTTGTAGAATGCTGGATCTTTTTAATGAATTTTCTGTTTAATTTGCTTCTGTATTTAAATGCAGCGTTAATAACAGTGTGGTCTAATTTATAAATGTTGGGTTTGAAAAAAATTGAGTAGTTTGTCTGTTTTCAGCTCTTAACCTTTTTATACTAAAATCTGACTTTCTGCAGATGTTGTCGTTCAATAAAACCCACCAACCTGATCAATCTCGCACATGTGTTCAGAGTTCTGCTCTAGGACTACTAAGGAGGTGAGGGAGGCCACCTGGTGCACTGCTATGTAAGGGACTCACCTCTTGGTCCCAACTATGCTAGGTCAGTTCTGGTGTTCACATGTTAAAGGACGTCTGGCAAAACTGGGGAGGGCTCAGAAAAGCTACGAGAATGACAAGGTCTGGAAAACAGGTCTTAGTAAAACTAAGGAAGCTCAATCTGTTTAGCTTATTGGAGAGAACATGACGTGCCAATGCAATCCCCCATAATCACCTATGCAGGGAGGAGATCTCTCATATCAGAGGGCTGTTTCTTCTAGCAGCCAATGGAAAAATAAGATCAAATGGCCAGAAGCTGAAGCTAGACAAATTGAAATGGTCAAACTTGAACGTTGCTTCCAGTGGAGCAGCTTTTCAAGAGCTGTGTTGGATTCTCCGTCACTTGGTGTCTCAGGCATCCAGTCTCTAGTTAAAAGAATAAACTCTTAAGTCAACAAATGCTTGGACTCTGCACCGGAATTGCTGCTTGAAGTTCTCTACTGGCCTGGAAGTGCTCATGCAACATATCCACGCCCCCTTGTGTTCTGAAATAATACGTTGGTGGATAGATACGGGGGGGGGGCGGATGGTGTTGGTTTCATTCAAAACTAAATTAGTCCCAGGGTGTGTGAAGACGTTAGAGACCCTCTGTGCTATGTTCACTGAAGTAAGATGCTCCTACGAATAAAGAGCAGTGAAAGGATTTTCTGTTCATTTCTGGATTTTCATTTTGTGGCAGTTGGAATAAATTTTCCAGCTTTACTCTCCAGTGATACTCAACCTTTATTTCCAGCACCAGCCAGAAATCGTTCCCGTTGTGAGCTACTGCCTGGCACAGGGGCCCTAATGTGCAGAAACTGGCTTTCTGCAAGACTCCAGCCAAAAGAGCAAAGCTAGCAGACAGTCCAACCTTTCACAAAAGACTAGCACTGGGACGCTTGCAAGCTAGCTAAAAGAGCTGACCCTGACCAGCTGGAGAACTATCTGCTGTTCTCACTTATTCCTTGGTCCTGATCTACCCTATGGTGCAATTCCACCTCTTGCTGTGAGGGATGAGACCCCCCAAGGCAGAGACTAATCACAAATTAAGTGTGTTACTGGGCCTTCCCAGCCAGGTGCGGATCGTTCTCTGGGAAATTCCACTATTGTGACATACATTAACAAGGAAGGGGAAGTACCTGGACTCTTAACTAGAATTCCCTCTGAATCCCTCATCTATTTTCCAATGCACACTTTGAATTCTGATTTTAGTTTGATCTTCAAGTCCAAATGAAAGATGAGGGCTCCCTCTGGTGATGAGAGAAAGACACTACATGCAGTGCTACTGAGGAACGGGCCATTTCAAATATTCCTGATATTCCAAATATTCACAACCATGGATATGAAATGCCCCCTTCCCAGGAAACAGGGCAGCACCAAGTTGATATCTGATGCTGTGGCCTTATAACAATTAATTTAAGAAAGCATTTATGTAGCAGCTTCCATCTAAGGACTGCAGCGCAAGTCATGCAGCACGAGAGTGTTCTGAATTCTAGTGAACCGCTTCCCCCGTGGGGCACAAAGCTCCGCAGCCTTGCTGGAAAGAGTGGCTTGTTTTCCCACCCCCCCACCTGTGAACAAACTACTCTTCCCTCAGAATAGGTTCTCTGCCTTGGATAGAGAAGTGTTCATCTGACTGACAGCTGTGCTTCAAAACCCCCCAAGAATTTAAAGGTGGTAACAGAATCTAGATCCAGGCTTTAAAATGAGTAATAGGGTGTAGCTGAAAATCAGTTCTCCTTCACGCCCCTGCCATGAGTTTGGTTCAGGTGTCTACATGGCCCCTGGTTGTAGAGCAATGCATGGGCTGTTCTATGCTAGAGAGGTGGAGCATGTCACAAGGGGAGGTGACCATACAGAGTCCTCAGGGACAGAAGCCTCA
The DNA here is from genome assembly GCF_965152235.1 of Eretmochelys imbricata. NCBI lineage: Eukaryota > Metazoa > Chordata > Testudines > Cheloniidae > Eretmochelys > Eretmochelys imbricata. Next base: position 3,202,025 of record NC_135596.1, read on the forward strand.
ATGAGTCCTGAGGGGTGCAGTGAGAGGTGGGTAGATGGGAGTGATGTGGGGCTAATAATACAAACTGTGCAGGCCAAGAACTCTGTGGCCCTCAGAGTCAAGGCTGGCTGGAGTCAATAGGCTGGCCTCGAGGCAGTGGTCACAGACAGATCAAGTGTGACACTGGCGGGGTGAATCACTCATGTTTTAAGCCCCTCCAGAGCAGTATCACCCACCGCAGAGGTTTCCATATACTAGTTCAAGCTAGGCTTCCAGACACTAGGAAAACAAAGAAAGGGCTTTAGGCTTAAATAAATGGCATTTAAACTGACTCAGGGTCTTCTTGCTAGTACAGCTAACAGACAGGATCTTCTGCCCAAGGGGGCCCCATAAGATTTTGGCCTACCAGGGCCCTGTGATGGGTGACTTCTGGTAAGCTCTAAGCATGCATATAGGAACTTTCAACTACGTGAAAGGGGGTTCCAAAGAGGATGGATCTAGACTGTTCTCAGTGGTAGCAGATGACAGAAGGAGTAATGGTCTCAAGTTGCAGTGGGGGAGGTTTAGTTTGGAGATTAGGAAAAACTTTTTCACTGGGAGGGTGGTGAAGCACTGGAATGGGTTATCGAGGGAGGTGGTGGAATCTCCATCCTTAGAGATTTTTAAGGCCTGGCTTGACAAAGCCCAGGCTGGGATGATTTAGTTGGTTTTAGTCCTGCTTTGAGCAGGGGCTTGAACTAGATGACCTCCTGAGGTCTCTTCCAACCCGGATCTTCTATGGTTCTATTGTTTTTATGTTTCCTTTGCAATGCTTTTACCTTAGGACTCCATGTGCTTGCTCAGACAGAGCTGGGAGGTACCTTGTACCTGCTGGCAATACACTGTTCATCGCCTTTGGAGAGAGAGCAAAGCGCAGGTGCTACCTTTAGGCATGCTGGCTTGCTGGGGATATCACAGTGTAAGGCAGGAAGATGGGCAGCCTTAAAACACTGATCAGAAGGGAGAGAGAGACACACAGGTCTCCACCCAAGAGAAATAACAGCTGGGGGCCAGAAACCTTAGGTAGGTGCCCTTGAGGCTCCACAGAGAGCGAAATACGGGTGCAGTTACCCTGAAACTATGACAGGAACTAAACTGCTAGATCCATCCTCAAAAATCATGTTTGAGGGCAGGAGGTTTCTTCTCCCAGTTTAGACAGGATATGAGAGGGAAGAAGTGCTGTTAGGGGCTATGTTTGCTTGGTCCTTGGGGAGGGGAGGCAGATGTACAGCAAATGGGTGAATTCATCATTGTGTTTCCTTATTTCCCTCTTAAATGGTACCCCACTTGTGTCTCAGTCCAGCTGACTACTTTTACATCTCCCATTAACAAAATGCCTCCTCACCTTGCAGCTTCTGAGTCCCTGGGATGGAGGTGCCAGACACTTCCTCCCATTGGCTTCACCTTCACGCCAAACAGTCATTTGTTATTTACAGAACTGTCGCTTCCTTCACACGGCAGCCCTTCCCCGGGGCTCGTGCTGACACAGAGGTTGTACGGAGGTCCACAGTGAGAAGATTAACAAGCAGGTGGTGATACTCCTGGCTAGCAAGCCTGACTTTAGGATTTTTGAGTCCCCATCAGAGTTGTTCTTGGAAGTTGGCATTTCCTCAACACCTGTTCTTCACCCACAGCAAATCCCCCCGGTCTCTTCTCTCTTGTTTCCTTCCACCCTGCACTGGCAATGGTTAAGAAAAAGCTTGCAGGACACTGGGCAAAGAACACACACAGCTGCAGACCGTACATCCCCACACTAAAATTGTGAGCTACCTGTGAATCCAGGTGTTAGTCTGTATCTGCAAAAAGAACAGGAGTACTTGATTCAATGGCTGGGTTATTAGACATATTGAATCTATTTCCCCATGTTAAGTACCCTCACAGCTTCTTGTCAACTGTCTAAATGGGCCATCTTGATTGTCACTACAAAAGCTTTTTTCTCCTGCTGATAATAGCTCATCTTAATTAATTAGCCTCTTACTCCACCTTTTCATGTCATCTGTATGTATATATATATATATATATACACACACATCTTCCTATACGTTCCATTCTGTGCATCCGATGAAGTGAGCTGTAGCCCACAAAAGCTCATGCTCAAATAAATGTGTTAGTCTCTAAGGTGCCACAAGTCCTCCTGTTCTTTCTGTGAATGCAGCACTCCCTGAGCTGTAGAGCAGCCCAGATCCTGCGCTGTTCTGTGGCTGTTTTACACGACGCCAGTGATGCAATATGTCCCCAAAGCCAGCATGGTCAGCCACAGGAAAACCACTCAAGTGGAGCCCCGAGCAGTGGCAGAGCCACTGGGCCGCTGGGGCCTGTGCCCAGGGGCCCCGGCCAACCGCAGGGCTCTGGAAAAAGTCTGCCGCCAGCAGCAGAAGCCTGGAGCCCTGGCTGCCGGGTGGGTGGGCAGAGGAAGCCCTCCTCGGTAGCAACACCGGGGGGGGAGGGGGCATGTCGTGGGAAGCCCCCAACCCCGCCTCCGGCAGAAGTCACAGGATGGGGGAACCCCCCCTCCAGCTTCCCAGCCCCCCCATCCCCAGCAGAAGTGCGGGCGGAGGCAGGGCGAGAGAAGCCCCAGTGCCCCAACCCTGGTCCCCCACAGAAGCACGGGGAATGGTGAGGGGAGCCCAGGAGCTGGACCCCTGCTGCAGCCCTGGGACTGGAGGAGCTCTCATGCCCTGCTACGGACCTGGGGCTGTGGCATGGGGACAGAGCATCTCTGGTCCTGGGGGCTGCGGGGGGGGAGCCAAATGGAGGGGACCCTGGGTGGAACAGGGGCAATATCCCTGAGGAAAGGGCAGAAAGGGGTGGGGCTGTGGGCAGGGCCACAGGCAGAAGGGGCGGAACCGGGGCAGGGCCGCAGTCGGAACAGGTGGGGAGGGGGCCCCATGAAACCTTAATCTGTCTCTGGCCCTGAGAACATGTAGCCAGAGCAAAGGCTGTGTGGCCAGGATACCTCTACACTCTGCTGATCCCTGGTTGCCATGTGATCTCTTTGAAGACATTGGCAGCTGGCACAAATCAAAGTAACCTTCAGACAGCTCTAATTTACACCAAGAAACCAGCCTAGATCACAACCCGCTTTGTATCTCCCGCTCCAGAGTTGCGTTGCCTGCTCCTCAGCTGCAGCTGACTATCTGGTCCATTACCTTCATGCACACATCGGTGTGAATCAGGTCATGTACACAGCTGGACAAAGCATGCATCACTTACTTTGAAACTCACTCACTTGAAAACCATTCTTAATTGGTGCCCTAAACTAAGTTTAACTCTACTAGAACATTGATTCCATTTTTCATGCTTTGTGTGTATATAAAAAGATCTTCTACACTTTCCACAGCATGCATCCGATGAAGTGGGCTGTAGCTCACAAAAGCTTCTGCTCAAATAAATTGGTGAGTCTCTAAGGTGCCACAAGTACTCCTTTTCTTTCATCACTTACTGGTTTTCCAAGAGCAGAGTAGTGTCCATCTTGACAGCAAAGCATTCATTCAAGGAGCCATCCCCACCTATCTGTGAGAAGCAGCAATGGCTGCTCTCCTTCCTGGTACTCCTGTGAGACTGCTCCTCTGACCACATCTGAGGAGATCTCTGCAGGAAGGAGAAGGGATTCCTGAAGGAAGGTAACTCACTGGAACGGAGAGAGCCTTGTTGAGGTGTAAGAGGGAGGCAAAAGCCATACGTACACCTCCCTAAGCACCACGCCTTTTTGTACATCACTCCTCCTTGATCAGATGGTGACATGCTCAGTGGCACCATTGGTGGGCTGTGTTCTATGCTGTCGGCCAATCACCAAATACTGAGGCTTGTATTCCCACGTTCTCTGCCTAAGGCCCCCCAGCTTATCAATTACTAAAGTCAAAGGGTCATCAGGAAAATATTATTCTGGAAAAAGGCAGCATGTGTTCTCTGAGAAGAAGACAATCCCTGGAGTACATCTATACTGTTAATGCTGAGTCCCTCCTATTATCTTTCTCTTCCATGTCCTGGGCTCCCCTCCCATGACCTTCATGCCCATCTTTCTGCACAGGAGTGACTGCATCATGTTAGCAGCAGCATCTCTCCCAGAAAAGAAGAACTCCCTGCCATGAGTCATCCTCAGACGGCTCTTCCTCTACAGCTACCCGACCTCTTCTGCACCATCCTGTGACTGAGCCACATCCTCTACGCTCATTAGGGACCCCAATCCATGGCTGCTTAGTTTTCCCAGTCAAAGCATGGACAATAGCCTGGTGCTACCTGTCACAGAGTTCACTCACTGCTAGGGCACCTCCTGGCTGCTCTGGGGATTAGTTCCTTCCAGGTCCTATGCCCCCTTCTGTCACTCGTTCCTGTGCACTGACACCCATCTCTCTCTCTCTGTGACTCAGGGTGCTCTCTCTTCGTGACTTGGCCCTCTGTGCAGGAGACTGTGTGCTCTCCCCTTCTGGGGGTTATCAAAGTCTCTCCATCCAAAATGGCAGTCTTCTTCCTGACTGTCTAGACTGTGTCACTTCCCCAATGGCTGGTAGGGAAATCTGGGCCTGTCTCTTCTCCAGGTTCCAGCTCAGGGACCCTCTAATCAGCAGCCAAGGTCTGCAGTGTCCCACCTTGATGCCATTTCACTGAGCCTTTTCCCCCCCTTCTGGATAAACCCTTCCCTAGGGCCCAGGTTCCCTGGGGGTTTCTGTTCTCGCTCTGGGTTTCCTTCCTCCCCTCTTTAACATCCTAAGAGTGGATGCTGGCTCCCTCACTACAGCCTTTTCTGCTGCCAGCTTCCTGGCTTTATACCAGCCATGCCTGTTCCTTCTCAGCTGGGGTTACTTAGGCCACCTAATTCCCCTCAGGTGTGGCCTATCCATTTAATTGGCCCCTTCTCAGCCTCATTAACACTTCCTAGGCTAATGTGGGGTGAACACCCCAGCACACTACCATGCAGTAGACTGCTGTAAGCTGCCACGGGCACAAGTGCCCAGGGAATAGGGGTTAGCAGAGTGGGAAAATGTGAGGGGTAGGAAACTGTAGAAGATAAGAGAAAACATGTTCAGCCACAGCATCAGGGGCTCGTTCACCTGCACATCCACCAATGTGATCTCTGCCATCATGCGCCAGCAATGCCCCTCTGCCATGTACATTGGCCAAACCGGACAGTCTCTACGCAAAACAATAAATGGACACAAATCTGACATCAGGAATTGTAACATTCAAAAAACAATAGGAGAGCACTTCAGTCTCCCTGGACACTCAATAACAGACTTAAAAGTGGCCATTCTTCAACAAAAAGAAAAACTTCAAAAACAGCCTTCAACAAGAAACTGCAGAACTGGAATTAATTTGCAAACTTGACACCATCAAATTAGGCCTGAATAAAGACTGGGAATGGCTGGGTCACTATAAAAAATAATTTTCCCTCTGTTGATACTCACACTTCCTTGTCAACTGTTGAGAATGGGCCACATCTACAATGATTGAATTGGCCTCATTAGCACTACAAAAAGTAATTTCCCCTCTATATTCACCCCTTCTGGTCAACTGTTGGAAATGGGCCACATCCACCCTAATTGAATTGTCCTCTTTAGCCCTGACCCCTGCACTTGGTAAGGAAACTCTCATCTTTTCATGTGCTGTGTATTTATACCTAACTACTGTATTTTTCACTCCATGCATCTGATGAAGTGGGTTTTAGCCCACGAAAGCATATGCCCAAATAAATGTGTTAGTCTCTAAGGTGCCACAAGGACTCCCCATTGTTTCAGCCTCACTGAAGCTATCAAAATGCATCCTGTCTGATTTTGCAGAGCTCTCTGGGAAGCAATGGGACCTGTGGATAGATGTACAGTAGACCCCATGTCTACAAGATTAGGAAGGCATCAGACAGGGCACCTGGGCTCACGCCCCCCCAGAACAGAAGATCTTGTTGTTTTGTGTTGCAAACAGGTCCACTCAAGAATAATCTCTGTCCAAAAAGACATTCTGGAGGATGGAGTCTTTGATTTCCCACTTGTGGTCTGAAGAAAAGCGTCTGCTCAAATGGTCTGCTATGCTGTTTTGCAGACAAGGTAAGAGTACCGCAGAGAGTGAGATCTGGTGCTTGATGCACCAGATCCAGAGCCTGACTGCTTCTTGACAGAAAGGGGAGGATTTTGCCCATCCACTTTGTCAGGGTTCCCTCCGCACTCTGAACTCTAGGATACAGATGTGGGGACCTGCATGAAAGACCCCCTAAACTTATTTCTACCAGCTTAGGTTAAAACTTCCCCAAGGCACAAATTCTTTGCCCTTGGAGGGTACGCTGCCACCAACAAGTGATTTAACAAAGAATCAGGGAAAGGACCACTTGGAGTTCCTATTCCCCCAAAATATCCCCCCAAGCCCTTACATCCCCTTTCCTGGGGAGGCTTGAGAATAATATCCTAACCAATTGATTACATAGTGATCACAGACCCAAACCCCTGGGTCTTAGAGAAATCAGTCAGGTTCTTAAAAGAAGGATTTTATTAAAAAAAAAAAGTAAAAATCACCTCTGTAAAATCAGGATGGAAAATAACTTTACAGGGTAACAAAGATTCAAAAACACAGCAGAACTTCCTCTAGGCTTAGTTTCAAAGTCCCTCCCTCCAGCAAAGGAAAAATTCACAAGCAGAACAAAAGATAATCTAACAAGCCTTGCCTGGCTTTTATAGGAGAAGGAGTTTTCTGACCTCATGCTTCTCTGCTTCCCAAGAGAACACATACAACAAAGCCTTCCCCTCCTCCCCTTTCCCCAAGATTTGACAGTATCTTCTTTCCCCATTGGTCCTTTTGGTCAGGTGCCACCCAGGTCATTTGAGCTTCTTAACCCCTTACCGGTAAGGAGGAATTCTAGGCTACCCTTAGCTGTATGGTTATGACACACTTGTCAATGTAAAATATGGTCATTGTATTGTCTGTCATTATCTGTACAGACTGCCCAGACTGACCCACAAGCTTTTGTGGGCTGTTCTGAAGTCTAAGAGGCTGAAGTGTGTTTGTGCTTCTCAAGGCATCCACGGGCCTGCACCTGCATACCATCTATTTGTGCTCTCCGTCCCAAAAGTGAGGCACCCGTCTTCTTAATTTTGAATGGGAGGAGAGGTGTAAAGGGAACTTCTCTGCAGGCTTTGTAGAGTCCTTCCACCATTTCAGGTTGACAGAACTAGTGAAGGCATACATCCTGGCCATATCCAGATGATATTTGATGGGTGTATACCAATCTCAGCCAGACTTGCATGCATTGGAGTCATAGTCTGCCATGAGACGTCTTGAAGCTACACAAAGCCATGTGTCTGAAATGAGTGAAGACACTGTGGTGTCTGGATGCTTGAATAATAGGAATATAGCAGTAGGAATATACTACTAACCAACTGACCGGGATGATGACCAGCAGTTGTGAAATGCTTAGGGAGATTAAAGAGGCTACAAAAACAGAAAACCAAATAATAACAGGATTTCAACTATCCCCATGTTGACCTGATACATGTCATCTCAGGATGGGATGCAGAGATTAAATTTCTAGACACAATTAATGGCTGTTTCTTGGAGCAGTTGGTCCTGGAACTAGGCAATTCTTGATTTAGTCCTAAGTGGCGCACAGGATCTGGTCCAAGAGGTGAATATAGCGAAACCACTCAGTAATAGCAACCTTAATGTAATTAAATTTAACATCCCTGTAGGGGGGGAAAATACCAAAGACACCCACCACAGTGGCATTTAACTTAAAAAAGGAGAATTACACAAAAATGAGGAAGTCAAATCATGGACTTGTTTGAATCTAAAATTGCTCCGATGAATTTGATTCTCTGGATGGGAGTCAGATAGGCTTTTGAACACTGACTTTCAGATGCAGGTTCTGGAACAAGTTGAGTGTGTAACTAATGGCTTCTGAGACGTGTTGAGGAGATTGTCTCTGTACCAGTCAAACATCCAGGTAAGGATACACTAAAATATTCCTCCTTCTTAAATGTGCTGCCATGACTGCTAGCACTGTGGTAAATACTCTTGGTGTGTTCAATAGACCAAAGGGTAACATTCATAAGAACATCAGAATGGACCTACTGGGTCAGACCAAAGGTCCATCTAGCCCAGTACCCTGTCTTCCAACAGTGGCCAATGCCAGGTGCCCCAGAGAGAATGAACAGAACAGGTAATCACCAAGTGATCCATCCCCTGTAGCTCATTCCCAGCTTCTGGAAAACAGAGGTTATGGACACCATTCCTGCCCATCCTGGCTAATAGCCATTGATGGACCTTTCCTCCATGAATTTATCTAGTTCTTTTTTTAATCCTGTTATGGTCTTGACCTTCACAACATTCTCTAGAAAGGAGTTCCACAGGTTGACTGTGAGTTTTGTGAAGAAATACTTCCTTTTGTTTTAAACCTGCAGCCTATTAATTTCATTTGGTGATCCCAAGTTCTTGTGTTATGAGAAGTAGTAAACACTTCCTTATCTACTTTCTCTATACCACTCATGATTTTATAGACCTCAATCATATCTCCCCTTAGCCGTCTCTTTTCCAAGCTGAAAAATCCCAGTTTTATTAATCTCTCCTCATAAGGAAGCCGTTCCATACCCCTAATAATTTTTGTTGCCCTTTTCTGAACCTTTCCCAATTCCAATCTATCTTTTTTGAGATGGAGTGACCACATCTGCACACAGTATTCCAAATGTGGGTGTACCATGGATTTATATAGAGGCAACACAATATTTTCTAAAAAAAGGAGTTCTTGTGGCACCTTAGAGATTAACAAATTTATTTGAGCATACACTTTCGTGAGCTGTAGCTCACGAAAGCTTATGCTCAAATAAATTTCTTAGTCTCTAAGGTGCCACAAGTCCTCCTTTTCTTTTTGCAAATACAGACTAACACGGCTGCTACTCTGAAATATGGTATTTTCTGTCCTATTATCTATCCCTTGCTTAATTATACCCAGCATTCTGTTCACCTTGTTGACTGCCGCTGCACATTGAGTGGATGTTTTCAGAGAACTATCCACAATGACTCCAAGATCTCTTTCTTGAGTGGTAACAGCTAATTTAGACTCAATCATTTTATATGTATAGTTGGGATTATGCTTTCCAATGTGCATTACTTTGCATTTATCAACATTAAATTTCATCTGCCATTTTGTTGCCCAGTCACCCAGCTTTGAGAGATCCTTCTGTAGCTCTTTGCAGTCTGCCTGGGTCTTAACAATCTTTAGTAATTTTATGTCATCTGCAAATTTTGTCACCGCACTGTTTACCCCTTTTTCCAGATCATTTATGAATATGTTGAATAGGACTGGTCCCAGAACAGACCCCTGGGGGACACCACTATTTACCTCTCTCCATTCTGAAAACTGTTTATACCTACCCTTTGTTTCCTATCTTTTAACCAGTTACCAATCCATGAGTGCACCTTCCCTCTTATCCCGTGGCAGCTTATTTTGAGTAAGAGCCTTTGGTGAGGGACCTTGTCAAAGGCTTTCTGAAAATCTAAGTACACAATATCCACTGGATCCCCTTGGTCCACATGCTTGTTGACCCTCTCAAAGAATTCTAGTAGATTGGTGAGGTATGATTTCCCTTGACTAAAACCATGTTGACTCTTCCTCAACAAATTATGTTCAACTATATGTCTGACAATATTGTTCTTTATTATAGTTTCAACCAGTTTGCACGGTGCTGAAGTCAGGCTTACAGGCCTGTAATTGCCGGGATCACCTCTGGAGCCCTTTTTAAAAATTGGTGTCACATTAGCTATCCTCCAGTCATCAGGTACAGAAGCTGATATAAATGCTACTACAGTTAGTAGTTCTGTAATTTCACATTTGAGTTCCTTCAGAACTCTTGGGTGAATATCATCTGGTCCTGGTGCCTTACTGCTGTTTAATTTATCAATTTGTTCCAAAACCTCCTCTAATGATACCTCAATCTGAGACAGTTCCTCAGATCTGTCACCTAAAAAGATGGCTCAGGTTTGGGAATCTTCCTCACATCCTCAGCCATGAAGACTGATGCAAATAATTCATTTAGTTTCTCCGCAATGGTCTTATCATCCTTGAGTGCTCCTTTAGCATCTCTATCACCCAGTGGCCCCACTGGTTGTTTAGCAGGCTTCCTGCTTCTGATGTACTTTTAAAAAAACTTGCTATTACTTTTTGAGTCTTTCCTCAAATTCTTTTTTAGCCTTCCTAATTGTATTTTACACTTCATTTGTCAGTCTTTATGCTCCTTTCTATTTTCCTCACTAGGATTTAAATTCCACTTTTTAAAGGATGCCTTTTTGCCTCTTTTGCTTTTTTTTAATCAATATTGGTAGTATTTGTGTCCTATTGTGAATCTCATGTACTTCCTGTGTGATAGTATTATTGCTATGTGGAAGCACACCTCCTGAATATCAAGAGATGTTAACCAATCCCCTGGATGCAGAGTAGGAATTATGGAGGTGAGTGTAATGGGTTCCACCGAGGGTGCCACCTGGAACTGGAGTACCACTGAGCCCTCTGACACACTAACCTGGATTCCCTCTCACACTGTGTAGCTGTGACAAGCTGTAGACTCACTCCAGGTCCTACACTTCCTCCAGCATTCACATGGGTAGGGGCACACCCAGCTGCAGTTACATGCAGCCTCTCTGATCACCCACGGCATAAACCAACAATAGAGAGGCTACAGCCAAAATAACCATCAGCTTCCCAACCAAGGACCCCAGAAACTTAGTACCATCCTGCCCTGGTCCAAACTCCAACCAGTATGAATTTATTATCCAGTTCACCTCCCTCTCAATGTGGAGTGGAAATGCAACAAGCCTGTGTTAAACCAAGTTGAGATTTTCCCCAAGACACTTCACTTAAAGGCACAGTGGGTTTAAATTAAAACATAAAACAACTTTATTAACTATAAAAGATAGATTTTAGGTGATTATAAAGGATAGCAAACAGATCAAAGCAGATTACCCAGCAAATAAACAAAAATGCAAACTGAGCTTAACGTACCAGATAGATTGGATATGAATTAGCAGTTTCTCACCCTGAGAGATGGTACAAGCAGGCTTGTAGATTCTTAAGAGACAAGCTGCATTTGCTTTGCAGCTTGGGATCCCCAGGTTTTCATACACAGGCTAGAAATCCCTTTAGCCTGGATCCAGCACTTCCCCCAGTTCGATCTGTGTTCCTCAGGTGTTTCCAGGAGTTTTCTTGTGTGGGGAGTGAAGAACAACAGATGATGTCACTCCCTGCCTTATATCGCTTTAGCATATGGCAGGAGCCCTTTGTTCCAAAACCAGCTCCCAGATCAGTGTGTGGAAAAATACAGACACCCCAAGATAGAATCCAGAGTCATGCGGCCTGGTCACATGCCTTTGCATACCTTGCTGAGTCATAGCAGCCATTATTTACAGGCTGTCTGGAATGTTTACAGGAAGGTTAAGTTCTTCCAGGATCCATTGTCTTTGCTGATGGGCCAACAGCACTATTTGGCCTCTTCACTGTTGTACCTGAAAGACTAGTTGTGGGTTTCACCCAGAGTAACTACATTTTAAATACAGATACATAGTTAATATTTATAACTTTAGATACAAAAATGATACATGCATACAAATAGGATAATAATATTCAGCAAATCATAACTTTTCTGATGACATCTGTGACAGGGTCGGGCCAGATGGCTATAGGAGAGTAATTTTTTTTTGTTTGAATCAAAAGATGTTTTTTTATTTGCATAACACACTTACAAAGTAAAAACAGCAGCATATGCAATGTGTAACATTGCAACCAATCACAATTGTTTTCTCATTAGCTTCAGGGGAGGGAAGTGTTCAAGCTTGCCTGGGCCCAGAGCGGGGGGCTTCCTCGACTCTCGTGGTCTTCCACCCTTCCGAGTTACCTGGTGGCCCAGAGCGAGGGGGCTTCATCGACTCAAGTGGTCTTCCACCCCTTTGAGTTACCTGGCGCCACGCCCGAGTGTCACCAACAATTCCCTCCTCTGAAAGCACCCAACAAGAGGGGCAGGCTGTGGGGTGGACAATCCGGGGGGGACGACGTGCACCCACATGTGAAAGGACCCCTCTAAGGTGGTGGTGTCCGCAGCAGCAATGGCTGGGGCTGGGGTCCCTTACTCTCTCCCCCAATCAAAGGGTCAGACAAAGGGACCCGGATGGGGACACCGAGCAGAGAACCTCGGACAGTGCCCACCGCTCCTCAAAAGCATCAAGGGAGTCAGTGGACGCCGCCCAGAGGAACACTGCCCAGATACATGAACGGACTGAGGATCGGAAAATGGCCCCACAGTCACAGGAAACTGCATCAGCCAACCTCCTCTCTCTGGTTTTATAGATGGCCATTTTAGCCAGGGCCAGGAGGAGGTTAACTAGGAGATCCTGCGACTTTGTGAGGCTACAGATGGGGAGTGCATAAATAAAAAGGTGAGGGGAAAAATGCAACCAAAAACATAACAGGAGATTTGTGAGGAGCTGGAACAGGGGCTGCAGCCTGGCACACTCCAAATATACATGCGCCAGGGTTTTCCTCACACCACAAAAGGGACAAGTATCTGGGACGGGGGTGAACCGCGCCAAGTATGTGCCCATGCTCACAGCTCCATGAAGGAGCCGCCAACTGATGTCTCCGACGGGCCTCGGAACCAAGGTGGAATATAGGCTGGCCCACTGGGGTTGCTCACCCTCCAAAGGTGGCAGAAGGTCTCGCCACTTTGTTTCGGGGCGGGACACTAGGGTGAGGGCGTGAAGGGTGTGGAGCACAAGCGTGTATAGATGTTTCCTTGGCGTGGTTTGGAAGCGTACCGGCTGCAGTTCATGCAGCCGGCTCGCAGTGAAGGGGTGAGGGGGTCGATTGGGTCTGCGGGGCAGGGGTCCAATTAAAAGGTCTGGCCGGCCTGGGGTAGAGGGTGGGCGGGGCGTGCCCTTGAGCAAGACCCGGTCGAGGTAAGCTCGAGCAGCAGGCGGCAAAGCGGCCTTCGCCTACTGAAGTACGCGCCGGGGGATGTGAGGTCTGGAGAGCCCCATGCGCCAGGTGAGCGTCAGGGGATCCAGCCAGTCTCCCCGGTCGTAGTCCAGGAGGTCTCCGACTCTTGTGACTTCTGCCAGGATCAAGCTCTGGCGCACCAAGCGGGACTCCGCCACCTGCACACGGAGCTGGGGTTGTGTAGCAGCGGCTCCGCGAGGAGATATACCCCCTCAGTGGCTGCCACGGACCTGGTCGTTAAAAACAGTTTCCAAGTCCGGAGGAGGTCCTGGTAGAAGACCGGCAGCCCCGAGAGGTCTCGCGGAAGACCTCCCGGACAGAGATAAAAGAGCTGCCGGTCATATCAGAGCCCTCGGATGCGGCGCAGGATGGCGTGCGCCAGTGTGCTCCACGCCAAACTGCCTGCACCATAGAGGAGCCTCTGTAGGGCCTGGAGGCGGAAGACAAGGACCTGAGTGTGCAGACACTTCAGGTCCTGTCCTCCTTCCTTCAGGGGTAGATGAAGAATCCCTACAGGGGCCCAGTGTGTTCCTGACCAAAAGAACCGCAGAATTGATGTCTGGAGGTTGGTCAGGAAACCCAGGACCGGGACCAGGGTGTTGAGCCGGTACCAGAGCATGGACAGGACTAGTTGATTAAGCAGCAGCGCTCTCCCTCAGAGGGAGAGACATCAGAGTAGTCCCGTCCATTTCCGGAGCTGCTCTATCACCCCGCCCTCTACATTTTCCCAGTTTTCCAGCAGAGAGGGATGCATGGCAGAAAGGAAAACGCCGAGGTAGAGCAGCGGACCCGTGCTCCACCGGATTGTCTGAAGCGTGGGTGGGAGGGAGCTCACCTGCCGCCAGTCTCCTACCGCCAAGCCAGAGCTCTTGACCAGTTGACCCGGGCGGAGGAGGCTGCCGAATAGATGGCCTGGCAAGCCTCCACCCGCACCAAGTCGCCGGGGTCCTGGATCACGAGGAGCACGTCACCAGTGTACGCCGACAGGACCAGCTGCAGCTCCGGCTCCAGCAGCACCAACCCTGTCAACCTCCTGTGGAGCAGACAGAGGAAGGATTCGATCGCCAGAGCGTACAGTTGGCCCAAGAAGGGGCACCCCTGCTGTACTCCTCACCCAAAGCTGACCGGTTCGGTCAGGGTCCAGTTGAGCTTAACCAGACACTCTGCGGAAGTGTACAGCACCTGGAGAAAACCCACAAACTGGGGTCTGAAGCCAAATGCCTGAAGAGTGCTCAGGAGGTACCCTTGGTCCACCCTATCGAACGCCTTCTCCTGATCTAGGGACAGGAGGGCGAACGACAGATCATCTCTACTCCCGAGTTCCAAAAGGTCCCGAACCAGAAATAGGTTATCAAAGATACTGCGGTCCGGGATGGTGTAGGTCTGGTCTGGGTGGATCATGTCCGCCAGCACAGACCCTAGCCGCAGTGAGATTGCTTTCACTACGATTTTGTTGTCCGTGCTGAGGAGCGAGATGGGAACAACCCCGGGTGTTCAATGTTGCGATGGTGAGAGGTGTCATGGGGGGGGCAGGGGGGATCCTCACTGGCGGGGACGCTCGCATCCCCCAGCAGGCCGCGCAACCGTCCCTGACCCATCCCGTAGGTGAGTAATTGGTCGCGGAAGACGCAGACCCCCAGGAGGCCGTTGCATCCTGCTTCCCTGTCCCTTTATCTTCCCCCATGAGGGCCCTTGTGGCCCGGAGGATTTGAAAAAAATCCCCCCATCGCTGGAGAGCAATGCTGCGGGAGCCACGGACATCCTCTAAAAACTTCCGCAGCTCTCCTCGCAGCTCATGGGGGGGTAGGGTTATGGTTTCCTGGTTGTTCCCCGGCGGGGCCCTTGGTGCAGCCCCGTGGTCCACTAAAATGGACAAGCAGGGTGCGGACCCCCGACGGGGTGCCTGATGGGCTGGTGTTTCTAGGCCCGCCTCAAGCTCTGGGGCAATAGTGGGCGGTGGAGGGAAGATAGCAGCTCCTAATGGGACAGAGCAGGAGAACACAAAGGCCGTTCCCTGGGGGTCATCAATTGGGAAAGGGAAGGAGACAGCCCCAGGGGCAGCAATGACATTGCAGGAGTTAAATTGGATAGGGGTAGGGGCAGGAGCAGGGGTGAGGTTCTGGGTTTCGGGAGGCAAGCAGCTGGATGGTGGCACCTCCGAATCAGACTCAAGGGTTAAGGGGGTGGGGAGGGAGCTCTCAGTGATACCGGGCGCGGGCTCTATGGTGGATTTAGCGGCCACAGCATCAGGAGGTGGATTATCTTCTGTTGGGCCCCCACCCAAGAAGGAAATCGATTGCTCCAAACCAATGGGGGGTGCCCCTGGTGACTCGTCTCCCTGCCGCGTGGTGCCGGCTGTCACCTGAGCAGGCTCGGTGGTTGTCAGCGGGGTGCCATCAGTGGTCAGGTCGGTGGAGGAGTCCAGGGGCTCCTCGGAGGTGGGAGCAGAAGCAGCAGTTAGGGGGAGGGAGCATGGGGAAAAGAGGGGTGGAGTGAGGTCGCCCAAATTGAGGTTTGCTGGCAAAAGGTCACCCTCCCCCTGGGCAACTGGGGTCAGATCTAGGGCCTTGATCTCCTCGAACATGGAGGAGAGGACACTTTCCATCGCCCCAGGGTTCTCCCCGCTGGCACCCGCCACGACGGTTGCCTCGGGGTTCACGGGGGCTTTGGGTAGTGTCAGGACAGAAGGGGCTTCCTCGAGGGTCTCGGAGGGGAGGGTCTCCCGTGGAGGGGAGACACTACCTTCCGGTGCTACCACGTCTTTCCCGGCTGACACCGGTGGATGGGATGCACTCGTGGGCAAAGCGGAAGATTCGGCATCGGTGCCCCCCTTCCTGGTCTTCCGGCTCGGGTAGATGAGGTGGAGCTCAAGCCTTCCGCTTGCCTCGCTTCCCCTAGACTAGGGCCCAGCCCTCCATGGCATCATCTGGGGGCTGGTTAGCAGGGGTCGTTTCAGGGGATAAAGGCGGTGGCTCAGGGACTTGGGGGGGGAACGGTGGGGCAGCATAAGGGAGGGACGACTCTCCCTGGGGCAGGCTCTCTCCCATGCCTGGTGGTATCTCTGCCACACCCTCCTCCATAGGCCCCTCCAGATTGTCAGCAGCGAGGGCACGGCTCTCCCGCTCATCTGGGCGTTGTAGGGGAGGTGCCCCTTGGGCCTGAACAGGAGAAGTGGTGGTCTGAAGGGGGGGGGGGCGGGTTCGGGTATCGGGCAGCCAGGGGCGTCGGCAATGACGGGCCGATGTCCTGCCGGGTCTCGGGGATCCCAGATGCCCCTCCTTGCCGGGCTAAGGGGCAGTTCCTCCGGACATGCCCTGACGCCCGGCAGAGGTAGCACCCGGTAACAGGCCCCCCGGTGGGGGACTAGGAAGGAGCCCTCGAGTGCCTCTCCGTCAATCGCCACCGACGGCAGTAGAAGCTGCACTTGCTGGCGGAAGGAAAAGATGTGACGGAGGGTGGGGTCCTTGCAGCCTAACGGGAGAGGGCTGATGACAGAAACAGGTTTCCCCAGGGTGGAAAGGGCGGGTAACAGGGCAGCACTGGGGAGAAAAGGAGGGACAAAGGTCAGGACCAGGCGAAGGCCCAGGTCCTCTAGCAGCTCTAAGGGGACAAACACCCGCCCCACCGCCAGGCCCCTTTCCACTGCCTCCTGGGCGGCAGCCTCCGATGCTAAGAAGAAGACGACCTTCCCATACATTTTGGAGGCCGCCACAATGGCTGAGGGCCCCACCACCCTCGCCAAAGCCCACACGTAGGTCTCCACGTGGGGTGAGGTGGGCACCAGGAGGCATCGGACACTGTGCTTCCTTGTCATGGTGGGGAAGGGGCCCCGGCTGCTGTTGATGGTGGCGGAGGCGGTGGGCGGGATAGATGATGAGGCGGCAGGTAGGGGGGCTGCTGCCGCCCGGGCATACGTCCTGGAGGGTGAGGGAGGGACACCCACAGAGCTGGTGAAGGGGGCAGTGGGGAGGGATGCTGTGGTCGGTGATGGGGCCACAGCAGTGGGGGTGGCCCCTGCCACGGAGGGCCTGGTGGTTTTAGTGGGGCCCTTCCCCTTCTTCTTGCCCTGGCCTTTCCCGCCGGCTGGGGGGCTCCCCTAGAGTCTGGGGAGGCGGTGAGCATGTCAGCGGCGGAGGTATTGCCGATGCCCCAGTGGGGGCGGTGGCAGGTGGTTAACAAGCGTTGGGGTCAGGTAAAAAGGGACAGGCTGTGGGATGGGCAGTTCGGGGGTACACATGAACCACCATACGCTTGTCCAGAGAGTCCTGTTTGGTTGGCTGGTGTTTCTGGCCCACACGGTGGAATCAGGGTGAGCAGCTAAGTCCAGAGGTAGACGTTAAACAGCCAGCAATGACGGTGGAGGAGGCAGTTGTGAAGATGGTAGTGTGGAGGTTGGGAAGATACAGATGGATCAGGGGGCAGCTCCGTGCCACACCCCCTGTGTCCCTACAAACACAGTCACGACACAGTCAAGGCCTCCCCCCACACGAGAGCACAGTTTGAAAGTTACTCAGTCTTGGGCCCCCTCCACAGCGATTTGCAAGTTCCCCGGACGGTGTTCCTCTGATAGACAGCTGTTTCTCTGTCTGTTCCGCATTTTCTTTTTTGCATTCCAGAAATGCCGGAGCAAGTGATAAGACTCCTTTCAACCAAAGACGGGTCCACAAACAAACAACAAGCGGCTGGGTCTGGGTCCTTCCACTCCCCCCCTTTGGGGAAGCGGGCCGGCAGGCCGCCCCCGGGGGGGTTCAGCTGGAGCGGCAGCAGCTTCTGAGGGCAGGTGGGGGGGGGTGGGGGGGGGGCTAACAGCCGGCCGGCAGCCGGCCAGCACTCTAGCAACAGCGGAGAAAGAAAAAAAAACAACAAAAGGAAAAGAAAGGGGGGGAGAGCGACTGGTCCACTCGGGGTGGGGAAGCTGAAAGCAGGGGCAAAAGTCAAGGAAAGCCCAGGCCAGAGAGCAGCAGCAGGAGAGCAGGCTAAGTAGGTCCCTTTTCCTTCTGGAGACAATTAAGACAGGCTGATTAGAACACTTGCAGCCAATCAAGAAGCTGATAGAATCAATTAAGGAAGGCTAATCAGGGCACCTGGGTTTTAAAAAGGAGCTCACTTCAGTTTGTAGTGTGCGTGTGAGGAGCTGGGAGCAAGAGGCACTAGGAGCTGAGAGTGAGAACGCAGACTGTTGGAGGACTGAGGTGTACAAGCATTATCAGACACCAGGAGGAAGGTCCTGTGGTGAGGATAAAGAAGGTGTTGGGAGGAGGCCATGGGGATGTAGCCCAGGGAGTTGTAGCTGTCGCACAGCTGTTCCAGGAGGCAGTCTAGACAGCTGCATTCCACAGGGCCCTGGGCTGGAACCCTGAGTAGAGGGCGGGTCCGGATTCCACCCCAAATCCTCCCAACTCCTGGTCAGACACAGGAGTTGTCGACCTGGACTGTGGGTTCAGAAAAACGGCCAAGCTGAGGGCTGCCGTGAAGCTCCAAGGCGAGCAAATCCACCAATAAGCGCAAGACCCACCAAGGTAGAGCAGGAACTTTGTCACACATCTTACATGCCCCATCTTGTACAAAATGCATCAAAATTATATCATAATAATATCACTGTGAAGAATATGTGGTGCAGTGTCACAGTGAGGGTGACCGTTCTGAACTTCAAGTTGTGTATGATTGAGTTCAGCTTTCTTAAGTCCAAGATGGGTTACCATCCCCCTTTCTTATTTGGGATAAGTATTTGCTGTAGAACCCTTTCCCCCAGTATTGGGGTGGGACCTTTTCTATCATTCCAAAAGAGAGGAGTGAGAGGACCTCCTGTTATAAAAGATCCTTGTGAGAAGAGTCCCTGGAAAAGGAAGGGTAAGGGGCTTTGGAGGTAGGCGCAGTGAGAAACCAGGTGGTGTAGCCTGATATCATGTCCATAAACCCCTGGTCTGTGTTGAGAGAGGACCACATGTCCCTGAAGAGGGTTAGGTGATTCCCAAAAGATAGGATCAGTTCTAGATCTGAAGAGGTGGGCTCATATCTCTCAACAGTCCCACCAAAATTAATGTTTCTGTGATGCTGGGTGGGTTGCTGAGTGTGGCTGCCTGTGTCAATGAAAATGTCCCTTTTAGGAGGCTCTGTAGACCTCTAGTGGAAGAAGGGTGGCAGAGCATGAGATTGCTGTCTAAAATGCTTCATTTTAGGGACCAAAGTGTAGACAGAAATCACAGAGATCCTCCTCTGCAAGGTGTGAAGAGCCTCATCTCTTCTTGAGCTAAAGAACTCTGCACCTTTGAATGGTATGTCCTCAATGGTGGATTGTAAATCCCAAGGGAAGCCAGAGCCTTTCAACCATGAGGTGTCCTCATGACCACCACTATGGCCACTGATCAGGAGGCACTGTCTGCAGCATCCAGAGAAGTCTGGAGACTGGACTTTGCCATGAATTGGTCTTTGTTGATTAAAGAGAAGAACTCTTCTCTGGCTTCTGGTGGAAGTCTGTCTGTAAAGGCTGCCAACTTTTTGAAGACTTGGAAGTCATATCTGGCCATTAGAGCATGATAGTTTGTACCCAAAATTATAGTCTTGCTGAGGAATACGACTTATGGTCAAATAAATCAATTCATATTGGTACTCAGACTTTTGGTGTGTCTTGGTTTTGCTGTGACTTCTCGTGTGTAGACGTCATGACCAGTAAAGATGGCATAAGGTTTGTATAGAAGAATTCAGCTCCATTAGGGAGGACTTGGTACTTTTTGTTCACCTTGCAGGAAGTTAGTGCTGCTGTGGGTGGTGTTTGCTGGGTCCATGTAGAATGTCCATTAATTTGTGGATTGGCCTCCTGGATCTCTTCTATGGGGATCTGTAAGGCTGTTGTGATTCTCCTAAGTAGGTCCTGAACCCCTTTAAGTCATCCCTTTGAATTTGGGGAGTGCTGGAAGGACAATGGCCTTGTCAGGGGAGAATGAGGTTAATGTCAGCAGCAATAGGTGCAACCTCTTTTGGTACCTCCTCAGGAACAGGTGAAGGCTGATTTGGTGAAGGTTCCAGAGCAGCCAGGGTGGCCAAGACTGTGTATGGAAGTGTCTTAGGTACACAGGGTCTGAGGTTAATTATTCCTCTTTTTTGCTGACCAGGGTCCCCAGTACAACCACACTGGCATTGAGAGTTATGGACCAGTGGCCAAGGTATTGCGATCCACATTCCGTGACCTGATTGATGGGTTTCCCAGTGCCTGTCTCCAGAAAAGTCTCTAGACCATTTGTAAGGCACTGAAGAGGAGGCAGGAGAAGCTCTAGGGAAGTACATGTGCTGCAACCTCTCCGAGTTGTGACTGTCATCTCAGGCCACTGAGGAAGAGTATGTCAGCTCTGACAACACCACTTACGATCTTGGTGTGGTACGTAGAGTCACTGAGGTAGGCAGTGCTATGGCTGCTGAATGTTTTGGCACCAGCAGAGAAACTGATGTAGACAACAGAGGTGATTCAGGCTCCTGCAATATAAGCATATCTGACAGTACTGTAAAACTCTGATGCCATCTGGTGCTGTGGAGTAGACAGTCTACATGGGGCTATGGTCTCTTTGAGTAGTGTCATCCCAAACTGCTGGGGTTGCAGTGCCTAATGTAGCAGTACCATAAAAGCTTTTGGTGATGCCAAATGTGACATCAAGAAGGAAGAGCCCCTGAGCGAACGCAGCTTCATCAGTGACAATTGTGATGGTTCCTCAGTGTGCCACTTTGGTGCCAAAGGAGCTTTGGTGGGAACCACACTGGGCCACAAAATCTCGGTGGAAGAGTGCTTTGGGGGAGATCTCCTTTTGGATTAGCTCTTTGTAGGGAATCTGCCCCTGGAACTCCCTGAGCCATAAGGGAACTCTGACGTTCTTTTATTGGGCTTAGTCACTAAATCTGAAAAGGGAGCCCCATGAGTCAGAGAACCCATGCTCATGCCAGAGGTGCAGTCTTTCTAAGCTGCTGGGGAGTATTTGACCCCCAATCCCCTCCCCTGAGCTCCCCCCGCCTCCTCCCCAGCACCTCCTGCACACTGCTGAACAGCTGATCGCCAGTGTGTGGGAGGCGCTGGCGGGGGTGGGGGGAGGAGGAGCTGATCGGGGGCTGCTGGTGGGTGCTGAGCACCCACTCGTTTCTTGCCGGAGTTGGGAGCCAAGCAGGGCCTGGCCAGGATGGGGTTGGGCAGAATTGATACCAGCCAGCTGCCCTCGGGGCCTGCCCGGGGTGGGGGTTGGGGCCGCGTGTCCTCTCAGCACTGCGGGGGGGGGACCAGCCGGGTGCCCTCGGGGCCTGCCCGGGGTGGGGGTGGGGGCCGCGTGTCCTCTCAGCACTGCCGGGGCGGGGGGGGACCAGCCGGGTGCCCTCGGGGCCTGCCCGGGGTGGGGGCCGTGTGTCCTCTCAACACTGCCGGGGAAGGGGGGGACCAGCTGGGTGCCCTCGGGGCCTGCCCGGGGTGGGGGTGGGGGCCGCGTGTCCTCTCAGCACTGCGGGGGGGGGACCAGCCGGGTGCCCTCGGGGCCTGCCCGGGGTGGGGGTGGGGGCCGCGTGTCCTCTCAGCACTGCGGGGGGGGGACCAGCCGGGTGCCCTCGGGGCCTGCCCGGGGTGGGGGCGGGGGCCGCGTGTCCTCTCAGCACTGCCGGGGGGGGGGGGGACCAGCCGGGTGCCCTCGGGGCCTGCCCGGGGTGGGGGTGGGGGCCGCGTGTCCTCTCAGCACTGCCGGGGCAGGGGGGGGACCAGCCGGGTTCCCTCGGGGCCTGCCCGGGGTGGGGGTGGGGGCCGCGTGTCCTCTCAGCACTGCCGGGGGGGGACCAGCCGGGTGCCCTCGGGGCCTGCCCGGGGTGGGCTGGGCGGTCGGTGCCGGCTGCGAGGGCCCCGCTGCAGCGCTCCTGCGGGCTCAGCACATGACGTAAGGCAACGACCGATCCCTCTGTAATGGCCCGGCCCGGCCCGCAGCGGGCAGTGGCCACAGGCCGTGTCCCGGTGGCGCGGGGGCCGCTGCCGGCTCGGGGCGGGGGCTGCAGCAGGGCCGACGCAGGGCTCCCCTCACACCACAGCGCTCCTGCCCTGCTCAGCTAGGCTCCGCCCCGGCCTGAAATGATTGGTTCGGCGGCCTGTCGATCCTCAGGACGCAATCTCCCATTGGGTGATATCTGCGGAGCTCGCGCCGTGCCCGCCCTCCGGCGTCCTTGGCGGCCGCTGATAGGCGGCGGCGGGAGCGGTTCTCCCCACCCGCACCGCACCGAGTCGGTGCCTGGCAGCCAGAGGACCGGCCCCGCCGCCATCGCCATGGGCACCCGGGACGACGAGTACGACTATCTCTTCAAAGGTACCGCGGGCGGGGGGCGCTGCCCCGTGCCGCGGCCGCCCCCGCCTTGGGCCCCCCTCCGCGCCGCCCCCGCCCCCGCCCTCGCCCTCGCCCTGGCGGCAGGCCCGGGAGCGGCCCCTTCCGCCCGCTGCCTGGGCTCGCTGCCCGCGATGGCCGCCGGGCAGCGGGTCGGGGCCGCGGGGCATGTTCTGAGGGGGGCGGGCAGCGGGGCCTGCGGCGCTCCAGGGGCGGCGTATCGCGGGCCGAGAGCCGGAGCCCCCCGGGCTTGGCAGCCGGGGGGGGGGGCGCGTGTGGGATCTGCCGCAGGCCGTGGGCGCTGCGAGCCGGGCCGGGCGCTCGGCGCAGGTCGAATGGGTCTGTCGAGCGCTTGTCCATCCCCTGCCCCGCGGCCCGTCTCTTCCTCCCCCGCTGCCGGGGGTGGCCAGAGCGTGTCCGCTTTGGCTTGCAATAGTCGGGGGGCTGGTGGCGGCCCGGGCTTGATGCACAGAGCCCCTGTGTCCCTCCCGAAGGGTTTTCTAAGCACCTTCGAAAACCCAGTTTTTTTAATGTGGTGAAGACCATGCTCCTAGCTGAGCGTTTGGAAGTAGAGGAAAAAGGTGTGAACGCAATTTTTTCTGTTCTTAGGCTCTGTGTGTTTTTCGGTTTTTAAGCACTTAAAAATGTGAGTGTAATGCTTGGCTACGTAGGGCTCCGTCTACACTACACAGCTTTTAGCGACATGGCTACGTTGCTTGCTGCATCCCTGCCGCTAAAAGTTGGGCAGTGTAGCCGCTGTTTGTCGGCTCTCCTGCCAACAAAAAACTTCCGCCCCCAAAGAATGCTCCTGCCAACATCGCACTGTTCACACTGGCGCTTGTCTTTCCGGGGGTGGGAGGCGTTAACACCTCTGAACAACAAAACTTTTGTCTTTCAATTGCCAGTGTAGACATAGCCTTAGAAACAACAGGTTAGCATAAGTTTAATTTTTCCAAAAAACTAGCTTTGGGTTGAGACCAAGCACAAGAAACTTCAGCTCAAATGTTGCTCAAAAATTGCTAAGTGAACATGGAGGTTAGAATAGAAAACTCTTCTCCACCTTAACTGGAGAGTTGCTATAATAAGCAGAAATTACTCTATTGCTATCCCAATAGAACTGCAACTTTCTAACTACTGGACAGCTTTAAATTGGGATTGCTCAGTAGATATTTAATCCCAGCATGAAATTAATAAATTAACTTCATAAAATTCTTTGAAGCCGGTTGCTGAACATCTGCAGAAGTTTTTAGGATTAGGGATTTCTCTTTAGAGAGCTGAAATGGCTTTGTGCTCTCATCCAAAAATATTGGTGGTGGATGCTCTGGAGTTTTAAGGGTGTGTGTCTGTTAACACAAATATCTCATTGTCACATCTTCGCTGGCAGTAGCAATGATGATTGCACTAGTGCAGACTGACTGCTGGCCCCAGCTCCGAGCTGGTCTGTGACACTGGCAACAATAGCACTCTCACTATTGCTTCCACCAGTTGAGTTGGAACAGTGTGATATTCTAGGAGAACAAGCTGAGGGTTGATGACATCTAGGTGTGTAGTTGATTTTTGGAACTGGAGTAGGATGTGTGTGTTTTCTCTGGTGAAAATCTTCCTGAGGATTTGAAGTTGATGTGTATTGTAGGACGGTTGCAAATAGCAGTACTCCTAGTGGTAATCCAGGACTCTCTCTATGCTGTAACAGTGTCCTCACAAAAAGAAAAGGAGTACTTGTGGTACCTTAGAGATTAACAAATCTATTTGAGCATAAGCTTTCATGAGCTACAGCCCACTTCATCTGTAGCTCATGAAAGCTTATGCTCAAATAAATTTGTTAATCTCTAAGGTGCCACAAGTACTCCTTTTCTTTTTGCGAATACAGACTAACACAGCTGCTACTCTGAAAAGTGTCCTCACAGTGACTTAGTGTGCGGCAAGCTAGTGTGCTGTAGATTCACACACGGGCTTGCCATGCTGGAACTTGCTATATAGACAAGCACTTGTTCTTTTCATTGGTGGCCATGCATATATATTTGGCTTGCCGGGGAAAAAATGAGTTTTTTCCATTAGCAGCAGTTTACTGTGTCTCTTACTTTACATTAAAGTTAATATATATTGCACTATATGACCCACTCATTTTAAGAGCTGCCAAATAGTTGGAAAAACTTTCTTCTTCCCTGCCTCCTTTAAAGCACAATTGATTGACTTCCAAATTATGCTAAGCTGCCATGTTTGGTACTAAATCTCATCAGCTTTCCAAATGGCTCAGTATCCTAAGACTTTAAAGCTTGACAGCTGTCTTATTCTTTTCCCCCTCAATAATAATTCGATTAAGTAGATGAAAGTACACAACATTACATGGATCTTGTTTAAAAAAAATCTACACTGTTTAGAAATATCTGAACTTAAATTAGACTTTAAATTTTCAGGGAGGGACTGTGCTTTTGTATTTCTATTGTAAAGTACTTTCTAACACTGTTTAGTGAGGGGGAACCCTGTTCTATGTGGCTGCGCGTCTAAATTCCTTAGGGGGGGGACCATGTCTTCTATGTGCCATGTGGTGCTGGAAACGCACTGATGTTGCTTAGATATTTTTTTATTATTAATTTATCTCTTGGCCCAGCAGTAAAAAAATCTGTTGTGCTGTTCCCCTTCTAGCTATGGGATCACTGATACCAGAGAAGGAATCCTATAGTGGCTCATGATTCTGACCTGGAAAGAGATGGGGCTGCTGCCCAAGCTGTGTCCCCAAAAGTAATAAGACTGAAGTTGGTCTTACCCACTATCTCCACTTGCTTGGATATATCAGGGAGTATATCAGGGAGTTGTGCAGGCACTGAAGAAATTATTGGTGTCTGAGTGAATTTTTTACTGGTCTTCTTACTTGCCCTTATTTTTATCTGTGCACTGGCTTTTTGAGTTTTTCTACCACTGTTCCAGCAGCCATATATTCGGTGATCTGAGCAGGAAGGAGATGATTGTATTTCAGGAAGGATTTTTTAATTTTACTCTCTGTCAAGGAGAAAGAATATGCTAACCACTTTCTCTGAAAGGGACCTGATATTTATCTTCTGGTGCATCTTTATGATATGATTTAACTCTAATTTTAGTTTTACAGATACAATTTGCTAACGAAAGATACGTACTAATAATCCTCCCAACTCACATATTGGAGTGGCTCTTAGTAGACCTAATGAGGCTCAAAAACTTCAGGTTTCAGAGGGGTAGCTGTGTTAGTCTGTATCAGCAAAAACAACGAGGAGTCCTTGTGGCACCTTAGAGACTAATAAATTTATTTGGGCATAAGCTCTCGGGGGCCATAAACCACTTAATCGGATGCATGATATGAAAAATACAGTATGCAGTTATAAATATACAGCATATGAAAAGATGAGTTGTCTTACCAAGTTGAGGGGTCAGTGCTAACGAGACCAATTCAGTTAGGGTAGATGTGGCCCATTCCCAACAGTTGACAAGAAGGGGTGAATATCAACAGAGGGGAAATTATTTTCCTAGTCCTTATTCAGGCCTAATTTGATGGTGTCAAGTTTGCAAACTAATTCTGCAGTTTCTTGTTGAAATCTGTTTTTGAAATTTTTCTTTTTGTTGAAGAATTGCCACTTTTAAGTCTGTTGTTGAGTGTCCAGGGAGATTGAAGTGTTCTCCAACTGGTTTTTGAATGTTATAATTCTTGACGTCTGATTTGTGTCCATTTATTCTTTTGTGTAGAGACTGTCCAGTTTGGCCAATATACATGGCAGAGGGGCATTGTTGGCACATATCACATTGGTAGATGTGCAGGTGAACAAGCCCCTGATGGTGTGGCTGGGTCACTACAAAAAATAATTTCCCCTCTGTTGATATTCACCACTTCTTGTCAACTGTTGGAAATGGGCCACATCCACCCTAACTGAATTGGTCTCGTTAGCCCTGACCCCCCACTTGGTAAGACAACTCCCATCTTTTCATATGCTGTATATTTATACCTGTGTACTGTATTTTTCAAGCCATGAGTCCAATGAAGTGGGTTCTAGCCCACGAAAGCTTATGCCCAAATAAATTTTAGTTTCTAAGATGCCACAAGGACTCTTTTTTTCTTTAAACTTCAGAATCTCACTCTTCAACTGTTCAAATATTTACTGCTCTAGAACTTCCTTTGTAAAATCTTGACTTCAGTAGCTTTTTCTGTTAGCAAAAATGGTATTCAGCAGCTTTAAGAAAAATCATTAGCCGTGGAAGAATTTTAAATTGGGCTTTTCTCTCTTCACCACCCTGATGATCTCTCTAGTGGCCAAGAGAAAAACAGCAATGTTTTATGTGAAATTACTGCATAAACCAACTGTTCAGAATTTGAAAATGGCTGAGAAACTTGAGCATGAACTGTTGCTACAGCCAGCTCACCGTTTTGGTGTTCCCTCACACAAAAGAATTGGCCATCTTGTGTATGTGGATGTGGCTGTTTTTTAATGACTGTAGTAGATATGGAAAGAGATGGCTGAAATCTGTCCTCAGGTAATTTGTTGTTTTTGTACTTGGAGGGTGAAAGTGTGGTTATGGTCAGAAAGCTGCTCTGGAGGACTAGACTTTCTTAGAGTATATCTGTATAATAAACTTTAGTGTCATGTTGTGCATCTTTGGTCAAATCTGTTTTTTTATGGAAAATGAAAATGAAACTTTGTCCACTGTCAGCACTGCTCTAGCTTTGTCTGTTATGCTCTAGCTGGGGAAGAACAAGCTGATGTCTGCATGTGGCAGAACAGAATTAAAATTGCCAGTGAAGGACTTTGAAATAAGTCTCTCGTTGGTGAATAATACACAAAGCTGAAACAGTTTGGATTTTTCTATTAGCAAATTAGCTTGCAGTGTGGGCTTTTTTAAAAAGCAGAAACCTTTTGCTTTGAGTTATAAATGGAAGATATAGCAGGTGGGTTCATTGGTCTGTTTAGAGTCAAATACATTAATAGTTGTCCTTCAATGTTTCATAATATCCCCTAAATGGTCTTTGAGGTGATTCACTGTACCTGAAAACTGCAAACTCTGTCAGTTGTCTTCTAACAAGAAAATCAATTGTTACAGAAAAAGTTCACTTTTAAATAAAAATTTTGCAGGCTGCAGGAAGGAAAAATTGCTGACCTTTGTTAAGAAACGGTATCTAGAGCTAGAGAAATATTTGCCTCTAGCTTTTTTGGAATTATGACCAGTATAACTGAAGCTTTAGTAGTAGGAGCAGTAGTAGTAAAGGTAGGTTTATTCATAATAAACCACTTTAAATAATACAAATAATTTAACATATAGGGATGCCAAATCTTTGTGCAACAAGCTTTATTTCTGCAAGCCCTAATGGGAAATGTGCTCTGATATTGTTTAGAGAGTTCAAAATACCACAGGCAAAAAATTGAAAGATGCTAACAAAATTTATTGATGGATTCCAAAGCCAGAAGGGATCACTGTGATCGTCTAGTCTGAATTTCTGTATTATCTTGCAGGTGACACTAAACTGGGAGGAGAGGTAGATACGCTGGAGGGTAGGGATAGGATACAGAGGGACCTAGACAAATGAGAGGATTGGGCCAAAAGAAATCTGATGAGGTTCAACAAGGACAAGTGCAGAGTCCTGCACTTAGGATGGAAGAATCCCATGCACCACTACAGACTAGGGACCGAATGGCTAGGCAGCAGTTCTGCAGAAAAGGACCTAGAGGTTATGGTGGACGAGAAGCTGAATATGAGTCAACAGTGTGCCCTTGTTGCCAAGAAGGCTAACGGCATTTTGGGCTGTATAAATAGGAGCATTGCCAGCAGATCGAGGGATGTGATCATTTTGCTCCATTCGGCATTGGTGAGGCCTCATCTGGAGTACTGTGTCCAGTTTTGGTCTCTCCCCCCCCCCCCCCCCCCACTACAGAAAGGATGTGGACAAACTGGAAAGAGTTCAGTGGAGGGCAACAAAAATGATTAGGGGGCTGGAGCACATGACTTATGAGGAGAAGCTGAGGGAACTGGGATTATTTAGTCTGCAGAAGAGAAGAATGAGGGGGGATTTGATAGCTGCTTTCAACTACCTGAAAGGGGGTTCCAAAGAGGATGGATCTAGACTGTTCTCAGTGGTAGCAGATGACAGAACAAGGAGTAATGGTCTCAAGTTGCTGTGGGGGAGGTTTAGGTTGAATATTAGGAAAACCTTTTTCACTAGGAGGGTGGTGAAGCACTGGAATGGGTTACCTGGGGAGGTGGTGGAATTTCCTTCCTTAGAGGTTTTTAAGGTCAGGCTTGACAAAGCCCTGGCTGGGATGATTTAGATGGGGATGGGTTCTGCTTTGAGCAGGGGGTTGGACTAGATGACCACCTGAGGTCCCTTGCAACCCTTGATTATTCTATTCTGTGATTACTAGGGCCCTATCAAATTCATGGCCATGAAAAACGTGTCACTGACCATGAAATCTGATCTCCCATTCTGAAATCGGGTCTTCTGTGTGCTTTTACCCTATACTATGTAGATTTCACGGGGAGATCGATGTTTCTCAAATTGGGGGCCCTATCCCAAAAGGGAGTTGCAGGAGGGTCATAAGGTTATTTTTAGGGGGGGGTTGTGGTATTGCCACCCTTACTTCTGCGTTGCTGATGGTAGGGTGCTGCCTTCAGAGTTGGGCATGGCCAACAGCCATTGCTCTCCAGCCACCCAGCTCTGAAGAAATAAGGGTGGCAATACCCTATTATGCCGTCCTTACTTTTGCGCTTCTGCCTTCAGAGCTGGGCGGCTGGAGAGTGGCAGCTGCTGACTGAGGGCCCAGCTCTGCAGGCAGAAGCACAGAAGTAAGGGTGATAATACCATACCGCGCCATCCTTATTTCTGTGCTCCTGCTGGACCATGGTGCTGCCTTCAGAACTGGGATCCCGGCCAGCAGCCACCGCTCTCCAGCTGCCCAGCTCTGAAGGCAGCACCGCCACCAGCAGCAGCGCAGAAGTAAGGGTAGCGGTACTGCGACACCCCCCTCTCTCTAAACTTGTACCCCCCAACTCCTTTTTGGGTCGGGACCCCTACAATTACACACTGTGAAATTTCAGATTTAAATAGCTGAAATCATGAAAGTTACTATTCTAAAATTACTAAATCCTGTGACTGTGAAGTTGACCAAAATGGACCTTCTCATGGCCAATGATTGGTTAGCCTCAAAAAGCTCAGTCTATTTAGTTTGTCACTATAAGGCTTGTTTTCAAATCCTTTACTCATTCTAGTGGCTCTAAACCTGCTCCAGTTTATCAACATCCTCCTTGAATTGTGTGCACCAGAACTGAACGCAGTATTCCAGTAGTGGTTGCACCAGTGCCAGCGATAGAGGTAAAATAACATCTCTGGATTCCCCTGTTTATGCATCCCAAGATTGCATTAGTTGTTTTGGTCACGGCATCGCACTGGAAGCCCACCCCCAAATCTTTCTCAGAATCACTGCTTCCCAGATAGTCCCCCATCCTGTAAGTATGGCCTACGTTCTTTGTTCCTGAATATATAGATGACATTTAACCATTTTAAAACTACGGCTATCAAGCTATTAAAAAAATTAATAACAATTAATTGTGCTGTTAAATAGTAATAGAATGCCATTTATTAAGTATTTTTGGATGTTTTCTACTATTTAAAATATTGATTTCAGTTACAACACAGAGTACAAAGTGTACAGTGCTCACTTTATATTTTTTATTATAAATATTTGCACTGTAAAAAAGAGAAGAAATAGTATGTTAATTCAGCTAATAAAAGTACTGTAATGGAATCTTTTTATCATTAAAGTTGAACTTACAAATGTAGAGTTATGTACCAAAAAAAACCTGCACTCAAAAATAAAACAATAAAAAACTTCAGAGACTACAAGTCCCTCACTCCTACTTCTTGTACAGTCAATTGCTCAGACCAGGGGTCGTCAACTTATGGCTCTGGAGCTGTATGGGGCTCTTTGGCTGCCCCCTTGTGGGCAGCCATTTTTTGAGGTCGTGTGAAGTGGGGGGTCTGGCCAGGAGGTGTTTACCACAGGTGGCTCCCGTCTGGAAGTGCAGCTGGGCTTGGCAGGCAGGCTGCCTGACTGCCCTGGCCCCATGCTGTTCCTGGAAGTAGCTGGCTGCTGGCACATCTCTGAGCACGCCTTGGTGGGAATGGGGGCAGCGGGTCTCCGTGCACTGCCCGTGCCTGCAGGCAACACCCCTGCAGCTCCCATTGGCTGGTTCCCTCACATCCCCTGCTTTGTAATCCAGGAAGACTGGCACCCAGCAGAAGAGGTGGTGGGAGGTTTGCATGCAAGGGATTCGGAGTCTGATACAAAGCCAGGGTGAGGTTCACATAAGCACTGCAGCACGGATGTAGTTACTGTGCTGTCTCAGGTACGCAATGCTCCTGGCACCCCATGATTCAGAAATGCAGAGACCACTCAGCCCTCAGGGAGCACACACATGGTATAGTGACATCGCATTACTGTGACCCCCTGCCAGGATACTGGCCTTATTCAGAGCCTCATTTGAGGGACTGCCAGGTCGCTTCAGGCCCTGTAGCAAATGTATTTGAACAAACCCAAATCTGAATGCAAGTATTTGCAGGAGTGATAGGTTCAAACTTATTTGTATGTCATGAACATCAGTAGTCCCCAACTGAGATCAGGTCTTCATTGTGCTAGGTGCTGTGCAAATGCAGGGGGTGTGCCTGCATTGCAATCAGAAGCGTGATTGCAGCTCTGCTAGCTTTACTCTAGCTACCCTGGCTAAAGATATCGGTAAAGATGCAACAGCATGGACCCAGCATGGTTTAACACCATGGCTACATACGCAGGCTGTGGGCAGTCTGGTACAGTCCTCGCTGAAGCCTCTAGATTGGGGATCGGCAATCTTTGGCACGTGGCCTGCCAGGGTAAGCCCCGGCGGGTCGGGCCGGTTTGTTTATCTGCTGCATCTGCAGGTTCGGCCGACCGTGGCTCCCACTGGCCGTTCCAGGCCAATGGGGGCTGCAGGAAACGGCAGCCAGCACATCCTGAACTGCTTCCTACAGCCCCTGTTGGCTTGGAGTGATGATCCGCGGCCAGTGGGAGCCGCGATCTGCCAAACCTGCAGACGTGGCAGGTAAACAAACCGGCCTGGCCCACCAGGGGCTTACCCTGGCAGGCTGTGTGCCAAAGGTTGCCGATCCTTAACCTAGATTCTAGTTGCATTAAAAGTATTGGCGAGTAGTAATAACTTTAATATGTTCAATTATTATTAGTTGATAAATTCTAACTTTACAAGTAGCTTTGGGTGTGATAGCGGCAAAGAGTCTGTGGCACCTTATAGACTAACAGACGTATTGGAGCATAAGCTTTCGTGAGTGAATACCCCTTTGTCGGATCTTGAAATATTTTGGTCAAAGACAAAAACAAAAAAAATGGCTCTTCTTCTTTGAAAAGTTGCCAACCCCTAGCTCAGACAAACCAAGTTTGTTTACATTTGCAGGAGATACTGCTGCCTGCTTCTTGTTTACAATGTCACCTGAAAGTGAGAACAGGCATTCCCATGGCAGCCTTGCAAGACATTTACATGCTAGATGCACTAAAGATTCATATGTCCCTTCATGCTTCGACCCCCATTCCAGAAGGTCATGTGTCCATGCTGTTGACAGTTCTGCTCGATAATGATGCAAAGCAGTGTGGACTGAGGCATGCTTATTTTCATTATCTGAGTCAGATGCCACCAGCAGAAGGTTGATTTTCTTTTTTGGTGGTTTGGGTTCTGTAGTTTCCGCTTCAGAGTGTTGCTCTTTTAAGACTTCTGAAAACATGCTCCACACTTCGTCCCTCTCAGATTTTGGAAGGCATTTCAGATTCTTAAACCTTGAGTGCTGTAGCTATCTTTAGAAATATCGCATTGGTACCTTCTTTGCATTTTGTCACATCTGCAGTGAAAGTGTTCTTAAAGCAAACAACATGTGCTGGGTCATCATCTGAGTCTGCTATAACATGAAATATATGGCACAATGTGGGTAAATCACAGAGCAGGAGACATACAATTCTCCCCCAAGGAGTTCAGTCTCAAATTTAATTAACACATTTATTTTTTTTAACGAGCGTCATCAGCATGGAAGCATGTCCTCTAGAATGGTCATTGAAGCATGAAGGAGCATATGAATGTTTAGCATATCTGGCACATAAATACCTTGCAATGATGGCTACAAAAGTGCCATGTGAACACCTGTTCCCACTTTCACATGACATTATAAATATGCAGCAGGTAGTATTATCTCCCGTAAATGTAAACAAACTTGTTTGTCTTAGTGATTGGCTGAACAAGATGTAGGACTGAGTGGACTTGTAGGCACTGAAGTTCTACATTTTTTTTGTTTTTTGAGTGCAGTTATGTAACAAAAAAAATCTACATTTGTAAGTTGCACTTTCGTGACAAAGATTGCACTATGGTACTTGTATGAGGTGAATTGAAAAATACTGTCTTTTGTTTATCATTTTTACAGTGCAAATGTTTAATCAAAAATAGTATACACTTTGATTTCAGTTACAACACAGAATACAATATATTTATGACAATGTAGAAAAACATCCAAAATATTTAAATTTCAATTGGTATTCTACTGTTTAACAGTGCGATTAAAACTGTGATTAATTGTGATTAATTTGAGTTCATCGCATGAGTTAACTGCAATTATTTGACAGTCTTAGTTAAAATGCATTTTGTTTGCTCGTGCCTAGGTTGCCAAGCAACCTAGTTCACTCTGAATCCGTGACCAGTCCTCTTTATGTACTACTCTCCTCCCCTCCCCCCCCATTTTGTCATCTGCAGATTTGAGTGATGGTTTTGTTTTCTTCCAGGTCAATACTACAAATGTTAACTAGCGCAGGGCCAAGAACCACTCCCTGTTTGTCCCCACTGGAAACATACCCTCTTAATGATGATTCTCAGTTACACTTTGAGATCTTTTTTCAGAGTAGCAGCCGTGTTAGTCTGTATTCGCAAAAAGAAAAGGAGTACTTGTGGCACAATAGAGACTAACAAATTTATTTGAGCATAAGCTTTCGTGAGCTACAGCTCACTTCATTGGATGCATACTGCTGATAAGTTTAACTTTAGTAGCTGCTGTTTGTTGTACACTTCAGTGGAATAAAAAGTGTTAATCTGTATTTTCTCCAAATACAGAACTGAAATATTGAACTTTTTCTGCATTATTTCTGATGATTCCACCATTTCATTCTGGTAATGGACCAGATCCTCACATCGGTATCTTTTTTTTGTTCCTCGTATAGTTAGAAAACTCCTCCTTATTGTCCTTAACTCTGCTGGCCAGAGATTTCCCCTTGTGCTCCTTTGCATCTCTTATTAATTTTCTACAATTCCTAACTTCTGATTTATGTTCATTACTATCAACCGCCCCTTTTTTCCATATATAATATATATATATATGCCTTCACTTCCCCTCTAAGCAGCAGAGCCGCCTTCTTCAATTGTGGCTTTTTGGGCATCAAGTAAGCTGCTCTTAAATGATTCCCAATTATCATACACGTTCTTCTGATTGGTTGCAACACTTCTTGAGTTAGGAGACTGTCATCTATAATTTGTACAAATTCCAAGGATGATATAATACTGGCAGCACGAGACCTCCAGCATACGTCACTGCAATTAAAGTCCCCCCCATGATCACACAGCACTTTTTTCTGCACATTATAGATAGCTATATAAGGAAGTAGTCATCATGTTCCCTAGTGTGATGTGATGGTCTGTACAAGACACCAACTAATAGCCCATCTTGTGCTTAATCTATAAAAACATCGATCTGTAAGCATTAAGGATCATTTTCTTCAGAGTTATCAGTGACTCTGAAACAGGTAATGCCGTTTTTGACAGTGCCCCTCCCTCTCCCCTTTTGCCCACTTGATCCTTCCTGACTAGGTTATAATAATTGGTGTTGATGTTCCATTGTGCAAATCATTTCACTGGGCTTCAGTAATACCAACTAGATTGAATTTATGTGCATAAATGAGCAATTCCAGTTCTTGTTACCCAGACACCTAGCATTGGTGCATAGGCAGTTCGAGGCTAGTGAATGTCTCCATGCCCTTTTGGTTCCTTGATTAATTTTTTTGCTGAGTGCTCATATCTTCCCTCTCTTTATCCTTCCCTTTTATTAGCTTAGCCCCCTCCTGACTACTCAAGCCAGCTTGTCCCCAAGAAGATTGATCCCCTTTCTACTGAGGCAGAGGTCATCCAGACTGTATAGTCCCTTCTCCCCATAGAAGGTGGACCAATGTTCTGCAAAACCAAAACCCTCCATCGTACACCACTTACCTATCCAGTGGTTCACTTCCTCAGTCTTCTGTCTGTCTTGTTCATGGGACAGGAAGGATCTCAGAGAAGATTGCTTGGATGCTTGTCTTCAACATGCTTCTGAGTTTCCTGAAGTCCTCTACTATCTGAGAGATATTCCATGACCATGTCATAAGTGTCAATTTTTAATGTCAACTAGTGTCAATTTAAGCTGCACAACTGTAAGAAAATCAACTTTTGTCTTTGTGCTCAATTTTTTTTAATCTGGTCTTCCATCTTTACTGCTCTAGCTCTGCTAGGAGATGTGTATTTTTAAAGTCAGGATGTCTGCTTATTTTTGGTTCTTACTGGCTGAACTTTGCCATTGGCGCTTCAGTTATCTGGAATTGAGCATGAGACTTGACTCTTTTTGTGAACTAGGTAGTGTTAATAATGTATGTTGCACCTCCAGATAGGCAGAAGACTTCAACCATTTCTCTGGGATGAGGACCTAGCAACAATAATACGTTAATTCATTACTTCTAGACTAACGCACAACAGTTCCCTCTACACTGTGCACTTAAAGGCCAATCTGAAGTTCTAACTTGTCCAGCACACAGCAGCTTGCCTTCTGGGTGGGATGAACTTGGGGGTGTGTGTGTGTGAGAGAGAGGAAAAGTACATCACTTCTACACCCTTAACTCTGTCCAGTTCAGGGTCATCTTCCTAGATTTTTTTTTTAAATGCCTTTAATGACCTGGGAACAGACTATTTCAGCAACTAGTTTACCATTTGTCCCCCTTCTTTCTTTTGCCAACTTACTGTACTATGTTTGGTACTTGTAGTAATTGGTGCTCTGTAAACACACAAAATAAACTGATGGCACAGTGTAGTTAGAGAAAAGGAAGTACAGGAAAGAGGTAAGCAGCAGTGTAGTTGAAGATGCAAGTTTGGTTGACTTAAGATTGGGTTAAACTGATTTTAAGTGCACTTACATTAGGGATTTGCACTGGTTTAACGAAATTAAAAATCTATCTCGTTAGATCAGTGCAACTTTTTTAGTACCTTTAGAGCCCATTAATGTTGTTGTGGTTTGGTGTATTCCAACGTAGGAGCATTTGAAAGTGATGTATAATTTTATTTATTGCAACACCTAGAACTCCCGTCATAGACTAGGTTCCCGTTGTGCGAGGCCCTGTAGAAACACAGGACAGACTGTCCCTACTCTAAAGAGTTTTTACAATCTGAGTTTTGCCCTATTTATTTCATGTTTCATTTATTTAAAAAAAAAAAAAAAAAAAAAGCTTCACACCACATCCAAAACCATTTTTTTCATTTAACTCCACCGGGAAGCTCTGCTGATTGTCTACTGAATTGTTCCTGATGCTAGGAACCTCTTGAATTCTAAACTCATGTCTGACTTTGACATGATGTCTGACCTTTGAGTAAGTCACTTCAACCTTTGTCTTGCTGCTTCCTCTTGCTTAACTCACAAGGTTATTATGAGGATTGATGTTTGTAAAGTACTTGGAGACCTTTGGATGAAAAGTTGTATAAATACTAACTAATACTTACTGAAATTTTTAATTTAATTGGGTGTAATGACTGGAGAAACAAACTTGATATCTGCAAATTTCTAACCAAAATGTCATTCAAAACACGCAATATCCTGATACAGGTGAAATGCCACTCCCCCTTAGCAGGATTTATGGCAAGACTAGGGAACTACTTAAGATTTTAGGAGGTCCCTGAATTTGCTTGTCACAGGGGTTGCATGCAATGACCCCTTCCTCCCCCACCCCCTTCTCCATTTGTCTATGAATCTGATAACCAAAAATGTTGACATGTATGTCTAGATCAGGGTGTTAATCTCATTCTAGGGATAGGGCAAATTCCATTTATGGTCTGTGGAAAGTTAAGACTGCTTATCCCCCACAATCCGGAGTGTAACTCCCCTTGGAATCAGTGGGAGGTTGGCCATTGTGTAGTTACTAAACTTCAAGGGCCCCATGAAGCTGACTCAGTGTCTGACTACTGTGGTTTATGAAGTAAAAATAATCACAACTAAACACATTTTAAAAGCTTTTATAACTTTATCAAGACTTCCCTCACCCCTTGGTTCTTACTCTGCATCCCAGCTATTGGGGATATTACATACACAAAGTCACTTAAATTGCTTTGAAACTGATTAGTGCAACTTTCTTTATGGGTTTTTTGGTTTTGTTTTTTTATCCAGGCTTTCAAAAAATAGTCAGTATATCAGTTCTTGTTCACGTCAACTAAATAAAACTTTGAATTTTTAGGCAAAAACCACTTTTAAGTGGCATTCTAAAAATGTATATGTATAGTCTTGTTTCCCTCCTTCCTCCTTAAAATTTCCAATATCTCAGTTGGCAGAGGAGTACTTGGCAAATGTCAGGTGGATTAGTGCTGAGTTTTGGCAGTGTTTTTTGTGGGCTAGGAACCAGGGAAAGGGGTTCAAAATAGGGCTTTTCAGTCACTGATTTGTTTAAATTTTAAGGTAAGAGACCATTAGATCATTTCATAGTCTGATTTCACATATAACATAGATCATATAATTTCACCCAGTTACTCCTGTATTGCCCCTAATAACTTGCAGTGAAGAACTAGTCACGAACTTAACTGTAATTCCACACATACACTAATAGAATGTTAATGTCACAATTGAGCACTTGGATTAGGAGATGCCAAAGCTAAGATTGGACACAGCTTTAACTCTGCCCCTTTTTGCATGTGTAAAGGCTATCATAATTATATGATCACATTCTATTTCTCAAATGACAAATACCTATAGTATTACAACGTTAAATACACGTATATCATCTTGGAATACCTTTTTCATTTTTTGGCTTCTGCGGTGCAAAGCAGGGTTATGAACAATATTTGAATGAGGCTCTTAGGATCAACAAACTTCTTTACCAGACTACTGGTGGGATAAGCCTTCTCTAGAAGATGGAGAGGGCACTTCTTGCTAGCTTAATCCTTTCTTGGTGTAAGAGCAAAGACTAGTAACTTTTTGTCCAGGTAAGTGGAAAAGCATTCGTCCTCCTGTCCTTCCCACTTCAGGCTTTGTCTACACTGCAAAATTAAATCAACCTAAGTTAAGTCAACATACAGCCATTGCAGTAATTACTGCAGTTTTTCAGAGCCACGCTAGCTCCTTCTGTTGGTGGTGAACGTCGTCCTCAGGAGTGCTTGTACTGAGGAAACTGACCGTGTGGAGCAATGACAGCCTGGAGCCCCGACACTGGGGCTGACGGTCCAGAGTGGAAAGCAGGAGGGGAAGAGCACAAGCCTGCCCACCTCCCAGTAAGGGATTGGGGGAAGGAGAGCCCAAGCCTGGCCATCACCTGGGCTCTCCACCCTGCCAATTCCTCCCCAGTTCCTCATCAGGAGGTGGCAGCAGGACTCTGGGCTGTGGGGAGATGGCAGGGGGCCCCAGGCTGTCAGCCAATGGGCAATGTATATGCCATATGCCAATGTCAGCCAATGGGCATAGTGATCAATGGCTCGGTGTCTAGTTGGCAGCTGGTATCAAGTGGAGTGCCCCAAGGGTCAGTCCTGGGGCCGGTTTTGTTCAATATCTTCATAAATGATCTGGAGGATGGTGTGGATTGCACCCTCTGCAAGTTTGCAGATGACACTAAACTGGGAGGAGAAGTAAATACGCTGGAGGGTAGGGATAGGATACAGAGGGACCTAGATAAATTGGAGGATTGGGCCAAAAGAAATCTGATGAAGTTCAACAAGGACAAGTGCAGAGTCCTGCACTTAGGACGGAAGAATCCAATGCGCTGCTACAGACTAGGGACCGAATGGCTCGGCAGCAGTTCTGCACAAAAGGACCTAGGGATTACAGTGGATGAGAAGCTGGATATGAGTCAACAGCATGCCCTTGTTGCCAAGAAGGCCAGTGGCATTTTGGGATGTATAATTAGGGGCATTGCCAGCAGATCAAGGGACATGATCGTCCCCCTCTATTCGACGCTGGTGAGGCCTCATCTGGAGTACTGTGTCCAGTTTTGGGCCCCACACTACAAGAAGGATGTGGAAAAACTGGAGAGAGTCAAGCAGAGGGCAACCAAAATAATTAGGGGACTGGAACACATGAGTTATGAGGAGAGGCTGAGGGAACTGGGGATGTTTAGTCTATGGAAGAGAAGAATGAGGGGGGATTTGATAGCTGCTTTCAACTACCTGAAAGGGGGTTCCAAAGATCTAGACTGTTCTCAGTGGTAGCTGATGACAGAACAAGGAGTAATGGTCTCAAGTTGCAGTGGGGGAGATTTAGGTTGGATATTGGGAAAAGCTTTTTCACAAGGAGGGTGGTGAAACACAGGAACGCGTTACCTAGGAAGGTGGTGGAATCTCCTTCCTTAGAAGTTTTTAAGGTCAGGCTTGACAGAGCCCTGGCTGGGATGATTTAATTGGGGATCGGTCCTGCTTTGAGCAGGGGTTTGGACTAGGTGACCTCCTGAGGTCCCTTCCAACCCTGATATTCTATGATTCTATGAATGTAAGTAACGCAGTGTCTATGCTGACACTGCGTCATCCTAACTACATCAACCTAAGTGCATGGATGTGGAGTTAAGTTGATGTAGTGGGCGACTTGTATTGGCAGGAGCGCCATTGTAGTGTAGACAACTAGAGCTAGATCAACGTAAGCTGCCTTATGTCGACTAACTCTCTGTTGTGTAGATCAGGCCTTCAGAAATATCTGAACCACCACTCCTTGTGGAGGGTCTGTTATCTAGGGTGGCTTAAAATCTGATTTAAATAAACTAGATTTGTTTAAATTGGATTTATTTAAATTTTTTCTTTTTACAAATCTGTTTAATTTTAAACTTGAAATAACAGCCTGTGCTAAGTCTAAAACCTCCTATAGTATATGTTAAATAAGAAATAATTCAAGCAGTACATGTTTACTACTGAAGTTTTTAAAGGAAGTCAAATCCCCGAACTGGTGGAAGTCACAGTTAAGCACCTGGGACTAGAGTTTGAAGTGGTAAACCAGTTTTTCACAGCAGTAGCCTCTGTTTGCACATGCAGAAGAATATTTTCTTTCTTTCAGTTCATTCAGCTAGTTCATTCAAAGCTGTAAAAGCAGGAAAGCTTATTTTCCACCTCCAGTCTCTGAATTAAAGAGGTCTAAGACTTTGAAATAAAATTTTTAGTTCTAAAATCTTCAAGGGTACAGGGACCAGAAACAATCAGTTCAATTCACTGACTACAGATAATACGTCCTTTAATAAATTAAGTACAAAATATGTTCTCAAACTTCTTATGTATCCAGAAATATTTACTTAACTAATGAAAAGCTTTTTAAATTGAATTTAAATTACCATCTAAATGCAGCTTGACACAGATCATGAGTAGAGAAATTAATCTAATAAATAAAAAATCCCGTTTCCTAATTTTTCCATTTTTGTATTGTTAGAAATCTTAAATGTATGTTAAGCAATATAATTGCTTAAATGTGTGTGGAAATGGTGTATGCTCCTGGCTATCAGGCAGAAATACCACATTTAGTGAAGAGGAAGTCTGTGAGGCAACCTAGGACCCACCCACTATAATTCACTCTTGTTATTGCAATAACGGGATGTCCCACATAGCGTCTGTCTGTCCTTTTTGAACCTTCTTCAACTTCAGTAACCTCTTTTGGAAAAGGGATGCATGATGCTCATATTTTTTGCTGTGATTGGTGAGGGTGGCTTTTGTTGATTTGACCATGAGTTTCCATTTATTTATTGCTTGCTAACTTGTGCACTCCCTAAAGTAGGAATTTAAAAAAAAAAAAAAAATAGAATCAATCATAGAATATCAGGGTTAGAAGGGACCTCAGGAGGTCATCTAGTCTAACCCCCTGCTCAAAGCAGGACCAATCCCCAATTTTTTGCCACAGATCCCTAAATGGCCCCCTTAAGGATTGAACTCACAACCCTGGGTTTAGCAGGCCAATGCTCAAACCACTGAGCTATCCCTCAGTCCTGGTACCTATAATTCCCCCTCATGGTCCCACAAGAGCTCAACTCTAGGCTCCTCCGTCATTACCTCTCTTGGATGGACACCTTTTGTCTTTGTCCCTCTTGACCAGGGTTTTTCCAGGCTTCATAGTTCCTTCCCCGCACTGAGTTGCTCCAGGAAGGCTGACTGCCTAAACAGGCCTGTTTCTGCACTTTGCTACCTCCTCAGGCTATAAATAGTGTAATTGCCACAGTAAAGTTACCACACAGCTCTAAGCAGGTACATTTATTCTTAAGGTAACCGCATTAGAACATTAAAAAAATAAACAAGCTTAAATGGATACCAATAAGCTTAACAGAGATCATCTCCCCAAGAGCTCCAGCTGGTGTCAGTCCTTTCAACCATACCCTAAGGATTGGGGCTTTCCCCTTGGACAAGTCTGATCCTGTTCATTTTGCTGGATCAGAACAAAGACTGAGTCAGTTTAAAATCAGGCTCTTTAGTCATTCCTTTGTCTGTTGGCCTCTGGAGAATCCAGTTTGAACTAATAAAAGGGAGCCTCCCCAGGGCATGGTACCTCACTCTGGAGGTGTTAAAACATGAGGGAATTTGCCTAATTACCTCCTGCTGTTCATAGTTCCTAAAGGGATGTGGTTACCCTCCCCCATGGAATTCTATATAATCCCTGTTCCATAATGATACATAAACTTAATATGGTAAGATCTCTCAAAGAGATTGTAGGCAACTGCCTAAAATGTCTAAGTCCCTGCAATGTTCTGTTAAATAAACTTGTTTGATAGATCTGGCTGAGAAAATAAGTTGTTGTTGGTTTTGGGGGAGAGAGGATTGTATTGGGAGCTCAGCAACTGACCAAAGAGTAAAGGAGCGACCTGTTTATCTCCTTAGAGTGTGAGCACAGGTGCAAGCCAGGACTGGGTTTATATCCAAATACATGTAATGAATGTTAAGTGTGGCTGGTCCCAGAGTTAGGAAATGGCATTGGGATCTGGCATTCATTTAATTTTCATCTAATTGCAAGTATTTTTGTAAAATTGATAATTTGTTTGTAGTCAAGATCTCATCAGTGCTGTTTATACCAGTGGTTCACTACCTATTTACCACTGTGGTAAGTGTTTTGTTTTATGTGGGCCATAGCCAATATGACCTGTATGGCCCTGAGGTTGTCCCATGGACTGCAGCTGTGTGCTGATTGGGCCACAGGTTGAGAACCCCTGGTTTATACCATTTCTCTACAAGGTTTAGTTGGAACCTTGCCATGTTCAGGTAGAGACTTTCAAATGGTCATTTATCAACAATGATGTAACCTACCAGAAACTGGCTGTTGGTTGAATTACAAGTTTTACACTATGAAATGTGGGTTTCTTTCAGATCTTGCTCATAGTGGTAAGTGACTATCTGTTTTCTTTCTGCCTAACTTTATGTGAAGCTCTTGCTTATGCCTACAGATCAAAAACTTCTTAGAATGAAACCTGTACCGAAGGGACTGCAAATAATTGTTTATTTTAGGGGTTTTGTACTCCGCATCTGGGCAGGCAGTGAGTGGCCTGATAAAATTTTGTTGACTGGGGACTCTGGAGTAGGGAAGAGTAATCTTCTGTCACATTTCATATGCAATGAGTTCAAATTTCCCAAGTCATAAAATATTATCATTAATTCCTTCTACAAATCTCAAGATAAAGGATTAATTTTGATTTCTTCCAGTTGTGTTGATTGGAGACTCTGGGGTAGGGAAGAGTAATCTTCTGTCACGCTTCACTCGCAATGAGTTCAATCTTGAGAGTAAGAGCACCATTGGGGTGGAATTTGCCACCAGGAGCATCCAAGTGGATGGGAAGACGATAAAAGCCCAGATCTGGGACACTGCAGGGCAGGAACGATATCGTGCCATAACCTCAGCGTGAGTATTGCCTGGCACCAGCTCTCTTCTGCTCCACTTCTGCTGTTGGTGGAGATGCATGAGAAGGAAAGAAACCAGTTTTACTTTCTACTCCCAGGATTAATCTGCATTCAGTGAGGCTCAATAGAGCAGTGGTTCTCAACCTTTCCAGACTACTGTACCCCTTTCAGGAGTCTGATTCGTCTTGCATACTCCAAGTTTCACCTCTCTTAAAAACTACTTGCTTACAAAATCAGACCTAAAAATACAAAAGTGTCACAGCATACTTATTGAAAAATTGCTACTTTCTCATTTTGTTTGTGTATGAAATTTTAATTTGCACGGACTTCGCTAATGCTTTTTATGTAGCCTGTTGTAAAACCATGCAAATCTCTAGATGAGAGGTATGCGTGTCCCTGGCTGAGAACCACTGCAGTAGAAAACCACTACAATGCTACTTTTACAGTCGCTTTTCAGAGTACAAACACACTATAAAAAGAATGGTTTCAGAGTAGCAGCCCTGTTCGTCTGTATCTGCAAAAAGAACAGGAGGACTTGTGGCACCTTAGAGACTAACACATTTATTAGAGCATAAGTTTTTTGTGGGCTACAGCTCACTTCATCGGATGCATAGAATGGAACATATAGTAAGAGGATATATACGTACAGAGAAGGTGGAAGTTGCCATACAAACTGTAAGAGGCTAATTTCTCCTGCGGATAATAGCTCATATTAATTAATTAGCTTCTTACAGTTTGTATGGCAACTTCCACCTTCTCTGTACGTATGTGGAAAGCTCTATTACATAAACTCAGCAAAACTTTTTTGAAC
Organism: Eretmochelys imbricata; assembly: GCF_965152235.1. Classification (NCBI taxonomy): domain Eukaryota; kingdom Metazoa; phylum Chordata; order Testudines; family Cheloniidae; genus Eretmochelys; species Eretmochelys imbricata. The sequence goes on from NC_135596.1 coordinate 3,245,301, forward strand.
AGAAGTCTCCTGTTTCTTATTCTTTGAAACGATAGTGAGTTTCCCTTTATGCTGCTAATATGTCCTGCTTAAAACAGTCTCCAGATCTTCAGCGTTTTGTTAAATACATTTCAGTTTTCTGAAAATCCCATTTTTAAAGTTGAAACTCGCTTTTCTCTTTTTAAAGAAGAAAACAAACCCTTAGTGCCCTTTTTTGAAAATAAACATTAAAATAGAAAAACTAACTGAAATGTTTCTCTGTAGATCCCTGAGCTGAATTCCGTTTAACGCAGTGTATTCTTTATGGTTTCAGCTATTACCGTGGTGCTGTTGGGGCCCTCCTTGTCTATGACATTGCCAAACATCTCACCTACGAGAATGTCGAGCGCTGGTTAAAGGAGCTCCGGGATCATGCAGACAACAACATTGTCATCATGCTGGTGGGAAATAAAAGTGACCTGCGCCATCTGAGAGCTGTGCCCACTGATGAGGCCCGGGCTTTTGCAGGTTTGTGGACTGTGTGTGTTTTATCTGTTAAGCAGTGTTTTAACTTCAGCACATGGTGTGCAGCAGACTCAAGTACTCCATCTCAGACAAGGGGCAGCCTTCCATTTGGAAGTTCTGACTTAAGGGGTGATGTGATATTTTAAAAAAAAAGCCAATGGAAAAAGTGCTCTTAAAGGTTGAACAACAGTGTTTGATTAAACTCTTTTGAGACCCAGAGCTAGGAAGATGTCTTGCAAACCAGTGATGATCCTGTCCCTGGGCTGCCTGATATCTGAAGACTCTTGTCCGTCTGGGAAGAGTAACAAAGATCAGGATGAAAAATGTTGCTGATGTAAAAACCAGTGTCAGAGGATCTTGGGGGATGAATAAAGAAGAACATAAAACACCAAAAAACTAAACTTTCTCTGAGTATTACATTCACTAAAGAGTGAAACATTTGGGTTGAACAGAGCTTTACCTTTGGCTGTGGAAATGGTTTAAAACCCTCCCTGCCTTGGTGTTGGCTAACACAATGTAACTGAACAAGTCACAAATCTCAAGAGACAAAATGGGTCTTTCCCCTGCATGCGCTACTGAAAGCGATATGGAATGAGAGGCTGCAGCTTCTACCTCAGCTGTTCGATCATAGTTAATGATGGGGCGGGGTCTGCAATGCAGACTTCGAATCTAAGGTCTCACATTTTGGCAGGCAGTACTGCAGCATCGTATGTGTAGCATTTAAACATTGATGGTGGCAGTAGTACATGACCTCTGTGGAGGGAAGGCAGTCCCAGGGGTGGCGAGTTGTGTGGGTCCGTGGTGCCTGGGCTCCAACAAATTCAGGGGCCGGCTCCACCAATGTTAGGGGCCGGGTCTCTCCCCCAGCCCCGCCTGCTGCCCCTACATGCCTCCCCAAGCGTACCTGCCCACCCCGGGCAGCAGGCAGCTGCCCCGGGCAGCAGGCAGCTGCCCCGCCACTCCGTGCTGTGCTCCCTCGCCTGCCGCTGCCAGCTACAAGGGAGCGGTGCTGGAGGCAGGCTCAGGCGGCTGCTGCGCCTGCAGGAGGAGGAGGCACATGGCAGCCCCCCTTTTCCCCCTGCAGGTGAGTCCTCTCTGGCCCTCCCAGCCCAGGGACAGCCTGCCTGCTGTACCCCAAACTCATCTGCAGCCCTGCATCCCAACCTTCTGTCCCAGCCCAGAGCCTGCACCCTAAACCCCCTCCTACACCCTTCCCACACCCAAACTCCCTCCCAGAGCCTTAGGCAGGTAGCGGGGGCGGGGGGGAGGGTCACTTGGACCCATTCTGGGTACTACCAAAAATTATACAAACCTGCCATCCCTGGGCACTCTTGTTTCATTGTTTCCTGCCCTTTCTAGTGTGCTGTCTCCAGGGAATTATTGGATGTGGGATCACAGAAGTCCTGCTTTTTCCAAGTCAGTCCCTCTGGGAGTGGAGGGAGGGTGAATCCTGCAGTTACTCATCTACGTGACCTGTGCCTGTGCTATTGCTCAGAGGCACTTCTGTGTTGCTGGGAGCTGCATCACACTGGTCGTGTCAAACGGCTGTTGGCGACTGCAGAGGAATAATAGCGGGCAGGGCAGGGCAGGGGACCCTGTTGCTTGGCAGAAGAGCGATTAAAAGGAGGGAGATGTGCTCCGACTTGGCGGATTGCTACTGCTAATAGGACTATAGCTAAATAAAACGAGGTGCCAAATCCATTTGAGCAAGTAGTGGAGTCTCCCCTCTCTCACAGAAAACAAGACTGGGGTCCGGGCCGTCTAAACCAAGAAGTCGAAGCTAAGGGCTGTAATTCAAAAGTGCTGCTAAAGTCTTTAACTGAATGATCTGTTCCTTTTTACAGAAAAAAATAACTTATCTTTTATTGAAACTTCTGCCCTGGATTCCACAAATGTAGAAGAAGCCTTCAAGAACATCCTCACAGGTATGGCTTTGCTTTTTGGCTTGCATGTCTGCAGTACGACACACTAAAGGGTTTTACATGGGGAAAAGCTAATGAGAACCTCTGTAGGAAAGGTTTCAAAGTGGTAGCCATGTTAGTCTATATCAGCAAAAACAACAAGGAGTACTTGTGGCACCTTAGAGACTAACGAATTTATTTGGGCAAATGTGTTAGTCTATAAGGTGCCACAAGTACTCCTTGCTGGCTTTGCTTGATAGGAAAGGCACCTACCAGCTGGATAGAAGACTTGAGTCTTACGTGATGATGGGTACAGTGGAGACAGACTGTTAAGGACAGCAGTTAACTTCCGAAGCCTTTTTGCTGGTTTGTAATGCCAAGATGACCTGGAAGGGATTTGTGCCCTTGCAATTGCTGCTGATGGATACTGATGAACAGAGAGGTTCTTGTTGTGTTTTTTATTATTTTATTTTAAATTGGGACACTAAGGGCTGGATTTGGATTTTGCTTGAACTCGGGCATGTGATGTTTTCTTGGGCTCACCATTTTATATAGAAGATGATAGAAAGACACTGAGTGTGCCAATGCATACATACACCACTGTCTTTAAATTTAATCTGAATTTAATTGAATCTTTCAATGTTTTTTAATTCAAACATGAAAGAAAAAAGAAAATCCATCCACACTAGCACTGTACATGCTGTCATACAGGGCTGCAGAGACCCATTTAAAAGGAGGAGTGGGGCAGCCTCCAGCTTAGCCTTGCCCTTGCTCTTGCTGTCTCAGCCCTGCCTTCTCTTGTGGATAGGGAACTATCTGTTAGGGCTTGAGCTCCCTGTAGTTTATGGTCATCACTGCTTTCTTTATGGGGGAGTGGAGGATAGGCTACATACAACAAAACAAAGGAACACACAAAACATCCTGCAGGCTGTCTTTGTCCTGGGAGAGAATTAGCCTCTCAAGATCCTTTTATGTCTGGGGGACCCATCTGAAACAGACACCAAACGTGGATCCCCTCCCAGCAAGGAGGAGGGCACACAATGCCAGTCTTCCTCTGCATCAAGGTGAGAACACTCCTGCTGCCCTGCTCCCAGACCCTCTGCTTGGCTTCCCCAACCCTTTGCTCTTGTTCTCCCAGCTCTGTCCTTTTCTGCATCTCCAGTCAGCACCTCTGTCCCTGTGGCTGGGCCATGATCACTGCTGACTGTCCACTTGCTGGCTCTGGCTGCGTGCTCCAAACGGCTGCTGCTGCCTGAATCCCACTGCTCAGGGTGCTGTCTGCTGCCCAAGTGGAGTGAGAGTGGGTTGCAGATGGCAACAACAGCAGCCAGCACAGAGGAAGCAGCCAGAGCCATCTAGCAGACAGTCAGCAGCCTGGAGGCACTTCCTCTGTGCTGCGGCTGTTACTTGGAGGTTGCTGGCCCTCTGAACAGAATGGTGGGCAGTGAACACTGACTTCCAAGCAGACACCCCTTCTTTGTCTGCCCACCATGGTAGGCAACTGGCACAAGGAGTGAAATGAAATTTGATTTTAAAAGGCCTTTTTACTTGAATGATTTGTTACGACGCAGGGATCAGTTCTGGGTCTGGTTCTGTTCAATCACTTTTCAGTGATTTAGATAACTGCATAGAGCAATGGTTCTCAAACTTTTTTTTTTTTTTTTTTTCACGGACCACTTGAAATTGCTGAGGGTCTCAGCGGACCACTTAATGATCTTTCCAAATGTATTTTGAACCGTTAGCGAACTATTTGTAAAGCTCTTTGGATAAAAGTGCTATATAAAAAAACCCCTTAATTAACAGGCACGGACCTTAAAGGGAACTATCCGCAGACCACCTGAATGGAGCTCGTGGACCACTGGTGGCCTGCAGACCACAGTTCGAGAACCTCTGGCTTAGAGAGTACATATATAAAGTTTGTGAACGATACCAAGGTGGGAGGCCTTGCAAGTGCTGGGAGGACAAGATTATAATTCAAAATGATCTGGAGAAATGGTCTGAACTACATAGCATGAAATTCAATAAGGACAAATGCAAAGTACTCTTCAAAAATAATGGCTTTCAGAGGTGTCAGTGGGTATTAATATTCTGCCCTGCATTAGATTAAGCAAAACCAGAATTTGACTAAACTAGAAGAGATTTGAGATTAGCTAGATAACACTGTATAAACCTTGTTATGGCAAGGCAAACAGCCTCCTTTTGAGCCAAAAGGGTCTGCTGTGGGTAAGTACCAGGGCTGGTCAAACTAGATTACCCTTGAAACTCTTCAGTACTACATTCTACAGTGTCTTTTCTGTGGAATGTGCAAATACCTTGTTGGAGCAAATGTGTTTTAAGTCTAGGCTCTCACTAATGAGTCTGTTCTCATCTACAGAAATCTACCGCATCGTGTCACAGAAGCAGATTGCAGATCGATCTGCACACGATGAGTCTCCTGGCAACAATGTAGTTGATATCAGTGTCCCGCCAACCACCGATGGACAGAAATCCAACAAACTCCAGTGCTGTCAGAACCTGTGACCTGTAGATGCTGTCTGTGCCCCTCACGTCATCTGTGCTTCAGTTAGAAACTTGTGTGGGCTTCTTTCAAATATTCTTGTGATTCAATGACTCCCTGTGTTCCTCTTCTCCACACCCCTCCCCAAACCCCGTCTTTCATCTTAGAGCTTTAATTGTAGGGCTAACATTCTCCTGCCTCTGAAATTCCCTTTTGAATGTGATGACTTTTGGGCTTGAAATGTAGGCACTGATCTGGTAGACATATTTGTTGTGGAACATCTGCTGCTGGATGTTATCCTGTGAAGCACTCTCCTCAAATGTATATTTTTATTTTTGTGTGGGAGAGGAGGCATGGGGACTTGGTTAGAACGGCTGAAGAAATAACTACATTTAGATTTTCATTTTATCTCTTAGTCAGACTTTTTCAAAGCCCCATATGTTTCTGTAAACATGGGGGAGAAATTAAAAGAAAATATCTATTCTACCAAACATTCTGTTTCTGTCCAGATGAAGCATCTCAGTGAGGTTTTTAGGGGCTGCACACATAAGTGGTGTTGATAAAACCTTACTTATTATGTAATTCCCCTGAATGCAGAGTTAGTCTGGCTGTGCAGTTTACTGTTTCCTGCCTGGGAAATCTTCTCTTCTCTTAATCTGTTTTATTTGGGATCAATGAAGTATGTCTGCAATGCATTATTTGCCATGATGGATGCCTGTTCAGCTCTCTGCAGGCAGTATGGAGTGGCTTAATATTTATTCTTGGCTTTGTTAATTAACATTAATGTACAGTAAGTGCCAGCATATTAATTTTAAGATCTTTTTGCAAGCTATAGAACTAGGTTCATTTTATACTGTAGATCAGTGTCTGGAGGAGAAATCCTCTCTAGTCCCAGAATTTTTTTGCATGCTGCTTTCTCACTAGGTCTATCCTTAAATCCATTTGAGTGAGAGTAAAGCAATATTTTCATGTCATGTACATACCTGCACTTGTAAGGTTTTTTGGTTGTTGTAGAGAAACGCAATACTTTATACATTTTGTAAAACTTATGCAGAACTGTAGCATCTTGGATTTTCTTTCCATTATCTGTCACTGTTGACCTTGTGCTTAATTTTTTTTGACCTCTACTAAACTGTATAAAATTCCACATAATACACACAGTCCTGCTACTTCACTCTTAGCCTGTTTTCTGAATTGCAGGTTGTAATTTCCAAATGACTGTAACTCGCATCCTATGACTGATTATCTGTCATCAGCAGGGCTAACAACTCTAAAACTTGTTGAATGGGAATAATTTTATCAAAACTTGTCAGTCGCTTGCAAGCTTGTGAAAATCCTCGGTGGGGAAGGGTTCACCAGCTCTAATACTGTTACGTCTTTGCAGTAACCAGTGTTGTGTTGAAAGAGAATCCCAGGTGAAATGATCAAAATGAGGCGTTGGGAGCAACAGCTGTTCTTGGGAGGCTAGCTAAAGCAACTTGCTTCCAAATTCTGAGTCCATGCCTCACTTGACAAATCCTACCTTGCATGTCAGTGAGTTGTTGAGCTTTTTATGTTACAAAGTGAATCTGAAACTACATTGTGTGCTTGGGGTTGGGGGGTGGGGGTGGAGTTGACATTCCAGTCTCAACTGTTTTGTATCTGGTTATGTAATAAAATTAAGGGCAGTTAACTCTGATGGCTTTTCTTTATAAGATGTCCAGCCAAATGCATTGAATTTTACAAATAGAAGGCCAGAGTTTTAAACGAAGCAATCACATGGTCTCAGTACTTTATAGTTTAACATAAATTCTTTAAATTTAACCTGTTTTCTAGCACATTCACTGCAGTCACTGGCTAGGGTTCATTTCAGGCTGTGGGATTATGCTCTAGGTGAATGATCCCCATCTCATGGTGAAGGTATTTATCCCTCCTGGGAATTGATGGTGCTGTCCCAGCAAACTCCCAGTGCTGGAAGCACTCTCAGCACATGACACTATCACTAATAACCTTCTGAGAACAGGATTCCTAGCAAGCCTGAACTGGAACCCTTCTGGTGTGTCTGAGCCATTGTGTGACTTGCAGTTAGTATTTGGAGGCTGGCGGGGGAAGCACATCATGCATAATATATTTAAATATTCTCACAAAGGTTTGAAAATATTCCAGGCAGCCGCTCTTGGAGCTGGATTCTCTCTCTCTCTTTTTTTTTTTTTTTTAAGAGCTCTATCAACAGAACGCTTTACGTAAAGGAGTAGGGAGCAGTCCCTGAGTACTTACGATGGCATGAGGAAGAATTGTGCTGTTAAGAGGCCTTAGTTCAGGGTAATTTACTAATACTGTGATTACCCTGCAAAGCCTTTGTTTCTAAAGATGAACTTCACCTTCCTCTCCTCTTGTTAGCTGGTGAGGGTTTTTCTGGCTAGTTTGAGAAGAGTTGAGAGAAGCAGTAGGTGTCATAATTGGTTACATTCCTAGGCTCTGGAATAGAAACATTTTACTCCTGGGATTCGTGCAGAGCTCTAGGATTTGGCTCAAAGCCCTAATAAACCATGCTTGTCCAGGGCTCAGGTACAACCGACTCTCTTGCTTACAGAAGAGATCCTATGCTACTTCCACCTGCCCTAAGAGGTCCTGGCATCATGAGCTGCTTAGTTGTGCTCTCCCCTGGTGATAAAGTGGGACTACACTGCCCGCGTCACAGCGCTGCCGCGGCCATGCTGTAACATGGGCAGTGTCGACCTACCCTTAGTTTTCTGGCTGCACTCCAGCCCATACGTGACATGAAGTTTTTGTCTGCAGTGGTTGGTTGCTTCGTTAGACTAGGTCTGGACTGTTTCCCAGAGCCTGTTCTGCAATTGTTTGCAAAGTCAGCAGAGCACAAAACTCTTCCCCCTCCTGTGAGGATGAGATGATTTTGCCTAAGGTATGCCAGAGGCCATTAGCACTAGAGAAAGGGCACTTACTGTAGTCTTAAGTCTTATTCACTCTTAAATGTCTTCCCATGCACAGATAGGAAACCTTAATGGGGTTACCTTGTAATCTAAAATACCTTGATTCTTCCCCCATGCCAATCCCATACGCTTCTGAAAGGTAGAGTGATTAGAAAGCATTACAGGTGCCTGCTGTTGGAGCCCATGCAGAGGGGAGCTGGACGAAGGAATTCAAAGGAAACTTTCTGATAGTCAGACCTGGAGTAGCTAGAACAAATCTTCCAATAATCTGTGCAGTAGTGTGCACTTTCTTGACATGAAAAAATTGAGCTCATCTTAGCTGCAGCATAATTTCATAGGAGTCCCTGGCATAACCTCATTAGCTCCATATCCCAAAGTTGTAGTGCAAGGAAAAACAAGAAGGGGTACACTTCTGCCCTTAGTTACTTGTCTCCAATGGGGGCATTTGCATGTCACTGAAAGCAAAATTTGTCTCCTAAATTAAAACTTTTTTTTACAGAAAGCTGTCTGTCTGCTCAAGGAAGCAAACCGGTTCTGTGGGAGTTAAAGTTAAATCTTCACAAAGCTTGTTCCCCAAGCTCCTGCTTCACCCAGACACTGCAAACAAACGGTGTTAGCTTTCTAAAGTTAGTTAAAGCTAACTTTAAAAATGTCTTCCACCATCTGGTGTGGATGGTCTGGTCGTTGTCTCCACTTTGAAGCTCCCTGCTGACTTTAAATTTATTTCTGCCTTGGATGGGGCCATGATAGCAGCATCTTTTACTAGTTAAATAACTAGCTAATCACTGTCTATTGAAGCTGTTTTGGAGAGGAGGCAAAAGACCAAAACTGACAAACATTGGGTGTTCGTTACTGAACACATGCACAGTAGAACCTCATTACATTGGCTCATCCTATTCTGAGCAGGGGTCTCTATTGTTAAATCTCAGTCGTTTCTGTCTCAGATGGGGAAGTCTCAGTAACTGCCTACATGACTGAGTTCAGTGAAAGATATTCAGCCTGTCTTTCTGGAGTTCACCTCTGATGTGCAAAGCAAGCAACTGTGGTCCAGTGGAAAGTTTTAAATCACTAAAATTGTTATTGCAAAACTTCACAATGGCTGTCTGCTGTAATTGTTGAATCCCTTTGTTAAAAGGACTCTGTGTGTCTGCTGTAGAAGTGTTTGCAAAGGGGAAAGGAATATGATTTCCTCTTTCCTCCCCCCACAGCTCATCAGAGCTATATCGGGGCACCACGTATAGTCACCTCCCTCTACAGAACCCCCAGCCTGTGGGAAAAGACTGAGTATATTTGTCCATTTTAAAAAAGATCAAAGTGGGAAATATGAATCAAGAGAGATCTTCACACTGCAAGACAACTGCCCTTTCAATTGGAATTGTTAGGCTGCCATCTTGATTTTGAGGACAGGTCTGTGCCTTTGCTATTTGAACAGGTCACTCATTGAAAGAAGCCAGCTTGCTTTGAGAATCTGCTTCTCTGTTTGGCCAGTAATATTTTGATTTGTGGGCTAGCCCTGTGGGCACAGAATGCAGTCATGGCCTTGATCTGTCAGTGGTGTGAAAGTGTGTCCGTCTGTTCTCTGTGATAGGAGAGTCTCCATTCTGAGCATAAAGGAAGAATACTTTCCTTAGACATTTTGATCTCAGTAGACAAATACAGACCTAATTCAGTGTTTCATAGGCACCTACTGAGGCCTTTTTTCCCCCCTTCCTAACAATAAAGGAACCCACACTAAGGACCTGCTCTTTTTAAAGAGGCAATTTGGAGTGAAGGCTGAAATTGTCCTGAACTGATCTACAGCCCGTAAGGGCTGAGCTTGGACTCTCATGGTTTCTAGAAGAGAACCTTAACAGGACTGTAATGTAGAATTTTGTAGTTCAGAATGATGAGCAGTGGGCTATTTCTAGAAAAATATTGTGATCTCCAAGGCTGCTTCATTACAGTTATTTACACTATCCTCTTCTTTTTGGTAGAGTGTAGTCGATCCGGCTTTGTGGGCTGTAACACTGGACCTTTATGCAACTGAGAAGAGGTTCCTTTCACTTACTTTTACTCATGGTTAATGTGTTCAGTTAAGTGCAATTCACTTTGTAAATATATATATGCATCACTTGATTTTTGTGCATGATTATGTATTGTGGATATAAAGATTGCCAAACCAAATTGCATGTGTAAATTATTTTGTTCTGAACATTCTTAGAATAAGATGGGAATCTGTTGCTTTTGGAACTGGCAAGGTAACTTTTTTTTAAAAAATGTTTTTGTTTAAATGGATAAAGAGGGCCTGAAAGCTTGGAGCCTTTTTTGGCTTGTTTTGAGTGAGTGTATTGTCTCACACACATTGATCCCAGTACTTTGCTTCTCCAAAATCCGTATGTGTCAACCTCCTGTAGCCAAAAACAGACCATAAAGAGCTACCCAAATTTATATAAGCTAAAAGAAGTGCTGCCTGATGTAGCAGAGGGCTCCCTGTTTTTCCTCAAAATGCCAGTTAATGAATTCTCTGCTCCTGCCCTCTATCCATCCTAATTCCCTAGTAGTTATGCACCACAAACTCCATATCAATTAGCTTTGTCCTTCCAGCCTTCTCATTTGCCCCAGACCATCATCAAGGGTACCCACCCACCCACTCCCATGTCAACTTTGTGTGCATGTACATCCCTGATATCTGACCTGTTGCTCTCCAGCACACCTGTATGCTTCCAGCAGCTGTGAAAATCCTTCACCCCTCTGGGAGGATGGGGGCACTTTCCAGGTTCTTTGTGTACATCTCCCAGATCTGAGATGGTGGTCAGCTTTAACAGGGTTGTGTCTTCAGCCTCCCAGGCCTGGTCACATGCAATGAGGGAAGGGAGCCGCTAGCTTCCTCTTTCTGAAGGTGGCTTTGGCTGTGCTTTCTCCTCCCCTATACGAAATTTCTGTGGGCCCCTGAGGGGGGTGTGCTCTATTAGGCTCAGGCAGTAGCTGTCATAGGCTGGCTCCCTACTCTCAGAGGAAGAGCAGCCAATCAGAGGTGATTCCCCCTAGGCAAGTCTGAAATTTGCATGAAGGGCTGGCGCTCTTTGAGGCACAAGACAGACTGAAATTTCTTAACCATATGCAGAATGACCACAATTTTTGTTAAGTGAAATCTTGTATTAATGAATGTGTAATATGAAAGCTAAAGGTCTGGGGCAGAAGAGAGATTAGCAGTAGCTATAGTAGGATCTTAGTCAGGGTCACAGGAAAAGGGGGGGGGCAGACCAGGGAGCCATGGTCTCATCACTTTTTACCAGCCGTAAGGGAGAGCAATGGAGAGGAGCCAGTGTGGGGGCAGGGCCTCGGGTGGGGGTGGTGCAGGGGGACAGGGCCATGGTTCAGGCACTGGTTACCTCCACGCTTTTAGGGAGCTTCCACAGCTCCTGATCGGAGTTGCATGGCTAGCTAATGTAGCAACAATCAGCCATAGCATCTGAGCTGCCCTGGACTGTTCTAAATTGTAATGGGTGTAGAGCTAAAGCTATATTCAGTTCCAACTGATTTGAACAAGTCTATAAATCCCTACCTTGCCCCTTGTCCTGTACTATAAATGCCCCCTTATGTATCCATCCTATGCCCTGAATGAAGCAGTGGGGTACAGGCTGCGGGGGAAGGGAAGTATGTGATCATGTAAGTGAAGGACTGTATCACAATGATACACACAGGGGCAAAACATATGTAATTTCCTACTTCTCTCCTCCTCATCCCACCCTTCTTTTGAAGGAGAAAAGTAAAATCATGCAATTGTAACAGTCCCCTCCTTCAAGCATATGTGCCTACGGGTGCTCTACCGTAGGCTGCGTGTGTGCCGCTGTGCTCGCAACTGGAGACTGTAAACAGCAGCATCCGTGCTGCTGTAGAGCAGCGCCTTATGCTCCCCCACAAGAACACAGAAGCAGCATGGAGCCACTGCCCCTCCAGTTCCTTCTCCACCAGCTGTGGCTCAAGATGGAGCAATTGCATTGTCTGCTGCTGTGACCCCCCAAAGCACCCCAACACCAGTTGGCACACAGGTGTCATGCTATTACATGCCACCTTTTGGATATATATCACTGGAAAACTAATAACTCACTGATAACTAATGTTCTCTCATGGTGTAAATATGGTAAACTCAAAGGACATAAATATAAGCTGGAAAATGTTATCAAAATGTATTTGGCAAGCAGCCCCCAGGCCATGCCTGTTCCTGACAAAGGAGCGTCATTCCACCTGCTTGAATGTGTTTCTGATATAAATTAAGAAAGGTGTGCCCAAAGAAAAGCACATTTACATGCAAGAGATAGTCAGCAGGAGAGCAAGTAGGGAAAGATGACCACTTAACGATCTCGCTGTGGGATGGAAACTCCACCCCCAGGAAGCCCTCCTGCCCCTTGAAGCAGAGTCAAAGATTTTGGAAAGATACAAGGAGTGAAAAAAAATAATTTTAGCTTTCACCAGAGGAAACAAAGGCACCAATCATTCTGAGCTCTGTGGAGAGTCAGGGCCAGAGTCTAGTCAGCTGGGCTGGAAAAGAGACTTGGTAAGAAACATCTTTGAGCAAGAGATGAGTTTGTTATATCAGGGTGTATCTTAGTGGTGTATTTTTACTTTTGTTTTCTTGTCACCCTTTCTGTCTTCATTCCTTATACCTGGTATCACTTAAACCTCTCACTTTTTGTTTAATAAACTTGTTTTACATCTAAATTCAGTGCTTTGATTAAAAGGATGTGTGTTAATGCCACTTAAGGTAATAAGATGCTAGGTACTGTCTCTTTAAGGGAACAACAAATGAATAACTTCTGTAAGCATTCAGCAAGAGAGCTGGACACATGATTTGGGGGAAATTTGGGACTGCGAGGTTGCAACGTTCCCCTCTGGTGTTATCGGGACTGGTGATCTGTAGGTCACTCCAATCCTTGACTCTGGGAGCCAGCTTTACCCTGCTCTGCTGTGAGAACCCCCACTCCTGGGCTGTTCACACACAGCCTCTGGCATGTAAGCTGCTCCCAGCTACTTGCAAGCAAATGACACTAGCACATGTCTCCAGTCCCAGACACAGCCCTAGAAACCTCCATCTTGCAGTGTCTAGTTATGCCTGCTGGATGCTGCAAGCTTATATGAGTTCATCAACTTAAAGAAATTGATATGTAGCAGGCTTGTTATCCCAAGGGGAGTCTCTGACACACTTCAAACCAAACACATTGCTTCAGGTAGAAGAAACAAACAAATTTATTAACTACAAAGATAGATTTTAAGTGATTATAAGTCAAAGCACAAAAGTCAGATTTGATCAAATGAAATAAAAGCAAAACACATTCTAAGCCGATCTTAACAGTTTCAATGTCCCTACAAACTTAGATGCTTCTCACCACAGGCTGGCTGGTTGCTCTTCAGCCAGGCTCTCCCCTTTGATCTTCCCTTCAGTCGCTTGGTGTGGGGTCTATAGATGTAGGTGGGAAAGAGGAAGAGCATGGCAAACATCCCTCCCTTTTATTATGTCCTTTCTTCCCTCCTGGGTTTGCCGCCCCCTTCAGAGTCAGGTGAGCATTACCTCATCGCAGTCACAAACTGACCAAAGGAAGGGGGTGACTCACTCAAACAGATCCTTTTGTTGCTGCTTAGGCCAGCGACCTTTGTTCCTGTGAGGCTGGGCTGGGTTTGTCTCATACCTGCCCTGATGAGGTGTGAACTGCCTCTCTGCTCTTGGAGAGTTTTTGCCTGGGCTTATTTTAAGCCATGAGGATTCATTTTCAGCCTCATAACTAGATACAGTAATGTTATAGGTTATAATTTCATGTAACAATTACTATAACATTATACCAACAATGTTCAGTGCATCATAAGCCTTCTGAAGACACCCAACATGACAAACTTTGCATTGGATACCACACAATCATTTTACAAGGATGAACATGGGGGTACTGGGTGTTCCCCCAAGGTACAGAGCATCACAGAGGTGCGTTAGGGTCACCTTGCGTGATGTAATTCGGCAGTGGAAGCCAGGGTACGCCCTGCATGCTTGTATGCTAGTTGTTGGTGTCACGGCTGTGCGCAACACCAGCACAGCATTTAAGGCACTCAGAATTGCAGGGCGGGCAGTGACACAACCCCTTACTGGCCTGGATTGAACACCAAAGTGTTACAGCTGCACTGCCTTTTTGTTATTGTTTGGTTCTGTATATATTTAGTTATTTCTAGGGGTTTTTTCCCCCAGTTTTAAACACAAATTGTGCTTGGGGTGTGTGTCCCCCCCTACAAACTTCCTGCTTGAGTGCTTTGGCACTTCCGTGGGTTATGCCTAAAACTACAAGGTTCAAGCCCTGTCACATGCACTCTAGTTGACTCCATTGTCTGAAACACTCACGTCCCATTGAAGTGTAAAGTCTCTGTGGGGTTTAAAGGCAGGTCTCGTAAAGATAGAGAGGTTAGGTTGAAGCTCCTCTTAGTGGAACGCTCCCTAGTTCAGTGGGGTCCACTCACTTGCACCCCTGAACATTGGCCTCAATCTCTCAGGCTACTCTGCTGACTTCTGGAGCCTCAGAGGTGGTTCCAGAGATGAAGACCTCTAAAAGTAAGAAGACCAGAGACTCTAGAAAGAGGGCTAGGTCACCTCATCAAGCTGACTCTTGGGAGACCTCAGATCCCATAATGTGTCCCACTGAGGCTCCAGCTGATGCCAGTACCGAAGCTTTTGTACCACCTAAGAAGTCCTAACCAGAGAAGCCTTCAGCTAAGCAGCACCAAGAAGCCCCTATCTCAGTAGCATCTCACATCTTTTGGCACCAAGATGCATCTAAAACTGGAGACCACCAAGACTGGCACTTGGTTCCCTCCCCAGTACCATCTTCGGAGCATCAATTCTCCAAGCTCAGAGACTTAGTCTCATCAGCATCTCCAGTACCACATGCAGCATTTGCAGCTCTACACTGATCCCCATTCCAGGTTCCTTTACCAACTCAGGCTAGAACTGTAAGCTACGACAGTCCTCCAGCACCCTTCAGATTCTTTTCCCCTGAGGATAGCCTCATCTTGTAGGAACCAGAGTCCTTTCTTCTAAGGAGCACCACAAGGGCTCCTTTCCCAGTTCCACTCTTGGCATCTGACAAGAGAACCCTCCTATATCACATCACCTTCCCCACCCCCCTTTTCAACTCAGTGATGACATTTTCAGACTCTAAGGTCTCCATACAGGGCTCTGTTTTGGCATCATATAACCATATTCCTCTAGGAATCTACACTTCCCAGAGCCCATCAGATGTCCTCGGTCCCTTGTACACTAGTACTATTGGGGACCCTTCCCCTAACCACCTCCTCAGTGGGTTCACTGGAACCCCTGGGCATGTTACAGAGACCAATTTTATAGAGCATTACCCCAGAGGAAATACAATCAGTCAGGACCACAACACTCAGAGGCACAGCAAGATCACCTGCAGTACCATGTGTCCCCTTGCTATCCAATGAGATGCAAGAGGAACAGGAGCCACCAAATGAAGGCCTCCCCCCTTTGGGCAAATCCTTCTCATTCCCTGAAGAGGCAGTAATACTGCCACCATCCACCCACACTGAAGATTTTGGGGCCTTTCAGGACTTAATGAACCATCTAGTGAAATCTCTCCAGATTCCTTTAGAGGAGACCAGAGCCTCAAGATTCCCTGTGTGACAGGTTCCCCCCAGGGTGCCACCTGGAACTGGGGTACCACTGAGTCCCCTGACCAACGTTCCCTCTAATTTTTTCCATCCATGTGTGGAATAAATTTTGTTATGTGCATCAAGGTATGTGCGGATTTGTACCACCAGTAAAAACAAAAAACCTAGATATATATATATTTTTAAAAGTTACCATAGGGATATTACTCCAGCCAGGACCGTTTAGGCATTTTAGAAGTCACTACTCAAAGAATTAAATTTAAGTGTAAGAGAAATAAAAATTATGAAATGCACAGACCAGTCAAAATACTAAAACAACACACTTTGAAAGAATAAAATTACAGAGAATATATGGTTTCAGAGTAATGTATGTACATATATGTATATATTATATGTAATATATGTACATTGCAGGAAGTACCAAGAAATAACAACAACAATAATACAAGTATGTGTTGGGAGAGGAGTGTGAAAGAGAGAGAGAGAGAGAGAGAGAGAGAGTGTATGCGTCAGACAGAGACTATGTGAGCTGGCTGCTTGGGAAATCTCAGAAACAGTGCACTGTCTCTTTAAGAAAGGCAGTCACTCATCCTTCACCACAGCAGCTCCAAGTCTGTATCCCCGTATTACAACACAGGCTGTATCCCCGTTCCCTTGCTCTGTGGAGATGGGGTACAGGGGCAGGGGGACATCCTGACATCAGCACCCTCCCTCCCCCACTCTGCATAGCCAGCAGAAGGGTCCCGGGAGCAGCTGCAGGATGAAGCAATGTGTGGGGAGGGGCACCTGAACACATGCTGCTGGCCAGCTGGGCGGCATTTGAATCTCCCCTGGGCAGCCACACAAGCATGTAGCTTACAGGGAACACAGCCCCTGACCCACTGGCCTGGGCTCCCTCTCACACTGTACTTAATATACTAAATAGATGGGATATGAAAAGCAGATTATTACCCTAAGAGATGATACAAGCAGGCTGCAGATTCTTAAGGGGCAGGCTGCACTTGCTTTACAGCTTGGAATCCCCAGTCAGATTGGAATCCCCCCATTTTTCACACACTAGAAATCCCATTAGCCTGGGTCCAGCACTTCCCACAGTTCAGTCTTTGCTCGTCAGGTGTTTCCCAGAGTCTTCTTATGGGGGGAGTGAAGAACCACAGATAATGTCACTCTCCCCCTTATATAAATTTTTGCATATGGCGGGACGTTTGGTTCCCAGACCAGTTGGGGAAAAATATTGACATGTGGTCTGATCAAATGTCCTTCTGGAATCATATCAGCCATTACTTACAGGCTATTTGGAGCATTCACAGGAACGCTCCCCAGCTGGGAGATAAGCTTCTCCTAAGGCCTACTGTTTTTTCCAAATGGCCCATTGCCCTGAATAGGCCCTTCCCCACCAACTATCCAGTCTGAAAGCATCTTGTCTAGTGGTTGTTACCCAGGTGTTACCCTCTGCATTTGAAATGCAAAGACATAGTCAATATTCATAACTTCAGATATGTACATGCATATAAATAGGATAATCATATTCAGCAAATGATAACCTTTCCAATGACACCTCATAAGAATTATCTTGCATAAAATACATCGTAATTATATCATAATCATATCATATCACTATGAAGAATATGGGGTGCAGGGTCACACCGTGGTGGACATTTTACACACCACCTCCCAAGATAAGATCATCCTACCCAATAATAAGGCACCATTATCGCCTGCATGCGCTTCATGGTAACTGACTGCCACTATTTCGCCCACTTGTAAGTGGGCAAAAAAAAAATTGTTACATTCCAGCCAAGGGAATGGAGTACTACTTTTCCTATCCCAGCCCCAACTACCTGGTTATGGACACAATCAATGAAAGGAATCATCAAGCATGCTCCAGATCCTCTCCATCCAACAGGGAGTCCAGATGCCTAGATCTCCTGGGTAGGAAGAGCTATGTGTTGTTGGCTCTTCAATTTTGAGTCGTAAATTACCAGGCCTTGATAGCAAAATATGATTTTAACAGCTGTTTATCGTTCACTTATTTTATTGAACATTTGCCAGAAGAGCAAAGGAAATATTTTAAACCCCTCATTTTGGAGGGTCCTTTAATTACCAAAACTACCCTACAGGTCGCTCTCAATGCCACCAACATAGTTTCTTGTCCTTAGCCACAACAGTGGTTATGCTGTGAGCATGCTGGCTCTAGAGTTCTGGCCTCCTGAAGGGCCCAAGTTCTTCAGCAGTGCCATGGACTCCTTGCCCCACTCCCTTAAGGTTTCAAGGGCTCCCATTGTGGTTCCTGGGAATATATGTGCTTGCAACAAAGAGAATTTTCAGCAGGTCTCAAACCTGAAAGAGGTACGGTAGTCTGGAAAGGCTCAGAGCTACTGCTCTAAGAGACGATTTTGACAATCTCATCAAGAGCCTCAAACAACCTCTACTGCACAACTCTGCCATCTTCCCCCCTTTTGGAGACCGCCTGTCCCACCTACCTAGGAGTATATCACCTCAGACAAGTGGATCCTGGAGGTGGTTGCTAGGGGATACTCCATTCATTTCCACTATATTCCCCACTCCCAAACCGTCCCTCATCAGCAACTCCTCTCATGAGGATCTCCTAAAGCAGGAAGTCTAGTCCTTCCTGGATTTTGGGGTGATGGAGCTGGTTCCCCCAAAATTTGTCCAAAGAGGGTTCTATTCCAAATGCTTCCTGATTCACAAAAGAAAGAGCAGCTGAAGACTGATTTTTGATCTCAGAAACGTGAACACCTATGTCCTATTGCAGCACTTCAGGATGGTAACGCTAGCCACCATAGTGTCATCCTTAGATCCAGGGGACTGGTTTGTCTCCTTTGACCTCCAAGACATCGACCTCCATACTGCTAGTTTCCTCTCCCATGAGCAATTTCTATGGTTTGTCACAGGCTCAGAATATTACTGATATCGTGTCCTCCCCTTTGGGCTCTCTGTGGTGAGGGTTTTCATGAAGGTCCTCTCAGGAGTAGTGGCTCACTTGCATCAGCAGGGCACTGCAGTCTTTCCCTATCTGGATGACTCACTCCTATGGGGCTGCACCACCCAAGAGACTCAGTCAGCAACCACCAAGGCCCTAGCCCTATTTTAGTTCCTGGGCTTTCCCATCAATCTAAGGAAGTTTACACTAATCCCAATCCAGTGGATAGACTTCATCAGAGCCACACTAGACTCCCCATCCACCAGGCTTATTTCCCCAAGGAAAGCTTCTTCACTATGACCAGCCTGATCTCTACTCTAAAGCACAGCCCCCAAACAACTGCAAGGGCCTGCCTACAACTCCTGGGCCACATGCTGTCATCCACATTTGTTACACCGCAGGTGAGGCTGCACCTCAGATGTCTTCAGGCTGGGGTAAGAACTATATAGACCCCAAATAGACAGGGTCTTTCCGAACTAATCACAGAGCCTCAGCTGGCACTAGACTCTCTCCGGGGGTGGAAAGACCCACTGACGGTCTGCGTGGCAGCCCATTCTCACATCCTCCACGTTTCCATCAGGCCCAGGAGCGGAGTTCGGGGACTGTCTTCCAGAGCATGGACCAAGCCCGGGCCTCACCCGGACAGACTCTAGGCACCAGGAGCCAGCGAAGACGGTTCCGCTGACGTGCGGCCAGTTCTCCGCTCCGGGAGGGGAGAGGCAGCCGCTCCCCGGAGACGTTCTGCCAAGGCGCTGGCCCCGCTGGGCGCCGACCCACGAGGCCTCTGCTCGCCACACCTGTGCTCAGGCCGAGGCAAGGGGCGGCGAGCGGTAACCGGGCAGCGCCCGGACGGGCGAGACCGGCGCAGCCGCTGGGGGTCCCTCGCCTCCGTGTGGCGGCGCTTCTCAGTCGGCCCGGCCCGGCCCCCTCAAGCAGCCCAGGGCGGCTCCCCGGGGCGCCCGGGCACCGAGTCAAACATGCGGCGCCTTCTCCGGTCCGGCCGGAAGGTTGCCACTGTGGGGAAGCTTTGCGAGCCCGCCGCGCCCACGGGTCTGGGTTTGGGGGCCGCGGAGGAGGCGACAGCTCAGCCGCAGCCGGACCGCCTTGCCTGGGGCTCGAGCCCGGCCCGGCGCAGCCCGAGGGCCCAGGCGCGGGCCGAGCCGGGCCGAGCCGAGCCAGGCCCCAGGCGGGCCCCGCTCCGGCCCCTCGCGCCCTGGCCCCTCGCGCGCGCCCCGCGACGGCCCCCGGAGGCAGCCCCTCCCCCGCGCTGAGGGGCGGGGGGAGAAGGAGGCGTGGAGGCCCCGCCCCTGCTCGAGGCCCCGCCCCTCGGCATCCCGGGCCGGGCTGGATTACGCTCTTCCCCAGACTGCTCGTAGCTCGAGCCATCCAGGTAATGCCATGACGTCTAGAGTCAGGTCTGGCAGACGATTGGGCGAGATGTCTATCCTTCTGTGTAGTCCCGTGCGCTGATTGGCTGTATGGGTGGGGCGGGGTTATCCTCGGCCGCCGTGACAGCAGGAGGGAGGCAGTAGGCGGCGTCCGGCGGCCGCTGGAGCCGGGGTGTGGGGCGGCCCAGGCCCCGCTGAGACTCCGCCCGGGGCACCGGGACCGGCCGGTGGTCGTGCCCGACGGGCGTCGTGCGATAGGCCCTGGGTGCCCCTGGGACGGTGAGGCGGCCCCTACAGGCGGCGGGCGCGTGACTGGGCGGGGGGAGGGAGCTGGGGCGACCCGGGGCGGGGGTCGGGGCGACCCGGGGCGGGGGGAGGGAGCTGGGGCGACCCCGGGGCGGGGGCCGGCGCTGCAGCAGGGCTGGCGTTGGTGGGGAGCGGAGGGGACCCTGCGGGGAGGGCACTCTGCGGGCAGGGGAGGAGTGACAGGGCTCTGCGGGCAGCGAGGGCGGAGTCCTCCCGGGCAGAACGGGGGGATGTGAGGGTTGGGGGTTTAGGGAGATAACAGCCGCCCTCGTGGGGCGGGGGCTTGCCTCGGCTTGCGACCGTCTTCCCTGCGTAGCCGCGGAATGCTGGGGGCAAGGGCTAGCTGGAGGAGGGCTGGTTGGGGGGCTCTGGAGCCCCACACTGGGGCTGGAGAAGCTGCTCCCATTCCCCACATCGCCCGAGGTGCTGCGCTGGCCCAGGGCAGCTGGCAGGGGCAGCGTCAAGTCAGTTCGCGTGGAAGCTAGATACTTCCTGCCCTGGACTCCCCGAGGCTGAGGCAGGTTCTCTGGGGCAAGGGACAAGAGCTGGTTGTGCCAGCATTTCCCTGGGGCTACTAGGCTGTCAGTCTGCCTAGTTGCCCAGTGAAATTTGGGATTCCTATCTGCCTGTTGGAGTGTTTGTTGCTTTCTAGCTGTAGTTGTTCCCCTGTCCATTTCAGGTTCTGGTCTTTCGTCTTTAGTGCTGGCAATGGTACTTGGTCTGAATTTTAACATGCCCACCGTTGCCATGCTGGATAAGCTTTCACACCTCTCCTCTTCCAAGCATCTACAAAGTAAATAGTGTGATGTCTTAAGTATATTTTGTTCTATGATTAAAATATGCAATATAATAATGCTTAGCTCTTACATTTCCTTTTTTCGTTAGATCTCAAAGCATTTCACAGTCCTTAACGTATTGCTCCTCCCAATACTCCTGTGAGGTAGGGAAGTAAAAGCCATAGGTTTCTCCAAGCTTCACATTTAGATTAGGGCTCTGGTATCCAGTATTGTGTTGTCTTTCTGTTGTTGTTGCTTTTTTATTGTAGGACACTTCCGGGGGTAGGACCTTGTTTTCTTAGCACTCTGCAAACTCCAGCATAGTCAGAATTCAATTGAGTGCTCTCTCAAACTTCTCTGGGGTTCTGTCACCAAATACAGCAAGATTCATCTTGAGTTCTCCATAGTGGACTCTGCTCTTCAGCTCTAGCCTGGGGTCAGTGTGAGCAAGCCTCCCTTTGTCCAGGTGTTTGATTTCACATAGGCAGAGTGACACCTGGTGGTGTCCAGTCAATAAAGTTTGCTGAGGAGATACAAGACTGGGTGGTGTTGGTATGTTTTTGGCAATTGAGCCTACGTTATCTTGCAACTTATCCGTGAGTTCTCATATTAAAGGGAAAAGAGGCAGGGGCAGCAGTGATTTCTGCGGATCTGTGCATGTGAATGCTCTTGGGGATGGGGAGCAGCTACGCTCTGGGGCCAGTTCAGGAGAAATTATTGCAGCAATGACAATGCTGCACCATCTGCTCAGGATAGGTCTTGTAAGGTCAGTAGCACCTTGTAATTGACTGCCTTGAACATTGCAAAGAGACTGAATAGTATCAGTGTTGAGGTTTGTTCTCTTTCAGTTCCCATAAAGAGGTTGTTGACTAACTTTTAGGGCTTGTCTCTGTGTCACATAGAATCATAGAATATCATGGTTGAGAAGGGACCTCAGGAGGTCATCTAGTCCAACCCCTTGCTCAAAGCAGGACCAATCCCCAATTTTTGCCCCAGATCCCTAAATGGTCCCCTCAAGGATTGAACTCACAACTCTGGGTTTAGCAGGCCAATGCTCAAACCACTGAGCTGTCCCTCCCCCCAGTCATGGATTGAAACCTGACTGTGGAGAGTCCATGTCAGCATGGCTAAATGGGGAAGGTTGGAGACAGGGCACTAGTAGGAAGTGTGTGTTGGTACCAAGGATTGGCTTTTTAAGACGTGGTAGACTGTTGCATTCTCCAGGGGCCTGGTAGGTTGCCTTCTCTGAAGGAGTTGTAATTTCCATTGTATGGCTCTATTGTTGTTCACTGGCTTTCCCTACTTAGAATAGGCAAGGATCTGTTTCAGAAGTAGTGTCCAGATGTGTTTCAGAGCAATCTAAGGTGTGTATATGTGTGGTGGTACTGTGTTCATTCAGAGTTGTCAGGATGGATATTGCTCTCTATTATGGTCCGATCCTCTTATCTTGTCCTCCAAAAGTTCAGATTTTAAAAATCCAAACCCCTGAACGATGTAGTTAAGACTTTGTCTACACTACCACTTCTGTCAGCAAAACTTTTGTCGGTCAAGGGTGTGAAAAAACACATCCCTGACCGACAAAAACGCTGGTGTGGATAGCAAGTTTCCAGTTTAGAACTAGCCCTTGTGCCACAAGGGGGTGGCATTTAGAAGATACCATCCTACTTTTCCACCCCCAATCAAGAAGGAACTAAATCAAAGGGGCCAGCAAAGCGCATGGGCGTGTTGAAGCCTGACCAAAGAAGAACCCAGTTTAAGGAGTCCAGGGAAGCTCAGAGAGTAGCACAGTCATATTTTAGTATTTGCTCACTTTATACTGAGTGGTTTCTTATTCTGGCATCTCACATGGGCAGAGCTTGGAAGAAGACTGCCACACTTTAACTTATCTTGCTCAGGGGTGTGGAATTCTTACTCCCCTGAGAGACAAAGCTAAGCCATTGTAACTTTTCAGTGTAGCCCACCCCTTTTCTAAAATAAAATCTGAGATTCTGGAGGACAATTTAATATTGGGGGGGCATAACAGTTGTCAAGTATATAAAAGGTTGTTACAAGGAGGAGGGTGAAAAAAATTTCCCCTTAACCTCTGAGGATAGGACAGGAAGCAGTGGTCTTAAATTGCGGCAAGGGTGATTTAAGTTGGATGGTAGGAAAAACTTCTCAACTGTCAGGGTAGTTAAGCCCTGGAACAAATGGTCGAGGGAGGTTGTGGAATCTCCATCATGGGAGGCTTTTAAGATCAGGTTAGACGAACTCCTGTCAGGAATGGTCTAGTTATTACTTAGTTCTGCCTTGAGTGTAGGGGGCTGGATTAGATGATTGGTTGAGGTCCCTTCCAGTCCTACACTTCTATGATTCTATGCTTGTTGTAATGAGCATTTTACTGAAAACAAACATTGGGACCTCTTATGTTGTAGACCATGTGCTAGAAGACTTATCTGCTAGAAAAGACAGTTGAGCCTGCAGTGGTGTGTAGTCTAGCAATCTGAACAGAGAGCTGGAAATCGTGGGGTTCTGTAACTGATTTAGCCCGCTGTGGCTCAGTCTTCTCGTCTGCATAAAAGGGTCATCTTCCTCTTGGGCTGTTCAGAGACTTAATGTTTGTGGTCTTCAGAAAAGTGATACAAGTGCAAAGTATTGTGACTGATGATAATCTACTACTGTTAGTATAACTGTGTAGTCAGGCAATCTCAGAGCTTTAACAATGAATCAAGTGGACTCTTTTTCCACCCCAAATCTTTCATGTAAACATCCTTCAGAAAGGTTTCAGAGTAGCAGCCGTGTTAGTCTGAATCTGCAAAAAGAAAAGGAGGACTTGTGGCACCTTAGAGACTAACAAATTTATTTGAGCATAAACTTTCATGAGCTACAGCTCACTTCATTGGATGCCTACGGCTGCTACTCTGAAACTTTCAGAAAGAGGCACTTATGACCTAATGCTGATAGCCTCTTTTAGGGAAATGGAGATTACGTATTTTTGTTCAAAATGTAGCTTTCCCAGAATTAACATAATTCTAACAATTTCTAGCCCCTCCCAGGAATTTTTATGTTACACTTCTTCAGCAGAGTATGAACTCTTAAAATGTGGGCCATCATACACACCACGTTTAACACCCGGTTAATTAGCTTAATTTTTGAAAACAAGAATCAAACATTTTTTATCCTACACTATATTTTTAAGCAGATCTAGGGCCTAATCCTTAAAAGTGTTGAGAACCTTCAACTCCCATTAAAGTCAATGGGAGTTGAGGGTGCTCATCTCTTTCCAGGAGGCTTTCAGCACATTACACAAGTAGGCTCTTAATGATTTAATGTTGATACTATATGTAACAAAGGTTTTGGAAGATAATATAACATCCTCCTCTTCTCTTTCAGCCTTTTTCAGTCTTGCATCATACTCATTTCTTGAACAAAGAAAGAACTTGGAAACTCATACTTTGTTCTTTAATTTATGCAGACATAAATATTATGTTTGTATTTGAAAGGATTTTTCTTATAATTGGTTTTGTATGCCTGTTGTATCCTCTTGTCTTTGTGGACTCATACTGAATCTCATTTGTCAGACTGTGTTGCTGTTGGCATACAAAGAATTGTCTGGCATAATTGGTCAAGCTTACGAAAGTACAGAAATGCAGGTGCTTGTTTGTAGAACTACCTGTCATGGCTCAGTTTCACCTTCCTCTGCAACATAGGACACAGATCACTTGCAGGTTTAGACTAGTGTAAATGGCAGATTTTCTGTAGCTTGAAATCTTTAAACCATGATTTGAGGACTTTAGTAACTCAGCCAGAGGTTATGGGTCTATTACAGGAGTGGGTGGGTGAGGTTCTGTGCCTTGCAATGTGCAGGAGGTCAGACTAGATGATCATGATGGTCCCTTCTGACCTTAAAGTCTGAGTACAGTTGCACCTATGTTCCCCCTCTTGTGGTCCCTTAAGGGCTCCCAGCTTCTTGGCCATCACCTCTCTTGGGCAGAGACATATCTCTCTTTTCTCTCCTGACTAAAGTATTTCCAGGCTGCACAGTTCCCTGCCTAGACTGTAATTTCCCCAGCAAGCCAGACTGCTTAAACAGCCCAGCATCTGTGCCTTGCTTTCTATCTGAAGGCTATGATCAGCTGTAGCCACCAGCATCACAAGTTACCACACAGCTCTTTCTAAGCAAGCACATTTATTCTTAAGATGAAAGCATTACAGTGAAAACCTACTAAAAACAATAAAAGAACCTACACAGATGTCCATAAATTTACCAGAGATTATCCCCCAACTAGTACCAGGACTGTAAGCTGAGCCTGGCTGGGGCTGACTGTTTGGTTTCCTCTTCATTTTTCTTTTTCCCTATCTGCGACCAGAAGCGGAGAGAAGCAGTGGTAGGAAGTGACTCAGGGAGGGTAACTTAGAGGGTATTCCCAGAGGTTGAATGCTGCCGACCCTCTTAGGGCCCTGGTTTGGAGTCCAGTGGAGTGGGTGGGCCTGGGCTCCCCTACCACTGCCCCACAACTGAGTGGACGCTAACCACTAGGCCTCCCAACCGACTGACAATCCTATTACAAGCTCC
The DNA here is from genome assembly GCF_965152235.1 of Eretmochelys imbricata. Classification (NCBI taxonomy): domain Eukaryota; kingdom Metazoa; phylum Chordata; order Testudines; family Cheloniidae; genus Eretmochelys; species Eretmochelys imbricata. The sequence continues at coordinate 3,270,725 of NC_135596.1, forward strand.
TGCAAAGGGCTTTTTCTGTGGTCACAAGTTCATAACAGCCCTAGCTCAGAACCAGCACAATCATGAATAGTTAAGTCTTCCCTTTATACAGCTGATTGTTCATACACTCGGAATCTGTAAATCCATGTTGTAAGATTAGCAGGTACCCCATCCCAAGAGAACTTGTTTAGTATTGCTCTCCATCACCACTGTCCTCTGCTCCCTCTCCTCTTCTGTGTCCCTTGCTCCAATGACAAACTTGTGGCTGGATGGTGGGTTTGTGACATTAGAGGCACTTCTTCCTCACAGGACAGTTGATGATGTCATATGAACATGGTTATTGGGTGGGGAGACTGTGACATAAGAGGGCAACGCTTTTTTGAGGCCTGTATATCTGAACAGCTCTCCAACAACTCTTATTATACACTTACGGGTTATGGACTTTCTAATGACTACTAGAGCAGAAGACCACTTTACCAGGATTTTATTAATTCAGACACACGTGACATGCAGACTCTACAGCAGGGGTCAGCAACCTTTCAGAAGTGGTGTGCCGAGTCTTCATTTATTCACTTTAATTTAAGGTTTTGCATGCCAATGCTACATTTTAACATTTTTTAGAAGGTCTCTCTCTATGTCTATATATTATATAACTAAACTATTGTCATATGTAAACAAGGTTTTCAAAATGTTTAAGAAGCTTCATTTAAAATTAAATTTAAATGCTGATCTTACACCGCCGGCTCGCTCAGCCCACTGCCGGCCTGGGGTTCCGTTCACCTAGGCTGGCAGCAGGCTGAGCGGGGCCTGTGGCCGGGACCCCGGGCCGGCAGCGGGCTGAGCGGGGCCGGCAGCCGGGACCCCGGACCAGCAGGTCGCTGAGTGGCTCAGCCCACTGCTGGGCTGGGGTTCCATCCGCTGGTCCCTGCCAGCCAGGGTCCCAGCTGCCGGCCCCGCTCAGCCCGCTGCCGGTCTGGGGTCTCGGCCCTGTCCACATAGAGTAGGTACCTACTTTCTCCCTGGTTCTGGCCCATTCTCTTCCTCTCTCTGCACTGAGATGAGGGTGGCAGTGCACTGAGAACAGGGCTGGGGGCGAAGGAGCAGGCTGGGGGTTGGGGTGCAGGGTCTGGCCAGGAGCTAGAATGAGGGAGGGGGCTTAGGGTTCTGGCAGGAGGTTTGGGTGTGGAGTGCTTACCTGGGCAGCTCCCATTTGGTGCGAGGGGTGCAGGTGGGAATATGTGTGTGTGTGTGTGTGTGTGTGTGTGTGTGTGTGTGTGTGCACGCGCGCGTGCAGGAGCTCCCGTTTGGTGCGAGGGGTGGGGGTGGGGATGTGGGGGGTGCAGGAGTCAGGGCAGGGGTTGTGGGGGGGTTCAGGGGTCAGGGCGTGGGGCTGGGTGTGTGTGAGGAGGGTTCAGGGGTCAGGGCAGAGGGCTGGGGGTGTGTGAGGGGGTGCAGGGGTCAGGGCAGAGGGTTGGGGGGGTGTGGGCTGGGGGGGTGGGGGTGCTCCCAGCCCCCTGCCCTGAGCGGCTCATGGCAGGGGGCTGGAGGGGATATGCCGATTCCACCCCCTTCCCCAAGGTCCTCGGAGCAGAGAGCGCACTGCGGCTCCGTTTTTCCTTCTCCCCCTCGGTAGCAAGGGCCATCAGCTGATCAGCCGCAGGGAGGGAGAAAAGGAGGGGCAGGAACCCCGCACGCTGGGGGAAGAGGTGGGAGGAGGGGGAAGCTTGCCTGCCCTGCAAGGAGAGAGCGGTGGGCGGAGAAGAGTGGGCCGAGCAGGATTTTTATTTGCACGCTGCTGTCCCCGGCAGACAGCAGAGTGCCATTAAAAATTGGCACGCGTGCCATAGGTTGCCGACCCCTGCTCTACAGTATAGAACCATAGTAGAGATGTGATGGAATCTTCTCCCCTAGACTCTTCTGATATTGGACACAGTGCACTGAACTGGAATAACCCAGGAGAGATGGGGTTGTGGATGTTGAAGGGAGCCACAGCAGGTACGAAAGATGAAAGGAGTCTGTGATTCCTGTAAGTGCAGGAGATGGCTAAGCCATCTTTAGGATACGTACCATGTATGTGTATCCTAATCCAGACTTCACAGCATGCATGCTTGGGTAACTGTCTGTGTGGCTAAGCTTTTTTTAAAAAAGAAGTATACTTGAGGGGCTTTCCTTTTTTGTAAGATATCAGTACGCTTCTTGGCTGAACAAGCTCAGAGAATGAGGTTGGCTGTTACCCAGTTTACGGGAGCACCCTCAGGTTAATTAAATGCAAAACAAACCTTTTAATGAACACTAGTGTTGCACAGTTCAGAACTTATTTCGGGAAGTGCTAATGTTAAGGTTGAACACGAAACTGTAGCTCTCTGTTGCACATGTGCGTGGAAACAATCTTCAGTTGCATGATCTCATGTTCTATCTTTATAGTATCATACATGTGTGTCTAAGTTTGTAGAAAAGATGCCACAGATCAAATCGGGTTCCCCTTGCTGGCAGCCCTCCAGATTGCTGTGAAGGGATCCACCATTGAATACGCATGTGTCTTTAGCATCTGGACTCTGAACAGAGCCCAGGCACTGTCCCTGTCTTGGGTCTCGGGGCACACACTTGGGATGCAGAGCCCCTGTCTAGCCCCCCCCATTCTGAGAGTGTAGACCATGTGGTTCCTCTGCCCAGTCCCTGGAACCAGTGCTGATGCCTTAAACGTCTCCTGTAGCTTAAACACAGTCTCTCCCAGAACACCACCCAAGGTGTGAGCCTTCTGTCTCTCCTCTTCGGGGGCGCTGGTGGTAAGAATAACACTTAACACGCACAGAATTCTGTATAAAAGAGTCTAACACCATTGTTCTTTAGTTAACAAATAAAGCATAAGAGAGTACAGATCATTTAGAAAACTTAAAACATCCTACATGCAGTGCCCCTGGCTAGCTCACCTTTCCCTTGGAGTCCTTGGGGGTTCTCTTTATTCAGAGGAGCAGGCTTCCCCTTTGGGCCCTACATGCAGCTCCTCTCTTCAGCCATTTTCACCAGCTAAAGCTGAAGGAGCAAAGAGGTCTTTCCTTTTTTAACCTTCCAGGCCCTTTGTCAGGTGACCACCTGGTCAGTCCCAATAGGTGATCTCATTGCTAGCTGTGGTGGGGTGTACAAACCCCACACTGGGCAACACAGAGTTAACAAGCTAATGTGAGCTCAGGGCATGGGCAGGAGGAATAATAGGCCAGGGGAGGCTAAGCCTCTCCTAAGCCAAGCCCTGGCCCTGCCCACACTGCGCCCTGTTCCCAAAGCTGGTGCCAGCTCAGCTCCAGCCATATGCCAGCAGGTGGCTGGGGCCAGCGAGCGGCCTGGCACTGGGGCCAGCCAGCGGACCAGGGCTGTTCAGCCGTGACTCCTCCAACTGTGCACTCAGGGCTCTGGCAGGCATTGGAGGGGTGGAATCTGGCTCGGGTGGAAGGGGCGAGGCCTCATGGCTAGCCTCCCCGAAGCAGGGGCTCATGCACCGTCCATGGCTACAGGTGCCCTGCCCTGTCAGTGCACCTGTGAGAAATGTCAGAATTTGAAGGAAGAGCTTAAAAGCCCAGTCCAGTCAGTGGCACACTTCTGAGAAGAGAAGGTCTCCAATATTCAGCTCCTGGAGCAAGGGCTGACTAAAGATTAAAAACTGCTCAGTTGATCACTGCCTGGTGACCCCTCCCCGGAGGGAGGAAGGGCGGACCTGTTGTGGATCCACTTGTGATGCCTTTACACTAGCCAGTGAGCCTAGTTGGGCCCCCAGCTTTACAGAGGAGAACTTTACCACATCTGAGAGGCAATTGGTTTGTGTTTAGTGACAAGCCCTGGAAGGGGTGGACTATCTGGGGCTCAGGCCTCCGCCTGAGCCTCTTGAGACTGGGCAGGTGTACAGGAACAGCCACATACCCGAGAGAAGAATGCTGGTTTACAGCCCTGGGGATGCCCTGGCAAAGGGACCTTGTACTGTAGAATATGGTCCACTGGCTACTGATTTAAAAGTCATTGGCATGTTCTTAAGAGGACAGATGTAAATAAATTGAAAACTAAATTCTTTCCAAAAAAGTTCTGACATAAAATTGTTTTCCTTTGGTTACTATATTAAATAGTAGTTGTATAAAGACAGATGTGTTAATGAAAGATGATTGGTACATGGCTTATGAAAAGTGTTAATACTGTAAGTTAATGGTAATTTCCTGTGTATGCTAACACTTAATATTGTTTGCTGCTTCTTATACAGCAGATGAAGCGTGACTTATGTTTTTCTGTGTACTCATCATTTTAAATTACCTTCAGTCAATCTGGCATACATGGGGAGTACAAGATGCTATACAAGTGTATTTAAAGAAAATATTGAATCTGAGAACTAATATGTGATCATGCAGTTTGTATCGTGATACACGCACAAAATGGAACTGAGGTAAGGTTTGTATGGACAGCCTTAATATTGACTCTTTAAGACATAAATTTGTTACGCACTGTTAAGGTTGCAGGGTTAGAGTGTGTGTGGATGTATAGTTACATTATAAAGATAAGGTTGAACTAAGTTTTTTGCATTTAATATCAGTGATTCAACTTCTTTATGTGTGAAAAATACGTATAACCGTCCCAAGCTCATAACACTTACTCTTGGAGTAATGAGTGAATTTCCATTAAGGAGCTCCACATGGCCCTACTGGCTCCCAAAAAATCTGCCACAAGTTGGCTTCCTGCTACTACCCTGCTCCCAAAGTTTCACACCATGATTCCAAATCCACCTCTCAGCTTTGAATCCCTGTGGACTTTCTGAAGATCACCGGACCTGCTGTAGACATTAGTGCAGCACACACAATCAAATATGGATATTGTAAGATCCAGAGCAGCTCCTGTGGCCCCTTTAAAAATCTGAAGGGAGGGCGATCTGGTGTGGGAGGTAGGAAGTAGGCGGCAGATAATTAGGAAAACTGGCTTTGACTCATAGACATGGGCAGGCATCAAGGTCTGTGTGGCCTTGGAAAGTCATGCAGGAGCTCTGAAAGCACCCCCCGGAAGCAGTGGCAGTCAGGCCACTTGATGCATTGTGCAATTGATTGTACACATATTGGCACATGGTAATGGAGCTCCAAGTTGGGTTCCGTGATTCTGCATCACTTACCTCTCCTCCTCACTTGGATCAAAGCAGTTCTGTTATCTGGGGGAAGATGCCACCACATTTTGTTCTGTGTTTGTACAGAGCTTAGCACTCTGGGCCCTGGTCCAAGACTGGTGCTCCTGGTTCTACTGCAACACAGATAATACATATGCCTCCAGTGGGTGTGATGATTATGCCACTTTCCTCTGGGTGGGGTGAGGTGTGGAATTGGAGATGAAAGTTCTGATATCTGCATGAGAAGATCCTTCTGCTGCATGGGTGAGCCAGGTAGCATGCAGAAGCTTATACCACCATGGATTATAAACTCTCTGGGGCAGGGACAATCTGTCACTGTATGTTTGTACAGCATCTGGCACAATAGGGTCCTGACCTTTGTTGGGACTTTTAAGTGCTACCATATTACAAATAATAAACTGAAACATGATTTTCTTCTACAGACGGGTCTGGGCAGTTTCAGATGCTCTTAAGAAAAGCTGAATGACTGTCACAGCAATGAGTTCTCTGGCAAAAAAACGTGGCCTATATTTTCAAAATTGACTAGCGATTATGGGTGCTTCAGTGTTGGGGGGGGCATCCAAAATCACTACTCACTTCTATCAATATAGGCATCTGACTCTTATGGTTTTGTTATAAAAAGTGCTGACCCTTGTTACCCCATCCAGCTTACTGCTGGGCAAGATGCCTCTATTAGTCTACAGCTTTCACCCAGTATCGTCTGAGGTAGTGCATAGGATTTTTAATAGTTTTTACTCATAAAGATTATGAAAGTGGTTTAAACTACATTTTTTGTAAAATATTAATCATGTTTATTACAGTAGTGCCTACGGACCAACCAAGAATGGCTCCCATTGTGCAAGGCACAGTACCAAGAAAGCAATAGACAGTTTCTACCCCGAAGACGTGACAATCTAAACAGACCAGAGAGAGACAGGGTGGGGACCAGCAGAGGGACCAACATGAGGGCATGAAATGGCATGTTAGTTCCACATTTTACGGGGGATGGATTTAGTTAGGAAGAGATCAGCTAAATGGGAAGGGGAGAGAGATGAGCGGGGTTAGGGGAGGAGAGGGTCAGAGGAGCAGGGGTGGAGTGAAGCTGAGGTGAAGGGACTGTGAGGGAGGGGAAGGCTCGGAGCAAACAGCCTGTCAGCACAGGGCAGTAGAAAGTTCTTTACCGCCGAAATGTCCCTGCTGTGGCAGCTTCTGCTCCTTCCTGATGGAGCCTCTGGCTGGTTGGTTTCTCTCTGCAGTTTTTCCCCCAACTAAGGACCACCTAGGTCCTAGTGCCTCCAGAGTATGACAGGTTTCAGAGTAGCAGCCATGTTAGTCTGTATTCGCAAAAAGAAAAGGAGGACTTGTGGCACCTTAGAGACTAACAAATTTATTTGAGCGTAACCTTTTGTGAGCTACAGCCCACTTCATCGGATGCTTATGCTCAAATAAATTTGTTAGTCTCTAAGGTGCCATAAGTCCTCCTTTTCATTCAGAGTATGACAGTCTCCCCTGTACAGTTGTGGGTCAGAGGAAGAGTGATCCTGTGTAGGCTCCATTTTGCCCTCCTCTCCTCTCTCCACCCCAGTGCAACAGTCCCTGGTTTGGTTGCTTCTGTAGCTGCTCCTATTGACTGGAGTCTCATGAATAAATGACTTTCTTCAAAAAGAAAAGGAGTACTTGTGGCACCTTAGAGACTAACCAATTTATTTGAGCATGAGCTTTCGTGAGCTACAGCTCGAAAGCTCATGCTCAAATAAATTGGTTAGTCTCTAAGGTGCCACAAGTACTCCTTTTCTTTTTGCGAATACAGACTAACACGGCTGTTACTCTGAAACCTGACTTTCTTCAGAATTTTCCACGGACAACAATATAAAATTAAAATACGGTTGAGCCATGCCTTCCCCATTTTTCACTAACACATGACTCTATTTTTCCTGTGACAAAACAGCGACACTTCCAGTTTTTTTTTGTCCTGGGCAAACAAGCAGCTTTGTTCATAATTGGTATTTTAACTTTTGCAACACATGGACCGTTTTCACACATGGAAAGGCCGTGTGTGAGACAAATTTCAGGTGCAAATATGGCTCAGTCATAGTCAAACAATTGTTATGACTTTTGGACAGTAGGAAGAACAACATTTTTTTTAATATAATGTCTCAAAATGACACAGAAATTTCCAAAAACATTTTAATTTGGGGAAGATTCCAAGCATGGAAAAACTTGACCCAAAAGCTGCGAGTTTCAGAAAACTAGAATGATCAGATACAGGTAATGGGGCTATATGGGAAATTGTCTTGCATTTTGACCTCTAACACTTGCTACCTGTGGCTGTTCAGAATTCTGAACTTTTTATTCACTTTTTAAGGGAAACTATTCATTTTTTTAAAAAAGAACAAACTTTTTCAGCAATTTGACAGGTAAATTAAAATTATTTTAGACCCCCCCCTTAACTTGCTGCCCCCAAACTTTTCCCTTATCTCTGTTGTTCCCTCCATGCAAATCAGCAAGGCTTTTATCCCCAGAATACATGGCATTTCCAGTTAATCAAATATATTACAAATAGAACAGGGAGAGAGAGAATGAGATTTCCAATTGTGATTATAATGTTGGAGAGGAGAGGCTTGGCTTCCTGGCCAATAGGGAGGGAACGTGTGTGAGAGAGGGGAAAATAAGTCAAAATGTAGTAGTCTCAAAAGCCCATTTGCCTCTGTGACATAGGACCCTAAATCTCATTGTAAGTAAATGAGGACAGTTAACAATAGAACTGCATGTACGTTTTAGAGCTCTCCAGTTGCTGGGCAAGTGAAGCTAAGCGTGTGTGTTTGGTGGAAAATGGTTTCAAAATACATTCAGTGCAGAAAGACTTGTATATTCAAAATTAATCGTATAGTTATTTTTGTACTTTAATTATGTAAATTGCATTCAGATTAATAATAGTAGGCAGCAGTTTAGGAAAACACATACTAGATGGCAGTGGTTCTCAACCTATTTACCATTGTGGCCACGAGCTGCAGTTTCAGAACCTATATGGCTACTGAGAAATAACCATGCGTCAATTATGTAAATGGCACGCCCACAGCCAATAGGAGTGCAGGAACGTGTATAAATGAGAGCTGTAGTTCTACATTAGCAAGTGTCCAGGACACCTTTGTTGTGGATGAGGATTCCAGTTTAGTTCATTTTATAGTTTGTCTCCAAGTGAACCTTACTATTCATCTCCCAAGTTGGTGTTCTCTAATTGATCACTAAGGGAGCAGGCGGCTGTCTGTCTCTCTTTTCAGTTGCTTTCTTGTAAAGTTTGGCTGAATTTGGTTCCAGTTTACCTGGGAACCCTCTCCTAATGCTGTAGTTCTTCATTCCAGGTGTTGGTGATTACCATATAATATGCTACTATAGTAAAGAAAGAGCAGAGAACTCTCCTCAATTATGATGTTGTAGCAGATGGCCCTTCTGAGACATTATCAGAATTAAACATGCGTCTAACTTTGGCACTTCCATCAGGCATGGTCTAATCTCTTTCAAATATAAGTCATAATGATAACTCACCCATTTAGTCAGATCATCAGTTTACTTTTCAATTAGGTGTTGATCTTCCAGTGTTAGAAGTTTGAAACTCATCTTGTCTAGGGACCGAATGGGTAGGCAGCAGTTCTACAGAAAAAGACCTAGGGGTTACAGTGGACGAGAAGCTGGATATAAGTCAACAGTTTGCCCTTGTTGCCAAGAAGGCCAATGGCATTTTGGGCTGTATAAGTAGGGGCATTGCCAGCAGATCAAGGGATGTGATCGTTCCCCTCTATTTGACATTGGTGAGGCCTCATCTGGAGTACTGTGTCCAATTTTGGACCCCACACTACAAGAAGGATGTGGAAAAATTGGAAAGAGTCCAGCGGAGGGCAACAAAAATGATTAGGGGACTGGAACACATGACTTATGAGGAGAGGCTGAGGAAACTGGGATTGTTTAGTGGAAGCGAAGAATGAGGGGGGATTTGATAGCTGCTTTCAACTACCTGAAAGGGGGTTCCAAAGAGGGTGGATCTAGACTGTTCTCAGTGGAAGCAGATGACAGAACGAGGAGTAAGGTCTCAAGTTGCAGTGGGGGAGGTTTAGGTTGGATATTGGGGAAAACTTTCTCACTAGGAGGGTGGTGAAACACTGGAATGCGTTACCTAGGGAGGTGGTGGAATCTCCTTTGTTAGAGGTTTTTAAGGTCAGGCTTGACAAAGCCCTGGCTGGGATGATTTAGTTGGGGATTGGCCCTGCTTTGAGCAGGGGGTTGGACTAGATGACCTCCTGAGGTCCCTTCCAACCCTGATATTCTATTATTCTATGATTGTCATATACCGAAAAAATCACTTGTTTACTTGGTCTCTGACACGTAGGGAGTCCTTACAGCATAGAAACATTTTTCCTTATTTCCTCATCTTACTGATAGAAACCACCACAGGGATGAATGTTAGGGCAGTGTGAATCCTGCAGGGTTTGGTTCATAAACTCATTCCAGTTTTCATAGGGACTGGAAGCGAACCAGCCCTTAGAAGTTTTCTTGGAAGCTAGAGTTCAGACTTCAAGGAGAAACCCACCAATTTCCTTCTCCCTGGCTCACCCCCCTTCTCTGGCACTTTGCCTTTGGGTCTTCATCTCCAGGCTTGGCCCAGGCCTCCCTGGGCAGGCAGATTCTCTGGTTTCTCAGGTGAACTGACTTCATACCATGTTCAGACATCTCAGACACAAAGCTTATTTTTGAGTTTTGATGCAAATATTTAATCCATTTCTAATGAATATAGAAATATAATTTCTATGGCTTCTGTGAGTGCACAGCAGCAGCAAACTACATATCCCATGGTCCCTAGCAGTCCATTAAGGAGATTGTATGATAGAAAGAGGAAGTTGAGGGGGAGTTAGGCCTGGCCTACACTAGAAATTTCTAATGTCAAAACTTGCAATCTGCTGGCACAGCCTGGATTAATTTTGTGTCCTACTATAAAATCCTCCACCTTCTCAGCATAGTTATGTTGCTAGGTGAAGGGGAATAAGCCCTCTTCTGGTATAGATCTGTTGGCATAGGTACAACTAGAGAAGAACATCCATACTGGGTCAGACCAATGGTCCGTCTAGCCCAATATCTTGTCTTCCACCAGTGGCCAATGCCAGGTGTTTCAGAGGGAATGAACAGAACTGTCAATCAAGTGATCCATCCCCTGTCATCCACTCCCAGTTTCTAGGAAACAGAGGCTGGGACATTCGGAGCCTGGTGTTGCATTCCTGACCATCCTGGCTAATTGCCATTGATGGACCTATCCTCCATGAGCTTATCTAGTTCTTTTTGGAACCCTGTTATAGTTTTGGCCTTCAAAGATCCCCTGGCAATGAGTTTCCACAGGCTGAATGTGCATTGTGTGAAGAAGTACTTCCTTTTGTTTATTTTAAACCTGCTGCCTTTTAATTTCATTGTGTGACCCCTAGTTCTTGTGTTATGTGAAGGAGTAAATAACATTTCCTTATTAACTTTCTCCACACCTGTTGTGATTTTATAGGTCTCTATCATATCCCCTCTTCGGCCTGGTCTACGCTAGGGGGGATCGATATAAGTTACGCAACTTCAGCTACGTGAATAACGTAGCTGAAGTCGACGTACTTAGATCTACTTACCGCAGTGTCTTCACTGCGATAGGTAGATTGCTGATGCTCCCCGGGGACTCCGCCTACGCTTCTCGCTCAGGTGGAGTACCGGAGTCGACGGGAGAGTGCTCAGCCGTCGATTTATTGCATCTTCACTAGATGCGATAAATCGACCCCCGCTGAATTGATCGCTCCGGAGGTAAATGTAGACATGCCCTGAGTCATCTCTTTTCCAAGCTGAACAGTCCCAAACTTTTTAATCTCGCCTCATACAGAAGCTGGTCCATACCCCTAATAATGTTTGTTGCCCTTCTCTGTACCTTTTCCAATTCTAATATATCTTTTTTGAGATGTGGTGACCAGATCTGCACTCAGTATTCAAGATGTGGGCATACCATGGATTTATATGGAGGCGTTATGATATTTTCTGTCTTCTTATCTGTCCCTTTGCTAATGGTTCCTAACATTCTGTATATCTAGCTACGAACAGTAATAGATGAATGTGTGTTGCTATGTTGGGAAAGTATAAACATATTAACTACGTGTGTGAACGTGATTGGACAACTGAACAGTACTCTGCTCATGTTTTATGAAGATGAAGGCCTATCAGCATCTAAATAACAAAGAGAAGACAATAGGTCTGGTTCACTTAAAATACTTAGTTAACTGTAACTGTTTTGAAATTATTATGGAACCATAGTAATGTCTGCATAGTTCTTCTAGCGAGACAGTTTCCATTTGGTGCAGTTTTAATTAGTAAATGTAAGTATTTATCAATTTGGACTGCACCCCAAAACACTGATCCAGGGAGAGGGTTGTGCTATAGCCACCAATATAAATATAAGGTGATTTCAAGAAAATCTCTTCCCTCTATGGAATAAGCGTACACTGTGTGAATACCCAGTAGGCTCCAAACTGAAGAGCAAAAGAGAGTGCTGTGTGTAAATATGCACTACAAGCTCTGTGACAGTGCAGTGGTAAAATACACTGCAACCTGCAGGCAGCTGCTAGTTTCCAGAAACAAAGACAATTGAAATCAAGTAAATGAAATAGACTGAAATAAAGTAATTTGGAAAAAATCTCTAAATGTAGTTTTCAAACTGTTTGGTAACAAAATGTATTGATTATAAATGATCAATATTGCCCATAAAAACTGAAATACAAGGCAAATAAAATCCTGCCAAGCCTTGAGCTTGACAAGTTAGTTTTTCTAATCTTTTTAAGAGTGTACTCTCTTTGGAAGACTGTCTTCATCTGTGTTTGGAAAACAAGCTCATTTGAAGCCTGACCAGAATTTAAATAAACCAAGTCTTCAAACATTCTCTGGAACATATCTCTACAGTGGCCTCTCTAGGAACTACAGGTTGTAGTCATCTGTCCCCACTGCAAGATAGGCAGGCCTAATTTTATTACTATTGAACACTAACAGTGTGGCAGCTCTTAGAAGCCAGCCAGGCCAGATTGCTAGGGGATATACAAACACCTAGAAAGTGACAGTTCCTGCCCTAAAGTGCTTGCTATCTCTTCAGAAGGTCATGAAGCTGATTTTGGAGTAATTTGTTATGACTATTTGAAATTTCACTCCATGAGTGAGGCAAATAGCCCTTGCTGAAAAAATATAGTAGCTTATGGCATTAAGTCTGCCTCTGGAGCCTGCAAGGAGTGCTGGCACAGCCTCTTCCTTCGCTAAGGCTTGATAAAAAGTGTACTGAGTCAGTGGGACATTTGTTCCCTTGGCTTTAGTGAGCTTTGGATCAGCTCTATCCTTCTGTGATTTACTGCTATGAAGCAGTGCCTGAAGAAGTGAGTTAATGATGGGAATCTTAACTCTGTGAAGGTCTTGATTCTTGTGCAATTAGATTCTCAACCTTAATGTTGCATTAAATAAACACAAGCCAGGAAATCCAGAAGTGGCCTGGTGAGTGATTACCCCATGGATGTGCTCTACAGAACTTGAAAAATACTTTGAGATCCTTCAGGCTGAGAGCTTGCTTTACAAATGTAAGTTATTGTCCTGAGCTTTGATGACTTGATTGATGTCATAAAGCACTATAGAACTATTATCTTCATACTGAAAGGGCTCTCCTCAATTGCACGCTCATTCCGGGTCCATACTATTCTTATGACTTACAAGTTTGAGCTAACCAGTGTCTGGAGACCTGAAAATTCCTGGTGTATTTTCCTGCAACTTCCATTTTTGTTTCACTGTAGTAATCTCCTGATGGTGATCCCTCCTTTGTGTGTGTTACTGAGTACATGTTTGTAACAACGTTTAAAAGACGTATTAAAATTATTTATGTATAAATGTGTGTGGAGCCCGGCCAGCTATCTCTTCAAATGCTTTCAGAGTATGACGTGGTGGGCTAAGCCAGATGAGTCATGTTGATGAACAGTTTTTTGAAGCTATGCCCCTGAATCATTAATCACAGCCACAAAACTCTCTGCAGCAGTTTGGGACCAGTGTTTGTAGTTGGGTTAAACCAGTTCTGAAGCTTTGTGACCATAGGACTGTCTGGAAACGCACACATGTGCACATGCTGGAATAAGGGGGAGGAATGAACCAAAACCACCTCCACCCCAGAATGCAAATAGCAACCGGGTGCTATAGGAATCTGCAGAAACATGGTTTTGTGAGAACCTGTCTGGATCTACCCCAGCTCCATCAGTTGCACAGGGTGGGAAGTGGTGATGACCATTTCAAAACAGCCTTCCCCTCTTCAGAAACCCAAAATCACAGGGATCTGTGGAAGACTCTCCAGAATTTGACTTTCGCCAGGGTCTGATTTTATCTTCTGTAGCCTCTGTGTGTATGTATGTAGTACTCTTACTGTTACACTGCAGCAAAGAATGCAGCCCTTTCTAGTGTATTCTTGAATAAAACCATGTTAAGATGGAGTTTAAGGTTGAGAGCAGAGATTTATGAAATTACCAGTATTTTAGGGTAAAAAAAAAAAATCACAGTTTAGTTGTAATTATTCCAAAAAACAAGCATCAGGAAATCCAGTTATGGTTTAACTTAAAAGCAATCCAAGCATATTGAGGTAGGGAAGTGCACAATTAAGGTACTTGACTCTGCTCTATAGTGATACCATGCAGTAACTACATGATTATGATTAAGGCACTCAGTGTCTGCAGTCTCAGGTTAGATTAAACTGATTTTTGGAACCATTTGACACCACCCCACCTCCATCCCTGGTGTCAATTGTAATTTGGATTAAAAAAAGTCAAATTTCAAGTGAAGGTTCCAGTGGCAATGTTAACTTGGACATGCTGCACACAATGTATATTACAGGTTTCAGAGTAGCAGCCGTGTTAGTCTGTATTCGCAAAAAGATAAGGTGCCACTAGTACTCCTTTTCTTAATGTATTTTACGTTGCACACAGAAACGCTGTACTGCACGTATGTAACGTGGGTGAGTTAATGTTACTGGAACGTAAACATTTCCCGACTTTATTGTATTCAGGTGTCAAATCTTGCTCACTTTATTCACACAAATGGGACTGCTCAAGTGAGTAAGGCAAGGGGGATTTGGCCGCTAATCACCACTGTAACATTGCCTGAACGTAAAGTTTGTTTCTAGTATTGATACACTAAGGTAGCAACCCCCTTTTCCACTCCCAAAATACAGAAGAACTTCATCCAGGTAAAATGGGTTGGAACCAATGCAATTTATCCCGCTTTGAAACCGGAGTAAGCTACACCAATATAAGTGCTATACTATATCGCTGCAGTGCATCTGCCATAGTGTAGATGTGCCAGATATCTCTGTTTGTGCACTGCACAGCGTGTCCACACCAAGCTCCTTTCTCATGTACCTAAAGAATTCCTCATTGCTGGAAGATGCTTCCAGCCTTAGCATTTCATTTCCTGACTCTTCTAATCCTGGTTCTGGCTTTGCTTTCTGTGACTTTGAGCAGGTCACTTATCCTCTGTTCTGCAATTTCACCATTTAGGTGTAATAACTGTCTACTTCATAAGGCTCTTGTAAAGCCTAAAAGTTCCTATGCAAATATTAAGGCTAGTCAGTGATGGGAATAGAACTCAGGATGTCTTGGCTCCTTGCCCTCTGCTCCCTCCTGTGTAGGTCATGGAGCCTTCTGGTGGAGGGAACAGTAGTCTTTGAAAGATTTGCCTGGCTTGTCCAATCCATAGACCAGGGGTGACCAAACTTACTGACCCTCTGAGCCGCATACAACAATCTTCAGAAGTTCGAGAGCCGGGGCACACCTGCCAGGGCTCGGGGCTTCAGCCCTGCTCCTGCTGAAGCCCCGAGCCCAGCAGGTGCACCGTGCAGGGCTGAAGCCCTGAAACATCTCCTCCCCGCCCCCTTCCCACTGCTCAGAAACCCCTACCTCACCACCCTGGTGCAAGGCAGAGGTCCAGAGCTCTTCCCGCCCCCTTTCTGGTAGATGGAGAATGGTGGGAGACCTGGGGGTTCCACGAGCCACACTTAAACAGTAAAAGAGCCACATGTGGCTCATGAGCCACAGTTTGGCCACCCCTGCCATAGACATTCAGTCACAGAGCTTGGCTGTTTGTAACCACTCCTCCCACTGCACCAGGTCAGTCACAAAGTGAGAACCAGATCCATTGTTCTGACTCCAGCAACTGAAGATTTATATTGGGGTGGGGATAGGGGGAGGAGTATTACTTGTGGTTTATTCACAGTGGCTCTTACTGTGTGCTGGGTGATGTACAAAGGGAAGCTCAGTCCCTGCCCCAAACAGCTTTACAATAAAATGAATAAACAAAAAGTGCTTATATGAGAACCACCTAATCTTGCTGTATGTGTGTGAGAATTCTGAAATCCTAGACGTAACTCGCACTGCTGAGCTGAATTTCTAACACACGTGGTTTAGCCCTTTTAAAATCTGAGGGAGCTCTACAAGCCAAGTCCATTTTTGCTGCAGATCTGTTTAGGTGTTGAGTATGCGAAACTCCCATCTGTAACATTGTGGAGACCTTTATTCACCTTCACAGAACTCAAAGTGCTGAGGTGATCTTATTTTGTAAACTTAAAAAAAAAAATCTCTGGGCAGATATTGAGCATGGAAAATTTCAGCTGCAAAGGGCTGTTAGAGAAAGCTATGGGTGACTGAAAAGAAGGGTGTGTTTTTGAAAACAGCACTTGTCACTCACTCCTGGCTCTTGCTCCTTGGTGTTCCCATGATAGGACTGGGTTTGTGTATGATGAGCTGTGGAAATTCTTGAGGTGAGTGAGTGTGTAGAGGAGGTTGAGATCCTGAGGAAGTCAGGAAAGGGATAAACTTGGCTTTGCATGCAACTTGTTCACCTGGGTTTGGAATTGGAGTGCACTGGAGATGTTATCTTTGGATTTCAGTTATTTCCCCACTAACTGTAACTGTGAAATACTAACTGCTATTCCTTCGCATTTATTGGATGGCATTCGTCAGATACATATTAAAGCAGTGACTTCACACTACACCCTGCCATGACCATGCCGAGAAAATCCCAAATAATTTGTGACAGACCACTCATTTCCTGGCAGACAGTAATGTGTGTCAATTCCCCTGCAGCACTGAATAGAGGCAGAGAGGTGGGGAAGATTCTGTGCTGCATGTATTTCAGCAAGATGCAGGACATGAAGAAATGCAGTGTTAAATATCCTCAGGATGTGAGGAGGGAGTAAAGGGTCTTGTGCAAATGCACAAAGGGGCATTTTTCTCCTGATTTGAAACAAAGAAAGAAATGTTTTGGCTGAGCAACTCTAACTGACCTTTCCAGTAAAAGCATATATTTTTCACCCATTTAGGTAAAATAGATTTTAAAAACTTAAGAGTGCATTTTTATTATTTGCAAAATAGCTAGTTTGATAATCATGCAAATGACATTATCTGTGATGGGATTTCCTTTTTGCTTCTTTAGACTCTGGGAGATCCTGTGTCTCATTTTTAAAAGGAAAAAAAAAAAAAGAGAGAGAATGTTACAAACATGTACTTCTAGTCCCAGATGCAGTCAGCCAAGAGGTAGAGGTGAGTTGAATCAAAGCCAAATAGCCAAATCCAGTTCACATTAAAGTCAATGAAAAGGCTCCTGTTGAATTCAGTGGGAACTGGTTTGGGCAGTGGGTCGGGAAGATTCCTGTGAGGATGTGGAGGAAAGGTCTCTAGATAGCTGTCCAAAAATAGTTTTGCTAAACAATTCAAATCAGAAACATTAGAAAACTGCTCATGAGTTCCCTACTGAGGGCCTTTAGTGTCTGACATTTTCCAGTAACCCTCAAATGAGATTCTTGTGGAGTGATCAGTAAACCAGAGGTGTGTGTGTTTATGGGGACAGGGGGTACAGTGAGTAAATGAATTATTTATAAATTACTCAGAATATGATTAGCACATAAGACTTTCTGTGAATTGAGGGAGCCGTTTGCTAAAGGTTGTTGCCTACCAAAGGGAAGTCAGGTAGAGATGCGGATTCGCTCCTGGATCTATTCAAAGGCAACACAGACATTCTGAAAGATACAGTTTTCCACTATGCAAGACTCACTAAAGTTGTTGTAAATTCCTGAAAAGGAAAGTTCATCCAAACAAGTTCTTCTATTTTTAATCTTCTGAATAAGTCTTCTTAGAATCTCCTTAATAGTCGTGCTGTCATCTTTTCTCTGCATGTCCAGCCAAGCATGTAACCAGGGAACAGCCTTTCTGTTGTTTTCTTTGTCTGTTTTAGTCTGATTTAGGCCCACCTATGACTGATAAACTGTGCTGGTTCATGGTCATGGCTGACTTCCATAGTGCAGAGATTTGAAAACAAAACAATTTCACTTCAGTGTAATCGGTTATTTCAGGATCTCCCATAGGTCCAGAGCCCTCTCTGGGTATGCTAGTCAGCTGCCAAACACTGACTTGTCCCAGCAACCACCCACCCACCCCTTTGAGTAAGCTCTCATCTACACCAGCCATGCCTGACACATTCCGTGCTATTCTGTGTCCTAACCTGCCAGTGCTTGGGGCAGGGTTTATTGACCGAAAGCTTATGGTTATAAGTAATTTATTTGCATGTATGGAAATTAGTTTATTAATCTGCATACAATGACACACATGGAACAGAACAAAACTTGACAGCTGTGGAGGAAACTGAAGGAGTGCAGGGGTGTGGAGATCCAGGGGTGTGTGTGGAAGGCAGACTGAAAAGGAGCAGAATACGACTTAGGAGGTGCAGAGGAGGAGGGGTGACAGATGGAAAATGTGAGAGATGCAATATTGTAAAGGGAACGGGAGTGACAATGTGGGGGCAGGTAAATCTAGACTGGAGGCGGGACACTGTCAGGGAGCCCGGAGTCGGATATGAGTAAAGGAGGAGACTGGGTGAGCTGGAGAGGAAGGCAGGAAGGGGGATGGAGTAGTGATAAAGGAGAGATAGGGAGAGTGATAGAATGGCAGCTCCCCCTTTTCAGGGATTAGCAGAGGCGAAGGAGTGCCCTCTAAGAACCCAGAGGGGTAAGATGTTTTTGCCCATGTATGTCACCTTGAGTTTTGACCCTGAAATGTTCACACACTGAGGGGGTGGGGGGAGGTGCTGCAGCACAGGTGGACCAAAGGACCAAACCAGAAGGCAAAACTGGAAAAAAATATGGGTGGATATGAATCATTAATTTTGGTACCTGGATCCTTGACGGAATGATTGGGGTTGACAGTACCTTCAGACAGCCTCTTTGCAGGCTCTCAGGAAAGGAGTTAATGTAACTCTACCAAGCATTTTATTTCTTCTAAACAGCCAGCTTGTTTTGGAATTGTTGTTCATTTTTGTCTGTCAGCTTTGGATGAGCTGCTGTTTCTTCTCCAGCCAGGAAGAATCCCCCTTGGTCTGTGAGAATGATATTTAGTTAATATAATAAGCTAGTGATTGAAGTCACCAATGTTCTTCTGCACAATTTCCCGTGTTGTCATTGAGGCTGTTTCTAAAAGCCTTGCCTCTCTTTATTTCCACCTTTCATTTCTCATGCTCTCTTTGTGGGAAGACTGAATACCACAGAGATGACAAGGAGCACATGAACACAGGCCAAAGTTGGGCAGGTCACCATTAAATGATGATTTTGGTCAAGTGGCACCAAAAGTCTGGAAGACTGCCTTAGAATGAGTGGGGGGGACATACCCAGCGCTGCACCATCTGTTGAAAGCCAGTTTACTGTGATCATATCAGATCTCACAAGCAAAACGGGGTCAAATCAAGCTGGGCAAGTGCTTAGATGGAAGACCTCTCAGGAACCACCTAGGTGCTGCAGGAAGTGGTATTGACTAACAGATTTATTTGGGCATAAGCTTTTGTGGGTAAAAAATTTCGTGGGATGCATCTGAAGAAGTGGGTTTTTTACCCACGAAAGCTTTATGCCCAAATAAATCTGTTAATCTTTAAGGTGCCACCGGACTCCTTGTTATTTTTTGTGGATACAGACTAACACAGCTACCCCCTGATATTTGAAGTTTTGGTGATTCAGTAGGGGATCCTGTTCTCTCTAAATTTCCATCAAGTCAGTGCCCAAGAAGAATGCTTGGCAGAGTGGCTGGAGGTGCTGAGTCAGACTGTAGATGAGCAGTAGAGTGAACTATTTGATTCAGTTATTTGTTTGTTGCCCTACATATGAGAGAGAGAGGGCATGGCTACACTTGCAGATGTGAGTTAAACCCGCCTTCTTACAGCGCAGTAGGGAAAGCTCAGCAGTCTGTCCACACTGACAGCTGCAAGCGCACTGGCGTGGCCATATTTGCAGCAGTTGCAGCGGCATTGGGAGCGGTGCATTGTGGGCAGCTATCTCACAGAGCACCTCTTCCCATTCTGGCGCCGTGGCTTGTGGGAAGGGGATGGGGAGTGAAGGGCATTCTGGGTCCTCTCCCAATGCCCCGTGATGCATCGGTTCACATCCCAGCATTCCCTTTGTTTCCGTCCACATTTGGCGCCATCTTTCAACATTTTTTGTACTGCGTGCTCTGTCTTCCCTTTTTCTCTGCGGGAATAGAGCCCAAACTGCTGAGGAATATGCTGACGAGTCTCGCCAACGCATCACTTTTGGCAGTCGAGTTATTCCTTAAGATCCAAAGTGACAGTGAGGACTCTGACAATGATATTGACTGGAGTAACACAAACGACACGAGTTTGCTTGTGGCATTCACGGACATGCTCACCACTGTGGAATGCCGCTTTTGGGCTCAGGAAACAAGCACTGAGTGGTAGAATCACATCGTCATGCAAGTCTGGGATGATGAGCAGTGGCTGCAGAACTTTCGGATGAGAAAAACCACTTTCATGGGACTCTGTGAGGAGATTGAGAGCTGCCCTGACGGTGGAGAAGTAGGTGGCTATTGCAGTCTGGAAGCTGGCAACTCCAGACAGCTACTGATAGTTTGCTAACCAGTTTGGAGTGGGGAAGTCGACTGTTGGAATCGTGTTGATGCAAGTTTGCAGGGCCATTAATCACATCCTGCTCAGAAGAACCGTGACTCCGGGTAACATGCATGGCATTGTGGCAGGCTTTGCACAAATGGGTTTCCCTAACTGCGGAGGGGTGATAGATGGGACGCATATTCCAATTCTGGCACCAATCCACCTAGCCTCCGAGTATGTTAATCGGAAGGGCTATTTCTCTATGGTTTTCCAGGCACTTGTGGATCACCGTGGGCGTTTCATTGACATTAATGCAGGCTGGCCCGGAAAGGTGCATGACGCACGCGTCTTTCGTAACACTGGCCTTTTCAGGAAGCTGCAGCTTTTCAGGAAGCTGGGACTTTTTTTTTCCAGACCAGAAGATCACCATAGGGGAAGTCGAAATGCACATTGTGATCCTTGGAGACCCTGCTTACCCTTTGATGCCGTGGCTCATGAAACCCTACATGGGGAGCCTTGACAGCAGCTAGGAGCAGTTCATCAACAGGCTGAGCTGGTGCAGAATGACTGTGGAGTGTGCTTTTGGCCGTTTAAAGGGTTGCTGGCGCTCTCTGTATGGAAAGCTGGACCTGGCTGATAACAGCATCCCCGTGCTTATATCCGCATGCTGTACCCTCCATAACATTTGTGAAGGGAAGGGTGAAAGATTCACTCAGGTATGGAACTCAGAGGTTCAACACCTGAAGGCTGAATTTGAACAGCCAGAGAGCAGGGCTATTAGAGGGGCCCAACGTGGGGCTGCAAGGATTAGGGATGCCTTGAGGGAGCAATTTGAGGCTGAAAGCCAACAGTAGCGTCTGGTGTGGTGCCCTGCACAGGAGTGAAGTGCGGTAGGAATCTGTGTTTGCTACGTATGATACGCTGACTTGCAGTGCCTGTTGGTTTCCTGGGCTACGGTTTCTTTTATGTTCTGCAATAATAAAGAATGTTTTCAAAGCCAAAAAATCCATATATTGAAAAGAAACACAACACAACTGCTTGGGAAACACAAAGGGCAAGGGGGTGGGATGGGGTGGGGAACGGTACAATCACAGATTTGCATATGTAATGTGTGGAGTGCTGTGCGATGCATGCTGCGCTTCAGGATGACTACACTGCACGGTGATGGGGGTTGAGTGCAGTGGGTCAGGGTCGTAGTTTTCAGGGCTGGGTGGTGAAGGTGTTGGAGGCAGCGGGTGGTGGCAAGAACCTGGATGTTGGGGAAAGTGGTTCGGAGGTGACATGGGAGCACAAGGGAAAGAGTTTGGGGACAAGGGCTGCGGGGGCAGAGGAGGCGGATACAGTAGTGCTCCGCCTGCATGGCTACGAGCGCCTGGATCAAGTCCGCTTGGCACTTCATGATGCTTGTCAGCCACTCTGTGCTTTGGTGCCAGCGATCCGCATTCTGCTGGCGGACCCTCCTTTCACTCTCCCGCCACTCCTGCACTTTTTTATTTTCATTAGTTGAATGCTGTGTGATTTTATGCAGCATGTCCTCTTTGGTTCTACTTGGCCTCTTCCTGATTCTTTGCAGCCTCTTGGCCATTGATAACACGGATGGCTGAGATCTCAAGGTTGCATCTGTAAAGGCAAAATGCAACACTTAACAGAGGCAGCATTGTTCACACCAGACAGAGCAATGATTCCCCTGTACTCAAGGGCAAGCACAGTCTACGTAATAGCATAATTTGCCCGTCCCAAAGTGAGCGCACATAACCCACAGGAGCCCCAAAATGGTGAGTAAGCACAGGGTCAAGAGTGACTGGTAGTTTCACGGCTGTAATTCCCTCTGGGTTTCATAGAATCATAGACTTTAAGGTCAGAAGGGACCATTATGATCGTCTAGTCTGACCTTCTGCACAATGCAGGCCATGGAATCTCACCCACCAACTCCTGTAACAAACCCCTAACTTATGTCTGAGCTACTGAAGTCCTCAACTCGTGGTTTAAAGACTTCAAGGTGCAGAGAATCCTCCAGCAAGTGACCTATGCCACAGGCTGCAGAGGAAGGTGAAAAACCCCCAGGGCCTCTTCCAATCTGCCCTGGGGGAAAATTCCTTCCCGACCACAAATATGGCGATAAGCTAAACCCTGAGCATGTGCCTTGGGGAAAGCCAGCAGCCGCAGGGGGCCCCTATACTGAACACTGTCCCCTCATTTTCCACAGTAGTTCGTCCTGAAAGAGATCTTGCTGCTGAGGGTGACCTGGGAAGCAAGGGAGGGTTTTCTGTTATAATGCAGCTTCTGCCCTGGCCCATATGCAGCTTGCCTGTGTGCAGCAATGGTCCCCTTGCCCCTCACGGCACAGTGGCACGGACAAGTTAGCCTGACTGGGACAAGGACCACAGTGGCTCTCCCGAAAAACCTGCGCAAGCACATCGCCCAAGTTGTGGCTGAGACCTTTGAAGAAATCACTGAGGCCGATTACCGCTATGTGAGAGAGCACATCAACGCCCTATTCCGCATCTAGGCATGCATGCAGCCCTAACCCTCCTCGCCCCAAGAGCCCGCACCGAATAACTTCCTTCCCAAAACAAAAGCCGCTTACTGGGAACCTCCTCTAGTGTTTGTCCTTCCCCAAGCACCGGCCGCCGCGACTGGCTACCCTCTTCCTGGCTTGAGAACAGCTCCTGGTTGCATGCATCTAGGGATGCTGGGGTGTCTTCCTCCGCCGGAGCACTCTCGCTCCCGCTTTGCTGCTGCTGCTCCTCCTCCTCCTCCTGCCTTGTTGCATTGGCCTCTTAGGTGTCCATGGTGGTACTCGGCGTGGAGGTGGGGTGGCCCCCAAGTATCGCGTCCAGCTCTTTGTAAAAACAGCAGGTCACAGGGGCAGCACCAGAGCAGCAGTTTGCCTGTCGGGCTTTGCAGTAGGCATTCCGCAGCTCCTGCAGTGCGTCCTGGTCATGGCCCCTTTCCAGCATGGCCCTTGATATCTACCCGAAAATATCATAATTTCTGTGGCTGGAGCGCAGCTGGGACTGGACAGCTTCCTCCCCACAAACACTGATGAGGTCCAGCACCTCGCCGTTGCTCCATAGTGGGGTTCGCCTGGCCCGTGGAGGCATGGTCACCTGGGAAGATGCGCTGAGAGCACTCCACGCCTGGCTGAGCAAACAGGAAGGGGATTTTCAAAATCCCCAGAGAATTTAAAGGGTGGGTCTGATGGTTGGTCACCTGAGGGCAGGGCAGTAGAGCTCAAAGTGATGACCAGCGTGGCTAGATCAGTCATTGTGGGACACTTCTGGAGGCCGATCACAGCGCACTATAGGACCAGGGCGTCCACACTGGTGCCGCAGCGCTCTAGTGGGGGCGCAGCAAACGTTGTTCCACTCGCTGAGGTGGAGTACCAGCAGCACTGTAGCTGCGGAGACAGGGCGCTCTACATGCCTTGCCAGTGTGGACGGGTAGTGATATAGCGCGCCTGGGGCTCCTTTAATGCGCTGTAACTCGCAAGTGTAGCCAAGCCCAAAGAAGCTATGTTTGGCTTGGTTTTTAAGCAGCAAAGCTGGTATAGTGAGAGCAGGAGAAGAATTTGAGGAAACAGTGAACAAAATCTCATAAAATTCAGGGGTCTGATCCTGGGGTGGTTATTAAAGGGAGTTTCAATTATTACACCATATTTTAACCCACCAAGCTTTTCAAGAAAAGCTCTGCAAGCTAGCCACAGACTTATTTTGTCTAGGAAGCGCTGGGTATATTTATAGCACCATTTGAGTCATCAATAATAATGACCTATGTACTGTTGAGACAGGTCACTGGGACAATGAAGTTAAGTGTATGGACACAAAGAAATGGAAACAGAAATTAGAGTGGGAAAAGACTTGTTGGGTCACCTTATTTGTCCAGGACCTGTACAGAGTGGCTGAAAGAAGAATCCCCTAGGATTTAGGACAAAAACTACGGGTAAAAGTCACAAAGCTCTGTGTATGCAGAGTTTGGAAAAGCTGGCACAGACTCAGGAAAAGCCTGTTTAAAAAGGGTTAGGAGTGAAGATCTTAAAACACTTTATGGGATGATGGGAGAAGGGCAGAGACTTGGAAACTCTTTGCACTTCAGGACTGGAACGAAATGGGGAGAATGTAAGTGGAACTTTCACTTGCAAAAGTTGTGTGATTCTCCTCTGAGGTCACAGAGAGAAAATTAGCAGAGGGGAAAGGTGTGGTTCCTCCCTGGAAATTGACTCTTTAAAGGTTTGTTTAGACTCAAATGTAAAGGTGTGGTGTTAGCTAACATGATTCAAAAGGCAAGTGTAGACCAGCCATGCTGCCTTTAAATGTTCTAACCTGGTCCACTTAAAGCCTGGGGGTAGACTGGGAGGGGGAGTTTTAATTAAACAATAATGTATCTTAGTGTGCCTTGTCTACGTTAGACTTTTCAAATATGTTAGCTAACACATTCTAGCATCACACCTCTAAATCTTAGTCTAGACAAGGCCAAAATGGCCCCATGGGGCTCTCTGGTTAATGTCCCATCATTTCCACATTCAGTGTGCTCAGTTTTACAAGCTAGGATGGCTATTCTAATTGCGGGTACTGTGAACTCTCCCTGGAGGAGCAAAATACATAACATCCTCCCCAAAATGGATGAAAAGGCCACTTCATTTGGAACCTCAATTTTATGTTAAGGCAGCCTCACAAAATTCTACGTCTACACTTCAAGGACAAGTACAGCCTGGTAAAATATCATTAATGGCTTTTCTTTATCACAAGGGTGGACAAGTCAGTTTTGTGCCTAGGCCAGTAAGGACAAGTGTGCAAGGCTTTGTTTAGGGTTCCAGTCCCATGTATGTAGGAGGACAAGGTAACAATAGCACAGTTAGTGATGTTGAGGCCAGAGCAGGATCCTAAATGACTTGGAGTCAGGCTTCCCCTCTCCCGTTGCCCACTGACTGCAGGTAGCTGATTCTGTGTGACAGACTTGCAGAGCAGTGTAAGAAACAGCACACTGGGGGAAGGCGAGTCTGATGGCATGGGTGCTGTGTGCCTCAGGAGAAGCAGGAGAGGCTGGTTGTGAGAGAACCTAGCTGGAGCTTGAAGGAGGAGTAAAATGGCTTAGAAACCTCTTCATTGGCTTTGTCTCGTTTTGTTCCAGGCCTATCATGACTGTGAGATTCAGTCTCTGAAGGAGTAGGTGCTCTTTGTTGCCATGACGACAGGCGACTGCTGCCACCTACCTGGCTCACTGTGTGACTGTCCAGGAAGCGCTGCTTTGTCTAAGTCAGTGGAGGACTCCGACATCGGGCGACCACAGTATGTCACCCAAGTGACTGCAAAAGATGGCCGGCTGCTCTCGACAGTGATCAAAGCACTGGGAGCACAAAGGTAAAGGAACGTTGCTCACTGCTTGCGCTGGGCTGCATCAGCCTTTTGCTCTTAGCTATTACTATATCCCAGCCCATTTGCCCAGGAGCTTCATGGTAAACTAATATGGGGGATGATATCTGTGTAGCCAGACCTGTCCAGGGAAATAGACCCTAAAATGGAACCTAATACTAAGCAAATACATACAGTTAATTAGGCTCTCAAATGTCCATTGCATCCTAACCAGACTACCTAGCACTGACCAAGCCTGGGCCCTGTGTGCTACTACTGGCATCAGCTGGGGCTGCAGCAAAGGTGAGACATCCACCACTAAAAAAGCCAGGGACTAGGCTAACTGTCATGATTATTTAAGCACCAAAGACTTAAGACAAAATGCAATCCTTGCTCCAACAAGCTTATGACGTAAAAAGTGCACATGCAGACTGTACAATGCCCTTTCTCCCCAGCATACTGGAACAGCAAGGCACTTATATCTGAAGAAATCATGATGTCCAAATGTAACTAGTGTGGGATTCTTGTATATTTGAATATCCCAGCCACTCACAAAAACAGGCAGACAGAACAGAGGGTCGGTATGATGTGCCTGGGAGTCATAGAGGGTGATGTGTGTCAGCTGAGTCCATTCATGTGTCTGATAGAATCTAACCAAGCTAATAAAATTTAAAGCTGTATCTTCATAGAGCATTTGCCAATTTTTTTTCCACATCTGACTTCCAGTTTTGTCCTCTGCAGACCAGACTGTGTCTTAGTAGGCCTCCGGGATTGTTGATTCAACAAGCAAATGGCAGCGAAATGTGCTGAAACTTTTTTGGTTAAAAAAAGTGCAGATAAGCTGGGCAGTCTCCCTCTGCAGAGAACACAGACCTCACATTCAACTCAGCTAGTGAGTTGGTCAGAGATCTTATTTTCAAATCCTACCTGAGTGTCAGTTATTCTATTCCATTTCAAATCTCTCCACAAACTACAGATAAAGAATTGATGAAGTGTGGAAAATGGTGACTCTATGAATATGTGGAAGGAAAAGCTAGACGCAGACATTGACAAAGGCAAAACTGAATTCTTTGTCTAACAAACCTGGAGCAGAATGGTGGAAGTGAGACTTGAACTTCTTTTCTTGGGGACTGCAATGGGAGTTCACGTTCCTCTCTGCAAACAGACCATCTGGGTTTTATGGGCCGGGATGTAGGAAGTCTGGCCTAGTAGTCAGAGAAGGAATAAGCTCTAGTGAGCCAAGCAGGCATCCAGGGTGGGGAAGGAAGTCAAAGGTCAACATCAGTTTTAACTGCCAGTTACCAGAGTCATGGGTCAAGCCAGAATCAGGAATCGAAGGTGAGGATCAGAGCCAAGGTCAGCTGCCAAATGCCAGACCCTAGGGTCAAGCTGGAGTTGGAGCCAGGACTGGTCAATGAGGATTGGAGGTGAGGCAGGGAGGAGCCAGGAACAGGAAGAGAGGTAAGAATCAAGTGTGGAGCAGAAGCACAGTAGGAACAGGAGCGAAGGTTGGGTAAAGCAGGAGCAGAGCAGGAATAGGATTGGGTGCAGGAAGCAGGCACAAGCAGGGTTCAGTGCAACTACAACAGGAAACTTCTTTGTTGGTTGGACAAACTTCGTGTTCCTCCTCCTTGTTTAAATAGCATAATTGGATCAATCAGTGGAGCCAGGCAGTCTTTCAATCAGAGCTCCCATGGGTGGTGCCTTGACTGGGGCTATCGCCCTAGTAGCTTCTCAACCCACCTAGTTTCACTAGCTATTGGGTGGAGGCCAGGATGTGACAGTTGTCTGGGGGCTCCCAGGCCTGGGTTCAAGATCTGGGAGATCACATCACCCCCCTTCCTATCGCAGCAATAGGATGGGCTTTTCAAGATGGTTCTTGTGGAATGTTTTTACAAATTTGGGGGTATGGACATTTTCAGCAGGCTCCCAGGAATGCCCCTCAGGCCTGTAACCCTCCCAATCAATCAAATGCCAAAGCTTACCCTACTTGGTTTTAGAATCGAGCACTTCATGGCCGATATACTCTTCATGGTCCTGTACCCACGTTGGAATGGGGGATGGCTGGATCCGGTGGGGAAAAGAGTTAGCCACATATGGCTTCAATAGGGATGCATGAAATGCTGGGTGGATTTTGAAGGAACGAGGCAGGTAGAGTTTGAAGGTGACAAGGTATCAACCCTGTTAGTGGATTCGATACGGGCCAATGAATTGGTGATTGAATTTATGGGATGGTTTGTTGCTATGGAGGAGCTCTGCTGAGTGCCATACTTTATGGCCTACAGTGAAATTGGGGCCTTTTTGTTGCCATTGGTCCTCATATCGCTTGTAGTCCTGTTTGGCTTCCTCAGCCGGGTTTTTAGCTCCCCATGGGTACGATGGATCAGTTGTACCCCATCTGAAGTGGCTGGAATAGGGGAGGTTGGGGGTAGTTAAGGATGGAATTGGGGATGGAACACGTAGTTTGCAATAAAAGGGCTTTGTCCTGTGTAGGCGTGTTCAGTGTTGTTATATGTGAACTCCGCATAGGATAGCGGTGAGGACCAGTCATTCTGATGGTGGTTGCTGTAGCTCTGGAGATACTGCTCCAGGATTTGGTTCACCCTTTCTGTCTGGCTATTCATTTACGGGTGATAAGATGAAGAAAGACAAGCGTGTACTCCAACTAATTGGAGGACCTTCCGCTAGAAGCAAGCAACGAACTGAGCACCATGGTCAGAAATAATGCGCTCAGGGAGTCCAGGAAGGCAGATGATCTGGTTTCCCTGTAGCTGGGCAGTCTTCTCGAAGGAGGGTAACTGGGTGCAGGGCACAAAGTGGGCCATCTTCCTGAGGGTGTGTGATAAATGAAGGGGGGTGGGGGGAGTACCTCCCTGTTATGGACATCCAGCTAGCCAGTTAGCTATAAAATCCCTCTTAATAGCTGTTCTCTACTTGCTTTACCTGTAAAGGGTTAAAAAGTCTTACTGCTATGCATAAGTAAAAGGAAGTGAGTGGGCCCCTGACTAAAAGAGCCAATGGGAAGGCTAGAACTTTTTAAAATTGAGAAAAAACTTCCCTTTGTCTGTGGTTGTTCTCCTGGGGAGAAGGGGACAGAACAGTAATGCTGAAAGAAGCTTTGGGCCAGGTATGAAAAATCATTTGTATCACACCTAAAAACAACGTATTTAAAACCCCAGATATGTAAGTAGATCAGGAAATGTCTAGGAAGATGCGATTAGGTTTATCTTTTTTATTTCTTTTTGGCTTGTGGATTCCTCTGTGCTAACCCCAGGTGCTTTTGTTTTGCTTGTAACCTTTAAGATGCACCTCAAGAAAGCTATTCTTGTTGCTTAATTCTTGTATTTGCTCTTTTTAAATCTAGCAGTAGCCTGAGTTTTCCAATGTATTTTCTTTTTTTCTTTAAGAACAGGATTGGAGTTCTGTGTCTTAAGAGGTTTGTGCACGTGTAGTTTTTGTTTGTTTGTTTGTTTTTAATAAGCTGGTGGCAACAGCTCATTTCCTTTGTTTTTTTTTTTTTTCTCAGCTCTTCCCCAGAAGTCGGGGTGAAAGGGCTTGAGGGTACCCCACAGGAAGGAATTCCCAAGGGCGCCTTCCTGGGTTCTCAAAGGGGTTTTGCACTTGGGCGGAGGCAGCATCTACTGATCCAAGATCAGAGAAAAGCTGGAACTTTAAAAGTTTAATACAAGCCTGGAGTGGCCAGTATTACTTTTTAGAATTCTTGCAGCTCCCACCTTCTGCACTCGAAGTGCCAGAGTGGGGAATCAGCCTTGACAAGGTGATTGAGAATAGTTAAGATGGCTATATACCTATTGTACTCAGGTAGCTCCATGATTAAGTCTAGTGAGATGGTCGAGGGTTGGGCAAGCTCTCAAGGTTTGTTATGTGGCACCTTAGTGCAGACACGCAAGTCACAGGAGGCTACATATGCCTGTGAGGCTACCAAAAGAAATAGGAGGCCAGGTGCTAGGTTTTGGAACAGCCAAAATGCCCCAAACGGGGGAATCGTGGCACATCCGCAGGGCTGCCACATGGGGGCTGCCAGGGGGAACATATATGCATCCCTTCACAAGGTCAGTCTGTCTTGGGTCTCATGCACTTCCTGGTCGATGGCTTCTTGATCATCGAGGGAAGTCCTCTTGGCAGAGGCTGAGCAGATTAGGACAAACTAGAAACTCAAGTTGCAGTGGGGGAGGTTTAGATTGGATATTAGGAAAAACTTTTTCACTAAGAGGGTGGTGAGACACTGGAATGCGTTACCTAGGGAGGTGGTAGAATCTCCTTCCTTAGAGGTTTTTAAGGTCAGGCTTGACAAAGCCCTGGCTGGGATGATTTAACTGGGAATTGGTCCTGCTTCGAGCAGGGGGTTGGACTAGATGACCTTCAGGGGTCCCTTCCAACCCTGATATTCTATGATTCTATGAAACTGGTCCGGGAGCATTGACACAGTGAGGAAATTATTGGACTTTAGGATGTAGGAGATCTCTTGGTTGGGTTTCTGCTGGTCAGCATAATACTCCACATTTCAGGTCAGGGCATCTGCTTTGCCATTCCTACCACTTGCATGATAGGAGATTGTAAAATTAAAATGGGAGAAGAACAGGACCCATCGGAGCTGTCTGTGATTGAGGGCTTTGACTTTCTATAAATATTCCAAATGCTTATAGTCTGTGTATACTTGGACCGGCTGTTGGGCCCTTTTAAGGTAGTGTTGCCACTCCTTGAAGGCTGGCTTGATAGCCATGAGTTCATTTCATAATTTTGCTTGGCAGGAGTGAGCTTTCTAGACTAAACGGCATGCGGATGCATCACTTGCTGGCACCCATGCCTCTGGGAGAACACTGCTCCAGTTGCTACATTAGAGGAGTCTCCTTCCACAATGAAGGCTCGTGTAGTATCAGGGTGGGCTAGTAAATGCAAGTTTTATGTAGTAAAGCGGTCAGAGGGGCAATCTGCTCGAAGGCACATTGGGCCTCCAGAGTCCAACTGAACTGGATGTTCTTATGGCATAAAGCGGTCAGAGGGGCAATCTGCTCTGAGAATTTCAAGATGAACCAGCGGTAGAAATTCATGAAGTCCAGGAAACGCTGAGCTTTGTGGATGTTCCAAGGTACTGCCCAATTTCAGACCGCTTTTATCTTTTTTGGATCCATTTTAATTCCTTCCAGGGACAGGATGAATCCCAAGAAGTCAGTAGAAACACAGTTGAAGGCACATTTTTCCAACTTGGCATACAATCAATCCATCTTGGCAAAGCCTCTCCAAGACAGTGTGAACATGAGTTGTATGTTGTTTGGAGCGGTCTGAAAAAATAAGTATATCATCAAGGTACATTACTACGTATTGATCTAGGATGTCCCAGAATACATCATGAAGTACAGTATTGGAATGTAGTGGGGGCATTTGTAGTGGGGGCATTTGTCAGCCCGAATGGCATAACCAAATATTCAAAATGGCCATAGCGGATCCAAAAGATAGTAATCTCCGTGCCTAATGCACACAAGAATATATGCGCCCCAAAGGTCTAGTTTTGTGAATATTCGAGCAGCCCCTACTTTGTCCAACAGCTCTGGGATTAGGGGCAGCAGGTACCGATTTCTCACTATTATCTGGTTCAAGGCCTGGTGGTCTACACAGAAATGGAGGCTTCATGAAGAGAAAAGGTACTCCAGCAGATGAGGTGGATTTACAGATGAAACCCGTGGCCAAATTCTCCTGGAGGTATGCATATAAGGTAGCTAGCTCAGGTTCAGACATGTCATAAAGCTGGCTGAATGGGACTGTTGCTCCAGGCTGTAAGTTTATAGGACAATTGTAGTCCCAATGGGGAGGTAGGGAGTCCGCATACATCAGCAAAATCACTGTATTTGGTGGGGAGTTAATTGAGGATTCCACCTCCCATATCTGTTAGGCCAATCACTACTTCCCCTGGGGCCTGGGTGTCTTCTGGGTGTTTCCCATCCATCAGATCCCAGCAGTGCTGTTGACAGAACTTTGAGGAAAAGGAGACTCATGACTCCTGCAAGTGAATGAGGGGATTGTGATGGGTTAGCCAGGAGATACCCAGAATCAGGGGGAAATGTGGGAAGCGTATTATATTAAATTGCAGCATCTCTTGCTGCCCCCAGATTGTGACCTCCAGGGGGATGGTTTTAGTGACTACAGGCCCTGAGGATATTGGGGAACCATCAATGGTTTCTATTAGGTCTGGACAGACTTGAACTATAAGGGTCTGGTCTGTTGTCTCATCCATAAAGTTTTCTGCGGTGTCTGAATTGATGAGGGCCTTATGCACAGGGAGTTGCCAAGGCTGGGGCAGGATTCTTAGCCTATCGGGCCCTTGGAGTTGTGGCCCCACCTGGTGGGATTCGGTTCATGATCCTGTCAGAACTCAGCCTTGGGAGTGGGGTTGTATCTTGCCTATGTGCCCAGCTCAGACCAGGACTGGGTTGGCTTGTTCTCCAGACCCTTTTGTGTTAGCTTTCGGGCCAGGCAGGTGGAGACGAAGTGGCCTGGCTGGCTATAATAGAAGCACAGATTAAGGTGTCTATTGGGTGGAGGCCAGGATGTGGTAGCTGTCTGGGGACTCCCAATCCTGGAGGTTTCTTCAGGGTTAAGTTGCCAGCAGGCAGAATCCATCTGCATCTGCTTGGCATGCTAAATAGTGTGGTAGTTGTGGCAGGCGCATGCATGGGAAGTGGAAACTCTCACTTCTCTTCTCTCTAACCAGGCTCAACAGATAGTGATCGATGGCTCCATGTCTAGTTGGCAGCTGGTATCAAGCGGAGTGCCCCAAGCATCGGTCCTGGGGCCAGTTTTGTTCAATATCTTCATTAATGATCTGGAGGATGGCGTGGATTGCACCCTCAGCAAGTTTGTAGATGACACTAAACTGGGAGGAGTGGTAGATACGCTGGAGGGCAGGGATAGGATACAGAGGGACCTAGACAACTTAGAGGATTGGGCCAAAAGAAATCTGATGAGGTTCAACAAGGACAAGTGCAGAGTCATAGAATCATAGAATATCAGCGTTGGAAGGGACCCCAGAAGGTCATCTAGTCCAACCCCCTGCTTGAAGCAGGACCAATTCCCAGTTAAATCATCCCAGCCAGGGCTTTGTCAAGCCTGACCTTAAAAACCTCTAAGGAAGGAGATTCTACCACCTCCCTAGGTAATGCATTCCAGTGTTTCACCACCCTCTTAGTGAAAAAGTTTTTCCTAATATCCAATCTAAACCTCCCCCACTGCAACTTGAGACCATTACTCCTCGTTCTGTCATCTGCTACCATTGAGAACAGTCTAGAGCCATCCTCTTTGGAACCCCCTTTCAGGTAGTTGAAAGCAGCTATCAAATCCCCCCTCATTCTTCTCTTCTGCAGGCTAAACAATCCCAGCTCCCTCAGCCTCTCCTCATAAGTCATGTGTTCCAGACCCCTAATCATTTTTGTTGCCCTTCGCTGGACTCTCTCCAATTTATCCACATCCTTCTTATAGTGTGGGGCCCAAAACTGGACACAGTACTCCAGATGAGGCCTCACCAATGTCAAATAGAGGGGAACGATCACGTCCCTCGATCTGCTCGCTATGCCCCTACTTATACATCCCAAAATGCCATTGGCCTTCTTGGCAACAAGGGCACACTGCTGACTCATATTCAGCTTCTCGTCCACTGTCACCCCTAGGTCCTTTTCCGCAGAACTGCTGCCTAGCCATTCGGTCCCTAGTCTGTAGCTGTGCATTGGGTTCTTCCGTCCTAAGTGCAGGACCCTGCACTTATCCTTATTGTACCTCATCAGATTTCTTTTGGCCCAATCCTCCAATTTGTCTAGGTCCTTCTGTATCCTATCCCTCTCCTCCAGCGTATCTACCACTCCTCCCAGTTTAGTATCATCTGCAAATTTGCTGAGAGTGCAATCCACACCATCCTCCAGATCATTTATGAAGATATTGAACAAAACCGGCCCCAGGACCGACCCTTGGGGCACTCCACTTGATACCGGCTGCCAACTAGATATGGAGCCATTGATCACTACCCGTTGAGCCCGACAATCTAGTCCTGCACTTAGGGTGGAAGAATCCCATGCACTGCTACGGACTAGGGACCGAGTGGCTAGGCAGCAGTTCTGCAGAAAAGAAACTAGGGGTTACAGTAGATGAGAGGCTGGATATGAGTCAGCAGTGTGCCCTTGTTGCCAAAAAAGCTAACGGCATTTTGGGCTGTATAAGTAGGAGCATTGCCAGCAGATCAAGAGATGTGATCAGTCCCCTTTATTAGGCATTGGTAAGGCCTCATCTGGAGTACTGAGTCCAGTTTTGGGCCCCACACTACAAGAAGGATGTGAAAAAATTGGAAAACGTCCAGCAGAGGGCAACAAAAATGATTAGGGGACTGGAACGTATGACTTATGAGGAGAGGCTGGGGGAACTGGGATTATTTAGTCTGCAGAAGAGAGAGCTGCTTTCAACTACCTGAAAGGGGGTTCCAAAGAGGATGGATCTAGACTGTTCTCAGTGGTAGCAAATGATAGAACAAGGAGGGATGGTTTCAAGTTGCAGTGGGGGAGGCCTAGGTTGGATATTAGAAAAAACTTGTTCACTAAGAGGCTGGTGAAGCACTGGAATGTGTTACCTAGGGAGGTGGTGGAATCTCTTTCCTTATAGGTTTTTAAGGTCAGGCTTGACAAAAGCCCTGGCTGGGATGATTTAATTGGGGATTGGTCCTGCTTTGAGCAGGGGGTTGGACTAGATGACCTTCAGAGGTCCCTTCCAACCCTGTTATTCTATGATTCTTCTCACGCCTTTCCCACAACTGGTTGTCAAGTTGTATAGTCAGCTCTATAAAGGTGTCCAGGCCCGCTAGGGTTTCCACTGGGGCCGGAGCATCCTTGAGCTCCTCACTCAGACCCCATTGGAAGTGGAATAGGTGGGGCACCTCATTCCACTCTGTGTCTGGTGCCAGTCGGCAAAAGTGGGCTGCATATGCAGCAGAAGTACCCTGCCTCTGCTGGGCAGCCTCAGCCATTAGAGCATGGTGGGGGTCAACAGTGCCTGTAGGAAGGTGTCCGAACTGGTTAGTACTGGATGAATGCCCTCTAATAGTGGGGAGTCCAGTCTAGTGCCTCCCCCGTTAGCAGGCTGACTACCAGGCCTACCTTGGCCTGGTTGGAGGAGTACATTTGCGGCTAATGTCAGAACTGGAGGCGACACTGATTTATAAACCCTTTCCATGGTGCCTATTGAAATGTTCTGGCAATGGAGTCACAGGCCCTTGTGCGAAGGGTGCACTGGTCCCTCTAAGCTGTGCGCGTGCACAGGGATCCGAAACACCGTGTGCACAAAAATTTGCACAGAAGCACAAATTGCATAGAAGAAATTTTTTGCGCACACAGCCTGTCAAAAATTAGAGGGAACATTGACCCAGAGGTCAGTGTTCTCGGCATGGAGTTGAAGAGCCTGTTGGTGTAGTGCCTGATTCTCCTCAGTAAACTGAGAAAGATGGGCCTGTGTTGCCTGGTAGTCTGCCTGGAGGTGGGGTACCCACTCAGTTCTCTAGTTCCCTTTGTGAAGAAAGAGTGAGCCTTGCTGATTCCATTCTGCTGAGCCCTCCCTAAGAAGCAGTATGAGCAAGCTGTTATGGACAGGGATTCAGGCAGTGTGCCTAGTAGAGCAGGAGTCAGGTCCAATGGGTGGAGCAGACATACAGGGTGGGGCAGGAAGCTAAGCAGCACCAGAGTCAACTGCAAGTTACTAGAGCCAGGAGTCAAGCCAGAATCAGAACCAGGAATCGAAGCTGAAGGTCAGAGCAGAGGTCAGATGCTAAGTGCCAGAGCCAAGGGTCAAACAGGACGGGAGTCAGGGTCAGAAGTTGGAGGCCAGGCTGGAGCCAGGACTGGATTGGAGGTGAGACATAAGGGCAGGAGGAGAGGCAAGGATCAAGCACAGAGCAGGAGCACAGTGGGAACAGGAGTGAAGGTGGAGGTAAGACAGGAGCCAGGAGCAGAGCAGGAACAGGGTTGGGTGCAGGAAGCAAGCACAAGCAGGGTCCAATAGAGCCACAACAGGAAACCACCTTGTTGCTGGGACAAACTTAGTGTTCCTCCTTCTGGTTTAAATAGCGTAGTTGGACCAATTGGTGGAGCTAGTCAATCCTCCAATCAGAGCTCTCGTGGCTAGTGCCTTGGCTGGGGCTATAGCCCTAGCTTCTGAGCCCATCCAGTTTCAGTAGCCATTGGGTGGAGGCCAGGATGTGGCAGCTGTCTGGGGACTCCCAATCCTGGATTCAAGACTTGGGACATCCCACTGGGTGGGAAACAGCTCATGCCTTTAAATTAGGTGGGGGAATGAGGATCAGTTAAGCAAACTCTGTCTGGAATTCCAGAGCATAAAAATGCAATCGTATCTGTAAATTGTGCTGCTTTAGGGCTCCTGGTGTGAGGGTGTCTATATGGCTGTAATGGAATCCTACTCAGCCATTGCTATTTCAAATCTCTGCATTTTCACAACTACTTAAGGTGTTGGTGAAGTCAAACAGAGCCATGTGGCTGAATCTGATTGTGAACATGGCCAAACCAAGAGCTAAGTAACTGCAGAACAAAGTGAAATACAGTAGAACCTCAAAGATACCAACATCAGAGTTACAGACCAACAGGTCAAGTAGACACCATGGGGAACCGGAAGTAAGCTATCAGGCAGCAACGGAGACCAAACCCCTCTCCCTCCCCAAACCCCACAAATAAACCAGCAAATACAGTACTATACCATGCCTGTATTGCATCTTAAAGGTAGGCACATCTGAACTGCCTGTCCCCGTCCCCACTCCCTACTAACCATGGGTTGGGGCAGCCACTTACAGGTAGGAGGTGGTGAATGCTGTTTTCCCCTTTCCCTCCCCCCTGGCTGGGAGGGGAACAAGCTTGCAAGCTCAGAGTCCGGGAAAGAGACTTTCTGAGCTGCTACTGAAACGTGTCGTGGAGTGTAAGCTGCTGGAGCCAGAACTCCTGCCTGCATGCTGCACTCTGGAGGAGCAGCTCTGTTGTAAAGGACCACAGCCTGCACTGTTTGCCCACTGACACTGCAGTCTCCCAGAGTGCCTCTCCCATTAACTTTGCAGCCAGGGGGCTAGAACCAGTCCTCACCCCCACTCACCAGGCAGCCACTGCAGAACTCTGAGCCCTTGCTCTGAGCAGTCCACCCTGAGGAGCGTTCCATAACAGCTTGTTCAGAGTTATGAACAACCTCCATTCCCGAGGTGTCCGTAACTCTGAGGTTCTACTGTACTGAGTGCTGCTGCTGCGTTTATTTGGCTCAGATAAGTATGTGAAATGGAAGAGTTATTGAAAGCAAAATAGGAAGAGATGGAAGGAACCACACTACTGATAACGTAAACTCCGTCCTGCCACAGTAACTGACCTCAAGATCTCATGAAACCAAACAATGCCAGGAACAGCGTGACCGATCTTAAAACCGTGAGAGAGAGAGACGGAGCTAGGTCAGGGTTGCAATCTCTCCACAAAATGGAGTCACATTTGAAATATTTCCTTTGTAGTGCCAGCAAAATTTTGCCTTTTTATTTTGAAAGCTTTTCAGATGTTATCCACTGGATTGCTTATTGGTAGCCAAGGTTATATTAGGACACTGGAAATCTGAGATTTCTCAAACAGGAAGAGCGTAGATAAAATATCTCACAGATGCAGTTCTTAGCAAATAATACAAAAGCATGAGAGTATTTGAGATTTGGGATGGTTGTTTTTTTGTTTTGTTTTGTTTTTTTTTGTTTTTATTATAAACTACCTCAGTTGTTAATGCTGCTTATACCTTATCTGAGCCATATTTATATAGCACCATAACTGGATTTGGTGCTTGACTGAAATAAGACGCTGCCCCATGCCCTGAAGAATTGCACTGTGGATCAAAAGAAAGAGGCAGAAGTAGGGAGAGCCAAGATACTTTTATGTTTTGCGTGAGGCTTCTAAGCTATAGTGTTTTGTTTTTTTCATCCAAGTCCTGGCTAGGGCAAGCAGAGAGGAGTAGGAGGCCCAGGAATGGAGTCAAGCAGTGTCAAGTGGGATTTGAAAGCAAGCGAGGGTTTGTGGCACGTTGGCAGAGGGTTCCAGGAGCCGGAGGCAGAAGGAGGTGGGAGTAGATGGAGCAAGGAGAATGGGCAGAATACAATGGGGGATGTGTATATTATGGAATGTTCAGTGCCCTGGTGAGCTCTGAACTTGACATGGAAGGTGACAGGTTGGTGAAGTGATGCCAAGGTGTGGCAACGTGGTCAGAGTAGCAGAAAAGCGCTTTGACCACGTCACCCCACCCTGATATCACTTCATCAGTCCCCTGCCACTTTCCACATTGAGTTCAGAACTCCCCGGGGCATTGCACATGACTGTTGCTTGTCGTGAAGGCTGGATAGTCACTGAGGCCCGAGAGGAGCAGTTGATGGAAGTCCAAGTGAGTGAACTGTGGCATGAGCCAGGTTTAGCAGTATGGGGGAAGGAAGACGTCCTTCAGTGCTAGCACAGACTGGGTAGGACAGAGCTGCACCTCCGTAGTTCTACCCACTGGCAGCAGTGGGAGAGGGGTGCTGACTCTCCCCAATCCCTGCAAGTGTCAACCAAAGGCCCTGACCTACCCTTTCTCTAGCAGAGAAGCTGGGTGCAGGTGACACCTGCTGCTTCCTGCTCTCCCCACTCCCTGTCCTCACATACCTCCCAAATGCTGACTCCAACAGGAGGTGAGAGGAGGTCATTAAACCCAAACTTAGCCTTGGAACAAGCAGACAAAGAAAGTTATTAGCCAGGCACAAGGCCTTCTATGTACAGTCTGTGTTGGAGCACTGCCAAGAAATCATACAGCAGTAGAGGGCTAAGAGCCTTCACAGCAGCACAACAGGCTAAAACGTGGCTTACAACCCTGCCACCCCCACGCCCCCCATAAAGGAGTTATTAATTTGGGCCATTTATATGAAACTTACTAAGCACCCAGCTGGAATTGGGAACAGTTTTGTGGGATTGTGTCTCAGATTACCTCCCCTTCTTTCCAAGAAGAGGATTTTCCTGAATGGGACTTTCCTGGCATGTTACCCCGCCTTCTGCTCCTTGGCATTTCCTCCAACATGACCTTTCTGTTGCAGTTTCACTGCAATGTTTTCCTGATGCTGTGGAGAGGTGCCTGGGGGGATTCCAAGACAACTTTTTCTGTTTCTGGCATCCTGTGATCTCTAAAACGCTTCTTATATTTACATTAAATTTAAACCCTCGGCAATGTAACAATTAACAATGAAATGTAAGACCAGATCCACGAGAGGGATAAAGAGCAATGTAGCCAGGAAGTCAGCATGACCAGGCCAGACTCCTTGAAGACAGATTATTTGCATTCATTTCACTTCCATGCAATTTAATTTTATGTGTTGCATTGATTCATCACTGAAAATGCAAATTCCACCTAAACTGATATGAATCTATGAGGCAGAAATTCTCCCTCATTTTGCCAGAGTTCTCTGTAGATTTTGTTGTTTCAACCCATTCTTTTGTGCTTCTCTGTCTCTTTCTTTCTGTAATTGTAAATGCTCTTATGAGCTACTTGGACAATGCTCCTGTGGTGAGCAGCTTTGGACTGTGCTATTCCAGAAGGACCCAGGGAAAGGTACCCTCAGGACTATATGGACAAACTGAACTATTTTCATTTCGATCAACAACCCAGGACCATTGCTTGGAAAACTTAAAAGGCCCTGAAAGTATTTGCACTAGTCTTCCAAAGCTTTTCTAGTCCTGACAGGTCAGAAGATACTTGACCTTTAAAATCAAATCTCTCTGATTACTGTGTTGGCTTCCTCCACACTTGATTCCAATATGTCTGTCTTTGGTGATATTTCAAACCACAAGGGGAATGATTAATGCATTGTATTATTACTAAAGTGTAGTCTGTGTGCTAGGCCTGGCCTCTGTAGATATGTAGGAAGAAATAGCCCCCTAACCCTGCAGAGCTGATACTATATATGGACAGTGTACAAATGGAGGGTGGAGTTGGTTGCAGTGTAGTGGACAGAGAAGCTTAGTATGCCACTAATTTTGCTGGGTGGTCTTTTATTTATTAGCACATGGTATGCCTTTTGAGAGCATGGCTCCTGATCCGTTTTTATTTCAAATGCAACCTTGTCTTTAGTTCTTGCTGGGTTTGAGACAGCAGCTGCCAAAATGTGAGTAGGTGGGAGGGGGAAAGCAAGTGATAGTCTCAATTATCTGATTTTTAACATTGTGATTTCATGACTTGAATATTCATGATTGCTGTGTATGCTGTAGAGCTGAGACCCTAAGCTCTTTAGGGAGATATTTCTGTTTACAGCGTATGCTTGAAAATGAAGACTCTGAATCGGTCCATAGCATCTTAATCTGGTGCTTTTCAGAAGCCTCCCCAGCAGTACAGGTAGCCATTGTGGACCCTGGTCCACTGTAATTTTTGCTCCCTCATTACATACTAACATAGGCTAAGATGTAACTTTTAGTAATGCTCATGCAGTTACTGACATGGTCCACATGCTGTCATTTACTGTGTATCTTTTTGAAGCTATTTCTGCTGCTGCCACAGCAGTTTGCTTTGAAGATTCCCCCAATCTCCAGCACAATGCAGCACCTTGTCTAGCATTATAGCATGCCCTTGCAGGGAATGGCGGGGTGTCTCAATGTTCCCTGGGCATGGCTGTGCCATTCTGCCCAGTCTGACAACAATTTCATCCCATTATTTGCCTCTTCTTTAGTGATGGTCCCATCTGTCGAATCTGCCATGAAGGTGGAAATGGGGAGGGGCTGCTTTCTCCCTGCGACTGCACAGGAACACTGGGGACCGTGCACAAGAGCTGCCTGGAAAAATGGCTCTCCTCCTCCAACACTAGTTACTGTGAGCTCTGCCATACTGAGTTTGTCGTAGAGAGAAGACCAAGGCCCCTCACAGAGGTACCACTTTCCTCCTGCTTGGCTTTTCATATGTTATTTTTCTTTACCTTTGAAGGAAAATGACTGATTTAACAGTATTTAATTCAGTACTCTGGATACCGTTAGGTCCCTTGGGCCCTAGATTCACCCTGTCTGTTAAGCTGTGGGGAGGGATAGCTCAGTGGTTTGAGCTTTGGCCTGCTAAACCCAGGGTTGTGAGTTCAATCCTTGAGGGGGCTATTTAGGGATATGGGGCAAAAATTGGGGATTGGTCCTGCTTTTGAGCAGGGGGTTGGACTAGATGACCTCCTGAGGTCCCTTCCAACCCTGAGATTCTATGATTCTGTGTATTTAGTAAAACATGAATCATCTCCTTCCTTCAGTGTTTTTTAAAAATCGAACCTGCATAGTTTATTTTTAAAAGTTGCGTAACTTAGTGTAGGCCCTACATATAGATGAAACAGTCTCCCAGTCACATGGTGGATCATTCTCAACCAGAGGTTTGTTTTGGACATAGACAATTTTGATCATGTCTTTTTAATGCACTATAACCAGCATTGAGTAAAAAAATTACTGAGAAATAGTCATTTTTCCTCAATTTTAATAAAACTAATATAATGTGAGGAGAATATATGACACATTATAAAAATGGCCTGACATAGTAACTTGAGCTGTAAGAAATCTGTGGAAGAGCAGAGTTCATGCCTTTAGTCTGACTGGGAGTTGGCTGAGAGACAGGTGTATGCCCTAGAGGAGGGTTGGAGAATGGGGGTGAGGTTAGGATATTTGTTGTTTAGCCTCCTTATAGGCAGACACAATTGGGTGAATGAGGAGGCCAGAGAACTATAAATTTGCCTTTATGATTGAGACTGCAAACAAAAACACTGTGGAAATGCAGAATTGTTGTTTTCATTTGCCCTGTTGTCCATACATATGTAGAATTCTGTCTTCTTCTATGTGGTGTCCCCTTTATTAAGTTAATATTCATGTTAATGGCTTTGAGAAGTCATTTTTTGTTCCCTATCCTCCTCAATATTTTGGCATCTAATATCTCAATGTTGCATTAACGTAGTTCTCTTGCATTTAATTTCCTTGGTGTATCTTGTCCATAAATATGATGCATGGTACACTTTTGATGTTGTATGTCATGGACCAGTCCTTAGTGAGTGACCCTGACATACATGAAACCATTTGGTTTGTAGGTCAGAAAGTTCGGTTCCTTCCCCTCTTTAGATAGGTTTGCTCTGGCTGGTTGTAATGTCACATCTCCTGCTCATTGTAGGGGTCATTCCATACAGGAGAGGAAGATATCTTAGACCAATTGATCTTTCAGACTTATCAAATTACTGTGCAGCTACTATACTATACCTGCTGAAGAGCTTGGGACTGACTCCTGCTTAGGGTGAGCATATCTAAAACATCACTGAGCTTGCAGATGTGTTTCCCCTGGGATGAATAAATAAATTGTGAATTACAGTGCAAGGGGGCAGCAGCTGAGTTAGTCAGAAAACATGATTTTACTAAATAGACCTGATGAGGTTTCAAAGCTAAATAGATTTGAAACTTGTTAGAATCATAGGGGTAGAAGAGACCACAAGGGTCATCTAGTCTAACCCCCTGTCAAGATGCAGGATTTGTTGTGTCTAAACCATCCCAGACAAATGGCTATCCAGCCTCCTTTTGAAACCCTCCAGCAAAATACCTTCCACAATGTCCCTAGGCAGTCTGTTTCATTGTCCTAACAGTTAGGAAGTTTTTCCTGAGATTTAATCTAAATCTGCTATGCTGAAGTTTGAATCCAGTGCCTCTTGTCCTGCCCTCTGTGACAAGAGAGAACAACTTTGCTCCATCTTTTTTATGGCAGCCTTTCAAGTATTTGAAGAAGGGAGACTGTCCCCCCTCAATCTCTTCTTTTCCAAACTAAACATATCCACTTCCTTCAGCCTTTGCTCATATGGCTTGCATTCCATCCCTTTGATCATCTTTGTTGCTCACCTCTGGATCCTTTCCAATTTCTCCACATGCTTTCTACACATTGGTGACCAAAATTGGACACATACTCCAGCTGAAGCCTAACCAGCACCGAGTAGAGCAGTACTCTCACTTCCCGTGACTTGCATGCTATGCCTCTGTTAGTGCAACCTAAAATTGCATTTGCTTTTTTTTTTTTTTTTTTTTTTTTTTTTTTGCAACAGCATCTCATTCTGACTCATGTTGAGGCTGTGATCCACCACAATTCCCAGATTCTTCTCAACCGTGCTGCTGCCAAGCCAGTTATCCCCCACTTTGTATTTGTGCATTTGTTTTTTCTTCTCTGTGTAGCACCTTACATTTGTCTTTGTTGAATTTCATTGTGTTGTCTTTAGCCCAGTTCTCTCAATTTATCAAGATCCATCTGTATCTTAGCTCTATCCTCCGAAGTGTTGGCAGCCCCCCTATCTTTGTGTCATCTGCAAATCTGATCAGTGTGCTCTCTGTTCCTTCATCCAGGTCATTAATACAGACTTTAAACAGCACCGGAACCAGAACAAACCCCTGTGAAACCCCACATGAAACCTCCCTCCAATCTGACATAATTCCATTAATGGTTACTCTTTGTAGTTTTTTAACCAATTATGTATCCACCTAATGGTAGTTCTGCCAAGCTCTCATTTCTCCAGCTTACCTATCAGAATGTCATGTGGGACTGTGTCTAAAGCCGTACTGAAGTCCAGATATATTATGTCCACTGCATTCCCCTTATCCACCAACCCAGTTATCCTGTCAGAAAAGTAAATCAAGCTGGTTTGGCATGATTTGTTCTTGGTGAATCCATGCTGACTG
Source organism: Eretmochelys imbricata (assembly GCF_965152235.1). NCBI lineage: Eukaryota > Metazoa > Chordata > Testudines > Cheloniidae > Eretmochelys > Eretmochelys imbricata. The sequence continues at coordinate 3,313,897 of NC_135596.1, forward strand.
CTTGTGTTACCCCCTTCATCCTTCAGGTATTCGCAAATTGAATGTTTATACATTGCTGTAGTAGCTTCCCTATCAAAAGTTAGGCTGACTGGTCTATAGTTCCTTGGCTCCTCCTTTCCCCCCTTTTAAAAATGGGCACTACATTAGCCCTTCTCCAGTCTTCTGGGACCTCCATTGTCGTCCATGCATTTGCAAATATTATTGCCAGTGGCTCTGAGATTTCTTCAGCTAATTCTTTCAGTACCCTCGGGTGAATAGCTTCTGGCCCCACAGATCTGAATTCATTCAAATTGGTCTGAAGATCTCTGACATGTTCTTTGCTTATCTGATCTTCATCCCTTCCCCTTTATTGTCTATGGTAACTCCACTAGTCGTCCGGTCACATGTTATTTTCTGTGAGAAGACTGAAGCTTAGTAAGCATTGAGCAGCTCTGCCTTCCTATCATCTTCCATTACCAGCTCACCTTCTCCATTAGCAGCAGATCCACACCATCCTGGATCTTTCTTTTTTTTTTTTCTGACATTTGAAGAACCCCTTCTTGTTATCTCTAACATTCCTTGCCAGCTCTAACTCATTGTTTGCCTGGGCTTTTCTGATTTTTGTCCCTACACGCTCGTACTATTCCCATGTATACTTCCTGGGTGAAATGCCTGTCCTTCCATTTCCTGTATGTATCCATTTTGGTTTTTAGATTGTTAAAAAGCTCCTTGTGCAGCCATGTTGGCCTCCTCTGGGTCATCTTACCTTTTCTCACACTGGAATAGCTTGATGTTGAGCCTCTAGTATTACATCTTTTAGGAGCTGCCAGCCCCCTTCGGCTCCTTTTCTTCCTAATTGGTCTTTCCATGAGATGGTGCCTACTATTTCCCTGAAATGGTTGAAATCCATGTTTCTGAAGTCCAGTGTCCTTGTTTTGCTGTTCTCATGTCCTCCTTTCCATAGGATCTTGAATTCATCAGAGCATGATCACTTCTTCCCAAGTTCCTGACCACCTTCACATTTTCAACTAATTCCTCCCTGTTCGTCAAAACCAGATCCAAACTGGATGACCCTCTACTTGTTTCGAAAGTTGTCACCTACACATGTTCAGAATTTTCAGTTTTGCTGTAATAGTTTTCCAACAGATGTAAGGGAAGTTAAAATCCCCCATTGATACTTGCTCATGTGTGTTAGCTAATCTTGTTACCTGCTTGTAGAATGACTCATCCACTTCCTCTTCCTGATTTGGTGGACTTGTCAAACACTAGTCAAACAGACGGTCACAGCAGACAGATACTCAGATATTCACCCCACCAGCTCACAACACAGCCCCCCAATACAGCACCTACCTCAAGAGCACTCACTGTAGCTCCTCTCGGATGGTTCCCAGGCAAACTCCCTCTGTTTGCTTCTCCTCTGTTCACTAATCGCTAGGTTCGCAGCTGGCTGCCTTTTTATAAGACTACAAAAGGTTTTCTCCCTCCCCCCTCCGCCCCCCCGCTGGTAATAGCTCATCTTAAGTGATCACTCTCCTTACAGTGTGCATGATAAACACCCATTTTTTCATGTTCTGTGTGTATATAAATCTCCTCACTGTATTTTCCACTGAATGCATCCGATGACGTGATCTGTAGCTCACGAAAGCTTATGCTCAAATAAATTAGTTAGTCTCTAAGGTGCCACAAGTCCTCCTTTTCTTTTTATAAGACTGCTGGCTTGAAGCAGCTACCCCAGCTCAAAGCCTCTCCTGGTTCACACTTCAATCAATCACTCAAGGCCTACCTGGAACAAAGCACTCCCAGTTCACACTTTTCAAACAAACACACACACACAAATCAGTACGTGACTAGGTGGTAGTCTGATAATGCCTGTTGTTACTAGTTATGATGGCAACAACAAAGAAATGTCATATTGCTAAATCACCAGACAAGACTTGCTTAGCTTGGAGAGCCATTGGCTGAGAGTCCTTTAAAAGAGTCTGCTGAACACTCACCTTTAGTGGATCTCACTGATCCAGCTACTCTTCTATCCCATCACCTACGGAAATTCCTCGTAAACTTCTCCCCCCACTATTCACTTCATATTGGGGTTGGGCAGCTTGGAGAAGGAGTGGATGGGGCCTTTATCAGGACTATTTGTGCAGCTGGCATGGAGGTTTACTTTCTTATTGTCTTTTGTTTTTGTAAACTTAAGAAAGTCTCCCCTCGGGGGTTCCCCCAGATCTGTTGGTGACTACTCTGCCAGAAGGAAAACTCCATAATAGAAGAATTAGGAAACCTAGTTCAGGTGCCCACAGTTCCCATAATCTTCCCCCTTGTGTGTGCTCCCATTCCCATCAGGCAATTTCATTGTGATCTTGCTCCACCCAGGCAGGGCTATAGAATGGGATACAGTAAAGATGTAAAAAGAACAGGAGGACTTGTGGCACCTTAGAGACTAACACATTTATTTGAGCATAAGCTTTCGTGAGCTGCAATAAATAAAATGTATTTGTCCCAAGGATTCTGCTACATAGCCTGGTGGTTTAGAGCTCACGAGATCTTATAGTCTGTAACATTTACTAGGGCAGGGCCTGTATCTCAGCTGTGAAGATACATACTACTGATATGCCCAGCAGCACTTGGGTTATTTAACCTTACACAGGGCCTAATTTTCCATATCAGGTACCTAAATAGGACATCCAAATCCTGCACTTAAGTGCTAGTAAAAGCATCCAATGCATAAAACAGAAACATATGTGTTGATGTGAGCTAAGTGCAGCATTTGGACATCCTGTTTAGGCACCTTCTGTCTGAGAGCCATCTATCTTTAGTGACATTTTCAGGTTTGTGATTGGTACAGGTTCTGGGGAGACATAAAATAGCTTTGTAAAATCTAATGGTGTGGAAACTCATTGCCAATTTTGGTATTTATTCAAGTCAACATTCAGAGAGGCCTGCATTTGGGGGTGGATCTCAACAGAGCCATTGCTTGACCATGCAGGCACTTCTAATGGCCATTGGTAAGAGGCCAGAGCATGTGAAAGATAATAAGTTTAAATTCCAAGGTGGATGAATTAACGGCCAAAGATGATGGCTTCAAGGAATACTCTGCCCAAATGGATTCTGCAGCTATGATGACATAGTATGGATACATTCTGAAAACACAGAGGCAGTGCACTGAAAGAAAACAAAGTTTTGAGTTTACAACTAAAAATGGTCAAATCCAAATGAGACACAAATGTCAGTTGTGGTCACCAGGAGGTGAAGAAGTCCTCCTTTATTCTAGATGTGACACTCAGCTTGTTGCCCTGTCAAAGAAAGCTAGTAGGTTGGTTTGATGTGATTTGTTCTTGACAAATCCATGCTGTTACTTATCACCTTATTATCTTCTAGGTGTCTGCAAATTGATTGATTATTTGCTCCATTATCGTTACGGGTACAGAAGTTAAACTGACTGGTCTGTAATTCCCCAGGTTGTCCTTATTTCCCTTTTTATAGATTGGCACTATATTTGCCCTTTTCCAATCCTCTGGAATCTCCTGTCTTCCATGACTTTTCAAAGATAATCGCTAATGGCTCAGATATCTCCTTGGTTAGCTCCTTGAATATTCTAGGATGCATTTCATCAGGCCCTGGTGACCTGAAGACTTCTAACTTGTCTAAATAATTTTTAACTTGTTCTTTCCCTATTTTAGCCTCTGATCCTGCCTCATTTTCACTGGCATTCACTATGAGATATCCAATCACTACTAACCTTTTTGGTGAAAACCAAAACAAAAAGGTCATTTAGCACTACCATTTCCACATTTTCTATTATTGTCCGCCTCTTCCCCCCCCTCCCCCCCCAATTGAGTAACAGTCCTATCCTATCCGTGGTCTTCCTCTTGCTTCTAACGTATTTGTAGAATGTTTGCTTGTTACCCTTTATGTCTCTAGCTAGTTTAATCTTGATTTGTGCCTTGGCCTTTCTAATTTTATCCCTAAATACTTGTGGTATTTGTTTATGTTCATCCTTTGTAATTTGATCTAGTTTTCACTTTTTTTGTAGGACTCTTTTTCTGAGTTTCAGATCATTGAAGATCTGGTTAAACGAGGGTGGTCTCTTGCCATACTTCCCCATCTTTCCTGTGCAGTGGGATAGTTTGCTCTCGTGCCCTTAATAATGTCTCTTTGAAAAACTGCCAACTCGCTTGTACTGTTTTTCCCCTTAGACTTGCTTTCCATGGGATCTTACCTACCAACTCCCTGAGTTTGCTAAAGTCTGCCCCCTTGAAATCCATAATCTTTATTGTGCTGTTTTTCCTCTTACCATTATGATTTAGTCTTTAATTACATGATCACAGACTGTTTTTTTCCACATGCCCCACCTCACTGAGTGCACAGGAAGGACTTGCTCTGCTAAGTGAATCAGGGTTGGACAGTGAAGGAGCCTGTTGTCTTTGTATAAGTCCCTCTACCTTGTTTATTTGTTGCAGAAGTTGGAAGATGTTGCTATTTGCAGAAGTGGGACAGGCAGGAGACCTGCCCAAAGCTAAAAGCCTACCCCTCAAAGAGGGAGGAACTACTAAGCCCAGGCCACAGCTGAGCATTGGAAGGTGTGCAGTGAATGAGGCAGAGGAAGAGAAAAGATGGTCTCGTGATTTACACAGTCGAATGCTGCCCTGGAGAAATGGATTCTATCCCTGCCTCTGTCACAGAGTTCCTGTGTGATGCTGGGCAAGTCATTTCAATCAGATTTTTCGCAAGTGGATCACGAATTGTGTTCCTCATTTTCTGGGTGCCTGACTTGGAACCCTGTAGTCTGATTTGCTGAAGTGCTGAGTGCTCACAGCTGCAACTGAAATCAATGGGAGCTGGGCTTTCATAGAATCGCAGAATATCAGGGTTGGAAGGGACCTCAGGAGGTCATCTAGTCCAACCCCCTGCTCAAAGCAGGACCAATCCCCAACTAAATCATCCCAGCCAGGGCTTTGTCAAGCCTGACCTTAAAAACCTCTAACAAAGGAGATTCCACCACCTCTCTAGGTATCGCATTCCAGTGCTTCACCACCCTCCTAGTGACAAAGCTTTTTCTAATATCCAACCTAAACCTCCCCCACTGCAACTTGAGACCATTATTCCTTGTTCTCTCATCTGGTACCACAGAGAACAATCTAGATCCATCCTCTTTGGAACCCCCTTTCAGGTAGTTGAAAGCAGCTATCAAATCCCCCCTCATTCTTCTCTTCTGCAAACTAAATAATCCCAGTTCCCGCAGCCTCTCCTCATATGTCATGTGCTCCAGCCTCCTAATCATTTTTGTTGCCCTCCGCTGGACTCTTTCCACATCCTTCTTGTAGTGTGGAGCCCAAAACTGGACACAGTACTCCAGATGAGGCCTCACCAGTGCCGAATAGAGGGGAATGATCACGTCCCTCGATCTGCTGGCAGTGCTCCTACTTATACAGCCCAAAATGCCATTAGTCTTCTTGGCAACAAGGGCACACGGTTGACTCATATCCACTGTAACCCCTAGGTCCTTTTCTGCAGAACTGCTGCCTAGCCACTCGGTCCCTACTCTGTAGCAGTGCATGGGATTCTTCCATCCTAAGTGCAGGACTCTCTGCACTTGTCCTTGTTGAACCTCGTCAGATTTCTTTTGGCCCAATCCTCTAATTTGTCTAGGGCCCTCTGTATCCTATCCCTACCCTCCAGCATATCTACCACTCCTCCCAGTTTAGTGTCATCTACAAACTTGCTGAGGGTGCAATCCATGCCATCCTCCAGATCATTAATGAACCTATTTAAAAAAACTGGCCCTAGGACCGACCCTTGGTGCACTGTGCTTGATACCAGCTGCCAACTAGACATCGAGCCATTGATCACTACCCGTTGAGCCCGGCAATCTAGCCAGCTTTCTATCCACCTTATAGACCATTCATCCAGCCCATACTTCTTTAACTTGTTGGCATGTACAGTGCTGTACGATGCTAAGAACTATGAAGAATTGGGTTCTAAGCATCTCAAATTGGACACCCAAAACTTTTCATCTCTCTGTGCCTCAGTTCATCTGTAAAATGGAGATAATATCCAGTCATCTCCCAGGAGTGTTGTGAAGGTAACTAGATTTATATTTGTGAATCCCTCAGATACTGTAGTGATGAGCACCATGAAAAAGTTCGTGAGAAAATTAATAATTCTCTGTTCAGAGCAGGATTTGAATAGTGTACAGATAGATGCCCTGGAGTCTCACACTGAACAATGATGATAAAACAATACAAAATATTGAATACCTTCTCGTTAAGTGAGTGCCATCTGGCCTATTCCCTAAATGAGGCAGGGGTTCTGTGGAGGAAAGATTTAAATTATATGATCACACACTATATCTTAATGCGGGAGTGAATTAAGGTTGTAGGGGCAATCTTAATTCTGGCATTTCCTAATGTTTGCTTGCCATTGCTACATGGATGATCTTTAAACATAGTTTTTTGTATGATTGTAGTTGTGATCTGAACACACTGGTTTCCAGCCAGTATTGTTCTAGCTCTTTCAGTCTTTAAAGCCTTTAAGAAGAGACTCCTGACTATAAGAACTCAAAGTGCATAGAATTACTTTGAACCAGATGTTTCTACTTTAGTAAAACCACGTCAAGTGCAAACAAAAGGCATAATTACTCTATAAAAAGAAAAGGAGGACTTGTGGCACCTTAGAGACTAACCAATTTATTTGAGCATAAGCTTTCGTGAGCTACAGCTCACTTCATCAGATGCATACTGTGGAAAGTATAGAAGATCTTTTTATACACACAAAGTATGAAAAAATGGGTGTTTACCACTACAAAAGGTTTTCTCTCCTCCCACCCCACTCTCCTGCTGGTAGTAGCTTATCTGAAGTGATCAGTCTCCTTACAATGTGCATGATAATCAAGGTGGGCCATTTCCAGCACAAATCCAGGGTTTAACAAGAACGTCTGAGGAGGGGATTACTCTAATAATTACTCTATAGGATTCATCTTAGAAAACACATCTCGTATTTCAGGTGTTCAGAGAGGTTTTGCAATAACTAGGAAACTCCTTCATTCCAGAGGTTTGCTGCTTATGAACAAAAGAAGTCTTTGCTCTGATCAATTGTAGTAGCCCAGTACATCAGTTAGTCTGTTTGTATATCTGCTGCCCGTGGAGTCCATTTGCTCTTATGGGATGCACTGTAACAACTGTATAAGCTCTCTCTTTTAGGCCTTCAGGCAGAACTATGTGAGCTGAGTCATTCATTGCTGAGTCTATGCCTCCTTTCTCCCTAGGGGCCATTCTTCAAGATGCTGCTGGGTCTTTGTTTATATTGACATGGGCAGCCTTTTCTGGGAAAATATCACTGTTCTGCATGGACTTCATTAATCTCTCTGGCTGCTGCTTACTGCCGAAGCACTGAGTGGTCTGTTAAAGGCTTTGGTACTTCCCTCTGCATTCACCCCTCCCTGTGTCTCTCTCCCCTTCCCTGGCTGGGGAGAGGGGGGGACAAGGGGGAAAGGATCCACCAAAATACTTTGATACGTATGTTTCTTTTTTTGTAAATGGTTTTAAGCTTTATCTATTTTCCCCATTTGTGCCTGAGCCTTGTCTGTTTGCCCTTCCTGTCTCTCAGATTGTCAGTGAGTGCGTAACCGTCTGTGATTTCTTTCGTGTTTGGAGTAGGCATGTAAAATAGTAAGTGGTTAACCAGTTAACTGGTAAGCATTAGTCTTGCCAATTAACCTGCCCTAATGGTTAAACCCAGGCTTGCCAGAGCAGCCCCAGCCCTAGCAGTTCACCAGTTAAACTAAAGGATTAAAATTATATAAACGGCTAACTTTTTAAAATAATATTTACATCCCTAGTTTGGAGCCCTTTGCTGGTTTCCTGTTGGAGGCTATTTATAGTGCTAATTCGCTCCTCTTTATTTTAACTATTAATTTAAACATTTAAAATAATTTTAACCGTTTCCTGACCTCTGCTGCAGTGTTGTAAATGGGCTAACTAGAAACTTTGCCTAGCTACCTGCTATTAATAGGACTTGCCACCCAGTCCATACCTGAGTCAGTGAGAGACTGCCATTGGCTGCCAGCATACTGATCCAGGAATGGATGATTTCCAGTCTCCTTTGCTACAAGCTGCAGCTCCAGAAGCTCCCAGCAGTTACAAGTGCTGCCTAAATATAATAACTCACTCCTGTCATTAGGAAGCTCATGCTCCTCATAATGCTGACGTGCACTGAGTAATCAAGGTTTCCGGGGGAACAAAACAGGTGTCTGAACTGATTTCCTATTCTCGTTCCTGGGTTAGGCAGATGCACTGTTGACTTCGCAGCAGCAGCTGTTAACAAGCCCAATGACAGATCAGTCCAACTGAAAGAGGAGCACACTTTATCTAAGAACCTAGAGAGAGAAATCCTGTGAAGGTCAGGGCCAGTGAGAGAATGGGCACATACTTTTGTGACTCATGCTGAAGGGCCATAACTTTACTAAAAACAACTACTTAAAGGTATCATGTTTGGGCAATAAAATCCACCCTGAACCATCACTAGTCTATCCCCAGACCAACTAAGGTCTTAGGGTCTTTGTTAAATCCAAATATTTCAGTATGTGTGTTTCAGTAACCATTTTAAGTTCCAAAAATTTTTTCTCTTGCCAGTCACCCTTGGGCCCATAAATATTTTGGCATTCATACCTTGTTCACGTATTTACAACATTGCCAACTGATCTCTTGTAAATCCTTGCTTTGAAATGTATGAAGCGACCCAACAAAGAGCTCTGTTTCTGTATCATCATCATCAGTTTTGTCCTCCAGCTGCATGTCTATTATTGTATGTTCTTGTATTTCACTGCAAAATAATTGTGTTTACTGCTACTCTGAAACCATTCATGACACTGTAACCTTTTGACTAGTCACTTTGCACCATGTTGGAATTGCTTCCATGTTTGTTACATACAAATCTGGGTTTGCAGTTTGTGTACCCTTCCATTCTGTCTTTATGCCATAGCATCCATTTTAAATTAAATGCAATCGGATTTTTTTTACTGCATGCAAACAGTTAGGAAGCACAGTTTTCACACACCCTGCAATTATCTGCTGTACTTTGCAAGAAATTTACTTAACTTTGAAATAACCTTGCTTTGACCTGCTTATCAGTTATACTACAAATAATTCAGTCTCTAATTAGTCTGTTAACTGATCAGATTCACCTAATTTAGTTATTTTATGAAGGTCAGTGGTTTTTGTCTTGCATGAATCTCAGTATTTTTGAAGTTTTTAAATGAGTTTGTCTTGCGGTTTCATTCCCCTTTCTGCTCCAGTTGCAGTATGTTGCATGGGCCTTCCAACGGTGGTAATTTGGGGAATCTCTACAACTGATTAATTGTGTTCAGTGTTGTGGAGTTGTTATGAAATTGCTGTATCGTGGTGTGCCTCTTTCTGTGTGTCCACCACTGCTGACAAGGCTTTAAGCCAGGGGTGGGCAAACTTTATGGCTCAAGGGGCACATCTGGATATGGAAGTTGTATGGTGGGCCATGAATGCTCACGAAATTGGGGGTTGGCATGTGGGAGGACGTGAGGGCTCCGGCTGCGTGTGCGGGCTCTGGGGTTGAGCCAGAAATGAGGTCCAGGGTACGGGAGGGGGCTCTGGGCTGGGGCAGGGGATTGGGCAGTGTGTGTGTGGGGGGGGTGAGGGCTCCAGCTGTGGGTGCAGGCTCTGGGGTGGAGCAGGGTGGGACCGAGAGGTTCAGAGGGCCGGGAAGGGGGATCAGGGCTGGGGCAAGGGGTTGGATGGTAGGAGGGGGTCAGGGGTACAGACTCTGGGCGGCGCTTACCTCAAGCGGCTCCCGGAAGCAGTGGCATGTCCCCACTCCACCTTCTACGTGGAGGTGCGGCCAGGTGCAGTGCCGCCCAGAGGATTCAGGATGCCTGGGGCAAAGCAATTTTGGGGGCCCCTTCCATTAAAAAAGAGTTAGTTTTGCCGCCCCAAGCGGCGAAGAAAAATAAAAATAAAAACTCAAGTCATGCTGCTGAAGAAAGAAGAGGACAGGAGGACCCGCTGTCGAATTGCCACAGAAGACTGAAGCAGAGCGATTGAGCTGCCGCTGACGAGGAAGAGAGGGATTGAAAGACCTGCTGCCGAATTGCCGCTGAAATTGCCCCCGCCCTGTCTGTGGGGCCTGGGGCAAATTGCCCCACTTGGCCCCCACCTCCCCGGGCGGCCCTGACCAGGTGGCTCTGCACGCTGCCCCATCCACAGGCACCACCCTGCAGCTCCCATTGGCCCCGTTTGCTTGCCAGTAGGAGCTGTGGGGGCGGCACTTGGGGTGTGCGGAGCCCCCTGGCTGCCCCTTAACGTAGGAGCTGGAGGAGGGACGTGCCGCTGCTTCTGGGAGCCGCATGGAGCAAGCCCCCAACCCTGCTCCCTGGCAGGAGCTTGAGGGCCAGATTAAAATATCTGAAGGGCCAGATGCGGGCCTCAGGCCGTAGTTTGCCCACCCCTGCTTTAAGCAGTCCGACCTCAGACCAGGCACAGTGGGAGGTCCTTAGAACCCAGCAGCCTCCTATTCAGGGAGAAGCCACTTCCTGCTGCTTGTCTGCTGGGGGCTGACGTCCGTGGTCAGCTCCTAAACAAAGCAGACAGAGGTGACAAAGCAGGGGCTTATAAAGGAATCACAGAGGGAAGACAGAGCCACACAGGGAGTTTTGGGCAGGAGAGAGGAAGGGGACAGATCAGCCAAGGTCAGAGAAGTTGGGCTGGGGAGAGAAGGCAGCATGTTTGAAAACACAAGCCATGCACTGCTGCAGAGGATCCTGGATGCCCCAGACGACTCTGACCCCAGCCCAACAAATGTTCTGGAGTGGCGAGGAAAAGGAGGCGGACAAATGCGTGCAGTTTATTTTTCTACAGATCAGTGTATTTCTCATGTGATTAAAGGACAGTATTAGAATCCTGTGCAGAGTGGCTGTGCATTTGATGCATTACACTGCCATGTGCATTACACCTACCATGAACTGTCTGCCCAGAATACCGACATGGCTGAAATTCTAGAAGACGGTGTGTTTAAACTATATGGGGGGCTCTGAAGGCTCAACTCTGGCCCTGGGGCTGGGCAATGGGCCACTTGGCACATTTCTCAGGAGGGGGTGCTAGAGGTTCTGCGCGTAGGGACCTCAAGAAGGGGCAGTACCTGGACTCTGCTGAGACTCTGAAAGCTTAAAATGCCCAGGGATCCAGCAGCTAAATTCCCTCACACCAGTTTGGGTTACGGCCAAGTGGGAGCGCTGTACTGGAACTGTAACAGGTAGAGGATTTTACATTCTCTTATTTTCTTTTTAATGTCAGTAGCATCCAGTCAGGTTTGGAAACACTGCAGCCTCCTCCTCTGGTTCTCTGCCATGTTTCTTTCCAGTTCTTGCTGACTTCTTCCAAGAGAAAATTAACAAAATACAATGTGACCTTCCCGTCCTACAACTCTGTCATCCTCCACAGATGCCGAAGTTTCTTGTCTGCTGTCCTCTTCTAGCCCCTCCACTTGCCCCAGAGACCTCTCCCATCCCATCCTGATCATCCTTGCACCTATTCTCATCCATTCCCTTACTCTCCTCTCTCTCCTCTGCCTCTTTCCCCTCACAGTACAAGCACGCTTTAGTCTTTTCCAAAAAGCAAAACAAAAATCTTTCCCTTGACCCTATTTGCCTCTCCATCTTCCTTCTCCCTTTCATCTCTAAGCCCTTTGAACACACTTGATAATTGTTGCCTGGTGTTCCTCTTTTCCACTTCCTCTCCAATTTATTTCACTGAAATTGCTCTTACCAAAGTCTCTGATAATCAATTCCAAGCTAAAGTTCAGAACCAGTACTTCATCCTCATCCTCATTCTCCATGACCTGGCTGCTGACTATGACGCCATCAACCATGCTCCTCTTCTTGAAATCTTGTTCTCACATGGCTTAGAATCATAGAATATTAGGGTTGGAAGAGACCTCAGGAGGTCATCTAGTCCAATCTTCTGCTCAAAGCAGGACCAACACTAACTATATCTCGTCAGCCAAGGCTTTGTCAAGTCGGGCCTTAAAAACCTTTAAGGGTGGAGATTCCACCACCTCCCTAGGTAACCCATTCTAGTGCTTCACTACCCTCCTAGCCCTGGTCTACACTAGGAGTTGAGGTCAAATTTAGCAATGTTAAATCGATTTAACCCTGTACCTGTCCACACGACGAAGCCCTTTTTTTTCAACTTAAAGGGCTCTTAAAATCTATTTCTGTACTCCACCCCCGACAAGGGGATTAGCGCTGAAATCGGCCTTGCTGGGTTGAATTTGGGGTACTGTGGATGCAATTAGACAGTATTGGTCTCCGGGAGCTATTCCAGAGTGCTCCATTGTGACCTCTCTGGACAGCGCTCTCAAGTCAGATGCACTGGCCAGGTAGACAGGAAAAAGCCTGCGAACTTTTGAATTTCATTTCCTGTTTGGCCAGCATGGTGAGCTGCAGGTGAGTGCAGAGCTCGTCAGCAGAGGTGACCATGATGGAGTCCCAGAATCGCAAAAGAGCTCCAGCATGGACCGAACGGGAGGTACGGGATCTGATCGCTGTACGGGGACAGGAATCCATGCTCTATGATGAGCTGCATGCCATTTTAGGGGGTTCAGCCACCACTACCCCAACCATGTTGTTTGACTCCTTCAATGGAGATGAAGGCAACACAGAAGCAGATTTTGAGGATGAGGAAGATGATGATGAGGTTGTAGAGCTCACAGCAAGCAAGCAGAGAAACCGGTTTTCCCGACAGCCAGGAACTGTTTCTCACCCTGGGCCTGGAGCCAGTACCCCCCAAACCCACCCAAGGCTGCCTTCCGGACCCGCCAGGTGGAGAAGGGACCTCTGGTGAGTGTACCTTTTAAAATATTATACATGGTTTAAAAGCAAGCATGTTTAATGATTAATTTGCCCTGGCATTCGCGGCTCCACTTTACCACTCCAGGCCAGTAGCATGTACTCGGGAATCATTGTAGAACAGAGCATTGCAGTGTATGTTTGCTGGCGTTCAAACAACATCCTCTCTTTATCTCTCTGTGCTCTCCTCAGGAGAGTGATATCATTCATGGTCACCTGGTTGAAATAGGGTGCTTTTCTTAAGGGGACATTCAGAGGTGCCCATTCCTGCTGGGCTGTTTGCCTGTGACTGAACAGAAATGTTCCCTGCTGTTAGCCACGTGGAGTTGCTAGCCACGTGGAGGGGCTAGCCACGTGCTGTGGGGAAGCAAAATGCGATCTTGGAACGAAAGCACATGTGCTATGTATGTAATGTTAACAGCAAGGTTTACCGTGAAAGAGTGTATCCATTGTTGTATAAAATGTCTTTTTAAATACCACTGTCCCTTTTTTTCTCTCCACCAGCTGCATGTGTTTCAAGTATCACAGGATCTTCTCCTTCCCAGAGGCTAGCGAAGATCAGAAGGCAAAAAAAATGCACTCACGATGAAATGTTCTCTGAGCTCATGCTGTCCTCCCACACAGACAAAGCACAGACGAATGCGTGGAGGGAGACAATGTCAGAGTGCAGGAAAGCACAAAATGACCAGGAGGAGAGGTAGCGGGCTGAAGAGAGGGCTGAAGCTGAAAGTGGCGGCAGCATGATGAGAGGAGGCAGAATTCAATGCTGAGGCTGCTGGAAGATCAAACTAATATGCTCCAGCATATGGTTGAGCTGCAGGAAAGGCAGCAGGAGCACAGACCGCTGCTACAGCCCCTGTGTAACCAACCACCCTCCTCCCCAAGTTCCATAGCCGCCTCACCCAGACGCCCAAGAACGTGGTGGGGGGGCCTCCAGCCACCCAGCCACTCCACCCTAGAGGATTGCCCAAGCAACAGAAGGCTGGCATTCAATAAGTTTTAAACTTTTAAAGTGCTGTGTGGCCTTGTCCTTCCCTCCTCCACCACCCCTCCTGGGCTACCTTAATAGTTATCCCCCTATTTGTGTGATGAATGAATAAAGAATGCATGAATGTGAAGCAACAATGACTTTATTGCCTCTGCAAACGGTGATCAAAGGGAGGAGGGGAGGGTGGTTAGCTTACAGGGAAGTAGAGTGAACCAAGGGGTGGGGGGTTTCATCAAGGAGAAACAAACAGAACTTTCACACTGTAGCCTGGCCAGTCATGAAACTGGTTTTCAAAGCTTCTCTGATGCGTACCGCGCCCTCCTGTGGTCTTCTAACTGCCCTGGTGTCTGGCTGTGCGTAACCAGCAGCCTGGCGATTTGCCTCAACCTCCCACCCTGCCATAAACGTCTCCCCCTTACTCTCACAGATATTGTGGAGCGCACAGCAAGCAGTAATAACAGTGGGAATATTGGTTTTGCTGAGGTCTAACCGAGTCAGTAAACTGTGCCAGCGTGCTTTTAAACGTCCAGATGCACATTCTACCACCATTCTGCACTTGCTCAGCCTGTAGTTGAACAGCCCCTGACTACTGTCCAGGCTGCCTGTGTATGGCTTCATGAGCCATGCCATTAAGGGGTAGGCTGGGTCCCCAAGGATAACTATAGGCATTTCAACATGCCCAACAGTTATTTTCTGGTCTGGGAATAAAGTCCCTTGCTGCAGCTTTTGAAACAGACCACAGTTCCTGAAGATGCGAGCGTCATGTACCTTTCCCGGCCATCCCACGTTGATGTTGGTGAAACGTCCCTTGTGATCCACCAGAGCTTGCAGCACTATTGAAAAGTACCCATAGCAGTTTATGTACTCGGCGGCTTGGTGCTCCGGTGCCAAGATAGGGATATGGGTTCAGTCTATGGCCCCACCACAGTTAGGGAATCCCATTGCAGCAAAGCCATCCACTATGACCTACACATTTCCCAGAGTCACTACCCTTGATAGCAGATCTTTGATTGCGTTGGCTACTTGCATCACAGCAGCCCCCACAGTAGATTTGCCCACTCCAAATTGATTCCCGACTGACCGGTAGCTGACTGGCGTTGCAAGCTTCCACAGGGCTATTGCCACTTGCTTCTCAACTGTAAGGGCTGCTCTCATCTTGGTATTCTTGCGCCTCAGGGCAGGGGAAAGCAAGTCACAAAGTTCCATGAAAGTGCCCTTACGCATGCAAAAGTTTCGCAGCCACTGGGAATCGTCCCAGACCCGCAACACTATGCGGTCCCACCAGTCTGTGCTTGTTTCCCGAGCCCAGAATCGGCGTTCCACAGCATGAACCTGCCCCATTAGCACCATGATGCCCACATTGCCAGGGCCCGTGCTTTGAGAGAAGTCTGTGTCCATGTCCTCATCACTCTCGTCACCGCGCTGACGTCGCCTACTCGCCCGGTTTCGCTTTGCCAGGTTCTGGTACTGCATATACTGCTGGATAATGCGTGTGGTGTTTAATGTGCTCCTAATTGCTAAAGTGACCTGAGTGGGCTCCAGGCTTGCCGTGGTATGGCGTCTGCACAGAAAAAAGACGCGGAACAATTGTCCCCCATTGCCCTGACGGAGAATTCAAATGGGCGGCGGAGACTGTGGGAACTGTGGGATAGCTACCCACAGTGCAACCCTCCGGAAGTAGACGGTTGCCTCGGTATTGTGGACACACTCCGCCGACTACATGCACTTAGAGCATTTGTGTGGGGACACACAATCAACTGCATAAAAACGCTTTCTAGAAAACCGACTTCTATAAATTCGACCTAATTTCGTAGTGTAGACATACCCCTAGTGAAATACTGTTTCCTAATGTCCAACCTAGACCTCCCCCACTGCAACTTGAGATCATTACTACTTGTTCTGTCATCTGCCACCACTGAGAACAGCCTACCTTCATCCTCTTTGGAACCCCCTTTCAGGTAATTGAAGGCTGCTATCCAATCCCCCCTCACTCTTCTCTTCTGCAGATTAAATAACCACAGTTCCCTCAGCCTCTCCCCGTAAGTCATGTGCCCCAGCCCCCTAATAATTTTCGTTGCCCTCCGCTGGATTCTCTCCAATTTGTCCACATCCCTTCTGTACTGGGGGGACCAAGCCTGGATGCAATACTCCAGGTGTGGCCTCACCAGTGTCGAATAGAGAGGAATAATCACATCCCTCGATCTGCTGGCAATGCTCCTACTAATACAGCCCAATATGCCATTGCCTTCTTGGCAACAAGGGCACACAGCTGACTCATATCCAGCTTCATATCCCCAGGTCCTTTTCTGCAGAACTGCTTAGCCAGCCTGTAGCAGTGCATGGGATTCTTCCTTCCTAAGTGCAGAACTCTTTACTTGTCCTTGTTGCACCTCATCAGATTTCTTTTGGCCCAATTCTCCAATTTGTCTAGGTCACTGTGGACCTTATCCCTACTCTCCAGCGTATCTACCTCTAGCCCCATCTTAGTGTCATCTGCAAACTTCCTGAGGGTTCAATTAATCCCATCATCCAGATCATTAATAAAGGTGTTGGACAAAACCAGCCCCAGGACCGACCCCGGAGCACTCCGCTTGATACCAGCTGCCAACTAGACATCGAGCCATTGATCACTACCCGTTGAGCCCAACAATTTAGCTGGCTTTCTATCCACCTTTTAGTCCATTCATCCAATCCATACTACTTTAACTTGCTGGCAAGAATACTGTGGGAGACCATATCAAAAGCTTTGCTAAAATCAAGATACATCACATCCAGCGCTTCTGTGACTCTGTCCTCTCCTAGTTCTCCTGCCTCTCACTGCTCCTTTGGTATGTCCTTTGAAAGATCCTTTTAAGGATTTTTAACAGAGTAATTAACCATTGGAACAACCTGTCAAAGATCATGGTGGATCCTCCATTACTGCCAATTTTTAAATCAAGATTGTATGTTTTTCTTAAAGATCTTCTCTAGGGATTATTTTGGGGAAGTTCTCTGGCCTGTGCTATATAAGAGGTTAGACTAGATGATCATAATGGTCCCTTCTGGCCTTGCAATCTGTGACTCTCCTCATCTCCTCCTCACCATCAACAACAATTTTCTGTGGGGGGATTCCATGGGGCTCTGTCCTTGGTCCCCTTCTCTTCTCTCGACACCTTATCTCTGGACAAACTATGATGAGATAACTGGTTCTGTGGATGAAGGGAAAGCAGTGGACGTGTTATTCCTCGACTTTAGCAAAGCTTTTGACATGGTCTCCCACAATATTCTTGTCAGCAAGTTAAAGAAGTATGGGCTGGATGAATGGACTATATGGTGGATAGAAAGTTGGCTAGATTGTCGGGCTCAATGGGTAGTGATCAATGGCTCCATGTCTAGTTGGCAGCCGGTATCAAGTAGAGTGCCCCAAGGGTTGGTCCTGGGGCCGGTTTTGTTCAATATCTTCATTAATGATCTGGAGGATGGTGTGTCATCAGCAAGTTTGCGGATGACACTAAACTGGGAGGAGTGGTAGATACGCTGGAGGGTAGGGATAGGATACAGAGGGCCCTAGACAAATTGGAGGATTGGGCCAAAAGAAATCTGATGAGGTTCAACAAGGACAAGTGCAGAGTCTTGCACTTAGGACGGAAGAATCCAATGCACCGCTACAGACTAGGGACCGAATGGCTAGGCAGCAGTTCTGCAGAGAAGGACGTAGGGATGACAGTGGACGAGAAGCTGGATATGAATCAATAGTGTGCCCTTGTTGCCAAGAAGGCCAATGGCATTTTGGGATCTGTATAAGTAGGGGCATTGCCAGCAGATCGAGGGATGTGATCATTCCCCTCTATTCGACATTGGTGAGGCCTCATCTGGAGTACTGTGTCCAGTTTTGGGCCCCACACTACAAGAAGGATGTGGATAAATTGGAGAGAGTCCAGCGAAGGGCAACAAAAATGATTAGGGGTCTGGAACACATGACTTATGAGGAGAGGCTGAGGGAACTGGGATTGTTTAGTCTGCGGAAGAGAAGGACGAGGGTGGATTTGATAGCTGCTTTTAACTACCTGAAAGGTGGATCCAAAGAGGATGGATCTAGACTATTCTCAGTGATAGCAGATGACAGGACAAGGAGTCTCAGGTTGCAGTGGGGGAGATTTAGGTTGGATATTAGGTAAAACTTTTTCACTAGGAGGGTGGTGAAGCACTGGAATGCGTTACCTGGGGAGGTGGTGGAATCCCCTTCCTTAGAAGTGTTTAAGGTCAGGCTTTGGTCCTGCTCTGGGCAGGGGGTTGGACTAGATGGCCTCCAGAGGTCCCTTCCAACTCTGTTATTCTATGATTCTGTGATTCTAATCTCAACCACCAATACAAATTCAGTTACCATCTCTATGCTGATGACATGCAAATCTACCTCTCTACATGAGGCCTGTCTCCTTCTGTCCAAACTCAAATCTCAGTCTGTCTCACCGATATCTCCTGGATGTCTAGCCATCATTCAAGCTCAACATGACTAAAACAGAGCTTCTAATCTCCTCACCACTCCCCAGTATCTCCTTTCTGTCATTCCTGCCTGTCACTCAGACCTCTAACCAGGATGTCATCTTCAACTCAGACCTCTCTCTAGATCCTCACATCCAGATTACATCTAAACCTTGCTGATTCTTTCTTCATAAAATCTCTAAGATACAGCCTTCCCCAAGGGCGGCAGGGCCTTCCCAAAAGCAGGGGGACCAGGGGGGTCATCCCCCGAAGTCCCACCCCTGCCCCTGGCCAAGCTGGAAGCCGAAGAGGGGACGAGGCGCCCGCCCAGGGTGGGGCCGAAAGCAGCCCCCTGTTCCCACCCCTCAGGCTCCATGCCCAGGGCAGGTGCAAGGACCCAGGCTCCCCACAGCTGCCCCTGTGGCAGCTCTTACCCCGACCCAGCTCTGGCCTCGGAGCCACAGCCCAGCCATGGTAAGAGCCACGCGGGCAGCTATAGAGGGCCGCCGTGTGGACCCTCCATCTGCCCAGAGTGGGGAACCCAGGGGGTGGGGACATGGGCTGGGAGGGGCTGCTCAGGCCCCCCGCACCATAGGCAGGTGGAGGGTCTGCCACAGCTCCCCACACCTGTGGGCAATTGGCGTGTGGACCCTCCACCTCCACCTGCCCTAGGATGAGCAGGGGGCTGATTTAGACTCTACCCCACAACTCCCACAACTGCCCAGGCTGGCCTCCACTAGCTGCTGGCCTGGCCAGGGGATGTGGCCTTTGGGGGAAGAGGAGGGGAAGGAGGCGACCTCCGCCCTGGCAAAAAGTGGATGGGCCATGCTCCTCCCTTTCCAGCTCCCACCTTGTGCCAGTGGCCTTTCCCCTTCATCCACAAAGCTAAAACTCTGACCCAAACTCTCATGGTCTAGGAGGGGGGACTGAAGCCCAGCCCCACCCCACCCCACCCCACCCCAGCCACCGCCCTGGGTGCGGGAAGGGGCCAAAGCTAAAGCCCAAGGGCTTCTGCTCTGGGCAGGGGGAATGTAACCTTAGCCCCTCTTCCCAGAGCTAAAGCCCTCAGGCCATTCGGCTTTGGCCCCAGGCCCCAGCAAGTCTAACACCAGCCTTGGCGACCCCATTAAAATGGGATCTTGACCTACTTTGGGTTCCTGACCCACAGTTTGAGAAACCCTGTACTAGAGCAATGTATAAAACATTCAATTTTCGAATACCTGGAGGATGAAGGGGTAATCACTAGCACCAGTATGGATTTACCAAGAACAAATCATGCCAAACCAGCTTGATTTCCTTCCTTGACAGGGTAACTAGTTTGGAGAATGGGGGAATGCGGACTTCATCACGGCTTTTGACGCAGTCCCACATGACATTCTGATAAGTAAGCTGGAGAAATGCGAGCTTGGCAGACCTACCATTAAATGGATACATAACTGGTTAAAAAACTGCAAACAGAGTAACTATTAATGGAATAAGAAAAGGAGGACTTGTGGTACCTTAGAGACTAACAAATTTATTTGAGCATAAGCTTTTGTGCATCCGACAGACTAACACGGCTGCTACTCTGAAACCTGT
Organism: Eretmochelys imbricata; assembly: GCF_965152235.1. Taxonomy (NCBI): domain Eukaryota; kingdom Metazoa; phylum Chordata; order Testudines; family Cheloniidae; genus Eretmochelys; species Eretmochelys imbricata. The sequence continues at coordinate 3,333,771 of NC_135596.1, forward strand.
ATTAATGGAATGATGTCAGATTGGAGGGAGGTCTGAAGTGCGGTTCTACAGGGATCTGTTTTGGGTCTGGTGTTATTTAACATCTTTATTAATGACCTGGAGGTAGGAATAGAGAGCAGACTGATCAAGTTTGCAGATGACACAAATCTGGGTGGGGCTGCCAACACTTTGGAGGATAGAGCTAAGATACCGAGGGTTCTTGATAAATTGGAGAACTGGGCTATAGACAACACAATGAAATTCAACAAAGACAAATATAAGGTGCTACACCGAGAAAAAAAACCAAATGCACAAATACAGAGTGGGGGACAACTGGCTTGGCAGCAGCACTGTTGAGAAGGATCTGGGAGTTGTGGTGAATCACAACCTCAACATGAATCAGCAGTTCGATGCTGTTGCAAGAAAAAAAAAAAGGCAAATGCAATTTTAGGTTGCATTAACAGAGGCGTAGCATGCAAGTCACGGGAAGTGAGAGTACTGCTCTACTCGGTGCTGGTTAGGCTTCAGCTGGAATACGGTGTCTAATTTTGGTCACCAATGTATAGAAAGTATGTGGAGAAATTGGAAAGGATCCAGAGGTGAACAACAATGATGATCAAAGGGATGGAATGCAAGCCATACGAGCAAAGGCTGAAGGAAGTTGGTACGTTTAGTTTGGAAAAGAGGAAATTGAGGGGGGACATGGTAGCAGTCTTCAAATACTTGAAAGGCTGTGTCATGGAGTCCCCGGCCGATGCTCTGGAACTGCTCCCTACGAAGCCAGTCAGGACTCTGGAGAAGTCTCCTTTCTGTGAGCAGACTGTCTTCAGGACACACAGCTCACACAACTTCCACCTTCCTGGGTCTGACCTCAGAGCATTCAGCATCCTCTGCCCCTTCGTGTGCTTCCCACAGCAACTCCACCCAGGCGGGGTCCTGGGGAAGCCAGAGGGTCCTGCCCCCCAACTTCGCAGTCAGACGTGACTCTCAGCCAGCCAGTAAAACATAGGTTTATTAGACGACAGGAACATGGTCTAAAACGGAACTTGGAGGTGCAGAGAACAGGATCCCTCAGCCAGGTCCATTTTGGGGGGCAGTGAGCCAGACAATCCCATCTCCATGTCCCCAGCCAGCCCCAAAATGAAACTCTCTCCAGCCCCTCCTACTCTGGGCTTTGTACCTTTCCCGGGCCAGGAGGTCACCTGATTCCTTTGTTCTCCAACCCTTTAGCTCTCACCTTGCAGGGGGGAAGGGCCAGGCCATCAGTTGCCAGGAAACAGGATGTTGGCCATTCTCTGGGTCCAGACCCCTGCACACACCTGCCCTCTAGGGCTCTGCAACAATCATACACCCTTATCCCACCGCCTAGATACTTAAGAACTGCATAGGGGAAACTGAGGCACCCCTACAATATTCAGAGGAAACATTAGGAACAGTCCCGCTTTGTCACAGGCTGCCATAAAAAAGATGGAGAAATGTTCTCTTTTGCCACACAGGGCAGGACAAGAGGCAACAGGTTCAAACTACAGCCCAGCAGATTCAGATTAAATCTCAGGGAATCTCAGTCGCTGGCTTTTCTCTGCTGTATAGACATGTCCTGTGAACTCGACTATTGCAACATCTTTTTCTCTGGCCTTGACAAATGCAATCTTGCCTCATTCACATCTATTCAGAATGCTGCTGCAAAGATCATTCTCCTAGACTGTTGCTTTGGCTGTGTCTCCCCTCCTTTTGCATCCGTCAATTGGCTTCCCCTTCTCTATCACATCAAACATAAACTGCTTGTCTTCACATTCAATGCCCTTCACAGCCTATCCCCACCCTACCTATTATCTCTAGTGTAACCTCTGTTTCCCATGGGAGCTCCTTCTGCAATGGATTCCTGGGTACCCACTGCTGCAGAGGCAGACTGAGCCGACAGGGCAGTGGTTAAGCACCCCACGTGTACAGGTTGAGGACATTGCAAACAGGGCTGGTGATTTGCTAAGAGAAGGGGAAATGAGAGTGGAATAAATACAAAAGAGCCACTTAAACTGACAGCTGCTTAGAGAAGTGGTTTGCACTAATCCATTTATGTCTCCCTGTTCTTCAGAAGTGGTTTAAGAGGATTATGGCTCAATAGCCCACTTCTCACCCAGTCCATCACCACCACCCTGCAAGCCATCAGACCTCCATGTGCTGCCGAGTTAGGAGCATGCAGGTCCTTGCTGGTTGGACGGGTCCGGGCATGTCTCTTGGGCACTGGCATCGGTCAGAGAGGGGAGCCCCAGAATCAGGCCTTTTCTTGCTCTGCCCTCTTGGTGCAGCTGTGCCGCGGCTCCGGGCCATGCGATAGCAGTGAGCTGCAGCTCTCTGTCCCCTGCCTCTCTCTGCTGGAGTACTCGGCCTGCAGCAAAGCTGCTTCCTCCTCCTCGGCACTGCTTGGCCAGGCTCCGGCAGTGACGCTCTCACTCTTCCCTCTTCTTGGGGTATTTTGTTGCTCACCGCGCTACACAAGGTGGGATCCTGCTCATTGCCCTCCCCCTTTGAAGTGTGCTTCACTGGGCCATACTGCAGCCACTGGCTTCCTTCAATACGTTTCTTCACTGAGTGGCACCAAGCAATGTTACAAGCCCAATTCCTGTCATGTGGAGCTGGGTGTTCCACGAGAGGAGACTGCAGTTTTGTTTCAGTTCCAGCTGAAGGCATTTCCGCCTACTGGGGAGGGAGTAGCTTTGCTCCAGGCCGAGACCTCCAGCAGAGAGAGGCAGGGGACAGAGAGCTGCAGCTCACCGCTATCGCATGGCCCGGAGCCGCGGCACAGCTGCACCAAGAGGGCAGAGCAAGAAAAGGCCTGCTTCTGGGGCTCCCCTCTCTGACCGATGCCAGTGCCCAAGAGACGTGCCAGGACCCCTCAGACTGCACGCTCCTAACACAGCAGCACATGGAGGTCCGATGGCTTGCAGGGTGGTGGTGATGGACTGGGTGAGACGTGGGCTATTTGAGCCATAATCCTCTTAAACTACTTCTGTAGAACAGGGAGACATAAATGGATTAGTGCAAACCACTTCTCTAAGCAGCTGTTGATTTAAGTGGCTCTTTTGTATTTATTCCACTCTCATTTCCCCTTCTCTTAGCAGATCACCAGCCCAGTTTGCAATGTCCTCAACCTGTACACGTGGGGTGCCTAACCACTGCCCTGTCGGCTCAGTCTGCCTCTGCAGCAGTGGGTACCCAGGAATCCATTGCAGAAGGCGCTCCCTCTGGAGTCAGAGGTTACGTTAGCTTAAACTGCCCTTACCCTGCACTGAATGTTTAATTATAGCGTCACCTACAGCATAACTGCTTTTTGCGACTCTCTTATTCCCAGTGACCCTACCATAGAACTCACCCCACTGCAATCCCCTCTGTTACAGTTCTTATGCCTGGATGGCCACTGGCTCTCTTGGGGTGTCTTCCCTTCCCAGTACTGTGACTCTCTCTCTGGTGCTCTGTCGGTTGGTTTGGTCTCTTGTTTTGCTGTTCGTTTTAATAATTTTTGAATGAGAAGAAACCCAACAGTTCTGGAGCATGGACCTGTTATACCAATAAAATAAAAACCAGCAGGATCTTATTAAAGGGGAAAAGGCAAAATGCCACATTTATTGTGAATACAGAAAGAATCATAGTAAGCAGTTAGTTATAGCTCTAACATTCCATTCAATTTCATATTTATTCACACATTCATTCATACACACACACACACACAGGTTCTGCAAGGTTGTTATCATAGTTACCAGCTTTAGAGTTGCTCATGCCAAGCCACTGGCCAGGTGGCCTGGACATGAGGCGGGAGCAGGGCCTTATTAGATGCTCCTCTGATGCTCCTGGAAGTTGGTTTGCAGAATCAGACCCCAAAGTTCTCACTTTCTAGAGTCCATTTTTATAGGAATTTCTTCCTATGCCAGTCTATGGGAATTGCTTCATCATGCTGTTGCTGAATCTATCAGCAGATGGCACATTTCTGACGGCTCCATGCTGCCAGATGTTATCTTGTTCTTTGGTTCTCCCATTCTTGAGGCTGTTGCGTGGATTCCAGTCTGCCCTCCGGGTGTCCTCTGGTTATTTCCACTTGACGCCTTCTTCAGCTGATGGACACTGGATTCTTAGGCTGGCAGCTCCCTGATCATTCAGTTATTATCCACACCAAGCATCCATCCACATACATCCTCTATCTCTATTTTAATCACAATTGTTAAAGCGAGATGAATACAACAAAAGGGTGGGGAGTCTCTGGGTGCTGTTTCTGTTGTTACAGAGTATTGCTTTGAGTCTCTCTCTGTGTGAGTAGTTGTTGTTACAAGGAATTGCTTTGAGAACAGACTCTGTCTTAGAACGTACTAACACAATTAGCAGCTTGCAAGTTTCACACATAGAGGGAGAGAATCATAGAATCATAGAATATCAGGGTTGGAAGGGACCTCAGGAGGTCATCTAGTCCAACCCCCTGCTCAAAGTAGGACCAATCCCCAATTAAATCATCCCAGCCAGGGCTTCATCAAGCCTGAGCTTAAAAACTTCTAAGGAAAGAGATTCTACCACCTCCCTAGGTAACGCATTCCAGTGTTTCACCACCCTCCTAGTGAAAAAGTTTTTCCTAATATCCAACCTAAACCTTCCCCACTGCAACTTGAGACCATTACTCCTTGTCCTGTCCTCTTCTACCACTGAGAATAGTCTAGAACCATCCTCTCTGGAACCATCTCTCAGGTAGTTGAAAGCAGCTATCAAATCCCCCCTCATTCTTCTCTTCTGCAGACTAAACAATCCCAGTTCCCTCAGCCTCTCCTCTTAAGTCATGTGTTCCAGAACCCTAATCATTTTTGTTGCCCTTCGCTGGACTCTCTCCAATTTATCCACATCCTTCTTGTAGTGTGGAGCCCAAAACTGGACACAGTACTCCAGATGAGACCTCACCAATGTCAAATAGAGGGGAACGATCACGTCCCTCAATCTGCTCACTATGCCCCTACTTATATATCCCAAAATGCCATTGGCCTTCTTGGCAACAAGGGCACACTGCTGACTCATATTCAGCTTCTCGTCCACTGTCACCCCTAGGTCCTTTTCCGCAGAACTGCTGCCTAGCCATTCGGTCCCTAGTCTGTAGCTGTGCATTGAGTTCTTCCGTCCTAAGTGCAGGACCCTGCACTTGTCCTTATTGAACCTCATCAGATTTCTTTAGGCCCAATCCTCCAATTTGTCTAGGTCCCTCTGTATCCTATCCCTGCCCTCCAATGTATCTACCACTTCTCCCAGTTTAGTATCATCCGCAAATTTGCTGAGAGTGCAATCCACACCATCCTCCAGATCATTAATGAAGATATTGAACAAAACCGGCCCCAGGACCGACCCCTGGGGCACTCCACTTGACACCGGCTGCCAACTAGACATGGAGCCATTGATCACTACCCGTTGAGCCCGACAATCTAGCCAACCTTCTACCCACCTTATAGTGCATTCATCCAGCCCATACTTCTTTAACTTGCTGACAAGAATACTGTGGGAGACCGTGTCAAAAGCTTTGCTAAAGTCAAGAAACAATACATCCACTGCTTTCCCTTCATCTACAGAACCAGTAATCTCATCATAGAAGGCTATTAGATTCGTCAGGCATGACCTTCCCTTGGTGAATCCATGCTGACTGTTCCTGATCACTTTCCTCTCATTTAAGTGCTTCAGGATTGATTCTTTGAGGACCTGCTCCATGATTTTTCCGGGGACTGAGGTGAGGCTGACTGGCCTGTAGTTCCCAGGATCCTCCTTCTTCCCTTTTTTAAAGATTGGCACTACATTAGCCTTTTTCCAGTCATCCTGGACTTCCCCAGTTCTCCACGAGTTTTCAAAGATAATGGCCAATGGCTCTGCAATCACAGCTGCCAATTCCTTTAGCACTCTCGGATGCAACTCGTCCGGCCCCATGGACTTGTGCACGTCCAGCTTTTCTAAATAGTCCCTAACTACCTCTTTCTCCACAGAGGGCTGGCCATCTATTCCCCATGTTGTGATGCCCAGCGCAGCAGTCTGGGAGCTGACCTTGTTCGTGAAGACAGAGGCAAAAAAAGCATTGAGTACATTAGCTTTTTCCACATCCTCTGTCACTAGGTTGCCTCCCTCATTCATTAAGGGGCCCACACTTTCCCACTGTTAATGAAACAGTACCAAAAACCAAGAGACCTCTTAATTAGTAATACCCTGGAATTTAAACTATGGGGAATCAAACTCATTTGTGATTCTAATACAGAACTTCTTTAATATGATCCAACAGACCAAGCGGGAATCCAAAAGCTTGGTCTGCATTACACCTCACCATAGAAACCTTAGGTATGGCTAGCACCTACAGATTCCTTCCTTCTTTTCTTTTCTTTTTCTTTATGGAAGGCTAAATATAATATAATCCTCAGAGGAGAGCAACTCCTGTTGTAAAAGTTGGTGTCCAGCATAAAAATTAAGCAGCACTTTTACTAAATCAAGACCATTCTGCAAGAAACAAATAATGAGGTATCAGTATCCTCTGTCTGGAGGGAGAGAAAGAGCTGGGTTCTTACTAAAACAGCTTCCTACCTTCTGATTGGTACACTAGAAAGAGAACATTTACACAGGCTCACCCTCGTAACACAGAACAAGGGTTCATTGTGATGGAAATCACTGCATCACCAAATGCACAGAGGGAGAAAGTGAGCAAGTCTGTAAAGAAGGGAGAGTGTCCTGGCAAAGAGCATCTGTCTGGTGAGTGTCTCGCGGCCCGGAGCCCTTGCTTTGACTGGTGTCTTCGGGACTGTTGTGCAATGCGGCTGCCAATGGCTCTTCACACAATGGAAATGACATTGACTTTGAGCTTTGTCAGCGTGAAACAAAGGTTTCAGCTCCTTTGCCCACAAGTTTATTTGTGGAAATAGCAAAATCCCTTCCCCGGCCAATGTGGCTGGGCTGAGATGGGGGAAAGAGCAGTTGAGTCCCTTGTGGGAGGCTTTCCCTAGTACATGGGGTCATTTTACAGCTGAGTCAGAGCTTTTGACCCAGGGTGCGCTATAAGAGAAGGTGGGTTTGAGTCGCCTTCCCCTGACTGTACTTGGTTTTCCAACGCTCAGCAGCCAGCCTGCCCTGTTCAGGCAAGAGGCTTTCAGTCCACATCCTGCATGGTGGGGTTTTTTCTCATCCTGGTTTCCTACTTAGTTAATTCAGCAGGGATTATTCCGCCCAAGTTTGCTGCCTCTGAGGTGATGACAGCATCGAGAATATCTTATTTGGAGTTAATCATCCCCTAGACAGAAGGGTCTGGGTAAGCATCGGTAGAGTCACTGGACTGCAGGGCCTAGGAGAGGCCCAAGGTGAAGCAAAATCATGGAGATCTCTCAATTTTAAAGCTGGCAGAGAAAGGCAATTCCATTTAATGGAGGATTTTAAAATTTGGCTTAATTAGGAACAAAACCCAAAAATGTTTAGAGTCTTCAGATGGGAATGGCATCCCACCTCCAGGCAGTCCGCCTGGTGGGCTTTGGACCTGGGAGCCCAGGGTCCCCAACAGCCTACCAGGCAGGCTGCTGACGACCCAGGTAGGCAAGCTGGTGGAAAACCAGGTAGGTTTCCATCAGAGCCCTGACTGAATTCCATCAGACCTTCAGCAAAATCAAACTGAGTCCGTGGTTTAGTCAGAAATTTTCTAACCAGCTCACTCTGTTTTGACTGTTGTGGCATGTTTAATATCACTCAGATTCAGCACCTTTGGAGGATGTGTTTGCTCTCTCTAATTCAGTGAAAGAAATGTCTCCTGCTGGCAAAGTGAACAGGAACTCCTGCTTCCTCTCAGCTCCCTGCCCAGGTCCCAGAGCCAGCTTGATTGGATTGCAGGCCTAAAACAAAACCTCTCAATACAAGAGATGAATCCTCACTGCTAAAGCAATGAATCCTGCATGAAGTGTTGGGCAAGAAGATGCTGGCTCATTTGCATTGTAAGATTACAGTAAGCATCACCTAGAAAGAGCTGCACTCAACTTCTAAGGTGCCTTGTCTGCCAGCAGCAGCCTGCCCTTTGCTGCTGTTTGGAGAGCAGCACTCTGCTTTGAGTGCTCTTAGTCAGGTGTTCCCCTCTGCACATGCAGATGTGTTAACACCTCCCGTATGCTTGGTTAGTGTTTAAAAACATGCTCTGCATTTTTAACCAGTTTTTATGAGGCCTTGTGCGTTGTTATTGTTATAAAGCACCAGGTGCATTTATAGGATGCAAATAATGAGAAGCAAACACACTATAGCTCCTATTTCGCTCTCACACGTGCGTATGTATTAGCTCTTGTGTGTCACTGCCTAATCACCTCTTTCCTCTTCTTCGTGTAGTGGCTGAAGGATCCTGGCCCTCGTAATGAGAAGAGGACCCTCTTCTGTGACATGGTGTGTTTTCTGTTCATTACTCCCCTGGCAGCAATCTCGGGCTGGCTGTGTCTTCGTGGTGCCCAGGATCACTTGCAGTTCAACAGCCGGCTGGAAGCCATTGGACTGATAGCACTTACTATTGCACTTTTTACTATCTACGTCCTTTGGACACTGGTGAGTGAACAGTGAAATGTAACAGTTGCCAAGTGCCACCCAGTACCTGAGCCCAGGGCCCTGTTACATTTAAAGTGGTTTCTCAGTTACGGGAATTGAAAGCAGAGCATCCCAGGAGGATAGTTTGTTTTCCCAGAGCTCAGTCATGGATGTGTCTGCAGTTCCTCCGTAGCTGCCCAGTCCTTAGTCCATACCAAGAGGCAAATCTTTGGCTGTTCCCATTAAATACAAATAAATGAAATTTTAAAATGTAACGTGCTGAGGTCAATGACACTTGGAAATGAGTTTCTGCCAGTGCATGCTAACTCACTGCATATCATCAGGAACATCTACAGATGGACATTAGGGCAACAGCCCTTTTGGTGTAGTGTGGGATGTAGACGTGGACAGACCAAGCCTGACATTAGCATGGGGACCGGTTTGGTTAGCAAGAATGGGGAGAGGAGTAAGAAGCCCTACTGTTCTTTGTCTTCCTGTTTTCAAATAAAAATCCCAGGATCTTGGCACTCCGGTAAAAACAATACTGTGGATAAGAACACAGGAATCTGCACTCCTGTCAGCCTGGTCAAAGGCTCTATTAAATATATCAGTGAGGTATAGTCAGGCTCTGTCCAAGAGCAGCACTGTCATGGCGAAGAGGGGAAAGGAGCACTAGTCTATAGAATGGTTTGTGGGACTCCTCTTGGAGATCAGCTGGGGTCACTGAAATTCCAGTAGGAAGCTACCAAAAGGATTTCTTAAAAGCTCTGAGAAAATGCACAGGGGCCACAAAGTGGTTTGTTTAAAAGTCAGACTCCAGCCAAGCTGGAGGAGACCTGCCCTCTTCTTCTCACTTGAGAAATTGTACCTGTAAGTCTCTTGTAGCAGAGCAGTCCTTTCTTCTTTGAGTGATTGCTCATGTCCATTCCATTGTAGGTGTGTGTGCTCGCCTCATAGATTCATAGATATCAAGGTCAGAAGAGACCATTATGATCATCCAGTCTGACCTCCTGCACAACGCAGGCCACAGAACCTCACTCATCCACTCCTGCGATAAACCTCTCACCTATGTCTGAGCTATTGAAGTCCTCAAATCATGGTTTAAAGACTTCAAGCTGCAAAGAATCCTCCAGCAAGTGACCCGTGCCCCACACTACAGAGGAAGGCGAAAAACCCCCAGGGCCTCTTCCAATCTGCCCTGGAAGAAAATTCCTTCCCGACCCCAAATATGGCAATCACTGATCAGCAAGATTCACCAGCCAGATACCCAGGAAAGAATTCTCTGTAGTAACTCAGATCCCACCCCATCTAACATCCCATCACAGGCCATTGGGCCTATTTACCACCAATATTTAAAGATCAATTAATTGCCAAAATCATGTTATCCCATCTTACCATCTCCTCCATAAACTTATCGAGTTTAATCTTGAAGCCAGATAGGTCTTTTGCCCCCACTGCTTCCCTTGGAAGGCTATTCCAGAACTTCACTCCTCTGATGGTTAGAAACCTTCATCTAATTTCAAGTCTAAACTTCCCTATGGCCAGTTTATATCCATTTGTTGTTGTGTCCACATTGGTACTGAGCTTAAATAATTCCTCTCCCTCTCCGGTATTTATCCCTCTGATATATTTATAGAGAGCAATCATATCTCCTCTCAGCCTTCTTTTGGTTAGGCTAAACAAGCCAAGCTCCTTGAGTCTTCTTTCATAAGACAGGTTTTCCGTTCCTTGGATCATCCTAGTAGCCCTTCTCTGTACCTGTTCCAGTTTGAATTCATCCTTCTTAAACATGGGAGACCAGAATTGCACACAGTATTCCAGGTGAGGTCTCACCAATGCCTTGTATAACGCGACTAACACCTCCTTATCTCGACTGGAAATACCTCGCCTGATGCATCCCAAGACCTCATTAGCTTTTTTCACGGCCATATCACATTGGCAGCTCATAGTCATCCTGTGATCAACCAATACACCAAGGTCCTTCTCCTCCTCCGTTACTTCTAATTGATGCGTCCCCAGCTTATAACTAAAATTCTTGTTATTAATCCCTAAATGCATGACCTTACACTTCTCACTATTAAATTTCATCCTATTACTATTACTCCAGTTTATAAGGTCATCCAGATCCTCCTGTATGATATCCCAGTCCTTCTCTAAATTGGCAATACCTCCCAGCTTTGTATCATCCGCAAACTTTATTAGCACACTCCCACTTTTTGTGCCGAGGTCAGTAATAAAATGATTAAATAAGATTGGTCCCAAAACCGATCCCTGAGGAACTCCACTGGTAACCTCCCTCCAGCCTGACAGTTCAACTTTCAGTATGACCCGCTGTAGTCTCCCTTTTAACCAATTCCTTATTCACCTTTCAGTTTTCATATTGATCCCCATCTTTTCCAATTTAATTAATAATTCTCCATGTGGCACCGTATCAAACGTCTTAGTGAAATCTAGGTAAATTAGATCCACTGCGTTTCCTTTGTCTAAAAATGTTACTTTCTCAAAGAAGGAGATCAGGTTGGTTTGGCACGATCTACCTTTTGTAAAACTATTTTGTCCCATTTACCATTGACCTCAATGTCCTTAACTACTTTCTCCTTCAAAATTTTTTCCAAGACCTTGCATACTACAGATGTCAAACTAACAGGCCTGTAGTTACCCGGATCACCTTTTTCTCCTTTCTTAAAAATAGGAACTATGTTAGCAATTCTCCAGTCATACGGTACAACCTCTGAGTTTACAGATTCATTAAAAAGTCTTGCTAATGGGCTTGCAATTTCATGTGCCAATTCCTTTCATATTCTTGGATGAAGATTATCTGGGCCCCCCGATTTAGTCCCATTAAGCTGTTCGAGTTTTGCTTCTACCTCAGATATGGTAATATCTACCTCTGTATCCTCAGTCCCATTTGTCATGCTACCATTATCCCTAAGAGCCTCATTAGCTGTATTAAAGACTGAGGCAAAGTATTTGTTCAGAGATTGGGCTGGATATTGGGCTGTAAGTTTTTTCCTCAGTGGTATCCATAGGGGACCGGCTCTGGCGCCCTCTAGAGTGGCGCACGTATGTGCTGATATAAGGGGCACTGCCAGCCCTGTCCCTCCCTCAGTTCCTTCTTACTGCCAATGTCAATGGTAGAATGCTCCCCTTGCTCTATCAGGTGGTTCTCTTTCAGGGTTCTTTGAACTTTTATTGTGTAAACAGTTGTAGACAGTTATCAGTTTCCTTATAGTGTTAGTGTATTTAGTTATTCATAGTCTCCTGAGGGACTTAGCCCAGGGACGGGGCATGCCCCGCTCCCCGGGTTTCAAGCTGTGCAATCACTGTAAGAAACCCATGCCAAGCAAAGATCCACATCTTAGTTGTTTGAAGTGTCTGGGTGAGTCCCACATTCGTGAAAAGTGCCATATTTGCAAAGGATTCAAGCCCTGGACTAGAAAGGAGAGAGACATCAGGCACCACGCTCTCCTCATGAAGTCTGCTCTTGCACCAGCCTCAGAGCCAGCACATTCGGACTCGGTGCGAGTACTTCGGCATCGACAAGAAGTGTGTCCTCACCACTGGCTGCCTCCTGACGCCGGTCCTTGTCACCGGTACCAGCCAAAAGGCACAAGAAGCACACCAGGAGGGGACACTCCCGAGAGTCCCATAAGGACAAGGGAGAAGAGGAGCCTGGACCGAGTCGGGCCATTTCGCTGTCACTGGAGAATAGCCAGGTGGCATCCTCGCCTATTGGGCCTAGTCCATCCCGTGACCTGCCTCCTACCCCAGGGAGCGGTAGAGGCATGTGATACCTCATGGTGCTGTCCACCCTAGAACCCTTTCAAGTGGCAAAAGACATCTTCTCCCTCCTGGTGCCGCCTGCTCCTCGGAAAGAGAGGCTTAAGGACCCCTCCTACCCACCCGTTTCTGAGGGAAAGCCCTCAATGGCACCCCTGCAGAAGTCACTCCCATGGCACTATACCCCAGCCCACTTGCCAGGACCAAAGCTGCATCCCAAATCGCAGACCCACGGCTACTCAGCAGGTTCCTAGCAATCCACACATCAGTCACTGAGTCCGTCACCCAAAAGTTGCCACTTCCTGGTTCACAGGCGCTGCTCACCAGAGCCTTGGCGCTCCCCGCCCAGAGTCACAACACCGCTCTTCGGAGCAACGCCAGTTGCCGGAGCCCCGGGGACAATCACCGGAGCCCTGTCACCAGAGCCAGGTCGCTGGCCACCGGAATCCAGACATCGGTTGCTGGAGCGTTGTAGACAATCTCCATGCTCCCGGTCACCAGAGCCTGCGCACCATTCCCGAAGCAGGTGGCATCGTTCTCCAGATTATTACCGGGCATATGAGCAGCACCGCTGATTGTCGGATACGCGACATGGCTCAGCAGGGTCCCGATACCACTACCCGATTGGCAGGCACAAGACCGCCAGACATAGTGGGGAAACCTACCCTACGGTGACGCCACCATGGTCACCAGAGGAAGATTGTTCCTCCTTGGGCTCTAAGAGCAAGGAGTCAATGGCCTCCAGGGATCAACTGCCACCTGCACGGCAAACAGGTTCTTCCCAGAGCCAAGCTGCAGGCATGTGGCCGCAGGGTCAGTGGCCTGGGCCCTGGCAAGTCTATAACCCACGGGCAATTCCCCAGGCTGGGGCACCTCAGTCTCAGCCCTCAGTCTCAGGGGCATTGGAAAAACCTTCGGCCTTAGTGTCTCAACCGCTCCTGGGCTCAGACATCATGTCGGTTCAAGGGGCCCAAGAACTACTTCCTCCAGTGGACGTGGTTCCCTAGGCAGGGGACATAGAACCCGCCTCTCTTCCTGGGCTGGCCGCCACCACCTCATTCCCTGATGAGGCAGTAGCTGACCTGTTGCAGACTGTGCCTCAGGATGATGTCAGAGCCCACCAGGAGCTGCTTAAACGGGTGGCAACCAACCTGGGACTGCAGGCGGAGGAGATGTCCGAACCCACGGATTCCCTATTTGATGTCTTTCGGCTGCAGCCCTGGCAAAGGTGGCTCTACCCATGCACAATGGGGTAGTAAAGATTGTAAAAGCCCTGTGGCAGACCCCATCATCCCTGCCACCCATGTCTAAGTGGGCAGAGTGCAAATACTATGTTTCTGCAAAGGGTTTTGAGTACTTATATACATAGCCCTCTCCCGGGTCTCTGGTGGTCGCGGCTGCCAACTAGCACAAAAGGCAGGGGCAGTCCTGCTCAACCCCCAAAAAATTAAGATGCCAAACGACTTGATCTGTAGGGCAGGAAAATTTATTCTAAAGCAAGCCTACAGCTTTACATCGCAAACCACCAGGCTCTGCTCGGCAGGTATCACTTCAATGTATGGCAGTCCACAGCCAAGTTTCACTAATTCACTCCCGGAGGACGCCAAACGGAAGTTCGATGCCACACTAGAGGAAGGCAGGGCAGTTGAAAGAGTCTCCCTCCAGGCTGCCTCAAACATGGCAGACTCTGCAGTGGCCATGAGAAGGACATCATGTCTTCAATCATCTAGTCTGTTGGCAGAGGTCCAACAGTCTATTCAGGACCTCCCATGCGACGGCTTGGCCCTGTTTTCTGAACAAACAGACAGCAGATTACACGGCCTAAAAGACTCAAAGGCCACTCTTTGCTCACTGGGCCTGTACACTCCAGCCCATGCTAGAAAGAGATTTAAACCTCAGCAAATGCAGAGGTTGATGGGCCAGACCAGAGTGGAATCGTACTGCAGAAAGAGATGGGGATATAGGCATCACCAAGGCCAATTGCCTGTGGTGGGGGCTCATTTGGGCTCGAGCCGTGCCCGTCCCAAAAACAAGCCGTCATTTTGAGGGGACGCTCGAGGACAACCTCCCAGCCTGCAACCAGGATCTGTCTCACCCTTTATTTTCCCACCATTTGCTACCTTTCCTCCTGGCTTGGACCACCATGACTACGGACAGCTGGGTCCTCAATACAGTGGCAGCATGGTATATCCTCCAATTTTGTTCTATCCCCCCTTCCTACACCCTTCCCCATCTCTCCTCAGGGACCCTTCTCATGAGCAATTGCTCGCCCAGAAAGTGCAAGCCCTCCTGTGGCTGGTAGCCGTGAAGGAAGTGCCAGCAGAATGAATTGGGAAAGGTTTTTACTTCTGGTACTTTCTGATTCCGAAGGCCAAAGGGGCGCTACAGCCATCCTGGACCTACAAGACCTCAAAAAGTATCTCGAGAAGTTGAAGTTCTGCATGGACTCCCTGGCCTCCATCATCCCCTCCCTGGATCCTGGAGACTGATATGCTGCCCTCGACCTAAAAGAAGTTTACTTTCATATCTCAATATTTCCCGGCCACAGGAGATTTCTACGTTTTGTGGTCGGTCAGACACATTACCAGTTCTACAAGGACAAGGTGCAGCTGCGGCCCTATCTTGCCTTCCTGCCAAAGGTGGTGTCGCACTTCCATGTCAGTCAGGATATCTTCCTCGGAGTGTTCTTTCCCAAGCCTCACACGACCAATGAGGATAGATTTGGAGTTCATCCAGCCCTTCTGCAGATCAGCTCAGCTCTTTATTGCAATAGCTGACAGGATGAAGGGTCTTCCGGTGTCCCTGCAGAGGATTTCAGACTGGATCACCACCTGCATCCGCACTTGTTACAAGTTGGCACAGGCTGTACCTCCACAGATAGTGAAGGCCCACTCACCTAGGGATCAGGCATCTTCAGCTGCCTTCTTGGCACATGTTCCTATCCAGGACATCTGCAGGGTTGCCACATGGTCTCCGGTACACACATTCACCACGCGTACCCCCTTACCCAGCAGGCCAGAGATGACGCTGGATTTGGCAAAGCTGTGTTAAAATCGGCACAGCCTGACCGCCTCCAGAGGTACTACTTGGGAGTCACCTACAATGGAGTAGGCCTGAGCAATCACTTGAAAAACGGTTGCTAATCTTTTGCAACTGTTCTTCGAGATGTATTGCTCATGGCCATTCCATGACCCACCCTCCTTCCCCGCTGTCAGAGTTCTGGCTAGAAGGAACTGAGGGAGGGAGGGGGCTGGCAGAACCCTTATACCAGCGCCTACGCGCGTCACTCCAGAGGGCACCAGAGCCGGTCCCCTACGGAGACCACTGAGGCAAAAACTACCGGCACCAGAGCCCGTGGCGAGCACACACACCTACAATGGCATGGACACGAGCAGCACATCTCAAGAACAACGGTTACGAAAGGCTAGTAACCGTTTTTTCTTACCCACAGTATGCAGAGTTCTCTATTGTAGCAGAGCAGCCCAGCAATACAGCCTTAAAATTGCCTGTCACTGCCTTGGAGTTAACAAGTTACCATAGACTACTGGGAATCTGTGACTGACATTGTTTCTGGGCTCTCTGCCCCAGCTGTGCATGGGATGCTAAGGGCATTGTTACTGGGAACAGGTTCTTCCTGCGCGCTCCCCACTTGCCCACCTCCAGGGCATGTTGAATCTGTCAGTCAGGAGCACATGGCCTGAGAGAGGGGGAAATCAGTCTGAATTTGACATCTAAAGGCAGTGTCGTGTCATGTTGTATCTGTGTGCCCACCCCCACCCCCACTTTCTGAAACACAAAGAACTGACCAAAGTCTGGGGGATAGTTCCCAGCCTTCTGTTGTTGGAGCCTTCCCCTCCCCACATAGATTGTTGCCCCCTTTCTTCAGCGTTATGCCCCTCACTCCGTTTTCTGTTCAGTTTCTCTGTGGGTTTGTGAATGTGACTCTTTATTTTGTTTTTGTTCTCTCTCTCCATCCCTTTTCCACTCCCCAAACACACACACACACGCTCTCTGCTGCCATATGGCCAGGAAGGGAGAACATTGGAGGTGGGGAGCAAAGAGGGAGTTGATGGTTCACAACTCTGTGGGCAGGCCATGACAAGTGTGTTCCCCTCCCCTTCAACTTTGGGAATCCCAGGTCTGGTGTGAAAACTTAGCCCAAATCGCGCTGCAGCGTCCTGATTTGAAACCGTTTGTGGAGTCCCATGTCCATCATCCCAGCCTGCTTCTGGGCTCCTGTTCCATCCAGCCATAGGGCCTGACAAACTTCAGTTGCATCACTTCTGGGTTCAGGCTGAGTCCTGGGCTCAGCTGTGGGAGGAAATGCGGGTCCCTCTGGCAGCAGGAATGTTTTCAGAAGGAAATGAGGAAAGGCTGAAGCGCAACCAAAGTGTAGTCACTGCAGGCAGGAAAACAAGTTACTGCAAGAACTTCAAAAAACAGAGTATAGGGCCAAGCTCCCCCACCGCCTGCCACTTGCAGGGATTTGACCATATGAGATTCACTCACCCTCCTGATCCTGCTATAGACCTGCCTTGCTGAATGTTCCCTCGCAGAATGCCTGGTGGGACATTCATTCTAATCCCAGATCTGGCACTCTGGTTAACTCGTGCACAGGAATAAGATTCCTGTTGCAGTCCCTTACAGGGACACCCTGTACTTCCATGGTATCTCCATAGATCCTCTCCAGAGGGCACTGGGACTGGTGTAAACCAAATCAAGCAAACGCTGGCCCAGGAATGTGTGCTCTCAGCAAATCCAGCTGGTCTGTGTTACTAGTTAGGAACAATTTCTTAAAATAAAAAACAACCAAAAACAAGATCTTGAGTTTGCAAACAATCAGTGAAATTCCTCAGCAAAGGCTTGAAGCTCAAGGCTTGAAGAGATGTCTTCCAGCCACTTCAGGCACAGCTTTGTCTCCCTTGGCTTCAGTGGGCTGTGGAAAGAGTGCAGGAACACATTTTGCTGGGCTCAGGAAGGCAGCTAATGCTACCATTATATCTCACTAGCTGTTCCCAGCATTGTCCGCTCCTGGGCACAGACATTCAGCTCCCATCCATTCCCTGGCAGGCCCAGGCAGCTCAGTAATCAGACCAAAACTTTGTTGTCCATCAGGTTTCATTCCGTTATCATTGCCAGCTGTATTCGGAGTGGAGAAGGACCAATCAGAAAGTCCGCTTAATGATTCCGGACTCCAAGAGCCCTTATCCTCTCCAGCATTCCCTGCTCTCCACCAAGCTCATGAAGAAGAATGCAGATGAAACAACTGTGTGAGTTATCCCATGCCAGATATCCTCCGAATAGGGCAGCTGTGAGCAAGGCGAGGACGAGAGCGGCTTTGCAGGAATGTCGGCAGAGAAGCGGATTGAATCTTTTTCTGCGGACAAGGTGTGTGACAGCTGCAGCGACCTGGCAAAACAATCATCCCAACCAAAGGGACTTTGCACTCAGCAAGTACTTTAGTTTGAGGCAAACAAACAGATGATAAACATTTGGCTGTGTGAAATGGCCCCAAAGGGCTCTGAATCCACAGAGACAGAAAGCCAGATGTGTTTATCTGCCAGAATTCTTTCTTAAAACTAAATACATTAAGTGGAAAAAAATCCCTCTATATAGCTATATATAAATATTATTTTTAATGGCTATGAATATTGTGTTTCAGTCCTTTTGTGTTGATATAGACATTTTTCTAAGCTTCAGTATAGAAGCTGGCAGCCTGATCTCATTCAGAGGTTGAATCTGTGCCATTTCTCAAAATGAGCATATAAAGAACACTTCTCATTGGACATTGCTAAAAGTTCCTGTCTCCTTTGCACTAAATGTATTTTGAGATCATTGCAGCAGGTTTTCTCCTTTGTTTTCTGTAGTGGTGGTATTGTCCTTTTGGCAAGGTTGTGTGTGCTTTTAATAATTATTATAATCCCAGAAGGAGTAAAATGACATAATACTGAATGGAGATATTTTGTATTGTAAAATACTGTAATCTTGCAAATTTCACAATGTTTCAGAATATGAAAACTCTCACTTGAAGCTGTGAGCTCATAAAATATGAAATTATCACTTTATCCCTAGGACTCTGCTGTGTTCAGCTGTTGGTATACTATTACTCCTGCTAAACATAACACAGTGACTGACTCCAGGTGCTAAGACGATATGATCCTAAAAATCACTGCATGGGCCAGAGACAGCCCATTCAAGAGACCCTTATGTGCTTAAAACCATCTAAAGGCTAAGAGAGGAGCTGTCGCCACCCCCAAAAGAGCCGAGTTGGGTTCTCAGTGGCTAATGTATTCTGTTCATGTTCCCTAAGATCAACATGTGCCCTGCTAGAAGTCTGAGATACACTACCATTAGCTCCTGCGTGGATCTCACTGGACATATTCATGTTCTGCATCCCAAGCAGCAGGGAGGGAAACCCTCAGGACTCCCTGCGTAGTGATCTTCCATGCACACAGCCCCTGGGGCTGCTATTTGGAGAGTCACTGGAATTGCTGCCTGGACAATCAATGGCCCTAACTCAGGTATTTTCATGGGTTTTCAGGGCTGAATGGACTCCCAGGTCACTCTCTAGTCCACGGCACGGGTTCCTCTTCTTGCCACCCAGTGCATCCAGTTGCCTCTGCAATAAGCTTAGCAAATAGCCCTTGACACCTTGCAGTGGAAGATCTGCCAAGGGATTTCCAGCAACTCTTCGTTCATAGCTAGTGTCAATGTTCCTCTTCCTGGCTTTGGCCTTCAGTCCTTGCCTCATCCTCTTCCACCTCCCACTTCTGTGAGCCTCAAACAATCCCTCCTCTATTTAATATTCTACTGTACACAGTGCCAGTCTGCAGGTGTTCGGTAACCATGGTCCAAGCAAATGCAGTCTGGCAAGTGCTCTGATTATAGAGAGCTATTTCGGAGAGCAATATTCTGAGATCCAAATACTGCAACTATTAAGGGAAATAGCAAAGAGTAGGCAGGTTTGAATTATCGAGCTGTACTTGCATCCATGCATCATGATTCTGAGACTCGAGTTGCTGAACTCAGAGGTGGAATTTAGCTTGGATAGCACAGTTCTGAGCCTTAGTCCCATAGTTCCCAAATTGCTGGATTCTAAATCCAACCTGCCCTTTTCCGTTCTCTCTCCTGCCTGGCTGAGCTGGATCCTTTTGCCAGAGCGGCCCCTCTCCCCTCCCTGGCTTTCGGTTTGGATCAAATTAAAAAAATCCTTGATGGGCAATGCTTGCCTAACTGATCATGTGAAATGCTCAGCTCTCTCTCCTGGGGTCGATGGTTCCATGTGGCCAGGGCTTTGCTGTGTGGCTGGCTTCCCTCCTGTGTCTGCCTTGCACTATTCATTGGTGATTGGGTGGTAGGTTACTGTGGGACATCTTTCACTCTTTTCTCCCAGGGTTTGGTGCGGGTTTGTGCATGTTCCCATCACTGATTGAGGGAAAGTCTCTTCTCTCGTCTGATAGCTCCTTAGTACCTGGGACAATAGTTCTCTCCTTTGTCACATCCGCGCAGTACAGAGGCTTTGCTCCCCTCTTCCCACTGCTGCCTTTCTCCCCAGCTTCCTGGGAAGGCCCTTGTCTCTTCCCTTCTGCTGGTTATCCTTCAGTCTAGACTCTCCAAGGAGGCTGGCATACCCTGTTGAATTCCTTACAGCCCTGGTGAGACGTGAAAGGCTCCTTCAGCAGAGGTGCAATCTGAGGGGCTTGTGGGTGGCTTCACAATAGTAATCAAAATCCTGTTAGCGTTTGTGCGAAATCACGAGGAGCCCATTCAGACTCCTAGCAGCTCCTAAATGCAGCTGCAGGCTGCTCCACAGGTTTGGCCAGGTCTCTCTAGTGCTTTCCAAGAGCCACGTGAACTCACTGACACTGACTGCTCGGTTATTGGAAAAGCACAGCCACACTTCCAGGCTTAACTGCTCTTAAGTAGTAGCTGCCTCCCACTCCTTGCAGTTTTCTGCATTAGTGTGTTGCACATGCTCCCCCGGGGTGTGAGATCTGGTTACAGCCATTCACTGTGCAGACACCTGTGTCTTGGGTGCATTTTTCTCCAAATGTGTTCCCTTTTATTTGACCTCCCCAGATCCAACCAGCCCCTGGGAGGTGGTTCCTTTGACACATCTAGCACAGACGTAAGTCTCAAAATTCAGCTCACAGTCACATGTGCATTCATGATAATAGTAAATAAATAGCAAATAAATTGGTTAGTCTCTAAGGTGCCACAAGTACTCCTTTTCTTTTTGCGAATACAGACTAACACGGCTGCTACTCTGAAACATGATAATAGTAATGACTCTAATGTAACCAGTCTTTCAAATAGAAACCCAGCGTTGATACAAATCTGCAACTGCGAAACCTGGGAGTCCCTCTCTTGGGTGATGGGGGTGGCTGATCCTCTCCCATGGCAGTGTAGCTTTATTTTCTCTCTGCAGCCTTGTATTTATAGTACTTTCCAAGTAATCTGAGTTGTTGCATGTGCCCCTGTAAAATGGTGATACCCACTTTTGAATCCTCTAGGGCCTCCTCCTTCCCAGCGGAGACATTTAGCTCTTGTGGAGTCTGGAAAATCAGCGTCTCTGCTCTCGCACGTTTTAGTGTCCCGGAGGAAATACACCGTGTGATTATGTAAATAAAAGTGAAACAACTTTTGTGGTTGTTGTGTTGTTATTGGAAGAGGCAGGATGTGCTCAGTGACAAATGCTTGCTGGAAAGATTAAATTAAATGCCTTGCAGGAGTCTAAGTATATTATTATACTTCCAGTCTCACTTACCAGGCCATGATTTAGAGCACTGTGAAGACTGTCGCAGCCCTGCTTCTGTAAAGCTCCAGAGTTTCGAAACCTATGCTGCTAGGTTGCAGCTGAAAGCTGCCTTCTGGCTAAAGGCACCACACACAAGCCCCTTCCTCGGCTTCAGAGTCCAGAACAACTCAACGGAGGAAGAAGGCCATACTGGTTAAAAAACCAACCTGGTTTAGAAGGGAAGTGTTGGCAACTCTAAAAAAAATGACGTAACAAATGGAAGAAAGGGGAAGTTGATAGTAATGAATATAAATCAGAAGTTAGGACTGAAAAGGGACATAAAGAGAAATCTGTGGCCAGCAGAGTTAAGGATAATAAGGAGGAGTTTTTAAAATATATTAGGAACAAAAAGAAACCTGGCAATGATATTGGTCTATTACTAGATGGAAATGGTAGAATTATCAATAATGCAGAAAAGGCAGACGTGTTCAATAAATATTTCTGTTCTGTATTTGGGGGGAAAACATGATACAGTCTCATCATATGGTGGTAACACTCTTTCCCTTGCACTAGTATCTCTGGAGGATGTTAAACAGCAGTTACTGATGTTAGATATTTTTAAATCACCGGGCCTAGATAACTTGCACCCAGGAGTTTTAAAAGAGCTGGCGGAGGAGCTTGCTGGATTGTTAATGTTAATTTTCAGTAAGTCTTAGAGCACTGGGGAAGTTCCAGAAGTCTGGAAGAAAGCTAATGTTGTGCCAGGTTTTAAAAAGGGTAACCAGGATGACCTGGGTAGGTGTAGGCCTTTCAACCTGTCGTCAATTCCAGGCAGGATAGTGGAGCAGCTGATGCGGAACTCAATAAAGAAGTAAAGTAGGCTAATGTAATTAATGCAAATCAGCATGGGTTTATAGTAAATAGATCCTGTCATACTAACTTAATACTTTTTTATGAGATTATAAAGTTTAGTTGATAAAGGTAATAGTGTTGACATAATATACTTAGACTCCTACAAGGCATTTAATTTGGGGCTGCTCAATATTTTGGTTAAAAAACGAGAGTGATATGAAATTAACATGGCACATACTACATGGATTAAAAACTGGCTAAGTGATAGGTTTCAAAATGTATTTGTAAATTAGGAGTCCTCATCGAGAGGCTATTTCTCCAATGGAGCCCTGCAGCAATCAGTTCTTGGCTGTATGCTATGCCACTAGCAACAACCTGGAAGGAAATAAAATCATCACTGATAAAGTTTGCTGACGACACAAAAATTGGGGGAGTGGCAAATAATAGCGAGCAAGTCACTGATTCAGAGCGATCTGGATTGCTTGGAAATTGGGTGCAACCAAATAATACGGGTTTTACTATGGCTAAATGTGAATGTGTAGAATCGTAGGACTGAAAGGGACCTCAAGAGGTCATCTAGTCCAGTCCCTTCCACTTAAGTCAGGACTAAGTATTATCTAAGGGCATGTCTACACTACAAAGTTAGGTCGAATTTATAGAAGTCAATTTTTTAGAAAGCAATTTTATACAGTCGATTGTGTGTGTCCCCACTTAAGACCATTAAGTCGGTGGAGTGTGTCCACAGTACTGAGGCTAGTGTCGACTTCTGGACAATTGCACTGTGGATAGCTATCCCACAGTCTCTGCCGCCCATTGGAGTTCTGGGTTGAGATCCCAATGCCTGATGGGGCAAAAAACATTGTCACGGGTGGTTCTGGGTACATGGCATCAGGCCCTCCCATCCCTCCCTCCCTCCCTGAAAGCAACAGCAGACAATCGTTTCGCGCCTTTTTTCCTGGGTTACCCGTGCAGACGCCATACCACCGCAAGCATGGAGCCCACTCAGCTCACCGTCACCGTATGTGTCCTGAGTGCTGGCAGACGTGGGACTGCATTGCTACACAGCAGCAGCTCATTGCCTTGTGGCAGCAGACGGTGCAGTACAACTGGTATCTGTCCTGGTCGTCTTCTGGGTGCTCTTGGCCGGCCTCGGTGAGGTTGGTCGTGGTGCCTGGGAAGATATGGATGCTCCTGACAGATCTCGGTAAGGTCTATTGGGGCGCCTGGGCAGATATGGGTGCTCCTGGCAGACCTCAGTGAGGGGTGCCTGGACATAAATGACTCAGGTCATTCTCTTCGTTAAGTTTTGTCTAATGGAGATTCAGTCCTGCCTGGAATATTGGCAGAGGGATAGCTCAGTGGTTTGAGCATTAGCCTGCTAAACCCAGGGCTGTGAGTTCAATCCTTGAGGGGGGCCATTCTGCTTCAGGCTGCTTTCCCAGCCAGCAGCACTATGAGCACCCAGGAGCTGACGACGGCTAGCAGTCGTATTGCACCATCTGCTGCCAGCCTACCCCTTGCTCCCCTCTCCCTCCATGAAAGGCATGGCTGACAATAATTTCGTGCCTTTTTCCGTGCGGGTGCCATATTGCTGTCAGCATCGTCATCCACCCGTCACTTCCGCTGCCCCTCTGCTCTCCTGCTCACGCCATACCACGGCAAGCTTGGAGCCCGCTCAGATCATCACGGCAGTTATGACCACTCTAAACACCACGTGCATTATCCAGCACTATATGCAGAACCAGAACCAGAACCTGCAAAAGCAGGAGAGTAGGTGACGGCAGCGTGGTGAGGAGGGTGATGAGGACATGGACACAGCCCTCTCTCAAAGCACAGGCCCCGGCAATTTGGCCATCCTGGTGGCAATGGGACAGGCTCATGCTGTGGAACACTAATTCTGGGCCCAGGAAACAAGCACAGACTGGTGGGACCGCATAGTGCTGCAGGTCTGGGACGATTCCCAATGGCTGCGAAACTTTCGCATGCGTAAGGGCACTTTCATGGAACTTTGTGACTTGCTTTCCCATGCCCTGAAGCACCAGAATACCGAGATGAGAGCAGCCCTCACAGTTCACAAGCAAGTGGCGATAGCCCTCTGGAAGCTGCAATGCCAGACAGCTACCGGTCAGTCGGGAATCAATTTGGAGTGGGCAAATCTACTGTGGGGGCTGCTGTGATCCAAGTAGCTGCTGAGCTGATCACTGAACTGCCGCTATCAAGGGTAGTGACCCTGGGAAATGTGCAGGTCATAGTGGATGGCTTTGCTGCCATGGGATTCCCTAACTGTGGTGGGGCGACAGACGGAAGGCATATCCCTATCTTGGGACCGGACCACCAAGGCAGCCAGTACATAAACCAAAAGGGGTACTTTTCAATGGTGCTGCAAGCACTGGTGGATCACAAGGGACGTTTCACCAATATCAACGTGGGATGGCCGGGAAAGGTACATGACGCTCGCATCTTCAGGAACTGTGGTCTGTGGGGATGGCTGCAGCAAGGGACTTACTTTCCAGACCAGAAAATAACCATTGGGGATGTTGAAATGCCTATAGTTATCCTTGGGGACCCAGCCTACCCCTTAATGCCATGGCTCATGAAGCCATACACAGGCACCCTGGACAGTAATAAGGAGCTGTTCAACTACAGGCTGAACAAGTGCAGAATGGTGGTAGAATGTGCATTTGGACGTTTAAAAGCACACTGGTGTAGTTTACTGACTCGCTTAGACCTCAGCGAAACCAATATTCCCATTGTTATTACTGCTTGCTGTGCGCTCCGCAATATCTGTGAGAGTAAGGGGGAGATGTTTATGGCGGGGTGGGAGGTTGAGGCAAATCGTCTGGCCACTGATTACGCGCAGCCAGACACCAGGGCGGTTAGAAGAGCACAGCAGGGTGCGCTGCGCATCAGAGAAGCTTTGAAAACCAGTTTCATGACTGGCCAGGCTACAGTGTGAAAGTTCTGTTTGTTTCTCCTTGATGAAAACCCACCCCCTTTGTTCACTCTTCTTCCCTGTAAGCCGATTGCCCTCCCCTCCCCCCTTTGATCACCACTTGCAGAGGCAATAAAGTCATTGTTGTTTCAAATTCATGCATTCTTTATTAATTTGTCATACAAGTGGGGGGATAACTGCCAAGGTAGCCCAGGAGGGGTGGCGTAGGAGGGAAGCACCGGGTGGGGTAGTGGAGGAGGGGAGGATGGAAGTACCATCCCTGACAGGTGTTTTTCTAACCAGCTCTTAAAAATCTCTAATGACAGAGATTCCACAACTTCCTAGGAAATTTATTCCAGTGCTTAACTACCCTGACAACAAGTTTTTCTGAATGACCAACCTAAACTGCCTTTGCTGCAATTTAAGCCCATTACTTCTTGTCCTATCCTTAGAGGTTAAGAAGAACAATTTTTCTCCATCGTCCTTGTAACAACTTTTTATATACAGTACTTGAAAACTGTTATCATGTCCCCACTCTGTCTTCTCCAGACTAAACAAACCTAATTTTTTCAATCTTCCCTCATAGGTCATGTTTTCTAGATCTTTAATAATTTTTGTTTCTCTTCTCTGGACCTTCTCCAATTTGTCCACATCCTTCCTGAAATATGGCGCCCAGAACTGGACACTGTATGTGTGCAACTGATTGTTCCTTACTAAGTGGAGTACTTTGCATTTGTTATTATTGAATTTCATCTTATTTACTTCAGACCATTTCTCCAGTTTGTCCAGATCATTTTGAATTTTAATCATATCCTCCAAAGCACTTGCAACCCCTCCCAGCTTGGTATCATCCGCATACTTTATAAGTGTACTCTCTGTGCCATTAGCTAAATTATTAATGAAGATATTGAACAGAACTGGACCCAGAACTGATCCCTGGAGGACCCCACTTGATATGTCCTTCCAGCTTGACTGTGAACAACTGATAACTACTCTCTGGCAACAGTTTTCCAACCAGTTCTGCACTCACCTTATAGTAGCTACATCTAGGTTGTATTTCCCTATGTTGTTTATGAGACGGTCATGCGAGACAGTTTCAGAAGCCTTACTAAAGTCAAGATATATCACATCTACCACTTTTCCCCTTCCACAAGGCTTGTTACCCTGTCAAAAAAACCTAGTAGGTTGGTATGACAGGATTTGTTCTTCACAAATCCATTCTGACTGTTATTTATCACCTTATTATCTTCTTGGTGTTTGCAAATTGATTGCTTAATTATTTGCTCCATTATCTTTCCAGGTACAGAAGTTAAACTGACAGGTCTGTAATTCCCCAAGTTGTCCTTATTTCCCTTTTTATAGATTGGCACTATATTTGCCCTTTTCCAGTCTTCTGGAATCTCTCACATCTTCCATGACTTTTCAGAGATAATCACTAATGGCTCAGATATCTCCTCAGTCCACTCCTTGAGTATTCTAGCATGTATTTCATCAGGCCCTGGTGACTTGAAGACATCTAACTTGTCTAAATTATTTTTAACTTGTTCTTTCCATATTTTAGCCTCTGATCCTACCTCATTTTCACTGCCATTCATTATGTTAGACGTCCAATTGCTACTAACCTTTGTGGTGAAAAGCAAACCAAAAAAGTCATTTAGCACATCTCCCATTTCCACATTTTCTGTTATTGTTTCCCCCCCACCCCCATTGAATAACAGGCCTACCCTATCCTTTATCTTCCTCTTGCCTCTAATGTATTTGTAGAATGTTTTCTTGTAATCTCGTTTTGTGCCTTGGCCTTTCTAATTCTGTCCCTACATACTTGTGTTGTTTGTTTATATTCATCTTTTGTAATTTGACCTAGTTTCCACTTTTTTGTAGGACTCTCTTTTGAGTTTCAGGTAATTGAAGATCTCCTGCTTAAGCCAGGGTGGTCTCTTGCCATACTTCCTATCTTTCCTATGTAGTGGGATAGTTTGCTCTTGTGTCCTTAATAATGTCTCTTTGAAAAACGGTCAACTCTCTTGAACTGTTTTTCCCCTTAGACTTGCTTCCCATGGGGTCTTACCTACCAACTCCCTGAGTTTGCTAAAGTCTGCCAACTTCCTGGTGCAAGTGCTGGAAGAACCAACTAGGGGCCATGCTCCTCTTGACCTGCTGCTCACAAACAGGGAGGAATTAGTAGGGGAAGTAGAAGTGGGTAGCAACCTGGGCAGTAGTGACCATGAGATGGTCAAGTTCAGGATCCTGACAAAAGGAAGAAAGGAGCAAAATATGGACCCTGGACTTCAGAAAAGCAGGCTTTGATTCCCTCAGGGAACTTATGGGCAGGATCCCCTGGGAATATGAGGGGGAAAGGAGTCCAGGAGAGCTGGCTGTATTTTAAAGAAGCCTTACTGAGGGTACAGGAACAAACCATCTCAATGTGCAGAAAGAATAGCAAATATGACAGGCGACCAGCTTGGCTTAACAGTGAAATCTGTGGTGAGCTTAAACACAAAAAGGAAGCTTACAGAAAGTGGAAACTTGGTCAGATGACTAGGGCGGAGTATAAAGATATTGCTCGAGCACGCAGGAGTGTAATCAGGAAGGCCAAGGCACAACTGGAGTTGCAGCTAGCAAAGGATGTGAAGGGTAACAAGAAGGGTTTCTACAGGTATGTTAGCAACAAGAAGAAGGTCAGGGAAAGTGTGGGATCCTTAGTGAATGGGGGAGGCCACCTAGTGACAGATGATGTGGAAAAAGCTGAAGTACTCAATGTTTTTTTTGCCTCGGTCTTCACAGACAAGGTCAGCTCCCAGACTGCTGCACTGGACAACACAGTATGGGGAGGAGGTGAGCAGCTCTCAGTGGTGAAAGAACAGGTTAAGGACTATTTAGAAAAGTGGGACATGCACTAGTCCATGGGGCCAGATGCAATGCATCCAAGGGTGCTGAGGGAGTTGGCTGATATGATTGCAGAGCCATTGGCCATTATCTTTGAAAACTCGTGGTGATTGGGGGAGGTCCTGGACGATTAGAGAAGGGCAAATATAGTGCCCATCTTTACAAGAGGGAAGAAGGAGAACCTGGGGAACTACAGACTCCTCAGTCCCTGGCAAAATCATGGAGCAGGTCCTCAAGGAATCCATTTTGAAGCACTTGGAGGAGGGGAAGGTGATCAGGAACAGTAAACATGGATTCACTAAGGGCAAGTCATGCCTGACCAACCTGATGGCCTTCTATGATAAGATAATTGGCTCTGTGGATTGGATAAATGGACTATAAGGAGGATAGAAAGCTGGCTAGATTGTTGGGCTTGATGTCTAGTTGTCAGCTGACATCAAGCGGAGTGCCCTAGGGGTTGGTCCTGGGGCTGGTTTTGTTCAACATCTTCATTAATGATCTGGATGATGGGATGGATTACACCCTCAGCAAGTTTGTGGATGACACTAAGGTGGAGGGAGAGGTAGATACGTTGGAGGGTAGGGATAGGGTCCAGAGTGACCTAGACAAAGTGAAGGATTGGGCCAAAAGAAATCTGATGAAATTCAACAAGGACAAGTGCAGAGTCCTGCACTTAGGATGGAAGAATCCCGTGCAATGCTCCAGGGTGGGGACTGACTGGCTAAGCAGTTCTTCAGAAAAGGACCTAGGGATTACAGTGGACAAGAAACTGGATATGAGTCAACGGTGTGCTCCTGTTGCCAAGAAGGCTAACTACATATTGGGCTGCAATAGTAGGAGCATTGCCAGAAGATCGAGGGAAGTGATTATTCCCCTCTATTCGGCACTGGTGAGGCCACATCTGGAGTATTTCACCCAGTTTTGGGCCCCCCACTACAAGAAGGATGTGGAAAAGTTGGAAAGAGTCCAGCGGAGTGCAACAAAAATTATTAGGGGGCTGGAGCACATGACTTATGAGGTGAGGTTGAGGGAACTGGGCTTATTTAGTCTGCAGAAGAGAAGCGTGAGGGGGGCTTTGATAGCAGCTTTCAACTACCCGAAGAGGGGTTCCATAGAGGATAGAGCTAGGCTGTTCTCAGTGCTGGCAGATGACAGAACGAGGAGTAATGGTCTCAAGTTGCAGTGGGGGAGGTCTAGGTTGGATATTAGGAAAAACTATTTCACTAAGAGGGTGGTGAAGCACTGGAATGGGTTACCTAGGGAGGTGGTGGAATCTCCGTCCTTAAAGGTTTTTAAAGCCTGGCTTGACAAAGCCCTGGCCGGGATAATTTAGTTGGTGTTGGTCCTTCTTTGAGCAGGAGGTTGGACTAGATGACCTCCTGAGGTCTCTTCCAACCCTAATCTTCTATGATTCTGTGATTCCTTGAAATCCATTATCTTTATTTTGCTGTTCTCCCTCCTACCATTTCATGATCACTTTCACCCAAACTGCCTTCCTCCTTCAAAATCTCAACCAGTTCCTCCCCATTTGTCAAAATCAAATCTAGAACAGCCTCTCCCATAGTAGCTTTCTCCACCTGAAATAAAAAATGATCTCCAATACATTCCAGTAACTTGTTGGAACTGCTCCTGTAGCTCAAGCAGTAGATGTGTGCGCTCGGCTTCTGCGGGGCCTGGGTTCAAATCCTGCTGACAAACCATGGGGTTGGGGGGAGGGACAGCTCAGTGGTTTGAGCATTGGCCTGCTAAACCCAGGGTTGACAGTTCAATCCTTGAGGGGGCCATTTAGGGATCTGGGGCAAAAATTGGGGATTAGGTTCTGCTTTGAGCAGAGGGTTGGAGGTCCCTCCGGAGGTCCCTTCCAACCCTGATATTCTGTGATTATCTGTTCCCTTCTCTGTTGTTTTCCCAACAGATGTGTGGGTAGTCCCCCCTCACCATCAAATGCTGTAGTTTGGATGATTTTGTTAGTTGTTTAAAAAAAGCTTGATCCACCTCTTCTTCCTGGTTAAATGGTCTGTAGTACACCTTTCTATGACATCACCCTTGTCTTTTACCCCTTCTGTCCTTACCCAGATACTTTCAACACGTCTTTCTCTTATTTCTATCTCAACCTCAATCCAAGTGTATACATTTTTGATATACAAGGCAATATCTAGGAACAAAGAATGTAGACCATGCTTACAGGATGGGGGACTCTGTCCTAGGAAGCAGAGACTCTGAAAAAGATTTGGGGGTCATGGTGGATAATCAGCTGAACGTGAGCTCCCAATGCAATGCTGTGGCCAAAAAAGCTAATGTGATCCTGGGATGCATAAATGGGAAACTTGAGTCGGAGTAGAGAGGTTGTTTTACCTCTGTATTTGATACTGGTACAACTGCCTACGGAATACTGAGTCCTGGTTTGGCGTCCAAAATTCCAGAAGGATGTTGATAAATTGAAGAGGGTTCAGAGAAGAGCCATGGGAATGATTAAAGGATTAGAAAACCTGTCTTATAGTGATAGACTCAAAGAGCTTAGTCTGTTTAGCTTCACAATGGCTGGAAGTTGAAGCTAGACAAATCCAGACTGGAAATAAGGTATAGATTTAACAGTGAGGGCAATTAGCCACTGGAACAATTTACCAAATGGCATAGTGGATTATCCATCATGGGCAATTTTTAAATCAAGACTGGATGTTTTTCTAAATGATCTGCTCTAGGAATTATTTTGGGGCAGTTCTCTGGCCTCTTCTGTACACAAGGTCAGCCTAGATGATCACAGTGATCCCTTGTGGCCTTGAAATCTGAGTCTCCTCAGCGCAATGCCAGGAGCTGTCTGACAGGAACAGTTTCCTCTTTTGTTCCAGACTCTCCCTGTTAGCTCTGCTTACACCTTTACACCTCAGTAAAGGTTTCAGAAGTTTCTACGCTTGGCTTAAAACCATGATAGCAACCCTCTGGTCTCTGTTCAAGCAACACATTTACTTGGTGTCCATGCACCCCAGGCATGGGACAAGCGTTTGTTGTACTGAGTGGCCAGAGGGCCTGTGGCCCTGTTTGCACCACAGCTCCAACAGAACCCTGCTCTGCATTGGCCCTACGGGGGAGGGGAAGGGACCAGCATCGTAGCTGCACCACTTCATATGTTCTCCTTATTCCTAGTTCCCCAGCGACTGGGATCCCATAATGCATGCCTCCGTATTTACAAAGGGAGTCCTGTATCAGGGACTCCTCCTTCCCCCAGTGCTACTCGTTTTGTGGCACTTCTGCCTGGGGTAAGGGGTCATCCCTTACTGGGGACCGTGTCTAATGCCCAGCACTTGCTGCCCCCTCACCCTCCTGTGCCATCACGCAGCTAATGGGGGATAAGGACACGCTCTTGTGTTAGCTAGCCCTGGCATCCGGTTATCCTGCTAAATCCTTGGGTGAGCTGCCAGTTGGTCCAAGTCTAAAGGCAGGGTCCTGATTGGAACTGGGAAAATTAAGACCATCCAGCTGCAGCTTGCCAGTGAAGTACAGCTACCTCTGGGGTGGAACATGGCAGCTGTTTTGCAGGTCACAGCAACAATACCCAGCAGTTTATGACAAGGAGCAGCAAAGAAAGTCCCCAGGTTCAAGGTAGGAAATTCCCCAGGGAGTGCAGGTGGGACACTGGGTTGTTCCCCAGTGCTGGAGTAGGTGATTGGAACTGCTCATGGCTACATGGGGATCTGGGCTGGAAAACAGCACATGAGCATCCTGCAGGGGCATTGTTGCTGTTCTCTGCGCATCCCCTCCTGATTCCCGTCGCCCCTTCCTGCATTCCTGTGGCCCTGCTGAGCTGCCACAGCTAATGGCAGCTCAGTCCAAGGCAAATGGAGACGTGTTTGCTTTATAACCCCTCTCGCTGCGCTGCTAGGCTCCCTTCAACCTCCTGTAACGCAGGGGCCCACGTGCTTTTCACACAGGTTCCCTCTCTCCCACGCCCTCCACCCCTGGCAGCTCCACGCAGACTCACTATCACGTCCCATCTCCCTGCCAGCATGGGAACAGCCTGACCCATCCCACACTGCCCATGCCCACACCATCAGTATCAATGATCAGCCCCTCCCCCCATAACCCAGTCTCCTGCCCCCAGGCTCTTCTCACAAATCTCTCCCTCCAGCTGGGGACAGGGCCCCCCACTCAGAACTGATTTCCCCCTTGCTCTGTCAGTTCCTGGTCTGCCCAAGTCAGTCCAGGTTCCTCAGTCGCCCCTCATTAGCTGAATCCCACCAATACACATTGTCCCCACACACCCAATTGCCCCTTCTTCCAGCTCCCTCCTTGCACCTTCCTGCCTGCTTTCCCCACCACCCTCCTCCAGGCTCTTGATCCAGCCACCCCCTTTTCTGCTCTCCCATCTTTTTCCCCTTGGGCCAAAGTCTTCCCCCACCCCCAGCCATGCACTACCCCCACTCCTGCTTTGCCCCCCAGTCTCTCTGCTCTCTCAGCCTGGCTTCCCCTGAACTGACCGTTTGGCCTGGATCCCACACTGGCAGCACCGTAGGGGCCCTCAGTGGGGACTCCTGGAGGGGCATTGCTGCCCATGGGGCGTTTCCCCAGTGGGTGTTTAGTGTGTTATTTTCAGCTGCCTCTCTGGTCACAGGCTTATAGCAGTGTTGCAAAATAAGTACTCTTGGCCCACTGAGCCAGACAGAAGGAAAGAGGAGGAGGATGGGGAAGGGGGAAAGTGAGGTGTAGGGAAGGAATTGAATACATTCAGCGAGATGGAGAGGACAAAATCTCACATCCCAAGTGGTGATGGGGATTTAGCCAGAGCTGGTAGTTTCGTTTAGGTCCCTCTCTCTCGTCCCATCTGGACAGGACATCTCTCGGATTAAGGCAGGAGAAGGCAAAATTGTGTCATGCTGGATGGGTCTCAGGATGGTGGGAATGGCAGCCCCGATGGCGACGCTCACTCCTTTCCCTTCTTTCAGTCAGATGTTGTTAGTGTTGTTCAGTTTCTCCCCCACCCCAGTCTCTTTTTGAGGACCCCCAAGGGCAGCAGTGGGCAGAAAAGCCCATCCCCTCACTATTTTGTCCCCTAATTAAACCTAATTTCCAACTCACCAATTTTGTTCCATTGATTTGCTCTCCTACACGTCTCATGTTTACCAGGCATGATTTTTACAGTTACCTCAGAGGTCTGTTTGTTTAGACAAATTCCATTTCCAGCTCCCTTTTGCACATTTTCCCATTAACATTTGTTACTGTAGGTTATTGTGACACTCTGCATTTCCACTCTTTGCACAGTTAAGGTCACAATTAGGTTTGCTAGGCATCTAGTTTTCAACTGGAAAGTCCAGTCGGAAAAGGGACCCTGGAGGCTCAAGTCAGCACAGCTGACCAGGCCACTAGAAGGCTGGTAGGCTGCAGTGGCCAGCTCCGCACGGCTCCTGGAAGCAGCTGGCATGTCCCCCCGGCTCCTAGGCACGGGGCGGCCGCAGGGGCTCTGCGGTGCAGGCACTGCCCTGAGTGCCGGCCCCGTGCCTAGGAGCTGGAGGGACATGCTTCCTGGGAGCCACCTGAGGTAAGTGCTGCCTGGAGCCCGAACCCCCTCCCCCAGCCCTGAGCCTCCTCCTGCACTCTGAACTCGTCAGCCCCAGCCTAGAGCCCCCTCCTGTACCCCAAACCCCTCATCCCCAGTTAGAGCCCAACCCCTGCCCCAGCCCAGTGAAAATGAGCAAATGTGGGGGAGAGTGAGTGACGAAGTGAGCCGGGGGGGTTGGGGGGGCGGGGTGCACGCCCTCGGGGAAGGAGTGTTCGGTTTTCTGCAGTTAAAAAGTTGACAGCCCTACTCACGGCTAGGGCAGGGTTGTAGGCCCAGTTGTTCCAATACGCCTGCCCTTGTGTCTGTAGCAGGTTGGAGCTGTGCCTGGCAAATGCAGCAGAGTCACAATCACCAGCAGCTGCATAGATCTGGCTTAAGCTGGGAGCGTTACCTCAAGAGCCCAGAGCAGGCCCAGGGCTGGGGGAGGTGGAGCTTGTAGCTCTGGATTAGCCTTGCCCCCCCACATTGCATCTCCCAGGAAGAGCTGGAGAGGAAAGGACACTGTAAAAAGCCAAACAGGTGCATTTCCTGCCTGTCCCCACTTAGGCCTGATGCCTCTGGGGCCAAGCTGCAGCTTGGCTCATCCTGGCGGTAGAACAGCATCATACACTGCAGCGGGGCCAGCTCCGCCATCTCACAGCCCCAGGTGGGAGAATCAGGCCCAAGGCTCCTCTGCCGTCAGGCTGCGGCACCATTTCAGACTGCCGGGGAGGGCAACTTTTGTTGTTATTCGAGGGGGTACTTAGGCACCTGAAAACTCCAAGTTTTTTGCAGCTAACTTAGAAATTAGCTCACCGGAGCACTGTATCTAATTCCTTTATAAAGGAAGGAAAAAATATACTAGCACCAATTAAAGCCATATTTTAAGTTAGGTAAGTTTCAAACTATGAGGCGATAATACAGCAAGATATTCCCAATCCCAAGCCTCGAGGACTCAGCTTTAACGCAGATATCAGAGACACACGTTTGATACTTTGTATGTTATTAGGGTGACCCTATGTCCTGTTGTGGCCAGGACAATCCCCTTTGTAAGCCCTGTCCTGGACATCCCGACATTTAACAAAAATGGGCATTTGGCTCGTTTGCTCTTGGTGACTAAAGAGTTGGCAAATGCAGACAAACAAATGCCCAGTTTACCAAAAAAAGTTGGGTGCACCCCCCTAAGGGGCACGGAGGAATGTTGGAGGGGGTGGCACTGTGAGGTGCTGGGCAGTGGGGCTCAGGGGATTAGCCCCAGCTGGAGCAGGACTCGGGGTGGGGTGGAAGTGCAGCTCTGGCGAGCCCTGTGCAGGGTGGGGATGCTGGTGTGTGGCTTGGGAGTCCCAGACGTCCCAAATATAGTCCCCTATACGTTATCTTTAGTAGCGATACGCACACTGCCCTGTCGTTAACCTCAGCCAGCTCTGCCATGGAGAGCCTTGTCCCTGTAGGGGGAGACGCACCCGAGGGCACATGGCACCCGCCCATGTTAAGGTACCAAAAAACCAAAACAAAAACCACGCAACCTGGACAGCTGGCAGCATGCACTTCCATTCGGTGGACAGCATCCAAGGCCAGAAGGGACTATGGTGATCATTAATCTGACCTGCATAGCAGAGGACAGAGACCTGAGCACAGATCTGTTAGAAAAACATCCCGTCTTGATTTTAAAATTGCCAGTGACAGATAATCCACCATGCCACTTGGTAAATTGTTCTGATCGTTAACAGTGAGGGTAATAAAACATTTCCACCTTGTTTCCAGTCTGAATTGGTCTAGTTTCAACTTTCAGCCATTGGATCATGTTAGACCGCTCCCTGCTGGATTGCAGAGCCCATTATTAAATATTTGTTCCCCAGGTAGGTGTAATCAAGTCAGCCCTGAACCATCTTTTCGTTAAGCTAAATAAATTGAGCTGTTTAAAGGGTTCAAAAACCTACCTTGCAGTGATAGACACAATCACTCCCATGGCTCTTCTCTGAACCCTCCCCAATTTAGCAACATCCTTCTTGAATTGTGAGCACCAGAACGGGACACACTATCCAGCAGCAGTAGCATCAGTGCCAAGTGGTAAAATAATCTCTCTACTCTGGCTGGAGATTCCCCTGTTTATGCATTTCAATGGAGCACACGTACCACCAGGGCACCTCTTCATGGCTGGGTCTGAGGATTAGCTCTCACCTGGTCCAGTGACTCTTCTGGCTGTTCACACCCTGACCCCTCTCTCATTCATGACCCAGTTTTCCAGGCAAGTCACTGTATAGTCTTCCTCTTTTGGTAGCACTATATGGGATATTGAAGTCTCTCTGGATCAGCTATCCAGTTGGTGTCTCCAGCCATCCTGTGCCACTTCCTAGTGGCTGGTAGGGAAACCCAGACCCACTCTCTACACTGGGTTCCAACCCAGTGGCCCTTTAACAAGCAGCCAGAAAGTCTGCACAGTTCTGTTAGGGGGCTTATTCCTTCACCCACTTACTTCCCTGGTCCTTCTCGCATGAACAGAGAGCAACAATACCCGAAGTCCAAAGGTGCAAACAATTCGATGTTTATTGGGGTGAACTTCCAGCAAGCATGATTCCAGTTTCCTTCCTTAGTATCCTCCTTCCCAGCTCTGACACCACAGAGCCTTACACCTGTGTCCCTGTTCCCATTCCTACCCTTAGCTAAACATGATTCCAACTTCCTTACTCCCATTCCCTGTTCCCATTTCCCCCTTTAGCAAAACATGATTCCAATTTTCTTACCCCCATTCCCTGTTCCCATCTCACACACCCACATGCCCACCCCCACCCACACCCAGTCACTTCCTCATTGACTACAGATTATATAGTAAAACTTGAGTTCTGCTTAGCTATACCTTAACCAATCATTTTCCTGAAATTTAACTAACCAATCCTAACATATTGTAACATGATTATGTAACCAATTATATCCCACCACCTCAATTAGTTTACACCCAGCAAAATTAATTATACAGCAGACAGGAACAATCACAGAACCAGACAGAGATTATACAGACAAACAACAGCAAAGTGGGAACTATAATGACAAAACAATACAGAAGTGAGGATTTCACATCCCAGCTATTGATAAGTGAGTTCTTGCCAGACAGGATGCTATCAAACTAAGTTTCCTTTTACATTTTCTAGGCACTTCCCTTTCTCTGGAGGCGATAGGCATTATCAGGACAGGATTGTATCCTAACAGCCCAATAGCACCTTATTTCAATGTGACTAGTTTGGAATGTGAGGATGTGACCGGTCGCTTCCCAGCTTATGGCAGCCTCTGCTGCTTAGCCAAAGGCCTGAGCCTAAGCACAGGGCCACAAACTGTCACAGTAAGAGAAGGCCCTTACACTGGCAGACAGTGGTTTTGATTCTTTCTTTTATACCTCTATCACTAGCCAAGTGATAAGAATACACCTAAATTCTTAGAGTATAGGCCTTTACAGACAGGCCTGAATATCTATATCCTAACAAGTTCTCTTGCTTGCTGCTGTTTTCCTGGCCTTCTTCCTACCCACCACACTGTGACCAGCCCTCTCCCTGCAACCCCCTTCTGCTGTAAACTTCCTGGCTTTCTACAAGCTGCGCCCAGTGGCAACAGTTAGCCTTTAGCAGGCCCTGGCTCTCCCCCAGGTGCAGCCTCTATGATTAATTGGCCCCTTCAGGGCCAAGGTGTGGTGAACCTCTCCCCACCTGCATCCAAAGGTCACATTAGCCTTTGTGGTCACAGCATTGCACTGGGCACACACATTCAGCCAGTTATCCACCCCAACCCCCAAATGTTTTTCAAAGTCAAGCCCTCTTACAGATTTCCTGCGACAACAGCCTCAAACAAGGGGTGATCCTGGGAAAACCTGGCCAGGTGGTAACTTTATGGTAAGAGCCTACATAGTGCAGAGAAGCTGGTGGGCAGGGGACGTGAATCTCAGCCAGGGAGAATATCTGAGCCCTGCAAGCTGTTCATTCTGCTCTCCGCTGGCTGGATCTACTTGCACTTGGCCCATTGCCAGGACAAGCAGCTTCCATTAGTTTGCAGTGGCTATTTGTCCTGGGGATACAGTCGAGTCCTGCCCCCTGCAGGTGTGTGTCAGCACTGAGGGGAGGGAGCTTGCACACTGCAGAGGCTCAGCTGGAGACCAGGCCCTGTCATGCTGCTGCTTCTCAGTTCCCTTTTCTGACAAGCTTCTGTTGCTGGCCTCAGTGAGAAGCTACAAGGTCTGCCCTCCTCCAGGACCATCCATGCAGGGACCTTGCAGCCCTTTGCAAACATGAACAAAGAGCATTGTGAGGTGGGGAGGTAGCATCATCCCCATTACACAAGTGGGGAAACTGAGGCACAGAGACGGGGAAGGGTCACCCATCAAGTCACTGGCAGAGCTGGGAATAGACCTATGCTCCTGATTCCCAGTCTTGAGCTCTATCCACTGGACCAAGTTTCCTCTCTCCTCCCTCCCAAACTGATCCACTTCCTTGTGGCAAACACTGACATCCTTAAAAAGAACAGGAGTCCTTGTGGCACCTTAGAGGCTAATAAATTTATTAGAGCATAATACCTACCTGCTGAAGTGAAGAAACAGATTGACAGAGCCAGAAGAGTACCCAGAAGTCACCTACTACAGGACAGGCCCAACAAAGAAAATAACAGAACGCCACTAGCCATCACCTTCAGCCCCCAACTAAAACCTCTCCAATGCATCATCAAGGATCTACAACCTATCCTGAAGGATAACCCATTACTCTCACAGATCTTGGGAGACAGGCCAGTCCTCGCTTACAGACAGCCCCCCAACCTGAAGCAAATACTCACTAGCAACCACACACCACACAACAGAACCACTAACCCAGGAACCTATCCTTGCAACAAAGCCCGTTGCCAGCTGTGTCCACATATCTATTCAGGGGACACCATCATAGGGCCTAATCACATCAGCCACACTATCAGGGGCTCGTTCACCTGCACATCCACCAATGTGATATATGCCATCATGTGCCAGCAATGCCCCTCTGCCATGTATGCTGACCAAACTGGACGGTCTCTACTCAAAAGAATAAATAGACACAAATCTGACATCAGGAATCATAACATTCAAAAACCGGTAGGAGAACACTTCAACCTCTCCAGCCACTCAGTAAAAGACTTAAGGGTGGCAATTTTGCAACAGAAAAGCTTCAAAAACAGACTCTAGCGAGAAACTGCTGAGCTTGAATTAATATGCAAACTAGATACCATTAACTTGGGCTTGAATAGAGACAGGCAGTGGCCGGGTCATTACACACACTGAATCTATTTCCCCATGTTAAGTATCCTCACGCCTTCTTGTCAACTGTCTAAATGGGCCATCCTGATTATCACGACAAAAGTTTTTTTTTCTCCTGCTTATAATAGCTCATCTTAATTAATTAGCCTCTTACTCCACCTTTTCATGTTATTTTCTTACTATATGTTCCATTCTATGCATCCGACGAAGTGGGCTGTAGCCCACGAAAGCTCATGCTCTAATAAATTGGTTAGTCTCTAAGGTGCCACAAGTACTCCTTTTCTTTTTGCAGATACAGACTAATATGGCTGCTACTCTGAAAACTGACCTCCTTGTACATTTCACCTAATGCTTGTCAATTCTGTCCCTTGCCAGGAGGACTGGGCCTGCTCCCACCAGCACCCGCCTCACCCTCGAGAGCAGCATGGTTGTGGGGCTAGTGCTGGTTCGGAACGTAGGAGCTGCCAGGCTGGATCAGACCCCGAGTGCAGTGTCCTGTCTCTGTGGCTGACACCAGACAATCCAGGGGAAGATGCGGGTCTCATCTGGCCCCTAGTAGTTAGAGCCTGGCTTAAGCAAGAGTTGGACACTCTCTTGCCAAGCTCTGTGTTTTAGTGTCACCCATTATAACACTGGTGGAGCCTGTTCTTCCCCTAAATGTCCAGACCCTCTGATGCTAGGTATGTTCTTGGCAACATTTTATGCTTGCAGCCCCCCTCCCTCCAAGGTTTCAAAAGGCTTTATGAGGAGGGATGGGCCATTGCCCCACTTCCACAGAAGGAAACCACAGTCCAGGGAGGGGGACTAGCCCACAGGTCTCCTGACTCCCAGGCCTTTCCTTTAACCACTGGGCAACACTGTTCTATGATGGCAGTGTAGGGACGGCCTGTGATGCACACAACATCCTGTTTTGGCAGCTGAACAGAGTGGAGTGAACGCACCCCATAAAGCTGGCCCTTCTCTACAATTGAGAGTTTACAGCAGGGAATCCAGCACCCTCCACGAAAACCTTGCACAGGAACAAACAAGAAAAGCCAGTTTCTTGGTGGCGCCAGATACCGAGGTGCCAGGTGGATCCAAGCAGCAGCAAGGCCCAGCAACCTACGGCACAGAGAGAAACTGCCCTTTGGCTGGCAGAGCAGAGGTTACAGGAGCAAGCAGCAGTGAGGTGCCGCTGACTGGGCCTTTCAGCCCTGCGGCATCTGGCTGACCCCACAGAGGGGCAGAGACCCTCTGTGGAGCATCCCATTCTGGTCACACCTAGTAACAATCACACCTGGTGATGGAGCACCAAACGCAGAGGGACGGGCTGGCAGCTGGGGGCAGCTCTGGGTGTGTTTGCCCAGAGGGGCAGCTCCTGGGCTCAGAGCTATTCGTCAGTCTTTCCATGCTGAGAGTATCCCGGTGTCACCCAGTGCTTTCCACCTGGGGTCCCTGGAGGCCCCTCCTGACTCACCAACACCTAGCTGGGACCCCTCCCCCCATTTATAATGTGAAAGGCGGGGGGGGTCTCACATCTTTGGCACCCTTGTCTCCCCACCCCAAAGCGCCCGCAGCGGTGCCCCACCCTGTCCTGCTGTAGGCAATGCCTAGAGCAAGGCTCATGAGGATGGGACCCTCCCTCAGGGTACCCTCCCCATCACAGGGCCGGCGTAGCCTGCCGCCAGGACCGTTACACTGGCCCATCCTAGGCGTATGCACTGGGGCTAGGATGGCCGGAGGGAGGGCTGCGTGTGGCGGTCACAGTTTGTCCAAGCAGCTGCAACGGCATCGTCTGCCAGCCCAGGCACGGGGGGTGCGTCTCCCCTAGGCCAGACAACACAGCAGTCAAAGCTCCTGCCCCCACTGTGGGCACTCACACCCCAGGCAGCTTTAGCTAGTGCAGGTGCAGCTAGAGAGAGATGGGGCTCTTCACAGTACGGCAGCTGGGTAACAAAACGCCCTGGGAGCTCCCTGCAGTACCCTCTGTGACTAGCTACCTCAGGCAGGTTGGGGACGTGGCCTGCGGTTCCACCAGTGCCGGGACAGCCCCAGAGGTGGGAGCGAGTGAGGGCCGAGCGCAGCCTGGAACAGCGGCTACTGTGGTGCCTGTCTACACTAGGGCCCCCCAGCTGGAACTGCAGCTAGTCCAGCCCGGTGGCGTTTTACACAGAAGTCAAGTGCAGACACAGCCTTCTCCCAGTGGGCTCAGAAGCCGCAGCTCATCAGTGCCCGCTAGCCATGGGCCATGGGGAGAAAGGACACTGGGTACAAACCCAAAACAGGTTTCAGAGTAGCAGCCGTGTTAGTCTGTATCCACAAAAAGAAAAGGAGTACTTGTGGCACCTTAGAGACTAACATTTATTTGAGCATAAGCTTTTGTGAGCTACAGCTCACTTCATCAGATGCATTCAGTGGAAAATACAGTGGGGAGATTTACATACACACTGTAACCAGAGTGATCACTTAAGGTGAGCTATTACCAGCATGAGAGCAGGGGGAAAAAACCTTTTGTAGTGATAATCAAGGTGCACCATTTCCAGCAGTTCACAAGAGTGTGTCAGGAACAGTGTGTGTGCGGGGGGGGGGGGGGGGGTAGAAGAAATAGGCTTGAATAAAGACTGGGAGTGGATGGGTCATTACACAAAAGTAAAACAAAAAGTTACTTGTATCCAGTTTGCAAATTAATTCCAATTCAGCAGTCTCTCCTTAGAGTCTGTTTTTGAAGTTTTTTTGTTGAAGAATTGCAACTTCTAGGTCTGTAATTGAGTGACCGAAGAGATTGAAGTGTTCTCCGACTTGTTTTTGAATGTTATAATTCTTGACGTCTGATTTGTGTCCATGTATTCTTTTACCTAAAGACTGTCCAGTTTGCTGGCACATGATGGCATATATCACATTAGTGGATGTGCAGGTGAACGAGCCTCTGATAGTGTGGCTGATGTGATTAGGCCCTTTGATGGTGTCCCCTGAATAGATGTGGGCACAGTTGGCAACAGGCTTTGTTGCAAGGATAGGTTCCTGGGTTAGTGGTTCTGGTGCGTGGTTGCCGGTGAATATTTGCTTCAGGTTGGGGGGCTGTCTGTAGGCAAGGACTGGCCGGTCTCCCAAGATCTATGAGAGCGATGGGTCATCCTTCAGGATAGGTTGTAGATCCTTGATGATGCGTTGGAGAGGTTTTAGTTGGAGGCTGAAGGTAATGGCTAGTGGCGTTCTGTTATTTTCTTTGTTGGGCTCATCCTGTAGTAGGTGACTTCTGGGTACTCTTCTGGCTCTGTCAATCTGTTTCTTCACTTCAGCAGGGGGGTATTGTAGTTGTAAGAATGCTTGATAGAGATCTTGTAGGTGTTTGTCTGAGGGGATGGAGCAAATGCAGTTGTACTGTAGAGCTTGGCTGTAGACAATGGATCGTGTGGTGTGGTCTGGATGAAAGCTGGAGGCATGTAGGTAGGCATAGCGGTCAGTAGGTTTCTGGCATA
Organism: Eretmochelys imbricata; assembly: GCF_965152235.1. Taxonomy (NCBI): domain Eukaryota; kingdom Metazoa; phylum Chordata; order Testudines; family Cheloniidae; genus Eretmochelys; species Eretmochelys imbricata. The sequence continues at coordinate 3,375,732 of NC_135596.1, forward strand.
AGGTGATGTTTATGTGACCATCGCTTATTAGCACCGTAGTGTCCAGGAAGTGGATCTCTTGTGTGGACTGGTCCAGGCTGAGGTTGATGGTGGGATGGAAATTGTTGAAATCATGGTGGAATTCCTCAAGGGCTTCTTTTCCATGGGTCCAGATGATGAAGATGTCAATGTAGCACAAGTAGAGAAGGGGCGTTAGAACAACGCTTCCTCAGCTCTCGTCCCCTAAGTCAGCCATGGCATCCTGTGGGGCCATGCGGGTACCCATAGCAGTGCTGCTGATTTGAAGGTATACATTATCCCCAAATGTGAAATAGTTATGGGTGAGGAGAAAGTCAAAGTTCAGCAGGTTTGCCGTGACATTATCGGCGATACTGTTCCTGACGGCTTGTAGTCCATCTTTGTGTGGAATGTTGGTGTAGAGGGCTTCTACATCCATAGTGGCCAGGATGGTGTTATCAGGAAAATCACCAATGGATTGTAGTTTCCCCAGGAAGTCAGTGGTGTCTTGAAGATAGCTGGGAGCGCTGGTAGCGTAGGGCCTGAGGAGGGAGTCTACATAGCCAGACAATCCTGCTGTCAGGGTACCAATGCCCGAGATGATGGGGCTTCCAGGATTTCCAGATTTATGGATCTTGGGTAGGAGATAGAATACCCCAGGTCGGGGTTCCAGGGGTGTCTGTGCAGATTTGTTCTTGTGCTGTTTCCAGGGCGTTTCTTGAGCAAATGGGGTAGTTTCTTTTGGTAGCCCTCAGTGGGATCAGAAGGTAATGGCTTGTAGAAAGTGGTGTTGGAGAGCTGCCGAGCAGCCTCTTGTTCATATTCCGACCTGTTCATGATGATGACAGCACCTCCTTTGTCAGCCTTTTTGATTATGATGTCAGAGTCGTTTCTGAGGCTGTGGATGGTATTGTGTTCTGCACGGCTGAGGTTATGGGGCAAGCGACGCTCCTTTTCCACAATTTCAGCCCATGCACGTCGGCGGAAGCACTCTATGTAGAAGTCCAGTCTGTTGTTTCTACCTTCAGGAGGAGTCCACCCAGAATCCTTCTTTTCGTAGTGTTGTAGGAAGGTCTCTGTGGGTTAGTATGTTATTCAGAGGTGTGTTGGAAATATTTGTTGAGTCGGAGATGTCGAAAATAGGATTCTAGGTCACCACAGAACTGTATCATGTTCGTGGAGTGGAGGGGCAGAAGAAGAGGCCCCGAGATAGCCCAGCAGAAGAATCTGTCCTAAGAGTATATAGTTGGATAGATTAACAATATTGCTGGGTGGGTTAAGGGAACCACTGTTGTGGCCCCTTGTGGCATATAGGGGTTTAGTATCCTTTTTCTTTTGTAGAGAAGCAAAAAGTGTGTTGTAAATGGCTTGTCTAGTTTTTGTAAAGTCCAGCCACGAGGAAGTTTGTGTGGAAGGTTGGTTTTTTATGAGTATCCAGTTTTGAGAGCTCATTCTTAATCTTTCCCTGTTTGCTGTAGAGGATGTTGATCAGGTGGTTCTGCAGTTTCTTTGAGAGCGTGTGACACAAGCTGTCAGCATAGTCTGTGTGGTATGTAGATTGTAATGGATTTTTTACCTTCAGCCTTTTTGGTATGATGTCCATCTGTTTGCATTTGGAAAGGAAGATGATGTCTGTATCTGTACGAGTTTTTTCATGCAGTTGATTGATTTCCACTCCATATGGCTAAATTCAGTGCCTTGCATAATGACAGGTTTCAGAGTAGCAGCCGTGTTAGTCTGTATCCGCAAAAAGAAAAGGAGTACTTGTGGCACCTTAGAGACTAACCAATTTATTTGAGCATAAGCTTTCGTGAGCTACAGCCCACTTCATCGGATGCATTCAGTGGAAAATACAGTGGGGAGATTTATATACATAGAAAACATGAAACAATGGGTGTTACCATACACACTAACGAGAGGGATCACTTAAGGTGAGCTATTACCAGCACTGGTGGGGGCGGGGACGGGACCTTTTGTAGTTATAATCAAGGTAGGCCATTTCCAGCAATTAACAAGAACATCTGAGGAACAGTGGGGGAGGGGGAGGGAAATAAACATGGGGAAATAGTTTTACTTTGTGTAATGACCCATCCACTCTCAGTCTCTATTCAAGCCTAAGTTAATTGTATCCAGTTTGAAAATTAATTCCAATTCAGCAGTCTCTCCTTGGAGTCGGTTTCTGAAGTTTTTTGGTTGAAGAATTGTCACTTTTAGGTCTCTAATAGAGTGACCAGAGAGATTGAAGTGTTCTCCGACAGGTTTTTGAATGTTATAATTCTTGACATCTTATTTGTGTCCATTTATTCTTTTACGTAGAGACTGTCCAGTTTGACCAATGTACATGGCAGAGGGGCATTGCTGGCACATGATGGCATATATCACATTGGTGGATGTGCTGGTGAACAAGCCTCTTATAGTGTGGCTGATGTGATTAGGCCCTGTGATGGTGTCCCCTGAATAGATATATGGGCACAGTTGGCAATGGGCTTTGTTGCAAGGAAAGGTTCCTGGGTTAGTGGTTCTGTGGTGTGTTGTGTGGTTGCTGGTGAGTATTTGCTTCAGGTTGGGGGGCTGTCTGTAAGCGAGGACTGGCCTGTCTCCCAAGATCTGTGAGAGTGTTGGGTTGTCCTTCAGGATAGGCTGTAGATCCTTGATGATACGCTGGAGAGGTTTTAGTTGGGGGCTGAAGGTGATGGCTAGTGGCGTTCTGTTATTTTCTTTGTTGGGCCTGTCCCGTAGTAGGTGACTTCTGGGAACTCTTCTGGCTCTGTCAATCTGTCAACCCAAAACAGACATTGAATCCCAGTGCCTGCCTTGCAGCACCACCTGCTGGGTGTCACTAACACTGCAGATGCCACCATACTTGGGGTTACATTGTACAGACATGGCCTGTCCCTCCTTCAGAGACACCCCTCCCGTATGCCTTCTGACCTTCCCCCAGGAAGCATTAGCCTGCTCTGGGGAGAGGCCAAGCCGGGAGCCCCACAGGCCTCCTGGCCTGCCTGTCTCATTGCAGTCTGGCTCCCCTCCATCCCTGGGAGCTGTGCAGTGCTGGGCATTGTGCTGCCCTAATGAGGACCCAAAGGGTACGCAGAGCCTCCACAGTGCCCTTACATCCTATACTTCCACAATCCCTCTGCCCTGACAGCCAGATCTGCCCACAGCTGTTTGGTTGGGAAATTTCCCACTCTGCAGCTGGGAAATTTGAAAATTGTATTTTCATTTTTTTCCCCTTGTGCAGCTAATGAATCCCTGAATAGACGGGACAAGTGAGTCACTGCCCCAGCTCCCGGCATTTCCTGAAAAAGCAGCCCTGGCTGGTTTTGACTCAGCTAGGAAAACATTCTCTGGCAACAGGGTTCTGGCTCCAGCTGCTTCGCTGATGGAAAATCATGTCTAGTTTCAAGAAAAGTCTCAAGTTTCTTCCTATTCTTGCCCTTGAAAATGACCTCTTGGGCAAGTCAGTGTCACCATCTCCTGGGTCTCAGATGCTGTGGAGTGATGGGATGTTGCTGAGCAGATGGAGGGACGTGAAGAAACTTTGGACTCTCAGCAAAACGGTCTCAAAGCCTTTTACTCAGCAGACAGGCCTCCCCATTCAGCCACTGGTTCCAGACCCGCCCCCCGTAATGGTCAGTGAGACGACCCAGAACAGGAAAGCAGGAGGTTGTTTATTCCTGGAGTTACAATTCACCAAAGTCACAGGCTTGGCACCGGCCCATGTGATGCTAGAGGTCAGACTACAGGGCAGGGGTGGGCAAACTTTTTGGCCTGAGGGCTACATCGGGGTGCAAAACTGTATGGAGGGCCGGGTAGGGAAGGCCATGCCCCCCAAACAGCCTGGCCCCTGCCCCCATCCGACCCCCTTTCACTTCCTGCACCCCCTGAGAACCCTCCACCCATCCAACGCCCCCTGCTCCTTGTCCCCTGCCCACCCCCTCCCGGGACCCCTGCCCCTAACTGCCACCCGGGACCCCACCCCTTATCCAACCGCCCCCATACCCCATCCCCTGACTGCCACGCCCCCATCCACACCCCCACCCCCTGACAGGCCCCCCCCCCGGACATCACCCCATATCCAATCCCCCCTGTTCCCCATCCCCTGCCCTCCCGAACTTCTGCCCTATCCAACTGCCCTTTCTCCCCGTCCTCTGACTGCCCTCCCAGGACCCTCTGCCCCATATCCAACCCCCTGGCCCCCTTACCATACCATGTTGCCCGGCTGGAGCCAGATGTGCTTCCCTGCATGAGGGCGGACAGCAGGGGAGGGGTCGGGGTCTCGCCTCCCTGGCGGGGAGCTCAGGGGCTGGGCAGGATGGTCCCATGGGCCGGATGGGGCCTGCAGGCTGTAGTTTGCTCACCTCTGCTACAGGGTGTAATGGTCCTGCCTGGCTTGAAAACAATGACTTGATGACACCTGGGTGTCCAGAACTTGAGGCATTTTAAACCAGGGGCCACTTTCAGACTTGGCCTTTAGTTTTCTGGTCTAAAGCCTCTCTCCACCCCCCATGTCAATCGGGTGCATGAAACATGGCTCTCCTCCCCCCCCACCCCCAGTTTGTCCCATTACCAGGGTTCTGTTTCAATTCACCCTGTGGCTACAGTGTGAACATAGTGTACACGACATGGCACGCCCCCCTTGCTTGGCTGCCGCCCTTTGCCTGTCAGCCAGAGTCAAGCGCTGTCGGGAGCTGGTGCATCTCAGAGAAGGGTCACTCATGCAGAACTGGCGGCCGTGGATGACTTTATCCAGTAAAACAGGGGCAAGGCAGAGTCAGGGAGAAGTGTTGCACCTTTCCCTAGATCAATGAGTCAAAGAGCCAGAAGGGAATGTTACGACCATCCACTCTGACCAGCTGCCATACAGTTTAACCCAGGGGGTCCTGCACCAAACCCATATTTTGTGGCTGAGCTAGAGAAGATCTTTTGAGATATGTCCAGTCTTGATTTAAAGAATCTGAATGACAGAACCCTCTCATCCCTGGGGATCTCAATGGAGAATTGCCCTGGTAGAAACGTTCCTGAACTGTGACGGTGTATTCCATAAGGCTTTACGGAAATATGCTTATGAATGTATATATGACATAGCTGGAATATGTTTTATGCTACATATGCCATGTAACATATCTCCGTAAAGGTTATGATCTACTGATTTATTCATCCTATTTGTATGCATGCCATTATTGTGTTCAAAATTATGAATATTGGCTGTATACATGTTTGATTTTAAATAGCCTTAGTAAGGCATTTGGTCAGCTTCTTGAGAAAGGAATGTGCAAATTAAGTACCCAGTCAAGAAGCACTTAATGAACAATAGATCTTGGAAGGCTCCAATCCAAATAAGAAGTCTTCCTGGAGACATTCAGGATAGTATGTGGGCAATGGCTGCTGCCTGTAAAAACCAAGTCATGCATGGACATGTGACTCCAAAACTCCATTTTGTAGCTGGATTCTACACAGGGGGAGGTTTAAGAGAAAGTCTATTTAAACCCCTGGGAGAGCCCTCCATTTTGTCTTCAGCTGGCTCAAGAGATATACTTAGTGTGGGGGCGGAGGGGAGGCTACCTGAAAGAAACTGGAACAAAGGACAGTAACTACAGGAGGTGTGAGTGATTCCTGGACCCAGACTAGAAGGAGACTAGTCTGTAAAAGGAAGATTACTGGAATTCTTCTGGGGGTGAGGTTTTTATCTGTACTCAGTTTTCTTACTGAATTAGACATAGACTTGCATGTTCTATTTTATTTTGCTTGGTAATTCACTTTGTTCTGTCTGTTACTTGGAACCACTTAAATCCTACTTTCTGTATTTAATAAAATCACTTTTTACTTATTAATTAACCCAGAGTATGTATTAATACCTGGGGGGCAAACTGCTGTGCATCTCTCTCTCTACCAGTTATAAAGGGCGAACAATTTATGAGTTTACCCTGTATAAGCTTTATACAGGGTAAAACGGATTTATTTGGGGTTTGGACCCCACTGGGAGTTGAGCATCTGCGTGTTAAAGACAGGAACACTTCTTAAGATGCTTTCAGTTTACGGCTGTTAGGGGACGTGGTTCAGACCTGGGTCTGGGTTTGCAGCAGGCTAGCGGGCCTGGCTCAAACAAGGCAGGGCACTGAAGTCCCAAGCTGGGAGGGCAGGGAAAGCAGGGGGAGAACTAGTCTTGGCACATCCATTGGCAGCCCCAAGGGGTTTCTGTGATCCAATCCATCATGGTAGCTTTTCTGACTTATTCTGTACCTAACAAGAGGAGTCTCTTCCAGTGTCCCAGAACTCTGACAGCACCGAGAGACCTGCTGGAGACAGAGCACAGCTGCTGTGCACAGAGCCATGATTCCAATCCAGCCAGTTCTGCTGGGGACGGCACCCTGCAGCCCTGGCAGGTGGGGACTGTCAAAGATCCCTGCAGTGCTGTATATCATTTGGGCAGACAAAGTGTTGTGATGTCTGGCAGGGGGTGACTGGGACATTGCTCAAAGAGGGCAAAGGTCAAGTTGCCAGGGCTGGTGTGTAGAACTGAGGGGCTGTGTGTTGGGATTGAGGCACGTGAGGGGCAGAGAGACACTGAAGGTGGATTGTAGGGAGTCAGTAGAAGATGTGGGCCGCAGGTTGAGCCTAGGAGCATCAGGAAGAGAAAGGGTCTGTGGGTTGGGACTCCAGTTCATCGTCAACAGGAAGGGGCTGCAGGCTGGGACTGACTTAGGCTACAAACCACAGCCTATCATTTAAATCAGCTTCTGTACCAGATGACTGGCAAGTAGCTGATGTGACGCCAATTTTTTAAAAAAGGCCCCAGAGGCGATTCTGGCAACGACGGGCCAGTAAACCTGACTTCAGTGCTGGGCAAACTAGCTGAAACTCGAGTCAAGAACAGAATTGTCAGACACACAGGTGAACATGATTTTTTTTTTGGAGGAGGGGTGGGGGAGAAAGCAGAAGAGTCAGCATGGTTTGTGTCAGGGGAAATCACGCCTCACCAATCTGCTAGAATTCTCTGAGGGTGTCAACAAGCATGTGGACAAGGGTGATCCAGTGGACAGAGGTCCCTCACCAAAGTCTCTTAAGAAAAGTAAAGGGTCATGGGATAAGAGGGAAGGTGCTCTCATGGATCAGCAACTGGTTAAAAAGACAGGCAACAAAGGGGAGGAATAAATGGTCAGTTTGCACAGTGGAGAGACGTAAATAGTGGGGTTCCCCCAGGGGTCAGTCCTATTCAACATATTCATAAATAGGGCGCTACTAAATTCATGGTCCATTTGGGTCAATTTCAGTCATAGGATTTTAAAAATTGTAAATTTCATGATTTCAGCTATTTAAATCTGAAATTTCACAGTGTTGTAATTGTAGGACTTGTGCGGCAGGGCTCCCTCTAATTTTTTACGTACATGTGCGGAATTAATTTGGTGACATGCACCGATACAGAGGGGATGTGTGACCCGTCACCTTCATATTGGTGCACATAAAATTCATGTGGTGGCGACGAGGGGTTTGGAGTGTGGGAGGGGCTCAAGGCTGGGGGGAATCAGGGCTCTGGCTGGGAATGCAGCATGCTCTGGGGTGGGGATGAGAGGTTTGGGGTGCGCAAGGGGCTCGAGCTGGAGCGGAGGGTTGGGGTGCAGCATGCTCTGGGGTGGGGATGAGAGGTTTGGGGTGCACGAGGGGGCTCGAGCTGGAGCGGAGGGTTGGGGTGCAGGGGTGTGTGGGCTCTGGGGTGGGGCCAGGGATGAGGTGTGCAGCTCAGGGCTGGGTGAGGGGTGCCTCTCCCTGGCTACGGCAGCTCCGGTGGGGCTTGGCCAGGCCAAGGGAGGGCACCTCTCCCTGGCAGCTCCAGCAGGCCTGGGCCGAGGGAGGGGCGCTGCACCTCTCCCCCAGCCACGGCAGGTCTGTGCTGAGGTTGGCAGGGAGGGGTGCCTCTCCCTGCTGCAGCCCTGCACGGGGCTTAATAGGCAGCTGCGCAGCTTACAGGGAACTTAGTTGTGTGGTGGTTGCAAGGTTATTGGGGGGCGGGGGGGAGGGTTGTGAAACTGCTACCCTTACTTCTGCACTGCTGCTGGCGGGGTGCTGCCTTCAGCGCTGGGTTCCCAGCCAACAGCTGCCGCTCTCTGGCTGCCCATCTCTAAAGGCAGCACAGAACTAAGGGTAAAATAACCTTGTGACCCCCTCCAACTCCCTTTGGGTCTGGGCCCCCAATTTGAGAAACACTGGTCTCCCCCATGAAATCTGTGTAGTATAGGGTAAGAGCACACAAAAGACCAGATTTCTCGGTCCATGATGCATTTTTCGTGGCCGTGAATTTAGTAGGGCCCTATTCATAAATGATCTGGAAAAAGGGGTAAACACTGAGGTGGCAAAATTTGCAGATGATACAAAGCTACTCAAGATAGTTAAGTCCAAAGCAGACTGCAAAAGGATCATACAAAACTTGGGTGTCTGGTCAACAAAATGGCAGATGAAATTCAATGTTGATAAATGTAAAGTAATGCACACTGGAAAACATAATCCCAACTATAGATATAAAATAATGGGGTCTAAATTAGTTGTTACCACTCAAGAAAGATCCTGTGGATAGTTCTCTGAAAACATCCAGTAGTGCCCCATATGCCAGGGAAGCAGGCGGGGCCTGTAATGGGGTTCACTCACCACTGTGGCACCTCCTGCTGGCTGTCTAGGAAATTAGCTCAGCACCCTCTCCAGGTGGTGTTTTGCTGCCATCACTCCTGCTCTAGGACCCACATCTCTCCAAGGTCTGCAACATCCTCTTCAGCAACACAGCCCTCCAGCCATGCCACACACTGTCCTCCCCCCTTGCAGGGGGACCTGCAGTCCATTGTTCAACCATTTCCTTTAGTGGCTACTGCAGCAAATTGGCATGGCCGCAGCATCCTCTTTGCCCTTGCCTCAGCCTGAAAACCCCCGCAGCCAGCCAAGAGCTGTCTCTCACATCCCTGCCCCTTCCAGAGACACAGACCTTTCTCTCTATGCTCCCAGCAGCTCCTTTTTTATATGGGCCTGCTTGACACTGATTGGCTGCTCCCTTCAGCCCTTCTCTGATTGGCTGCCTCCAGCATGGCCTCCCTAGGGCTGCTTTTAACCCCTTTTCTGCCAGTGAGAGACAGCCACCCCATCACAGGACCCCTCCCCCTGCACTGCCCCATGTGCCAGGGACACAGGCCAGGGACCCTTCCCCAGCCCTGCCCATGTCATGGGTAGAAATTCCTTCTGGAGCTTGGCTTGGAAGAGCAGTCTGCCCCTCACTCATGCACAGGCCTCACAGGCCTCTGAACTCCAGCTGGGGCCCCTGATGCAGCTGGGGCCCAAGCCACTGTCCTCACATTTGCGCACCTGGGGATTGGCTTCTGCACGGCAGCCCTGGGCAGAGCCCAGCCAGGCTTCTTTGCCTTTCTAAACCTTGCCAGGGCATCCATGCGTTGTTCTTCCCTGCTGAGTTCAAATCCATCCTCCTGTGAAGCCCGGGGATCTTCTTAGGTGGCTCACCCCCTCCCCTTCCCCCTGCAGCCCCCTCTGTCAGAGCTTTCAGCCTTTCCTCAGAGCCAGGGCCCCCAGCACTTTGCCCAGTTGAGCAGCTTTTATAGCTACTGGCACTGCCGGGGCTGGGAAGGTGCCAGCATCTCCCTGGGGCCCAGTCTTGTTCACTTGCCACCCCTGAGGGGCCACCTAGGCCCCTCTGGCCCAGCTTTGCAGCAGGTGCATGGAGCATGCCACCCTCCTGCTACTGGTGGCCAGAACCTGCGCCCCTTTCGGTGTCAGCACCTTGTGTCTGGACCAGCCATGCAGAGGACGCTTTACGAGCCTGAGATTCAACATGTGTCTCTGTACATTGACTCCTGTTAAACACACCATACACACACGTCACATGGCCTGGATCAGCGGTGCTAGGCACAAGACTGCCAGTGCTGGGGCCAACAGCAAGGCTTACCCAGCCCCCGCCCTTGCTCATTACATCTTACCCAGTGCACTGTTAGGGAGCCTTTCCTGTCCCCCCTGCACCCTGGAAGGCCTGGTGTAGCTCAGGAGGCCTTTTCTTGTGGCCAGTCTCTGCCTCGCACTCACTCTCCTTTGCATTTGGGGGGTTCTTGTGGCCCTGCGTGCCCATGTGCTCACTGTCCGCTGCTCCCTGGCCATCTGGGTGGTCCCATTCTCAGGGGTGGGGTGAGACATGGCTGGGCTCTTCTCCACTTGTCCTGCTTTGGAAATAAGATCTAAAAAGCAAAACCAGAGATGTCCTCACCCTGCCTGACCTCAACACCCACCGAAGCAGTTTGCTCCATGGTTTTGCCGATCCAGGCTGAGAACAGCCCATGCCTGCACCCGCACCAGCAGTTACTGCTAATCCTGGGTAAAGCAGGGTGGGGGAGGAGAGCTTCCCCCATGCAGACCCCAGCTCTGACCCTCTGCCAGTGGTCGCACAATGCCCTAGCCCAGCTGCACATGCCCCCGTCCCTGTGTGCCACCCATTCACTGGCTTCCCTGTAGTATGGGTCCCCAGGGTGGTGGGACTAGGCATGTACCGTCACATCCCCCCATCAGCACATGGCCACACACCCAGAAGGCTTCTGCCCCAGACCAAAGGTCCCTGCCTGGAGGCCCCAGTACTCCGGGATTCTAGTTATAATCCCCAGGGAGGACCCAAGGCAGGTGGCAGGACAGCAACTGGAACCCCACATTACCAGTTCCTGTGCCCTGGGGAACGCGCCGCTCCCGTCGGCAAGCCTTGCTGTCCTGTCAGCCTGGGCCGGAGCTGCAGGAAGGGGTCTGCTCCATGCAGATTCCTGTGACTCCTGAGCTCAGACAGCAGGCGCCCAGCGAGGAAGTGGGGCAGGGCTGGAACCTGACCCCAGCAGATAACAAGGCCAGAGGAAACTCTGTCTCCTTCCTGCCTGAGTCAGGACAGTGGGGCGTTTTGGGTGGGGGAGGAAGAGCTGAGCAAGGAGAGCAGCCGGGACAGTCACCAGGTATCAATGGGCCTGACTATCCCAGCACTGCACTGGGGATTGAGACCCAGCAGTCTGGGCCACCCAGAGCCCTCCCTCTGCTCCCCCCGGCTCATCCCTCTCCCAGGTAAAGCCTGGGGGAAGACATCCTACTAGCCTAGAGCCCACAGGCCCAGTCACTGCGCTAGGTGCTGTATGAACGCATGGCAAGACAGGGGCTAGATTCACAAAGGGACTTAGGCGCTGTTAAAGTCACCTCCCTCCTACTGCCATCCAGTGTGATTTACAGCCCCAGGTGGGCACCCTGGCTCCCTCTATGATGCCTGGGGAGAGTCAGCGCCTAGGAAAGGGATTCTCAATTATCAGCATGCTGCGCCGGGAGCTGCCTGAGCCAGCCAGCGGGCAATGCCAAGGACAGGGGGAGGCTTACGGCCCAGATCCCCCAAGGCACCTCACTCCCACTGATCACAGCCTTAGGAGCTGACTATCGGACCTGAGAGAAGCGCCTCCGTCTGCTTGGGAGTCTCAGCCACAAACCCTCTCTGAGTCAGCCCCATCTCTCTCTCCACACCCCCCCCCCCAGAGCCCCAGGCCCATTGTCCAGGGGCCAGTGCCTGCAGCTGGGGTGTGGGGGGACCTGGCTCCAAATCAAGCAGAACTGATTGAACCAGCCTGGCTGCTGTTCCGCGCTGGCTCTCGTTCGGTCTCTCCTGTTGGAGGTGTCCCTCTTGGCATGAATAATGAAACAGTTGTTGGGCTCGGGCTCTGTCGCCCAGAGACTAGGAGCACTCACCTGGGAGCTGGATTCAAGTCCCTGCATTTGAATCCAGCCCACAGTTCCGGGCCTTAGAGTCCAAGGGCCCATTTCTGCAAGGCTCATGCACATTGCTTTACTCACGTGAGGAGTCCCTAAGTCTCTGCAGGGTCAGGCCCTGATTTAAGACAGGAGCGGGGGTGGGTAAGCAAGGCAAGCGGGTTAGGGTATCCCCCGGCTTGGGATGAACACGACTTGATGAGGCTGAATCATTTGCAAGTTTTATTCCCCCTATTTCTATTCTGTTTTTCATTCCTCTGCCCACTGGGGTTTGGAGATTCGGAGCAGGAAGCACATTCCAGAGACAAGGACAGGTCCTGCCTCTACGGTGACCAGGTCTCCCGATTTTACAGGGACAGTCACGATATTTGGGGCTCTCTTTTATATGGGCACCTATTACCCCCCACCCTGTCCTGATTTTTCACACTTGCTCTCTGGTCACCCTACCTGCCTCCAGCCCCATCTCAGTTAAATCAGGGCTTGCTCATGTCAGTGCGCAGATGCCCCCAGGGTCCCGCGGTCCCACCCGGGGGAGGCACGACCCAGCCCAAGGCAACGCTTTTCATTCCTCGGGAATTGAATGTGATGGGCTAAACTCAGCTGGGGAGTGAGATGGAGGGGGGCACCATTTGCACCATGACTGAATTTGGCTCAGTGGTTTACTCCCAGGCTGAGCCCATGTACCTGCTCTAGGGGTGCCTGATCGATCACAACCTCGCCAATCTCCAGGGCTCAGAAATCCTGAGTCAGGGCACCCAAAATCATGAGATTTTAAAAATTAATCATTTTGGAGTCTTTGTCTTCAGGTTTTTGAGCCTTTGACGGTTCTGCAAAAGCTGGAGCATCTTGGGTAATTGTGTGACTCCAGAAGCTGGGGCTTTAGAAAATCACTAAAGATCAGGAGCCTCACAATAAAACCATGACAGGAGGCTGCACAGCTATAGGAAAAAGACAAGGAGTACTTGTGGCACCTTAGAGACTAACCAATTTATTTGAGCATAAGCTTTCATGAGCTACAGCTCACTTCATTGGATGCATACTGTGGAAACTGCAGAAGACATTATATACACAGAGACCATGAAACAATACCTCCTCCCACCCCACTCTCCTGCTGGTAATAGCTTATCTAAAGTGATCACTCTCCTTACAATGTGTATGATAATCAAGTTGGGCCATTTCCAGTACAAATCCAGGTTTTCTCACCCTCCGCCCCCGCCCCACACAAACTCACTCTCCTGCTGGTAATAGCCCATCCAAAGTAACCACTCTCTTTACAATGTGTATGATAATCAAGGTGGGCCATTTCCAGCACAAATCCAGGTTCCCACCCCACCCCTCCAAAAACCACACACACAAACTCACTCTCCTGCTGGTAATAGCTTATCCAAAGTGACCACTCTCCCTACAATGTGCATGATAACCAAGGTGGGCCATTTCCAGCACAAATCCAGGTTTTCTCACCCCCCCACCCCCATACACACACAAACTCACTCTCCTGCTGGTAATAGTTCATCCAAAGTGACCACTCTCCCTACAATGTGCATGATAATCAAGGTGGGCCATTTCCAGCACAAATCCAGGTTTTCTCACCCCCCCACACACAAACTCACTCTCCTGCTGGCAATAGCTCATCCAAACTGACCACTCTCCTTACAATGTGTATGATAATCAAGGTGGGCCATTTCCAGCATAAATCCAAGTTTAACCAGAACGTCGGGGGGGGGGGGGTAGGAAAAAACAAGGGGAAATAGGCTACCTTGCATAATGACTTAGCCACTCCCAGTCTCTATTTAAGCCTAAATTAATAGTATCCAATTTGCAAATGAATTCCAATTCAGCAGTTTCTCGCTGGAGTCTGGATTTGAAGTTTTTTTGTTGTAAGATAGTGACCTTCATGTCTGTAATTGCGTGACCAGAGAGATTGAAGTGTTCTCCGACTGGTTTATGAATGTTATAATTCTTGACATCTGATTTGTGTCCATTTATTCTTTTGCGTAGAGACTGTCCAGTTTGACCAATGTACATGGCAGAGGGGCATTGCTGGCACACGATGGCACATATCACATTGGTGGATGTGCAGGTGAACGAGCCTCTGATAGTGTGGCTGATGTTATTAGGCCCTGTGCTGGTGTCCCCTGAATAGATATGTGGGCACAGTTGGCAATGGGCTTTGTTGCAAGGATAGGTTCCTGGGTTAGTGGTTCTGTTGTGTGGTATGTGGTTGTTGGTATTTGCTTCAGGTTGGGGGGCTGTCTGTAGGCAAGGACTGGCCTGTCTCCCAAGATTTGTGAGTGTTGGGTCATCCTTCAGGATAGGTTGTAGATCCTTAATAATGCGTTGGAGGGGTTTTAGTTGGGGGCTGAAGGTGACGGCTAGTGGCGTTCTGTTATTTTCTTTGTTAGGCCTGTCCTGTAGTAGGTGACTTCTGGGAACTCTTCTGGCTCTGTCAATCTGTTTCTTCACTTCCGCAGGTGGGTATTGTAGTTGTAAGAATGCTTGATAGAGATCTTGTAGGTGTTTGTCTCTGTCTGAGAGGTTGGAGCAAATGCGGTTGTATCGCAGAGCTTGGCTGTAGACGATAAATCGTTTGGTGTGGTCAGGATGAAAGCTGGAGGCATGTAGGTAGGAACAGCGGTCAGCAGGAGAGTGAGTTTGTGTGTGTGGGGGGGTGAGAAAACCTGGATTTGTGCTGGAAATGGTCCACCTTGATTATCATGCACATTGTAGGGAGAGCGGTCACTTTGGATGAGCTATTACCAGCAGGAGAGTGAGTTTGTGTGTGTGGTTTTTGGAGGGGGGGTGTGAGAAAACCTGGATTTGTGCTGGAAATGGCCCACCGTGATTATCATACACATTGTAGGGAGAGTGGTCACTTTGGATGAGCTATTACCAGCAGGAGAGTGAGTTTGTGTGTGTATGGGGGTGGGGGGGTGAGAAAACCTGGATTTGTGCTGGAAATGGCCCACCTTGATTATCATGCACATTGTAGGGAGAGTGGTCACTTTGGATAAGCTATTACCAGCAGGAGAGTGAGTTTGTGTGTGTGGTTTTTTTTTTGGAGGGGGGTGTGTGAGAAAACCTGGATTTGTGCTGGAAATGGCCCACCGTGATTATCATACACATTGTAGGGAGAGTGGTCACTTTGGATGAGCTATTACCAGCAGGAGAGTGAGTTTGTGTGTGTATGGGGGTGGGGGGGTGAGATAACCTGGATTTGTGCTGGAAATGGCCCACCTTGATTATCATACACATTGTAAAGAGAGTGGTCACTTTAGATAAGCTATTACCAGCAGGAGAGTGGGGTGGGAGGAGGTATTGTTTCATGGTCTCTGTGTATATAATGTCTTCTGCAGTTTCCACAGTATGCATCTGATGAAGTGAGCTGTAGCTCACGAAAGCTTATGCTCAAATAAATTGGTTAGTCTCTAAGGTGCCACAAGTACTCCTTTCTTTTTGCAAATACAGACTAACACGGCTGTTACTCTGAAACCAGTTATTGGAAAGTGGTTTTCCGAGCACTACGGCCAGTTCAGACTAACTGCTTCCTCCAGTTCCACAGGTAAAGAGCCATTCTGCAGCCAGGTAACTTTTATTGTTTAACTTTGGAACCGTAGCATTCTTCTAATGTAGCTTTTACTTCTCTGTAATAGACAATGAGTTGTGTTGCCATTATAATGAATAACAATTATCGGTTACTTAGCTAAAAGTTTGTCCATTTTGTAGTACTGTTAATACTGTCATTCTTAGAAGAAATGGAATTACTTAGTAATTTTAAAAGAATTCAATTACTAAGCAAAATATACTTAAGTAATTTAGGTTTCAGAGTAGCAGCCATGTTAGTCTGTATCCGCAAAAAGAACAGGAGTACTTGTGGCACCGAGAGACTAACAAATTTATTTGAGCATAAGCTTTCGTGGGCTACAACCCACTTCATCGGATGCATAGAATGGAACATATAGTAAGAAGATAGATACACACACACACACACACACACACACAGAGAACATGAAAAGGTGGAGTAAGAGGCTAATTAATTAAGATGAGCTATTATCAGCAGGAGGAAAAAAAAAACTTTTTTCGTGATAATCAAGCTGGCCCATTTAGACAGTTGACAAGAAGGTGTGAGGATACTTAACTTAAGGAAATAGATTCAATATGTGGAATGACCCTGCCAGTCTCTATTCAAATCCAAGTTAATGGTATCTAGTTTGCATATTAATTCAAGCTCAGCAGTTTCTCACTGGAGTCTGTTTTTGAAGCTTTTCTGTTGCAAAATTGCCACCCTTAAATCTTTTACTGAGTAGGCAGAGAGGTTGAAGTGTTCTCCTAGCGGTTTTTGAATGTTATGATTCCTGATGTTAGATTTGTGTCCATTTATTATTCTTTTGCGTAGAGACTGTCTGGTTTGGCCAATGTACATGGCAGAGGGGCATTGCTGGCACTTGATGGCATATATCACATTGGTAGATGTGCAGGTGAGCGAGACCCTGATGGCGTGGCTAATGTAATTAGGTCCTATGATGGTGTCACTTGAATAAATATGTGGACAGAGTTGGCATTGGGCTTTGTTGCAAGGATAGGTTCCTGGGTTAGTGTTTTTGTTGTGTGGTGTGTGGCTGCTGGAGAGTATTTGCTTCAGGTTGGGGGGCTGTCTGTAAGCGAGGACTGGTCTGTCTCCCAAGATCTGTGACAGCGAGGGATCATTTTTCAGGATAGGTTGTAGATCCTTGATGATGCGCTGGAGAGGTTTTAGTTGGGGGCTGAAGGTAATGGCTAGTGGCGTTCTGTTATTTTCTTTGTTGGGCCTGTCCTGCAGTAGGTGACTTCTGGGTCCTCTTCTGGCTCTGTGAATCTGTTTCTTCACTTCAGCAGGTGGGCATTGTAGTTGTAAGAATGCTTGATAGAGATCTTGTAGGTGTTTGTCTCTCTCTGAGGGACTGAAGCAAATGCGGTTGTATCTTAGAGCTTGGCTGTAGACAATGGATCACGTGGTGTGTCCTGGATGGAAGCTAGAGGCACGTAGGGAAGTATAGCGGTCAGTAGGTTTCCGGAATAGGGTGGTGTTTATGTGTCCTTATTAGCACAGTAGTGTCTAGGAAATGGACCGCTTGTGTGGATTGGTCTAGGCTGAGGTTGATGGTGGGATGGAAATTGTTGAAACCATGGTGGAATTCCTCAAGGGCTTCTTTTCCATGGGTCCAGATGATGAAGACGTCATCAATGTAGCGCAAGTAGAGTAGGGGCGTTAGGGGACGAGAGCTAATGAAGCATTGTTCTAAGTCAGCCATAAAAATTTTGGCATACCTTGGGGCCATGTGGGTACCCATAGCAGTGCCGCTGTCTTCAAGGTATACATTGTCCCCAAATGTGAAATAGTTGTGGGTGAGGACAAAATCACAAAGGTCAGCCACAAGGTTTGCCGTGACATTATCGGGGATACTGTTCCTGATAGCTTGGTCCTCATTGAAAATGGCCTTGTTTGACAAAGTGCAGAGATACTGCCAGATGGGTTGGCTTGTGTCACCTAATCATTAACTGCTATTGCAAATGTCTCTCTAGAAAATGGTTTCTAAAGAGAATGAAAGAATGGACAGGTTGATACCGAATGACTGATTTAGCTTGGGAGCTCTTGAGAACAAATTAAGTTTACTCAAAAAATGAAAAAACAGGCAGAATTGTGTCTAACACCTTACTCAGCCCTCAAAAGTTAGGAACTGCCAGAATTAAGGTGCCTGTGTTTTCATTCGGCCCCGTTGTGGGTGTGCGTTATGATACAGCCTTTAATTACATGATCACATACTATTTTTCCACAGGATCCTGCCTCATTCATTTCCTTAGACATGTTCTCCTGCTTCAATTCCACATGCGAGGAGTGTTGAAGGTTATGTCTTGAGATGGGCCCCTTGTGGTGAGGGCAGGTGTCTTGCTTCCCTCAAATGTCATTGTCTGGGCAGCAGCAGCCCTAGGGTCCCATTCTGAGACATGGGGTACAGCCCTCCGGCTGCATCTCTAAGTGGTCCACCCCCTGCCACAGATATGGAGCAGTCCTAACAAGAGGAAAATACTTCCACAGCCCTCAGGAGGTCAGACCCCTTCCTCGTGCCAGGGTTGGGGAAACTGCAGGCCCTCTCATCACCCACTCTTCTGCATTACTAAAGGTTGGGCTGGGGTTTAGTTCTGGGGTCCAGCTTCTCAAGTCACCCTTCCATTAGTATCACAGAGCCCTCACCAGGGGCCCTAGCTCTGCTTTCTTCCCAGCAAACTGCACAGAGTGTCACCCACAAGAGCCAGCCCCCGGGCCTGACAAGCCTCACTGATGCGATGGAAGGGGGCTGAAGTTGACCACAGGAGTTCTTTAATCCCTTCTTGGCTGCAGGTGTTGGACGGGTCATCTGCTCCTCCACAGGATGATTCAGAAATTCAACCTCCACATGTCATTAACGACAATAGATATTGTTCTGTCTCTTGCCCTTTCCAAAGATTCAGGCTCTGCAAGCTCATCTCGGCAGCCTCTGTGGGAGAGCTAATTTTCCTTCTCCCAGACTAGGTACAAATGGAGAAAGGCATAGGCGCTGACTCCATCGGTGCTCTGGGACTGGAGTACCAACAGGGAAAAATTGGTGGGTGCTCTGCACCTACCGGCAGACAAGCTCCCCGCCCCAGCTCACCTCCGCCTCTGCTCTGCCTCCTCCCCTGAGTGTACCACGTCCCCACTTCTCTCCCTAGCTTCCAGCGCTTCCTGCCAGAAAACAGCTGTTTTGTGGCGGCAAGCGCTGGGAAGGAGGGGGGGAGGAGGAGGGCGAAAAGCGGCATGCTGGGGGAAGAGGCGGAGTCAGGGCAGGGATTTGGGGAAGGAGTCCAATAGGGGCAGGGAGGAGGCGGAGACTTTGGGGAAGGGTTTGGATGGAGGTCGGGGCAGGACCGGGGGGGTGGGGGGGTTTGAGCATCCACCGGCACCGGGAAAAGTTGGCACCTATGGAGAAAGGTGCCCTTGTCTTACAGAGGTGTCTGATTTTGTAACAGTCCTGTTACCACAAAACCCTGGATTTTTAATATAAACATTATGAGCCTGATTCTTACTTCCCACAGATTTTACACCAGTGTAAACTCATGGACTTCCACAAAGTTATTAACAATTGACACCAGTGTCACTGCAAGAGGAATCTGGTCCAGCCAGTCTACCCCTGCAAGAGCATGTGAAGCCAGCAGCATGGCTAGATCCTTCGATCCAGAACAGGGATATCATGATGTACCTGGCAAATTGGACAGCTGCTGCAAGGGAAAACGTGGATTTTTATCACTAGCTGTTTCCAGTACTAACATGATTCTCAGTCCCTGGCCATAGGAAACCTGCTCAAACCAGGCAGGAGAGGCAGATCCAGTGACAACTAATGCGATCGCTAGATACACTATGTACTCCTGGCTATACGTGAGAAAAAGAAAAGAGATCATCTCAGCTCTGCACTGTGACTCCATGCTGTCAGCATGGTGAGGTCAACGCTGAGATCAGCACTAGGCCCAAGTGGGAAATGCCACCTTGTACCTTTCTGAAGGACTGCCCAGTGCTCCCATTAGGAACTGAGCCCTTCTGTGCAGTTTCTTGGCCGGGGAGCCAAGAGGGGAGAGAGAAAACCGCTATGAATTAATAGAAAAGGATTCAAGAGACAACACTGTTCAGCAGGGGGCTCTCCTTCACCCTCTCTCAAACTCCCCTGTTTGTGGTCCCTTGGTTGCTTAGCCGCTGGCTTTTAAGGCCTTCCCTCCTAGGTCAGGCCTACCCCCTCGTTAATCACACAGTGGGAGGATGATCTCAAGGATGATCAAGGGAACAAAGGCTCAGACTGTCCCCAACCAATAATCGCAATTGACCCCGTAACTGAAATAACCTGGAAGAAAAAGACGAACAGCCAAACAAACTCACTCTCCCCAAGGTTAGTACTCGCACCTTATTTGTTCAGCAGGGGGATCTCGCCTTCGTCCTCTCTCAAACTCCCCTGGTTGTGGTCCCATTCGCTAGTTCCCCTTGGTCGCTTAGCCTCTGGCTTTTAAGGCCTTCCCTTCTAGGTCAGCCCTTTATCTTCTATTATAATGCTCAGTTTCAGGCATTTATACAATCTGACATATGTGCTGACATTTCTGAGGCTTGTTTGAAGCCTAAATTGTTTTTTTTAAATAGAGCTTAAGCCTTAGTGAAATTGTGTTAGGCTGATTCTGAAAAAACAAAAGGACTTTTGCACATGAAGAGTTTATCAGGGTCCTTTCTCATGTGCACTCAAGTAACTAAACCCCAGATGATTTACATGTAAGCAGAGTCTGAATGAGCTCTCCTCTGACATCTAGTGGTGAGCTGTGGAAAAAACCTTCAGGAGGTGATCTCATTTGCATGGACACACCCACCTTGCCTAGGTGCTCAGCATGATGGGATTGCTTGCCCAAATGATCATTTGTGGTTTGTGTTGGATTCCCCCCGGTCTCCCTGTTATTGGGGCAGCAGGTTTGTAGAAATTTTGGTGGTGCCCAAAGGGGGGCGCCCCCCCACCTGCATAAGGCTCTGCGAGGGAGTTTGGGTGCGGGGAGGAGGTCTGAGGTGCAGGCCCTGGGCTGGGGCAGGGATTGGGGTGTAGGATGGTTGAGAGGTTGGGCTCTGGGATGGAGTTTGGGTGTAGGCTCTGGGTTGAGGCAAGGGGTGGGGTTGTAGGAGGGAGTTTGGGTGCAGGACGGGGTGTGTGGGAAGGGGGTGGGGGTACAGGCTCTGGGATGGAGTTTGGGTGCTGGGTGCAGGCTCTGGGCTGGGGTAGGGGCTGGAGGTGCAGGAGGGGGTGAGGGGTGCAGGCTCTGGGAGGGAGTTTGGGGGCTGGAGAGGGTTGTGGGAAAGGGGAGGGGGTGCGGCGCTTACGGGAAGGGGACTGCCATCACATGTGGCTTTCTTCCTCCCCTGCTGCCCCTCACCATAGCCACACTGGGGGTGGAGGATGGGGCTGCCCCTTGCCCAGTGTTGGGCAGGAGTTGTGGCGGGGGGCCAGGGGAAGATCACAGGGCCCAACACTCACCGAAGCCCCAGCAGCTGCTCAGGTGAGTGAGGTCCACCCCCGATGTCTCCCGCCGGAAGCCCCCTCGGCATCTCCTCTGGGTGGGTGCAAGGGGAAGGGAGGACTGCCAGCGTGTGCGTGCTCCCTCCCGATGTGCAGCAACAGCAGCTGCCTCAGCCTGCCATTGGCACTGCTCTTGTGCTGTGCTGGAGCCTTAAGCAACAGCCCTATTGGGATCCAGGAAGTGGGCAGGCAAGGGAGAGCCATGCTGCTTTCATGCAGGCAGGGATGCTCCGGGGCCCAGTGAGGCATGCGGTGGGGTGAGGCAGGTGGGGGCCGGGGGCGGCTCCAGGCAGGGCTGGGGGAGAGACCCAGTTCCAAACATTGGTGGAGCAGGGCCCCCAGCCCTGGGTGCCTGGGCACCACAGGTCCATACAACGTGCCGCCCCTGGGGGCGGGAGTGATAAAGGGTTGTCATCCTTGTCGTGTGAGCTCAGGCCCCAGAACTGTCCCCGGCCCACCCTGATGGAGGGACTCACCCTCAACGCAACGGCGCTGGCTAGGCAGGGGACACGGGTTCCAAAGCCCGGTGAATTGAAAGGACGAGTGAATGGTCTGCGTAAGGTCTCTAGAACCTCTTTGAGCTTTTCTCTCGCCACAGAATAACGAAAGAGCTGGCTGCGGCTCGGCTGAGCGTCCCGTCACACGCTACAGCGCTGAACTCCCCCATACCGAGGTCGAGGTCTTAGGGCGACTTGGGGACAGCGTGCACCAGCGCCCCCCAGCAGCTAAAGTCACCGAGAGCTGCCTTTGGGGGAGCCCTGAAGCCATCCTGGCATGGTCTGGTGGAGAGGGCCGGAGCCCGCAGGCAGGTGTGCGGTGGGGGAACAGCTGTTTGTCTGGCCCCTGGCTCAGCGCCATGCCCAGTCCGACCCCCTGTAGCCACCGGCCCGACCCCGGACATGGCCCCCCAGCACCCCACGCCCAGCCCGACCCCCCGCAGCCACCGGCCCGACCCCCAGACACGGCCCCCCAGCACCCCACGCCCAGCCCGACCCCCCGACATGGCCCCCCAGCACCGCACGCCCAGTCCTACCCCCCGACACAGCCCCCCAGCACCGCACGCCCAGTCCTACCCCCCGCAGACACCGGCCCGACCCCCAGACACGGCCCCCCAGCACCGCACGCCCAGCCCGACCCCCCGACACGGCCCCCCAGCACCGCACGCCCAGTCCTACCCCCCGACACAGCCCCCCAGCACCGCACGCCCAGTCCTACCCCCCGACACAGCCCCCCAGCACCGCACGCCCAGTCCTACCCCCCGCAGACACCGGCCCGACCCCCAGACACGGCCCCCCAGCACCGCACGCCCAGCCCGACCCCCCGACACGGCCCCCCAGCACCGCACGCCCAGTCCTACCCCCCGACACAGCCCCCCAGCACCGCACGCCCAGTCCTACCCCCCGCAGACACCGGCCCGACCCCCAGACACGGCCCCCCCAGTACCCCACGCCCAGCCCGACCCCCCGCACACACCGGCCTGACCCCAGACACGGCCCCCCAGCACCGCACGCCCAGCCCGACCCCCCGCACACACCGGCCCGACCCCCAGACACGGCCCCCCAGCACCGCACGCCCAGCCCGACCCCCCGCACACACCGGCCCGACCCCGGACACGGCCCCCCAGCACCGCACGCCCAGCCCGACCCCCCGCACACACCGGCCCGACCCCCAGACACGGCCCCCCAGCACCGCACGCCCAGCCCGACCCGGCCCCCCAGCACCGCACGCCCAGCCCGACCCGGCCCCCCAGCACCGCACGCCCAGCCCGACCCCCCGCACACACCGGCCCGACCCCGGACACGGCGCCGCCGCCAGCAGCAGCAGAGACGCCGGGCCCCGCCGCCGCCCTGGGTCTCGCGCCCCCGCCGCTCTCGTCTCGCGCCGCCCCCCCGAGCCCGGGAACGGCCCCCCGACGTCAGCGTCCCGAACCACGTGGCCGCAGGGGGGCGCTGCCGCAAGGGGCGCGGCCCCGCCCCTTTCCCGGCGTGCTGCGGGGCACGGCGCGGGGCGGCCGCTGCTTGCACAAAGGGGCTGCGCGGAGGAAATGGCGGCCGTGGGGACTGAGGGCAGCGGCAAAATGGAGGAGACGGCGGCAGCCAACGGGGCAGGCAGCGCCGGGGACGGGCCGCCCAAGAGGTGAGGCGCCGCCGGCGGAACCCGGTCCCCACGGGGCTCGGCCCCGGGCGTGTTGCGGGCGGCTGCCTGGCCGGGGGAGCAGGAGGCCGCGTCCCCGCGTGTGGGGGCTGGGGCCTCGGGCCGGCGCGGATGCGGGCGGGGGGCTCGGTGGACGGAAGGAACCGGTGTTGGAAGCAGCGGCCTGGCTGAGGGACGGCGTGGGGCCCGGCGGAATGGGGGTGTAGGAGCTGGAGTAGGGGCAGTGCGGGAGGCTGGGGGTCTGGCTGGCTGAGGGCACGGGGGGTGGGGTAGGATGGCATGGGTGCGGGAGGCTGGGGGTCTGGCTGGGTCTGGGTGTGGGGGCTGGGGTAGGATTACGTGGGTGTGGGAGACTGGGGGTCTGGGTGTGGGTACTGGGGGGTGGAGTAGGATGGCATGGGTGTGGGAGGCTGGGGGTCTGGCTGGCTGAGGGCACGGGGGCTGGGGTAGGATGGCATGGGTGCGGGAGGCTGGGGGTCTGGCTGGGTGTGGGTACTGGGGCCTGGGGTAGGATTACGTGGGTGCGGGAGGCTGGGGGTCTGGGTGTGGGTACTGGGGGGTGGAGTAGGATGACGTGGGTGTGGGAGGCTGGGGGTCTGGCTGAATGTGTGCAGTGGGGGGTGGGGTTGGATGGTGTTGGCGTGCTTTTCCTTCCTCACAAGGTTAGCTTGCTGCATTTTTATTTAAAAAGAAAACTGTTTACGGGCATTGCTTGGGGTGCTGTCCTCTTAGGCTTGTTACCTTTTCCTGATGCTTGTCCTGTTAGATTACTTGATTATATAGCTATTTTGCCTGTTTTTGGTTAAGTGGCATGGCTGAGGCAGCTGGGGATGTTAAATTGAGACCTGTGTTTCATGCAGTGCAGTAATGTCATTAGGGTCCCATGTTTTTGGTCTCTAAGATCAGGTGGGATCTTAATAAATCCCTACTCTTCATTATTGAGCCTGCTAAGCAGGTTTGGGACTTCAGATCAGCTTCTTGGTATCTGGACATTGTTCCCTGGCTGGAGGGTGAAGCAGAAGAGTCATGGTGCTGACAAATTCTCTTGCTCCCATCTTGACGTAAAGGAGGGTGCAGGTCTTGGTGTCTGTGATGAAGCGGGACTGTTCTTAATGTTTCCTTTGAATATTGTGGGGGTGCCTCAGTTTCCCCTATGGCAGTTCTTAAGTATCTAGGTGGTGGGATAAGGGTGTATGGTCGTTGCAGAGCCCTGGAGGGCAGGTGTGTGCAGGGGTCTGGACACAGAGAATGGCCGACACCCTGTTTCCTGGCAACTGATGGCCTGGGTCCTTCCCCCCTGCAAGGTGAGAGCTACAGGGTTGGAGAACAAAGGAATCTGGTGATTTCCTGGCCCAGGAAAGAGACAAAGCCTAGAGGAGGAGGAGGGGCTGGAGGGGGAGTCAGTTTGGGGCTGGCTGGGGACATGGAGTGAAGTGCAGACGTGGTTGTCTGGCTCAGTGCCTCCCAAAATGGACCCAGCTGAGGGGTCCTGTTCTCTGCACGTACAGGCTCTGTGTTAGACCGTGTTCCTGTTGTCTAATAAACCTTCTGTTTTACTGGCTGGCTGAGAGTCACGTCTGACTGTGGAATTGGGGGGCAGGACCCTCTGGCTTCCCCAGGACCCCGCCTGGGTGGAGTTGCTGTGGGAAGCACACGGAGGGGCAGAGGATGCTGAATGCTCTGAGGTCAGACCAAGGAAGGTGGAAGCTGTGTGTCCTGTAGACAGTCTGCTCACAGACAGGAGACTTCCCCAGAGTCCTGACTGGCTTCGTAGGGAGCAGTTCCAGAACATCGCCTGGGGACTCCGTGACAGTGTCTACTGCTAGTATTTCTTCTGTGGTGTTGTCTTGGTATCAGGGACTGTGGAAGCTCTGCTAGTAACCTCTGATTCTTCCTCCACTAGGAAGACTGAGGAATGCATACTCATGTGCCTCCATTGATATAAAAAAGACTAGTTATGTCATATTCAGTCAAGCCTAGCTGCTACCAGTTATTTTGTAGGCTTCAGCATCAGGAAAAGTGAGATGCTGGTTCTCAGTGAATGGCCCTATTGCTGTTAGAGATGCAGCTTGTGCCATGGTTTCCTGATGCCTTGAATCAGTCAGGCCTTATTATCCTAGCATTGAGTTAGACCATAATAAGGGTCATTACTCTTAAACACAGAGGCCAAGTAAATACTGTTTATCTCTGGGGTTTAAAATGTATAGATTCCTATACCAAACTCATCACCATACTATCTGAGCACCTTCCAATAGTGCATTTAGCAATACGACTAATATCTGCAATGTGTTGTGTTCTCACATCCTCTCTTGAGGGAGAGAAGTGTGTGCAGTGGTGTCTTGTTTTAGAATTCTTTTAATATGTATATACACATAATTTCTATTTTTGCTAAACAAGGGATGGTTAAAGTGATGTACCTTGCACTTTGAGTGGAAGGTTCGGAGGTATGTGACAGTCCTTAACTCCTGTGAGAGTTCATTCTAGTCTTGGGTCAGCTACTGAGTTCTGTCTCATGCATAGATTACTCCTGAGGGAATTCTGTGCTAAAAAATTAAAAGTACTGCTCTCAGTATTTTAAAATTTTGTAGAACTCTGTATTTTATTTACCAAAACACAATATAATCACATTTTCAATTATTTAAAATACCCATCAGCAAGTATGTTTGTAACAATACAAACAATAAAAAGATTCAGGAAATGTCTTTTGATAAATAGATTCCTTACTAGGTATATTAGCACATCTCTATGGTTCCACAGTGAGACAGAGTGACAGTCATGCATACCCAGCCCTGCCCCCCTCATCCAGAGGGGCAAGCAGGCCCAGCCTGGCAGGATCCAAATGTGGAGGGGCTTAGTGTGTGTAGGGGGATCGAGGTGTGGGATGAATTCTTTATGGGGCAGTCTTGGTGTGGGTGGCTTGGTGGAGGATCTCCGTGTGAGGTGAATCTGGAAGTATTAGGGCTTGTTGAAGGTGCAGGGGGAATGAGAATTCCTGGGGCGTGGATCCAAGTGAAGGTGGTTGGGGCTCAGTTGGGGGTGGGGGGGGAGGAGGATGAGGCTTGGCAGGGGGGTCTAGGTACAGTGGGGGGTCTGGATGCATGGGGGTTGGGCAGATGAGGGGCAGCTCCCCCATACAGTGACCCCTTCCCCTGTGGCTGGGAGCAATGGGGTCAGGAAGTGGGTGTGTGTGTGAAGAGCTTTCTGAAGTTGGGGAGGTTCCTGGAGGTGGGTCTGACCTGACCCCAGGAGCAGAGGAAGTCCTGTCACTATCTCTCCTCTTCTCCCCCCCCCGCCCCCGCAAGCCTCCTGAGGTGGTGATTTACATCTCCCCCGGCTGCTCCTGATGCCCAAACCAGATGTGCCCCCTTCTCCCCCGACTGCTGCTTGGAAGGTGCATGTGAATCAATTTATCTGCGGGGGACATTAATTCTGTGCTTGTGTAGTGATGGAGAATTCCCCCAGGAGTAATAAGTCACCTTCCCTTATTGTAGAAAATTCACTTGTTCCTGAGGAGTGAAGTGGTTGAGAATAGTCTTCATCTTAGACCTTTAGAGCAACCTCTTAGATATACTGGGCCCAGGCCATCAAATTCCTTGAGGATAAGGACAGAGACCTTGAACTTGATTTGATATTCTATGAGAAGCCAGTGTAGGGAGCAGAGGACAGGTGTGATGTATTAATGGGAGCCACTGTTTCTGAGGAGATTGTGACAGCATTCTTTATCAGTTGGAGTTCTCGAAGTGTGGAATACTGCATGCCCAACTATATTGCATTGCTGTAGTCCAGCTGAGAAGTAACAAGTATTAATAATGGAGACTAGATGATCATGATGGTCCCTTCTGGCCTTAAAGTCTGAGACCAGTTTGCCTAGTGGCTGCGTGCAGATGTTGAATAGGAATGGGGAGAGATCCTTGTGTTTTCTGCCATTGACTCTTGAGTTTTCATCCATCTTTTCATATGGTCCAGGGTGTCAGAAAA
Organism: Eretmochelys imbricata; assembly: GCF_965152235.1. Lineage (NCBI taxonomy): Eukaryota > Metazoa > Chordata > Testudines > Cheloniidae > Eretmochelys > Eretmochelys imbricata. The sequence goes on from NC_135596.1 coordinate 3,402,722, forward strand.
CTAAGGAGATCTGTGTGTGATAGAGAGGAAAGGCCAGCGTACAATGGTAGCCAAGTCTAGCACATAATTTGTCAGATCCTTGACTCCTTGTCCTGTTGGTGGAGAACAGCTGTCCTTTGGAATTTGGAGTCCATGAGTTCTTATGGTTGAAATAAGATCATGGGACTGTCTTGTTGCCTTGGAGCTGGAAGAGCTCTGACCATTGACTCCGGGCTTTCTGGCCTACCATAAATTTATGGCAACCAAAATTTGGTTTGTAAACAGCTGTCATCTCAGTCTTAGGGGCTCAGTAAAACAGGAAGATGAGTATGTGGAGGATGAGCCAGAAACAATTCTTTCATCTTTGTCCCCACCAGAAAAGCAGCTAGTGCTTCCCCTTCTAGTGATATGCTTTTCTGAGGCTTTAGACTTAGAACTCACTGATTCAGCAAAAAAAGCCCATGGATTTCTTGTATTCTGCAGAACAAGCAATTGGGGATGTGACCACTTACATGTGGCTCACTACCCCCCAGGTCTTTCCTCTTCCCTCACTCTCCCCTCCCTTTTATAACCAAGCACACCAAGCTTTTCTCAAGGACCGAATTTGAATATTTTCACTTTTATGATTTTTTTAGCTCTGATAGTGACTAGAGCCTCTTGGGATGTAAGCTTAGTTTTTGGCCACTTCGCAGGTGAGACTTCACAGTTATTGAGCAGCGATGGCAAGATCACTGCCTTCAGTGAGACACGCTGCTTTATAAATAAGGACATCCACTACTTTTTGGTTAGAGAAGCAGAGTTCTTCCTGACTTCATGTGAGACTGAACTTTTTTCCAGAGGGAGGTTCTCTGCCTCTAGGGGCAGGTCGTCAGTTGGATAAAGCTCCATACAGCAAAGTTGAGTCAAGATGTGAAAGGCACAGTCACTGAATATGTCTCCCACCTTGTCCAGGAGAAGGACTCTACCAATACTCCTTTCTAAACTTTGGTGTCTTCACCACCAGGTTTTCATGAAACAGCTGTCTGTGGCAATGGGCTTTCTTGGATGTCTGGATATTTGTATCTGACTGTAGCTAGCACACACTGCAAGATGTACCTCAGGCCAGCCAGGTCTACACTCAGAAGTTAAGTTGACCCAGCTACATTGTTCAGGGGTGTGAAAAATCCACACACTTGAATGACATAGTTAAGCCAACCTAACCCTTGGAGTAGATAGTGCTAGGTTGCCGGAAGAATTCTTCCATTGCCTAGTTACCTCCTCTTGTGGAGGTGTGGGAAAGTGTTTACACTGAAGTGCTACAATGGCATAGATCCAGCGCTGCAGCTGTGCCACTGTAGCATTTCAAGTGTAGACAAGCCCTCAGAAAAGTGTGTAAAGCATCCTGAGTCCTTAGGGTTTGCCTAAACAAGTCCACTCTCATTCCACCACAAAACGCTGAATTCACTGGAGCCTTAAGAGGCTCCATAGCTGAAAAGCTTGCTTAAGAGGATTTTTCATACCATTAGGGAGACCGTGTCCTTTGAGAGGTTCCCATTGTAAACCTAGTAGCTTTTTTTTTTTTCTACAGGTGGTAAGCCTTGTGTTCATGTGACTCTATTTGCCAGGCTACATCTTGGGAGTCTGCATGGTGTACTGCCTTAACCACTTGGATACCTGAGCCACAGTACCTCAGAATATTAAAGATTCTCTTCTGTTCAGGATGAAAGAGGAACGCTGCTATTGGGGTTTCCATCTTACCTACCTCACTGGCTTTTTTGCAGTATTAGTCATGTCTCAGGGTGGTTGGAGGTACTCAAACTCACCTTGGGGTGTCCACTATGGCTTGTTCTTCCAAGATTTGGGGATTCATGGGGACAGTTCTTAAAGGAAAATAACTCTTAAATACCATAGTTACTGACCTTTTTAGACTGCCCAAATGGATCCCTGCTCATGTTCCCCACTTCAGAGCATCAAGTTAAAGATTCCTAAATCACTTGAAAGAAAGTAGTTGAAGCCACTTCCTTGAGGTTGGGTGTCCGAACAGACATTGGTTTCTAGGAGAGCTGAGCATGTGTAACATGATTGCGCTCACCCAAAGAATTTGGATTCCTATAGTCAATCGTCCTAAAAAAACCACACTGAGGTCTTGTCTACGCTACAGGGTTTTGTCAACACAAGTTACGCTGACTATCAAAAACCAGTATAATTACATCCCTTGTGCATGTTCATACAGTGCTCCTTCTGTCAGCAGAGCCCGTGGACAATTGGTGTTCTAGCATTGATGGAGAGCAGTGCACTGTGGGCAGCTATCCCACTGTGCTACTCGCCACCTTCTTCAGCTACGAGTTGTGGGAGGTGGAATGGATCGCAGTGGATCATGGGTGTGGGTTCAGTGTCCCATAATGCAGTTTTTTCTGTCCCATCGTTCCATGGGTTTCTGACCGCATTTTGCGGCATTTTTCAACAACCCCTCTTTACTGTGGGCCTGCCAACTCTGTCTGAAAGGATGGATCCTGCACTGCTCTCAACTGTTGTGGTCACTGTTATGAACCCATTGTGGCTCGTCATGTGGTATATGATGAGCACCCAATCTGAACAGGAATCAGAGGTTCCTGATCTGCTGTGTGCTATGGAAAGAAACACCAGATTACTTTTGGTATTCATGGAGCAGCTGCACATGGACTGTTGCTTTTCGACTGAGTGGTGGTATCATAGTGTTATGTAGGTCTGGTATGATGAGCAGTGGCTGCAGAGAGATGGAACTTTGTGCGGAGCTTGTCCCAGCACTGTGGCGCAAGGACACCAAAATGAGAGCTGCCCTCTCGGTGGAGAAGTGCATGATGATCACTGTGTGGAAGCTGGCAACTCCAGACTTCTTCTGGTCCGTTGTGAATCAGTTTGGTGTTGGAAAGTTGACTGCTGGGGCTGTGTTAATGCAAGTGTGCAGAGCCATAAATCACATTTTGCTGTGAAGGACTGTGACTCTCTTGGCAAAATCCATGAAATGATGGATGGCTTTGCGGCAATGAGTTTTCCTACCTGCAGCAGGGCGATAGATGGCATGCATATCCCAATTTTCGTGTCGGACTATCTTGCGATGGAGTACAATAGAAAATGGGTACTTCTCTATGGTATTGCATATATGGTTTCAGTGACATCAATGTGGGGTGGTCCAGGAAAGTGCATGACGCACGCATCTTCAGGAACACTGGCCTGTACAGAAAGGCTCCCTTTCCAGACCATAAGATCCCAATGGGGGGATGTTGAAATGAACATAATGAACCTGAGACCTAGCGTACCCTATACTACCATGTCTCATGAAGCCTTACACGGGAAACCTGGACAGCCGCAAGGAGCGCTTCGACAATAGGCTGAACAGGTGCAGAATGATCGTAGAATATTCCTTTGGCAGATAAAAGCACACTGGCATTTGCCTTTATGGCAGGTTAGACCTAAATGAGGAAAATATTCCCATGGTCATAGCAGCCTACTGTGTGTTCCATAATGTTTGTGAAGCTAAGGGTCAAAAGAATTCTTTGAGGGGATCAACAAGCATGTGGACCAAGGGGATCCAGTGGATTTAGTGTACTTAAATTTTCAGAAAGCCTTTGACAAGGTCCCTCATGAAAGGCTCTTAAGCAAAGTAAGCTGCCACAGGATAAGAGGGAAGGTGCTGTCATGGATTGGTAACTGCCTAAAAGATAGGAAACAAAGGGTAGGTATACATAGCCAGTTTTCAGAATGGAGAGGTAAATAGTGGTGTCCCCCAGGGGTTTGTTCCGGGACGAGTCCTATTCAACATATTCATAAATGATCTGGAAAAAGGGGTAAACAGTGAGGTTGCAAAATTTGCAGGTGATACAAAATTACTAAAGATAGTTAAGACCCAGGCAGACTGCAAAGAGCTACAAAAGGATCTCTCAAAACTGGGTGACTGGGCAACAAAATGGCAGATGAAATTCAATGTTGATAAATGCAAAGTAATACGCATTGGAAGGCATAATTCCAACTATACATATAAAATGATGGGGTCTAAATTAGTTGTTAGCACTCAAGAAAGATCTTGGAGTCATTGTGGATAATTCTCCAAAAACATCCATTTAATATGCAGCAGCAATCAAAAAAGTGAATAGAATGCTGGGAATAATTAAGAAAGGGATAGATAATAGGACAGAAAATATGTTGCCTCTATATAAATCCATGGTATGCCCACATCTTGAATACTGTGTGCAGATGTGGTTGCCCCATCTCAAAAAAGATAGGAATTGGAAAAGGTTCAGAAAAGGGCAACAAAAATGATTAGGGGTATGGAACGGCTTCCGTATGAGGAGAGATTAATAAGACTGGGACTTTTCAGCTTGGAAAAGAGACGGCTAAGGGGAGATATGATAGAGGTCTGTAAAATCATGACTGGTGTAGCGAACGTAGATAAGGAAGTGTTGTTTACTACTACTCATAACACTCATAAGAACTAAGGGTCACCAAATGAAATTAATAGGCAGCAGGTTTTAAACAAATTAAAGAAAGTATTTCTTTATACAACTCACAGTCAACCTGTGGAACTCCTTGCCAGAGGATGTTGTGAAGGCCAAGACCATAACAGGGTTCAAAAAAGAATTAGATAAATTCATGGAGGATAGGTCTATCAATGGCTATTAGCCAGGATGGGCAAGGATGGTGTCCCTAGGCTCTGTTTGCCAGAGGCTGGGAATGAGTGACAGGAGATGGATCACTTGATGATTACCTGTTCTGTTCTTTCCCTCTGGGGCACCTGGCACCGGCCACTGTCAGAAGACAGGATACTGGCTAGATGGACCTTTGATCTGACCCAGAAGGGCCATTCTTATGTTCTTAAGTTTGCTCTGGAGTGCTGCGCAGAGGCAGCTTGCCTGGCAGCTGATTTTGAGTAGCCAGATACCAGGGCTATTACAGAGTCACAGCTGGGGGCTATTTGAATCAGGGAGGCTTTGAGGCACCTTTTTGACAATGAGCTCCAGTGATGTCTTTCTGTACAGCACTCTGCAATGCTTTAACGTGCCACCTTGCATGAAAATGTTGATGATTCCTGACTGTGATTTGTACTTAGCAAATGATCAAATGCCACTGTGTATTAATTTCAGCACCAACCACTGTGTGTAGGAGACAAAGATTGGTTATCTTTCAGAGTATATTTTTATTTAATAAAAATAAACACACTGTAACAATGCTTGTTCTGGTGGGACCCAACTGAGAGTGCCAATTCAGGACAAATTGCTTAAAGCAGGGCAGTTACAGCCCAAGGCTAGGGTTTTTCCACCTATGAGGCAAACCAAACCAGCCAAACAGAGAAGACTTTGGTTTTACCCCACTAGCTAACCACAAGTCACACAAGCAGTTCCCTTAGACACTCCAGTTTCCCAGTATCTCCACTAGTGACCCTCATTATGGGTACGACTGGTTATGAAAACCAATACCCTAGTAAAAGAATAATAGAATCATAGAATATCAGGGTTGGAAGGGACCTCAGGAGGTCATCTAGTCCAACCCCCTGCTCAAAAGCAGGACCCGTACCCAATTAAATCATCCCAGCCAGGGCTTTGTCAAGCCGCCAAAAAAGAAAAAAGGTTATCTTGATCCCAAAGGACCAAACCCCAGACGCAGGTCAATAAACAAATCAGATCTTGCCCACAAATCATGCTGTTGCCAATCCTTTAGAATCGAGAGGTTTATTCATAAAAGGAAAAAGATATAGACGAGAGCAAGAATTGGTTAAATGGAATCAATTACATACAGTAATGGCAAAGTTCTTAGTTCAGGCTTGTAGCAGTGATGGAATAAACTGCAGGTTCAAATCAAGTCTCTGGAGTACATCCACAGCTGGGATGGGTCATCAGTCCTTTGTTTAGAGCTTCCATTTGCAGCAAAGTCCCTCCAGAGGTAAGAAGCAGGATTCAAGACAAGATGGAGATGACGCATTGGCCTTTTATAGTCTCTTGCCATGTGGTCTTTGCTTACTTTGTCCCAAGGATATGCTATCCAGCACATGACATAGAAAAACCTTAAAGTTCTGCCCACAGGCGGGTCCCTGCATGCCTTGCTGAGTCACAAGGTGTGTCTGCCTTCCCTCAATGGGTCAGTTGTATAGCTGATGGCCCTTAATGGGCCATCAGGCAGGCTTGGCAGAGCTGACACCAACTTGTCTGGGGTGTCACCCAGAATCATAGCATAAGTTTGAAATACAGACAGTATAGAACCAGTATTCATAACTTGAACTACAAAAATGATACACACATACAGATAGCATAATTATAACCAGCCAATCATAACCTTACCATAGACACCTCACATGACAGCCTTTGTACAATATTTGTTGCAAATATATACCAGTGGTTCCAACAGCGATCTATACAGTTACAGATTCTGTCAGTAACATCTCTCTCACTCTCTCACACATGACTTTGGGGAAGAGAGATAACAGCAAAGGGCAGTATAGGCTCTTATAGCTGTGTGTAAGTCCAGCTATCATTTTGGAAGATGTCTGAAGGGGTGGAATGAACGGGGTACTGAGAGAGCCCAGGAAGTTGCAAGGAATGTGTGGGAGGAATTTGGGGAGGGCATGAAAAGCAGTTCTGTATTGGCTGAAGGGGGGCTGAGCACACATGAATTGAGCCTGCAGCATGATTAGGGACTTCAGCATCTCCTTTTGTTCTTCCATCACTTTTATCATCCGCTCATGGCCTATTAAAATTTGCTCCTGGCTCTTCTTTCTGTTCTGCCTGTCTATTTTATAATTTTCTTTTAAAGTCTCTCTCCATGCCCTGCGTTCTTGTTTTTTGACTTCTTAAGATTAAAGCACCTCTTGAAACATGTCCTCCTTGGCTGCCTCCTTATCTGGCAGAGGCACTCCACTGGTGTGTAGGGGAGGCCCTGAAGGCCACATCTGCAGAACCACAAGAAACAATAAACTGAATCATGATTGTTAGTATACGGACCACATTGAATTGTTACAGTAAAATGCACCCCCTTTTTTTAACATAATCAGTTTCTCTCTGTCCTTTGGCAAGCACACAGCTGGTGAACACCCTAAACGTGGTGAGTTTGGGAGTGGGAGGGAAGCAGGCGCTGAAGAGGGGGCAAAGGATTTTGAGCTTTTTTTTTTTTTTAAGATCACTGCAGGCAACTAGGGACAATATTGTAAATTTTGCCATGATTTGCCACAGGCAGGGGTCATTGAAACTAATATGTCACTCCTGAGGGTAAGTAAGGATGCATCTCCTGTGTGTGTGTGGCTTCAGACCAGGTCCCTGTGCTGCTCACCTGTGTACTGCTTTGGTACCTGTACAAATGACTGCTGATTGGCATGGGAAAGTTTCCTACAACAGAGGAACAAAGCAGCTCTGCCAAGGAGTCTTTGGCAGAGGATTGATGGGTACCTCCAGGAAAGTTTTTCTAGAGGTCTCTCTGGAGGATTCCTGTGAAATCTCAGTGTGCATTAACACACTGTTCAGTTGTACAGGGGAATGTGAAGAACAAGCAAACACAGCTAGTCTTGTACATTTCTATCCCCTCACCCACTTCTAGAATATACAAAGCAAAGGACAACTCTACGTCATGTAACCAAGCGGAATCAATTTAAAAATCACTTACCAGGGCTCTTCTCTCATGCGTCATGCGCATGAGAGAGAGACAGACTCCTGGGATTGGCTAGACCCCTCCAGAGTTGATAAGAGGTCCTGACTTGCCGCGCCACCGGATGACCCTGTCGTGCTCCACATCATCCTTCAACTCGAACTCTCTGTCCTTGGGATTGAGTCTGCTGTTCGCTGTCTCCAGCCCTGCTGAAGTATCCATGGTCCTCTTAACGGTGGAGGTGGGGTCGCCACTGAGAATGGCATTCAGCTCCTTAAAGAAGTGGCAGGTCTTTGGCACAGCACCAGAATGACTGTTTGACTCCCTTGCCTTCTGGTATGCTTGCCTCAGCTCCTTTATCTTCAGACGGCACTGATGTATGTCCCATTTGTAGCCTGTATCCAACATGCCACGAGAAATCTGCCTGTACGTGTTGACGTTCCTACAGGTGGAGTGTAGCTGGGACCACATAGCTTCCTCCCTCCACTGTGACAGCAGATCCAATAACACAAGTGTGCTCCAAGTGTGAGAGTATTTGCTACGTGGAGCTGCCATGGTCATTTGGGAAGATGTGATGTGAGCTGTCCATGTCGAACAAACAGACGTGGAATTTCAAAAATTCCTGTGCCTTTAAAGGGGGAGAGGCAGAAGCCTGTGTACCTTGGTGCAGGGCAGTGGAGTTTGAACTGTTGACCAGAGAGGCCAGGATGAGCATTGTGGGACACCTCCTGGAGACCATTTACAGTGATATTAACCAAGCATGGTGTCTACACTGACACTTTGTCAATATAACTTTTGCTGCAAAAAGCTCTATGCCTCTTGTCGAGGTGGTTTTATTTTGTCACAAAGCAGGAGAGTTATGTCGATAGAAGGAGCATTGTAGTGTGTTCACCTCCACTGTTTTGGTCAACAAAAGCTGACTCTTTTTTGTCAAAACTCTGTAGTGTAGGCAAGGCCTATGGGTATGGCTACAGCTTTGAGCTTGAGATAGGAATGTCTCCTCAAGGTGGAATTTGTGTTAGTTCTGATCAAGCTGTCACACTAAAAATATCAGTGTAGCCATCGTGGCGGGCAGGACTAGCCGCTGCTCCTATATTTTTAGTGAGCTAGCTTCATCGGCTAACAGATACATCAAGTTGCAGTTTATACCTCAGATTGTAGACGTACCCTTACTGTGAGGGGAGGAGGAGTGTTTGCAGTCACAGGTACTGGGATTTGTCTTAGCAAATGAAGCCTTGCAGCTGTAAAACTGAAGCACTTGAGTTTTTATATGTATAAACTGGACTTGCGTGAAATGGGGGGGGAATGAAAGGTGCCTGGTCTAGTATTTGGAGTGGCTGAGGAGCTGATGAAGCAGTAGCTATGCCATCTAAAATTGAACACTCATGGTTTTTAAAAACTGCGACTGATGTTCCAGCTTGTGGAGAACACTCAAAGCTTTTCATACAAAGTAGGAATGTGGTGTCCAAAAGAAAGTTTTGAGCCCTACCCAAAGTTTAAAGGAGAATACTACTTTAAAGCTAAATTGCAAACCTTACTGAGGCCGCACCTCCTAAAGTTGTTTGTTTCTCTAGAATACTTTACACTATCTCAAACTATGCTTTTTAGTCCAGCACAAACACTAAAGAGAAAATGATTTCTTCCATAACTCACTTTGTTTAATAAATCTCTTCCAGCCCTCATTTCTACAGTACTCCTGCCTGATTAGGTACGGAGGCTAGACGGTGTGCAGGAATTGAAAGGAGTCCTGTGGATCTATGCCTCACTTGCAGTTAAAACTGTAAATGGAGGAAATGTATTGAAATTATTTTACTTCTAATATACACCAGTGAAACTGAGCAGAACTGGATTGGAGAGCATAGTACTAGAGTGTAGTGAAAATGAGCGGTCTGCTCATTGTGGACATTGCTTGTTTATTTCACAGCACAACATCCAACCTGTGCACCGAATGAAATGAGGGTCCTATGGAAAGAATAGTATATATGGGAGACTTCATTAAGTTCACATCTGTGGGAGAAAAAGCTAGGATTACCTGTAAAAACCTTAATTCTGGGTGCTTAAAGGGACAGATTACTCAATTTTAGAATTAAAATTTATGGAAGATACATGTTTGAGGCTTTTTAGCAATTTCTGTAGTTCACAACTTGTTTTCTGTCTTTCCATTTTCTCTTTGAACGCTTCTGTCAAATGCACAAAATAGACTGGAAAAAATATTTCTCATCCTCCTACTTGCATCCAGAATTACTACACATTTTCACACTGGAGTGACTTCTTAAATTGATGTCCTTTTCACTTGCAGTCCTATGGCTTTCTTAAATGGCTTTTTGAACTAACACTTGGTGATCACTGGCAATTGGCCTTATGTTAATATAGCGTGGAGGGTGAATTTTAGGCCTAAATGCTCACCTAGTTTACCAGAAAAATGCCAGCTTCAGGCTTACTTTGTAATATCTATTATAGCAGAGCTGCCTCTCTGCTGTAGTTAAGTTTTAAGCGTTACTTTCTGTTTCGAGGTGGACTACTGTAAGTGCTCTAAAATCTTCATGCAGACTCCAATTTTACTTTAGTAGTATTGTCAAGGAAATTCGCATTAATTGGACTAAAGACTCTAGTACCCAGTGTTGTTGTAACCATGTTGGTTGCAGGATATTAGAGAGACAAGGTGGGTGAGATAATATCAGATAACAGAGGTTATTGGAGTAATCTCTGCTGGTGGGAGAGACAAGTTTTCCAGCTTAGACAGAGCTCTTCTGCAGGTCCCTGTGTAAGCTTGAAATCTTGTCTCTCACCAACAAGTTGGTCCAATAAAAGATATTACCTCACCCACCTTGTCTCTCTAAAGACTCTAGTAAGCAATCAGGGTAACATAATCATCCCGAGCAACGGAAATAAGTAATCAAAGAAAAGCAAGTTGTAGGGTCACTTGGCCAAGGTGTTCCTGATAGTGGGTTTTTGGAGCAGTATGGGGAGGTGGAATGGAAAGGAGCGGGTATTGGAGGCAGATTATACTTATTTTCCTCCCTTCAAAAAAGTAGTCTTCAACTCCATGCTGTTCCTTACACTGTCCTGCATCCTCTATCCTGCTCTTCAACCTGTGGTTCTCATGACAATGACTGCTTGGGGAAGAGGCGGAACCAGCGCATGCTGGACCTGCAGAAAAATGGATAAGGAGATGATGCATGGACAGTAAAGGGACTAACATTCAGCCAGTGCATTTTGTGGCCATGGTAATCAGTTTCAAGGAGCCAGAGGCAGTGGAGGGGGAGAGCAGGGCAATGGTATGTTGTAGGGATGGGGTGTACTGAGAAATCCCTTTATAAAAAAAACAAACCAGGGAATTAAGTGCCTCCAAACTTAAGTACAGTTAAGATTGGCCAGTGGTGCTTTCTGCTCTTGTAGAATGAGGAGAGCAGCTAGACTTAAACCTCTGAAAACCAGGAAATGAAGAGTTACAGTACACAAACTTTGCTCTGCGGTAGTCCTGGGAATGGGAGTGCAAAAGTTAACAAGCTACTAAGGTGAAGGTGGCTGGGGTTCAGTGGAGGGGTCTGGGGCGGGGGGGAGTCTCAAGAGGGGGGAGAAAGGGGGTCTGGATGCTGAGAGTGGGGTTGGGTGCAGCTTGTTGGTGGTCAGTGGTATGAGGGTCTGGATGTGAGGCTCAGGGTGGTGCAGGGGGTAAGGCATCAGGGTAGCAGGTTTGAGTGCAGCGTGTTCCAGTAGGGGGTGGTCTGGCTGTGGGGGTGGGGGTCTGGGTGGAGGTCTGGAGCAGTGTTCCTTCTAATTTTTCCCACCCATGTGCAGAATGAATTTTGTTATGTGCATCAATATGGAGGAGATGAAACACATCACCTTCATATTGTGCACATAACAAAATGATGTGGTGGAGGTGGGGCCGAGAAATGTTTGTGGGAGGGGGCTTGGAACTGGGGCAGGGTTGGGGTACGGGGGTGAGGTCTCTGGCTGGGGGTGTGGGCTCTGGGGTGAGGCTGGGGATGAGGGGTTTGGGGTGCAGGAGGGTGCTCTGGGGCTATGGTGAGGAGAGAGGACTCCCTGCAGTAGCACCTGGGCTGGGGGGGAGAGGTGTGTCTCCCCTCCCCCCCAATGTGGGGGGGCAGGGGCTGCAGCATTGGTGTGCCTCCCCCCCAGCAGGAGGGCGGCCCAGGCTGTGCCTGGGTCCGGGCTGCTCCGCACTGCCCCAGCTGCTCCAGGGTCAGGCTGTGCTGCGCCTGGGTCTGTGCTGCTCCCCCGCACCCTCAGCTGAGGAGCGATGTGGGCAGGAAGCCAGGGGAGGATGCTGAGCTTCTTGCAGCTGGTGGCTTCTGGGGGTGGATCTGACATAGCCACAGCAACTCCTTGCAGGGAAAGAGGAAGTTCCGTCCTCTCCTGCCTCAAGCCCAGCCATGACTAGCAGCTGATCCCAGCTCAGGATAGGAGCTGCTGGCTGGGGTGTCTCCAGCCCCACCGTGATTTACCTCTCCACTGGCTGCCTGAAATTATGTACCTGCGCTTCTAGGAATTGGTGCATGACTGCTCTTGCAACTTTCCTTTTCTTCCCTGTCAGAAAGTCATTTTTCTGACGGGAAGCAAAGAAATCTGCTGTGGACATGAATTCTGGGCACATGCAGTGGTGCAGAATTCCCTCAGGAGTAATGTTAAAAATAGCTTTAAAGAGTGAATAAAAATCACTTTCTTCATTCCTGACTCTCCAGATGCTCATGAACTCTTCCAGGACAGATAAAAATTAAACTTTCAATTTTTTTAAAATACTGCTGTTGGTAAGAAACTTTCCTTTCAGGTTTCAGAGTAGCAGCCATGTTAGTCTGTATTCACAACAAGAAAAGGAGGACTTGTGGCACCTTAGAGACTAACCAATTTATTTGAGCATAAGCTTTCGTGAGCTACAGCTCACTTCATCGGATGCATTATGTAAGGCACTGAATTTAGCCGTATGGAGTGGAAATCTATCAACTTCATGAAAAAACTCATAGGAATGCATCCGATGAAGTGAGCTGTATCTCACAAAAGCTTATGCTCAAATAAATTGGCTAGTCTCTAAGGTGCCACAACTCCTCCTGTTCTTTTTCCTTTCAGGCTCACTATAAACTAGAGCTGAACGAATAAGACTTTTCAGTTCGGCAGCTGAATCAAAACTTTTTTTTTTAAATCCAGTTTGATTCAAACCCAAAACAGTGGTGTGGTTTGTGTTTTTTTTTTTTAAATATCATCAAACAAAACACATTCATTTTGAAGTTACAAAAATAATCTTGTTTCAACTTGGCCATTTTCTGGTGGTTTTTTCACCTTTTGTTTTTAAAAATTGACCAAATTTGAAAACAAAATGCTGATTTGAAAGAAAGTCAAAATGTTTCTATAAAGTATTTTTGGCTGAAACTATTTGAGTTCTGTCTGAATTTGCCAAGTAGTTTAGGAGTCCTGATAAAAGCTTTTTTGGCAGAATTTCTGCCCAGCTGTACTAAATACATCATAAAAGGGTTGCAAATCCAGATGGGGGTGGGGGTGTGTTTTTTGTTTTTTTTTTTTTTTTGTGGGGGGTGGTTCACCTTTAATTACGCCTGAACATGGGAAGAGAAAGCCATTAGGTTAGGTATGTGTGGCCAGGGGGTAGACAGTTCACAATCTCTGGGACCTACGGATCTGAGCTGCTGCAGCTGTTCAGTAATTAATGTTAATGAGACAACCTGCAAGTCATACTTTATCATCAGACCAAAACTTATGAACTGAAGTTAATATTAGTTACTAATTGCTATAGTCTCAAGCAACATAGTGGTGTATGTGCATGAACTGTTTCCTTATGTATTTAAAGGTGTGATGTACTGACTTCATCTAATGCTGTAATTGCTAATTTGATGTTTGAATACTTGTATTTTTCTTGCAGTGAAGGTGAACGACCAAGCCAGAATGAAAAAAGAAAAGAGAAAAGTGTCAAAAGAGGGGGAAATCGTTTTGAACCATATGCCAACCCTGCTAAACGATATCGAGCTTTTATTACAAATATTCCATTTGATGTGAAGTGGCAATCTCTCAAAGACCTGGTCAAAGAGAAAGGTAATGGATGCTTTGGGTAACAGAGTGGTGTCTGTCATCTTAACCATGGCTGACTTTGTTCCGAAAATTTTAATTTATTAGTTGATGTTGTTCTGGATAGAATTAGTGACATGAGTTTTGTAAGGGGTCTAGATTAAAGCCTTTTTGGTGTTGCATGATATCTATTCTTAGGCAGCTTTCCGCACGGGATAGTTCCTGTGTAGGCATGTTGGCGTGTGGTTAATAGTGCTTCATCAAAGCGTGAAAGGTGCCATTGTCTCATGGAAAACGTCAGACTTCCTACATCAGGACTTGTTTTTGAGGTACTATAACGTGCTCTGAAGCATGTAATGTTTTTGGGTAAAGTAGGTTGTCCATCTACTGCTGATTTAGTATATGTAGTTGTGTCCTAGAATCGAAATTTAATAGTCTGACTTGTGTTTTAGATAATATCCGTATTGTTGTACAATATTCAGGAGAACATAAATGTATTTAAGGGTGACCTGCAAAGGAAGAAGAATGTTTGTGCCTCAGCATTTCCTGCATTACATTTAAAGGAGGCCTTGAAAAAATGTTCATGTCACTCTTCCCCTTTTTCACCCCCTCCCAAAAGCTTTTTCTATATTGAATGGACTGATTTGTGTATTTCAGAATTCTCTCATTGATAGATTCAGCATTCTTACCTCCTCAAAGGTGGGAAAAAAAATCAGAATTACTTGGAACTTCGGCCAATATTCTAAAATGTTTCCACTCAAACAAGTTTTACTTGTTTGCTTTTATTGATATTGGACTTACTCGTTTCCAGTCTTCCTGGAAAAGCAGAGGAGTCAAGATCTGAATTTCTAATGTAGTACAGTAGGGGCTCCCTACTTATGATTTAGAGGTCTCCAATTTTTTAAAGATGCGTAAAAGCATACAGGTCATTCTCTCTTGTAGGTCACTTCTTAAATACATAGCAAGAGAATGATCCATAAATTGATATGTCTTGCAAATTAGTGACCAATGTGGCATAAACTAGGTAAGGAATGTTAGGTAATGTGCTCACAGGCTGTGGCCTAAATGAAAGAGAACACAAATTTCCAAAAGGTTCTTAAATGTTTTTTCTTTGGAGGAAAACTGGAATTGAATGCATATAACTAAATCTTATGGACTGTAGGCCATGGGGAACATTCATAATTAAATGTCTTGACTTGAAACAATAAAATAGTGGTACCTGACTTTAACAACTGAACTATCTGTAATCTTAGTTATCTCTCCTTTCAGTTGCCTTTGCCCACCTGTAGCATTGTTGCATTAATTATGAATGATCCTATGTTTTAGAACTCTATTATAATTTTTCGTGGATGTGCAAGAAACATTGAGTAACAGGAGTATCTCTATGTGTAGATGTCTTTAAGTACTACGTTGAATTCCGTTCCAAGTGTCTTGTGGTTTTTCTCCAGTTCACGTGGATGGAAAAGTCCGATGTGAGATTGTTTCCTGCCTTGCTGTTCAGCTACTCATTCCTGCAAATGCTCCTAGGGGATCAGTGAAACCTCTTCATTCTGTCTGCAGGGCTTGTCATGTTAAATATCCAGATGCATTGTTCTTGGTTTTTGGGACTGCTCAAACATATTTAACAGTTTAGATTTGCTGTGTAGTTGGGATCCATTCTAACTAGTCATTGATTTTACCCAAATTGGTGTTCTTGTGCTGTGCTTGAACTTGCTGAATTGGTATTTCTTGATACAAGGCATAGTAGTTCCAAGAACCAGGAATGTGGCTTTGAAAATTCTGTTAGAACTCTTGGGTTGTATGTGTAAGAATTACAGGCCCAAATGTAATGTTTTGGGAGATGTGAAACAGCTTTGAACATAAAGGATAAAATGTAGGTGATGTTTTACTGCTCCATCACTCAGCAATCATGTAGAAGATTTTAAAGCTATTCACAACAATGGCATAGGAGGTTGCTGAACGTAGAAGCAATTCACCTCAATCAGCTGTTTTGTGCCAGTAAGTATGGTTTAGGAGACACGAGCTTTGAGGTCTGCTCATCTCTCCAAATTGGTTTTCAGATGTGTACATCTGAAATCTTTAAAAGGTGGCATATTGCTCTGAAGAGTGATGCCTTGGTTCAGTCATTTCAGTGTATTGTTTGTTGGTGAAACTTAGAATTACAGGTGTGCAGTATCACCATTTTTAATAAAGCTCACAGATGTTCTTGTTTGAAACTCCCTTGTATTGGTTAACAAACCCTGCTGAACTAAATCGATGTCAGTGTCGTACATTGGTAAAAAGGTTCTACAGATGAGTGAGGCTACATATAGCTTTTAGTGAAATGCCAGTTTAGTATGTATGTAAAGTCTAAAAGTGAAAAAGGTTGAATGCCAAATAGCTCTCTATCCTGTCCACCAAACAAATTAACAAGTGGGAGAGAAAAGCTAATGTACTTTCCCTTTTCATCTGATATTTCAGAGCAGTTAGTGGCTCAGAGCTGTTAGCAGTTCAGGTTACTAACTTTCTCATCTGGGGTATGATGACATGCAACATATTTAACTCACTTTTACATGAAATATTTGATCTGATTCTACTAAAATACTAAATTTTCTAATAGTTTTCTAACCCTGGGAGGAAGTAGTTGGCTAGTACCCTCAATTGCGAGATGGAGCCACAATGTGTTAATAAGAACTTAAGAGAAAATAACTAGCTGTTGAAGAAGCAAACTGGCAAGAGCTGTAATTGGAAGTACCCTCAAGTCATATTTATGACTGCAATAGATAATGGTTATGAATCATTGACTACATCTGCAGTAACCCTCACTGCATCCTTTTTCCTAATTGCAAGAAATAACACGCTGGATTTGTATTTGGGGTAGGAAGAGAAGCAATATGTAAAACTGTTTCTTGATAAGATATATTCAATAGATCTATGTAGATGAGCAAACATGCATAAATTTCCAAGAGTGAACATACACTGAAACTTCATTGTTTAAACATTGTCTCCCTACTCACCCCATCAACTCATCAGATATTCTTGTTGGCTTTTCTTTTGCTGACTCAGTATGTACTGATGTAGCTCATGCCCCAGGTTTGTGGGTGGTGTGTTTTTTTTGTGGGTGTTCTTTTTTGTCTGGTTTTTTAACGACTTGAATTGCGTACACTGGTCTCAATTTTGTGTACTCTGGGTTTCACTTTTCCTGTTAAACATTTATATTACAGTAGCACACACAAGCCCTAATCACTATTGGAGGCTCCGCCATAGAGTGCCTACCGCAAACAGACCAGTCTGGTTGGTAGGCCCATGTCTTGTTCCTTTATTTAAAACAACTTATTAATTTTAAATTCTAGCCTGTTTTTAACTCCTGTCTATCCTTTTGTTGAAATCCATATTCTAAAATGTATTTTCATCAGTTAACCTTGGAAACCAGCATCTTGGCTGTAACATCATACTCTATACCCTTTAACATACTGTGATCATTGTACGCTAGGGGACTTGTAGTGTGCAATGGCAGGGTCAACATAGATAGTAAATTTGTGGAACCTGGAGCAGCTTGCCATGCAGTAAAGGTTCATGTAGCACACCTGTAGCCATAGTAAGTCTCATTACACTATTAAATGTATACAGTTTTGGGATAGCTAGCTCCAGGAATTTAAAGCAGTTCAAAAGACACAAAATGCCCTCATAACTTGAGACATAAGTTTGCATAAGTGTTTCATCACAAACTCTAAAAATCAAGGAAATCACAAGTTAAAGAAACAGTTTAATTCAACACAGTACCAGTTTTAGTGTACTTCCATCATGAACGTGTTGGGGGTGCTGCTTTCAGTGTCTAATTTTTATTACTGAATGTTTTTGGCAATACTGATTCTCAATCAATGAAACTTTTTAAATTTCACCTTTCCTTTAGCTGATGCTCAAAGCTTTTTGTATGAAACTGGGGGAGCATGAAAAGCTTTGAGCACCATCTAGCAACTGCTTGAGCAATACTTGGACTTCTCTGTTGGAACTCTGTAAACAATCTCCGATATGGTCAGACTGATTTGCTTCTGGATGGTAGCAAAAGCTATGGTATTGGTTACTTGGAAGTTTATTAAATGGGGCTCTGATTTAACTGTTGGTCATAACATCATGATTATAGTTGACAAATATCCTTACCAGAAAATTTGTCGTCAAAAGAATGCTCCATGATAAGTTTCCTAAACCTTTATAACCTTCATGGCTGAAAAATGAACCAAGTATAACCAAGGTTCTTGTTTTCAGGTTTGCCTAAACAACCGTTAGGGCTTGGGTGGATTAGATATGAACCTTTTATAAAAGCAGTGCCTCTGGAATATATAATTCTAACTTCTCTTGTCTGCCTGCTTCAGACCATGAAATTTGGTAATCAGTTCCAGAAATAACACCTTATTTCAGCTCTTACTATATTGCATATGTCTGGAATAGTCTAAAAATTAATGGGTGAGATCTAGCAAAACTTGTTAGGGAGACCCTGCAAAAGTCAAATGTGTCTTAAAACAACACTTCTTAAAGGCTTTCTCTACAAAAGTGACCATTTTAAACTTCAGAAATCAAAGGAAAAAAAAAATCATTGCCAAGCCTGGAGACAGCATTCAATCAGTAAGTAAATAAAATATAATATGATTTTTAGCCCTACTTTAAGTCCATATGTAGTTTTCATTATGATTTCCAATTAATCACTGTTTACAAGTGTGCATGTATATCTTGGAAGTCTTAATATCCATTTATGGCATCTGTTTAAAAAGAGCTTCAATGAAATACCTTAAATCAAACCATAGTGAGATGAGGGTTGTTTTTTATAATGGGACTCATTGAGTCAAATATAATAAGAAACCTTTACATTTTCTCAAAGTTTGGATTTATATAGAATAGTGGACAGATTTTTAAAAAAAGGAAAAGGAAGATGAAATCTCCTTTTTTTAAAAAGAGAACTGCACCCATTTTGCTCAGAGCAGGCTTTGTGCTTAATGGTTATTTCTGAGCCATCGTCTTGTAGGAAGGGCCAAATTTTGTGGAAACTTAAATTGGCATGACTGTCTTCTACAGCAAAATTCAAATGAATGAACACACTTGTTTAATAAAATCTTCTATTGACTTTAAAATAAAAATGACTATGCATCCTCTTCCTTCTTTCCAAACAAAACACAAATGTACAATAGATAATAATCCTTTATTGGCAGGGAGATGGAACAAACCTATTAGTTCTCCTGTTATTCCATTTTTTATAAGGTTTTCTCCCTTCCTTTCCAAACTCTTATGTAGAAAATTTACAGCAAACAAACTTGGATAGAGTGCCCTAACTTGCATCTTTAATATTTTTAAACTTCATATCACATGTCCTTTCAGATGAATCCAAGATGATTGTCAGTTCATGCCTCTGAGCTAGTCTCTCTGTAGACTAAACTTGTAATTTCCTACATGGAAGAACTTTGCAACTTGGAAACTAACTTCAAATAAATTAAATTCTGCCAAAAATGACTATAGCAAATACCCACATACTCGCTAAACTTGTTGCAATGCAGAATTCCTGGGGCATGTATTTTCAGTTGCTGTAATAACTAGTCTTTCTTCCAACTTCGATGTTTTGCATTTTCATAACACTTTAGTTCCTTTCATTGAGCTTCCCAGCTTCTCTTCAAAATATGGTATTCAAAAGAGATTCTCTTACTCCAAGTAAAGTCTTACAAGTACCAAACAGAGAGGTAGTAGAAATATTATGTTGATTGTTAGATCACTGAGCTCATCCTCTTTGAAAGTGTAGGCTATTATCCCCTGGCGCTAGTCCTTAAGCTTTAGTAACCCTCGCAGATCCTTATCTGGTACCTGTATGATATTTCTTAACTCGGTAGTTGTTTATGCAGTGGTTCTTGCCTATGTGAACAACTTTATTTTAATCTTTGTTAGAACCTTTTAAAAAAAACAAACTTCTGCCAGGTCCCATAGTATATTAGTCTACCATTCAGGCAGAAAAACACTGATCAGATAGCATTGCCTCTGTACAGTAGCTGAAAGGGCGGGGTTCCACATCAGGGTTCACGTACCATTCTGTGTTGGTGGCCTAGTGCAGTCTGACTTTCTGGCTACTGGCACAGGAGAGCATTGTGACCCTTCCTTCCCTTATAATGGTATTTTTTTTGCCTTTCCTTTTTCTCTTCACCGACTCCCAACAAGGGGGAAAAGGAAATAGTTCTTGGAGCAGGAAGTGGTGTGCCGATATGCGGTAAAAATACTTCTGTGACTGACTTCTCACTCTCCTTGTGTACTTTGCAAGTGGTACTTGCCTGCTACTCGGTAGCCAGTAATTCTTTTATCCCTGATGCCGGTCTGCACTTCTAATAAACAGACTTCATGTTAACAAAAATATTGCTTAGTTTTGCATCTAGAATGGGTCCAAGGGGGCCTTTTCTTTACCTTTCAGGTTCTAGGAACTGGATTCTTTTTATGCCATCTCATATCAACCATAGTTTCTCTTTTAAGAACGTCACCTGGACCATACCACATGACTTTAAGTGCAGAATGCACCTCTCACATTTCTTCTGTAATCTGGACTTGCTATCTTGGATGTTGGGCTAGCATGTCACTTGTCACATGGTGTCCCTATTCTGAAATTTGGCTGCTCCTAGAAGGAGGCTCAAATAGGATTTTTTTTTTAAGTGTAATTTTTGGTAGATGACTTTTTTAAATGTGACTGTATAAAACTTGAACACTGAGAGCTCGGAGCAAAATTGGTACAAACTTTAAGGTTCTCTGTAAGATATGAAATAGCCACTAGAGAAGACTTCAGTAAATTTTGTGGTTCAAAGGTCAGAACTTCCTTTAAAGGCCATTAGGCTGATTACAGGGACAAATGTAAAATCAGCTTCTGACTGTGTTGAGCCAATGACCAAGGGAAAAAGCTTGTTTGGAGGAGTTTGTGTAGATTTTTATGTATCAGTTGCAGCTGATTGGATAAGTAGTTTAGAGTGCAAAGCAATATCTTTCCAATGGACCAATAGTGCTGCTGGGAGCATTAGGTCACTGCTGATTTCTAACCTTGTGACTTTAACTTTTGGCCTTTGTGAAATGGATTGTCTGTGTTGCAGGTTATCTGAGAATCAGTTATTTTTAAACTACATAAATTGTCAAATTAAATTTGCGTTCTTGTAAAAACACAGTGTGGTTGGACTCTGGCTGCTGTTGTTTAAACAAATGGCTTTCAGAATTTCCTGGTCATGCTGAATATTTATGCCCGAAGTAGTTGGAAGCTATTTTTTAGCTGTACTGGCAGGAGCACTCAAGGACTGTGCTTAGTGTGTATACAAAGCAGGTGGAGGCTGCTCTCCCAGTACAGAGGTGTAGGCCATAGAGACTTCAGCTCTAGGTTTACGGTGCTCTTGATCTGAGTAACCTGGCTATTTAGATCCAAATGTTGGCAACTGTAGTCTCCAGAGATGGTCCAAATACTGAAGATGAGAATGGTAATATAGGTTAGAACCTTGGCTATAAACAGACACTTGTTTATAAGCTTCTACTAGGTTCATAGTAATTAATGTAGTTCTGGGGTGTATTGACATGAGGTAATCTGCTCTACTTGGCACCGGAGAGGCCACAGTACTCCATCTGAGTCTCCTTCCGGGCACCACACTTTAAAGAAGATGTGGACAAACTATAGAGTCCAGAGAAGAAGAAGAAAAAATGATAAAAGGTTTAGAAAACCTGACCTCTGAGGAAAGGTTAAACAAACAAACTAGAGATGAGAATCAGAAGGGTAGCCGTGTTAGTCTGTGTCCACAAAAAGAATGAGGAGTCCAGTGACACCTTAAAGACTAACAGATTTATTTGAGAATAAGCTTTCGTGTTTAAAAAACATCTGCATCTGAAGAAGTGGATTTTTTTACCCACGAAAGCTTATGCCCAAATCGGTTTAGTTTTTAAACTGAAGATGTTTAGTTCTGAGAAAAGAGGACTGAAGGGGAGACCTGATAAGTCTTCAAATATCTTCAGGGCTGTTATAAAGAGGATGGTTTCAGAGTAGCAGCTGTGTTAGTCTGTATCCGCAAAAAGAAAAGGAGGACTTGTGGCACCTTAGAGACTAAGAAATTTATTTAAATGTTGGGAAATCCTTTCTAATGATAAGAACAGTTGAGAAATGGAGTAGGCTTCCAAGGTAGGTTGTGGAATCCCTCTCATTGGAGGCTTTTAAGAACAGGGTTAGACAAACACCTGTGAGGGATGGTCTAGGTTTACTTGGTTCTGCCTCAGCATGGAGAGGCTGGACTAAATGACCTCGAGGTCCCTTCCAGCCCTACACTTCTAACATTATCATAGAATCAGTAATGGATCAGTATTCATTTAAAATACTTTTTAGTTCCCTTTCAATTTTGACTTCTGATCCTGTTAGTTTTTGATCAATCCAGATGAAGGAGAGGGTGAAGTAACACCTCTCAAGATTTAGAGATCCTACTAAGGTCTCCTTTGCAATTGTTTCTGGAAAGGAATCTCAAAACCCTCCATTTAGATATTTGAGTAGATACTTCAACATATACCTTTATAAAAGTGACAGTCATTCAAGTGGGAGATGAAATTGAACATTCTTTCCCTATTGCATCCACTGTCAAGAGGGAAAACCATTAGAACTTCAACACAGACTACAATTTCTTGTTCAATCTTCCTCTATTAAACAGCAATTCTTAGAACAGCCTACAGGCCTTCTAGCTTCTAAAGTAGATGATTCTCCACGTAAACAAATACAGTTGAAACTCTACATGGAAGTCCTCTCATTTTAAGGTTAATCTGTGAGTAGTCTTGCTAGGAATTTAAAGTCTGTTTGGACACATTCATTTTTATATAAATAAGCCAGAAAAGCAAGCCTAAATGGGTTTCTTCAGCTATACTTCTGTATGCCATTTGCTTCAAACTCAGCAGCCAATTTGGTAGTGGTATTTTGGAGTATACAGTCTGGTTATAGTGATCATGAATTGGCAATCCTAATCTTTTGTGGAGAAATGCAGATTGTTTTCCTACAAATTGTACTCTTTGCTACAGATTCTAAACATTCAGTTAATTCAGTCTTGGGAATGAAAATTGTAATGACTTTCCTTTTGACTCGCAAAACATACGTGTACTTGTCTTGAAGTTAGTCAAATTTAAACATCTAGCTGTTCTAAAAATGAAGTTCACCTTCTCCTTCAGTTTAATTGGAAGGTTAATGATCTAGCCTAAGTAAACACCTAGTTGAGTCACTGACACTTAAATAGTTGTACATTTTTGGTTTTGGAGACCCTTCTAGCTGTCCCTTGTAGAAATCACAGTGAAACATGAACTTGTAGCTGGTTAACGTCTGGAATATCTAGATAGAAGGCTACATACTATGTCAGTCTCCAGTAGAAATCTGATTCTTTCTGTAGAAAAAGGAAAACTATCATTGCAGACGGTTTCCCATGGATTTGGATTGCCACAAGTGATTTGAGTATTAAAGGCTGAGGAAACTGATATTGTGGAAATAGCTTGTTTTTGAGTGGAGGAAAACCAAGAACCTGTTTAATTACTTTTTAAAGACTTTACTGCACACCTGTAATGTCCAGCTTGGTGGTTTAGAGAATATGGAGTGTTTCTGGGCTTTCTTATAAGGCAGAGGCTCCATACAAGGTTGTTGACTGTTCTAAATTCCCATTATTTTCTTGGCTTTTCTCCCTTGGTATATGTGTCGTCTGGAATCTGATTTGTAGTTGGTGAGGTAACATACGTGGAGCTCTTAATGGACGCTGAAGGAAAGTCAAGGGTAAGTGATGGAGAGATTTTCTTCTGTGGATTTTACTACATGACAAATGTAATTGTATGGTGGCGTGGAACCGCATGAAATCAAGAAGGTAGTGTGTATGGATAGTGGCTATATATCTAGGCACTGCCCAAAGCCCCTTGAGGGATGGGGAGGAGGTGGGAAGGGATGTGCAGATAGTATCAGCATTGTGCTCAGTTGGTGTTGGCTATGAGTGAATTATGCATGGACCCTAGCAGTATCTACAGTGGTATGTTAACGTAAAACGTGTCTTTGAAAATGTCATTTGTAGTTGTTGAATTTATAAGTTCAGTGTGAAAAAGCAGGTTCTGTAAACATGATACGTCCCATGCCAGTTAATATAAGGCAAATGTCTAAACTTAAGAGATGCGTAACTTTAGTAGGTGTCAAGCTACTTTCCGTTAAGTGAAGGAATGTTTTAGAAAAATCATAATAGGAACTCACTTAAGTGTACTGAAAGGATATGGACTTAGGATGAAGGAACATGGTGAGGATTTTGACAGGAAATGTTAAGTGTGTGGTGTTTTCTTGGAGAACCTGGACTTAGTTTTGCTTATTACAACTTCAAAAACTACAGTATAATTCTGATAATGTGTAGGAGTTAGCATTTTATGGAATCCAGGTAAGCTTGTATTTTGTTCTTACTATTTTTTTTTTTTAGAGTTAAATTATAAACCAAGTAGCTTTTAATTAATTTTAAATCTTTTTAAAGTTAACTTTTGGCATTTTGTGCTTTACTTACTTTCTTCTCTCTTTCCCTCCTCCCCTCCTTGTTACTCGTCCATGAAATCACCACATCAAGGGATGCGCGTAAGTTTTTCAGTTATTATGGGGGTGGGAAATTTCAAACTACAAGCAACAGTCTTAATACACTATCTTGTCTCCTCAGTGTTGTTGAATTTAAGATGGAAGAAAGCATGAAGAAGGCTGCCGAGGTTCTGAACAAGCATAGTCTCAGTGGAAGACCTCTGAAAGTGAAAGAAGTAAGACTTAAATCTGCTCTGTTTTGGTTTTTGAAGTGCTTGTTCTTAATCTAATAAACTTTATGCTTGGCTAATTCAGATATGAAATCACCAAAAGGGTATTACATAAAATAAACTAAAACCTCTATATGAAATCAGTTCACCAGCTAAGATCTGGGCTGTCAAAACTTTTAGTTGTAGGTATACGCTTTACTTAACCTGAGGCATTGTTCTGAAATTCAGGTAAAAATGAACATGTGTGCATTGGCCAAATGTTAGTCTGGGTGACAATTCAGAACTGATTGACAAAAAGATAACAAGCAAAAGTGGCCATTGTTGCTAGTACACTTCCGTGTTTTGACTCGCAAAACATACGTGTACTTTTCTTGACTAAACCCCTCTGAATCTTTCCATAAATCTGTTCCAGAGAATGTTATGGAAGTGTTTGTAAAACGTGTGAATCAGAACACCGAATAAGCCTGTTCCTGTAGGTCACTAGAGACTTATTGCCATTTTAAATATAATTTCAGAGTTAGAAAATAATACTACAGATATTCAGGGTTTTGGTACAGTGACTAATATTCAGTTATGAGTTATTTGCCAATAGTGTAGTCAATAGTGTAGCATTGCAGAGCCTGAATCTGCCTTTGAGACTAATTTCATCAGATATGGGGATGTAGCGTCAACATTAGAACTAAGTCTTGGGGTAGGAAATCAAGCTGCCCCCTGGATAGCTATACATAGAAAGGCTAACTCCACCCTTACATAGATTATGACTACCTCCTTTTCCTAACTTTCAGTTAAACTCTGCGGTCTAAATTTTGCTATTTTCTTCCTGGTATAGAATCCTAGGACTGGAAGGGACCTTGAGAGGTCATCTAGTCCAGTCCCCTGCAATCATAGCAGGACTGAGTGTTATCTAGACCATCCCTGACAGGTGTTTGGGGATTTTTAAGAGCAGGTTGGACAATGATAGAGATTCCACAACTTCCCTAGACAATTTATTCCGGTGCTTAACCACCCTGACAGGAAGTTTTTTCCTAATGTCTAACCTAAACCTCCCTTGCTGCAATTTAAGCCCATTGTTTCTTGTCCTATCCTCAGAGGTTAAAGAGAACAAGTTTCTCCCTCCTCCTTGTAACCACCTTTTTATGTACTTATGAAAACTTTTAAGTACATTTATGAAAACTTATGGTGTCCCCTCTGTCTTCTCTTCTCCGAACTAAACAAACCCAATTTTTTCAATCTTCCCTCACAAGTCATGTTTTCTAGACCTTTAATCATTTTTATTGCTCTTCTCTGGACTTTCTCCAATTAGTCCACATCTTTCCTGAAATGTGGTGCCCAGAACTAGACACAATACTCCAGCTGAGGACTAATCAGGGCGGAGTAGAGCAGAAGAATTTCTTCTCGCATCTTGCTTACAACACTGCTGCTAATACATCCCAGAATGATGTTAGCTTTCTTGCAACAGTGTTACACTGTTGGCTCATATTTAGCTTATGGTCCACTGACTCCCAGATCGCTTTTCGTAGTACTCCTTCCTAGGCAGTCATTTCCCATTTTGTATGTGTGCAATGGATTGTTCCTTCCTGAGTGGAGTACTTGGCGTTTGTCCTTTTTGAATTTCGTCCTATTTACTTCAACCATTTCTTCAGTTTGTCCAGATCATTTTGAATTTTAGTCCTATCCTCCAAAGCAGAGTTGACGTTCTGTGGATAAATGGGTGACTGAATTTGGTCCAGCACACGTGTTAGTGAAATTGCTGCCATCTGACTGCTGTCTGGTCTCACTTCAGTTACCAGTGATCAGTTGTTAACATAGAAAAATATGCCATCTCAGTTGATATTAATTAGGGTCTCTTGCTGGAAGTCTTGTAGGCTGAGGGAATGAACTAACCCAGGGGTTGCCAGCCTGAGCCCAACAAGGAGCCAGAATTTACCAATGTACATTGCCAGAGAGCCGCAGTAATGCATCAGCAGCCCCCCATCAACTCCCCCCGCTCCCAGTACCTCCTGCCCATGGCAGCCCCGCTGATCAGTGCCTCCCTGCACCTCCCAATCAGCTGTTTCGTGGCGTGCAGGTGGTGTGGGGGGGGGAGAAGGGAGGGCATGGCAGGCTCGGGGGGGGGGGGAGAGAAGGGGTGCAGTGCAGGGTGAATGTGGCAGAGCCAGGGGTTGAGCAGTGAGCACCCCCCAGCACATTGGAAAGTTGCTTGTAGCTCCAGCCCCGGAGTCGGTGGCCACCCTTGAACTAACCTTTAATTACTAGAGGGTTCTTTGCCATTTGATGGCTGAAGCTGTGTGAAGCTTCTTGCTCTCTGGCTAAATGGAGGACTTCAGTTTGCATGTAGCTACTGCTGTCACCAAACTACTGTAAGTGGTCCATAGGGTTAAGCAATGGAATAAGAAACTTAAATTCAGGCCACTCCACTTCCATGGCAGGCTTAGTGTATTCTCTAGTCATTTTGACCATTCCAATTTAATTTGCTTCAGTAAGGATTTAGCAACTTCCCTTAGGAGACCATTCAAAACAGGTTAACTGGTATCCTGGCTTGGAAATGGTTTCCTAACCCTCACATAAACTTACTTATTAAAGTGATCATGCCAGATAATCATAGCCTATTAACACATTTTAACTCATTTATGTTACAAATATGCTCTCATGAAAACTGAGTTCTGTATTTGTTGGAACACTCTCCTTTGTCTTTCACTTTGCAGCATTGCACTAGTGTATGAGAAGAGTTCAAATTACCAGTTGCTACAAGGAAATGTCTATTGGAATTTTTTAAAAAGAACCTCCATAATCAAAATTTTTTTAATTAGTATTAGCTTTTTAAAACCTACATTCTGTGCAACCTAAAATGTGGTCCAGAAATCACTAATGGTCCAATAAAAGATATTACCTCACCCACCTTTTTTCTGTCATCTCGTTACGTTTAGTTATGTAGGCAGTTTGGAGTCCAAACTACTATTGACATGTGAACTTGGACAAATCACTTAATCGTTTCTGCCTTAATTTCAAATCTGTAAAATGGTGCTAATGATACTCCTCCTTTGAAACATTTTGAGATCCTCAGATGAAAAGTGTTCTTGCCCTCCTTGAAGTCTGACTGTGCAAGTATTCTCTAATAGGTAGCCAAGTCATTAAGGAGACAAACAAGCTTTTCTGTAGTTAACATTGAAGCTCTTTGTGGTAAGTCTTCAACCACCTTTCTCCAATAATGCTAAAACCAAAGTAAAAAGAAAAGGAGGAATTGTGGCACCTTAGAGACTAACAAATTTATTTGAACATAAGCTTTCGTGAGCTATAGCTCACTTCATCGGATGCATTCAGTGGCAAATACAGTGGGGAGATTTATATACATAGAGAACATGAAACAATGGGTGTTACCATACACATTGTAAGGAGAGTGATCACTTAAGGTAAGCTATTACCAGCAGGAGAGCGAAGGGGGGACGGGACCTTTTGTAGTGATAATCAAGGTGGGTCATTTCCAGCAGTTGACAAGAACGTCTGAGAAACAGTGGATGTTGATCAGGTGTTTCCGCTGTTTCTTTGAGAGCATGTGGCACAAGCTGTCAGCATAGCCTGTGTGGTATGTAGATTGTAATGCCCCATAACCTCAGGCATGCAGAACGCAACGCCATCCACAGCCTCAGAAACAACTCTGACATCATAATCAAAAAGGCTGACAAAGGAGGTGCTGTCATCATCATGAATAGATCGGAATATGAACAAGAGGCTGCTAGGCAGCTCTCCAACACCACTTTCTACAAGCCATTACCCTCTGATCCCACTGAGGGTTACCAAAAGAAACTACCCCATTTGCTCAAGAAACTCCCTGAAAAAGCACAAGAACAAATCCACACAGACACACCCCTGGAACCCCGACCTGGGGTACTCTATCTGCTACCCAAGATCCATAAACCTGGAAATCCTGGATGCCCCATCATCTCAGGCATTGGCACCCTGACAGCAGGATTGTCTGGCTATGTAGACTCCCTCCTCAGGCCCTACGCTACCAGCACTCCCAGCTCTCTTTGAGACACCACTGACTTCCTGAGGAAACTACAATCCATCAGTGATCTTCCTGAAAACACCATCCTGGCCACTATGGATGTAGAAGCCCTCTACACCAACATTCCACACAAAGATAGACTTCAAGCCGTCAGGAACAGTATCCCCGATAATGTCACGGCAAACCTGGTGGCTGAACTTTGTGACTTTCTCCTCACCCATAACTATTTCACATTTGGGGACAATGTATACCTTCAAATCAGCAGCACTGCTATGGGTACCCGCATGGCCCCACAGTATGTCAACATTTTTGTGGCTGACTTAGAACAACGCTTCCTCAGCTCTTGTCCCCTAATGCCCCTACTCTACTTGCACTACATTGATGACATCATCATCTGGACCCATGGGAAGGAGGCCCTTGAGGAATTCCACCATGATTTCAACAATTTCCATCCACCATCAACCTCAGCCTGGACCAGTCCACACAAGAGATCCACTTCCTGGACACATTACGGTGCTAATAAGCGATGGTGACATAAACACCACCCTATACCAGAAACCTACTGACCACTATTCCTACCTACATGCCTCCAGCTTTCATCCAGACCACACCACATGATCCATTGTCTACAGCCAAGCTCTACGGTACAGCCGCATTTGCTCCATCCCCTCAGACAGAGACAAACACCTAGAAGATCTCTATCAAGCATTCTTACAACTACAGTACCCCCCTGCTGAAGTGAAGAAACAGATTGACAGAGCCAGAAGAGTACCCAGATGTCACCTACTACAGGACAGGCCCAACAAAGAAAATAACAGAACGTCACTAGCAGTCACCCTCAGCCCCCAACTAAAACCTCTCCAACGCATCAAGGATCTACAACCTATCCTGAAGGACGACCCATCACTCTCACAGATCTTGGGAGACAGGCCAGTCCTTGCTTACGGACAGCCCCCCACCTGAAGCAAATACTCACCAGCAACCACGCACCAGAACCACTAACCCAGGAACCTATCCTTGCAACAAAGCCCATTGCCAACTGTGCCCACATATCTATTCAGGGGACACCATCGTAGGGCCTAATCACATCAGCCACACTATCAGAGGCTCGTTCACCTGCACATCCACCAAAGTGATATATACCATCATGTGCCAGCAGTGCCCCTCTGCCATGTACATTGGTCAAACTGGACAGTCTCTACGTAAAAATAAATGGACACAAATCAGACGTCAAGAATTATAATATTCAAAAACCAGTCGGAGAACACTTCAATCTCTTCGGTCACTCAGTTACAGACCTAGAAGTTGCAATTCTTCAACAAAAATGCTTCAAAAACAGACTCCAAGGAGAGACTGCTGAATTGGAATTAATTTGCAAACTGGATACAATTAACTTGAATAAAGACTGGGAGTGGATGGGTCATTACACAAAGTAAAACTATTTCCTCATATTTATTCCCCACCCCCCACTGTTCCTCAGACGTTCTTGTCAACTGCTGGAAATGGCCCACCTTGGTTATCACTACAAAAGGTCTTTTCCCCCCGCTCTCCTGCTGGTAATAGCTCACCTTAAGTGATCACTCTCCTTACAATGTGTATGGTAACACCCACTGTTTCATGTTCTCTATGTATATAAATCTCCCCACTGTATTTTCCACTGAATGCATCCGATGAAGTGAGCTGTAGCTCACAAAAGCTTATGCTCAGATAAATTTGTTAGTCTCTAAGGTGCCACTAGTACTCCTTTTCTTTTTGAGAATACAGACTAACACGGCTGCTACTCTAAAACCAGAGTAGTCCACCTGAAACTATACACACCATATTTGTCTGAGTCAGATTTTTATGCTGAACAAGCAAGGTATCTTATAGCTCTGCGGGTTCCAAATCTCAGAGTCATTTTATTAAATTTCCCAATGTGCTTCTGGCTCTTCATATCTCAGGAACAGATTTATCTACATCTCTAATATTTTACAAGCTGAAGAGCCCTTTCAAAACCAATGAAAGACGGATAATACCATGAATACTAAAGCACAGTTGACTTAGTCACCCCAGTTTGCATGCTTTTCAGAGTGTGGATGGTTGGAGTGACTGGCAGTGAATCTAAATGAAAGTAGGTGTGGCTAGTCTTGAACAAGACTGAGAAGGGAAGGCCATCTGAGGAACACGGGGTCCTGAATGGAGA
The DNA here is from genome assembly GCF_965152235.1 of Eretmochelys imbricata. Classification (NCBI taxonomy): domain Eukaryota; kingdom Metazoa; phylum Chordata; order Testudines; family Cheloniidae; genus Eretmochelys; species Eretmochelys imbricata. The sequence goes on from NC_135596.1 coordinate 3,433,273, forward strand.
AAGCCGTATGTGGAGCTAGAAGGTTAGAATCCTAGAATATCAGGGTTGGAAGGGACCCCTGAAGGTCATCTAGTCCAACCCCCTGCTCGAAGCAGGACCAATTCCCAGTTAAATCATCCCAGCCAGGGCTTTGTCAAGCCTGACCTTAAAAACCTCTAAGGAAGGAGATTCTACCACCTCCCTAGGTAACGCATTCCAGTGTTTCACCACCCTCTTAGTGAAAAAGTTTTTCCTAATATCCAATCTAAACCTCCCCCACTGCAACTTGAGACCATTACTCCTCGTTCTGTCATCTGCTACCATTGAGAACAGTCTAGAGCCATCCTCTTTGGAACCCCCTTTCAGGTAGTTGAAAGCAGCTATCAAATCCCCCCTCATTCTTCTCTTCTGCAAGCTAAACAATCCCAGCTCCCTCAGCCTCTCCTCATAAGTCATGTGTTCTAGACCCCTAATCATTTTTGTTGCCCTTCGCCGGACTCTCTCCAATTTATCCACATCCTTCTTGTAGTGTGGGGCCCAAAACTGGACACAGTACTCCAGATGAGGCCTCACCAATGTCGAATAGAGGGGAATGATCACGTCCCTCGATCTGCTCGCTATGCCCCTACTTATACATCCCAAAATGCCATTGGCCTTCTTGGCAACAAGGGCACACTGCTGACTCATATCCAGCTTCTTGTCCACTGTCACCCCTAGGTCCTTTTCCGCAGAACTGCTGCCTAGCCATTCGGTCCCTAGTCTGTAGCGGTGCATTGGATTCTTCCATCCTAAGTGCCTAGGTTGTCTAGGAGACCCTGGGATTGGTCCCTGCATGGCTCGTAAGGTTTGTCGAGAGAGCTGTTATTGAGGAATCTCTTGAAGACTTTTTTTAAAAACTAAATCTTAACTCAGAGTTAAAGTTGCAAGAATTTATCCACTCTGCCAGAAACCCTAGATGGTTGTGATTTGTCAAACTAATGCTTGTCTGGAAATTCCAGGCTAAGGAACCAGTTTACAGAAATACCCTGTATTATTGAAAAGTATGGAAACAAACTTCTAAAGTTATCCAAAGAATCCTGTTTATTTCCTATTTATTGGATCATATAGGATCACCAGCTCCCTACTTCAAACTTGATGCCTCTGTAATTTTGGGTTACATGTGCACTAGTTTAATTCATAGAATCTCAGGGTTGTAGTTCTCTTGTTCCATATTGCATCACAAGCTTGGATCTATAACTTGCTGTCCAGTCTCCTGTATAGAGCTTCTTCATCTTGGCTTTCCTCATGTTAATTCTCTTCTACCTGAAGAAAATCAAGAAGCTTTCTTTGGCTTGTGTACACAAGGTGCTCAGTCAGCTGTACAACAATATTGGAGTAGCTCCAGTGGCTAAAACTAATGTAGAAAAGGGCCTCTATTCTATACTGAATCTTAATTTCCTGCCTCTCTTGGTCACTGTTATCCATCTACTCTAGTGTTCACTCTCAATTTAGTATCCTTTGCACATGTAGCTTGAGGTTAACACATGTTCTAGGTTCTTTAAGCATTTATAATTTGTATCCCAAGTACCTGAGTAGGTAAGTTTTCCCTCCTTGCTATCTGGAATGTGCTGTCATTTATTGCCCTTCATGCTCCTTCAGACAACTTTCAGTGAAATCCATATTCAATTCAGTTTGAGCTTTTCAAGTATGATTCTTGAGTCACTATCAGATTGTTCCTCTTACCTATTAACTTTTTTCAAAAACAAGCAGTGAAATGGTGCCTGATACAGGCTTATGAACTATTTTTTACTGATAACTTTATTATTGAATCATGGGAGTCTTGCCATTAAATCCCCCAGTGTTACTGGGAGTAAAGTGTTGGCTCTGTAGTGTCCATACTGAGTTTAGTGAGTTTTGCCATCTTGTTGTACATGTTACTTACTTTTTTGCAGGATCCAGATGGCGAGCATGCCAGAAGAGCAATGCAGAAGGCCATGGCAGCAGCTGGTGGCATGGGTATTGGCCCAGGACCAGGTGGCCCTGGAATGATCAATATACCACCCAGCATCCTCAATAATCCCAACATACCCAATGAGATTATCCATGCTTTACAGGCTGGGAGACTTGGAAGTACAGTATTTGTTGCAAATGTAAGTACTGTGTGGTGTCTGGGCAGAAAATTTGGGATTTAACTGGATTAGGTACTGCTCTCCAAATGAGGAGAGATCTTCCAGGGATCAGCCTCTATTCTGGGAAATTTACTTACGTTTCGTAATCAGACTAGATCATGATGGTCCCTTCTGACCGTAGTCTATTAATAGTGTCCTACTCTGTAACTAGTCCTGTCATCTTCAGTTGGACTACCTGCTGAGGAAAGTACTACTTGACATGATGGGTGAGGGCATTATCTTTTATTTTATTGGACCAACTTCTGTTGGTGAGAGAAGCACCTTTTTGAAATTTTTGAGTTTACAGAGTGCTTGAGGTCTGGGAAACTGTCACAGCTAAATACAAGGAGGAACAGTTTATTTAGAATAATTAACACATTTCAAGGTATCATTCAAGGTGAAGTTGTCCGTTAACACCCCTCTAGTCATAATGGAGGGGGGAGGGCGCACAGTGTCCGTTAGTGGAATATAGATTGTTGTAATAAGCCATAAAACCAGTGTGTCTATTCAGTCCCTGATTTTTATTGTCTAGCAAATTTATTAATTTAAGCTCCTAGGCTCGTTATGAATTTAAGCTTTTGAAAGTGTTGTTGTGCTGGCTTCCTTTGAGGATGTGGCCTAATAGGTCAGATATAGAGTGATCGCTTTGTGAAAAGAGTTTGCCTACAGGTAACATGGTGTTTCTGTCTTGTCTTATTTTCCTGTGCGAGTTCATTCGAGAACATGATGATTGGTTTGGTTTCACCCACATAGATGTTCAGGCATTTAGTGCATTTATTGGGGCCATTTCACCTTGAATGATCCCTTGAAATGTGTTAGCTACTTATTCTAAATCTGTTCCTTCTTATATTTAGCTGTGACATTGAGTACATTTCCCACACCTGAAGAAGAGCTCTGTCTATGCTGGAAAGCTTGTCTCAGTCACCAACAAAAGTTGGTCCAATAAAAGATCTCACCTCACTCACCATGTCTCTCTCTTATATCCTGGAACCAACACGGCTACAGCAACGCTGCCTACATACTTGACATGAGATGGGGTGACCGTATCATGCCTCAGATGAAACACAGTATTCACGTGACGTACAGCCAAAAAAGTGCACATTCCACATGACACCTCAGTACTGCACCTGCACTGAATCTCCAGACTACTACATTACAAAATATAAATTAAAAAATGACATATAGCTGTATTAAAATATTGCTTTATTATGGATTACTTCTTGCTGTGCACTTACACTGTAGCATAACTCAGTTAAAGGGTATTCTGTCACTAATGCTGATCAGTGGGATTCTTCTAGAGTTAAGGTACTCGCTGTGCGTGAACGTCTTGTATTCACTTTGCTCTGGTTTGAAACTTTCGTAGCTGACTATCTTTGAGTTAACACTTTCTGCCATTTTTGGAAAGATTATTGCCTTTATGCTCAAATCTATAGTATCCTAGTTCAGGAAGCTTTCAGTAAACAATATTTGGGGCTATTTGTTGGGTAAAAATTTCTGTAATGTTTTTAAGCAGTATGTTTTTCTTTCAGTTGGATTACAAGGTTGGCTGGAAGAAACTGAAGGAAGTGTTCAGCATGGCTGGCGTGGTTGTTCGAGCTGACATACTAGAAGACAAAGATGGCAAAAGTCGTGGGATTGGCACTGTTACTTTTGAACAATCTATTGAAGCTGTTCAGGCTATATGTATCCTTTCTGAAGAAATTCTTCAACAGTGAAGCAAACACTTAAAATGAGGCTTTCCTAGGTACCAGACAAGACTTCCAGTCCATGTCCCATCTGATTTCTCATGTGAAAGCAAATGGCAGACTAGTAGAATTGGCATTAGTTAAACTCTGAAAATATAGTGCTTCTGTCTCTCATATTGAAATTAAACACCATCTTGCCTCATGGTAATACATTGGTACCCTGTCATACACTGAGGAAATCGGTGAAGAAACCTGGGTGTAAAGGAAACCTTACATTTCCTAGCTTAAGTAAACTGTTGACTTGAGGGAAACAAGAATGTATTGGAAAGGGGCTCCCTTCTGGAACAACATACTGTATGTCTTTGGCTGGAAATATACACAGCTGCCTCTTAGGTGTACCTAATAATTAAACACAATATAGATTTGCTAGAGGGGTTTATTTTAAATCCCTTTACGGATGATCAGTGAGGGCTATTGGGGGAGAAAGGTTTGTGGCATTCCCTGTTTTATGATATATGAAGGTCTGGAGCTTTTTAAACAAATCTGCTTTTTACGCTGTAAACTCTGGCCCTGTCTACTCTTGCTTTCTTTGAAGACAGCGAATAAATGTGATGATCACAGATGCCAAGCAAGTGATCCTGATACAGAGGGGAAACAAATTTTTATTCATATTTTTCTCTGTGAGCACTTGTAACAAATGAAGGAAGAAAGAATTTTACAATTCAACTTTTCAGTTAAAGGCTGAGCATTCTGATTACTGTCTTCCAAATCAGGCATCCAGATAAAAGCGGGGAGACAAGATTTGAAAGCTATGATGTTTTTAAGATGGCTCACAATGAGAGGGTGGATTAGAGAATGGGGTGTATGTCAGGAATGAGGCTCATATAAGACTAAGTGCTATACCATCTTATAGTAGAGGTACATTTGTCAAACTGGACATGTCTGGGGTTGAGTTTCAGGACTAAGGGCAAAGTTGGTAAAGTTTCTGGAGTACAGAGTAGTTTGGAGAATTTAAACTGTCTTCTGACTTTCAAATGCATAGTTTTTAATGATATATAATGTCTTAATGAATTTTTGGTTAGGATTAAATATGTTTATAATCTTAATATTTCCCAACCAAAAAACACTGATTAAGATACCTTTGAAGCTTCAATTGATGGATTTTAAGTTCCAGGGAGGGAGACGAACCTGGGTCAAACCAATGCTTCAGAGGGAATGGATGGGAACAGGGCAGTTATTGAATGATCCATCTCCTGTCATCCAGTCCCAGCTTCTGACAGAAGTTTAGAGACACCCAGAGAGCAGTGGTGTGCTCCTTAACATCTTGGCTTATACCCATTGATGGACCTATCCTCCATGAACCCCTTATACTTTTGGCCTTCACAACCTCCCCTGGCAAGGAGTTCCACATATAGTGTGTTGTGTGAAGAAGTATTTCCTTATGTGTTAAACCTGCTGCCTATTAATTTCACTGGGTGACTCCTGGGTTCTTGTGGTGTTTACCCTTTCACATAACACTTCCTTATTGACTTTCTCCACAACATTCATGATTTTATAGACCTCTATTGTTTCTCCCATTAGTTTGACTCTTTTCTAAACTGAACAGTCAGTCTCTTTAATCTGTCCTCATATGGTAACTGTTCTATACCTCTAATCACTTTTGCCCTTCTCTGTACTCTTCCAGTTCTAATATCTTTTTTGAGATGGGATGGTCAGAACTGCATGCAGTATTCAAGGTGTGGGCATATTATGGGGATGGATAGACAGTGACATTAGGGTATTTTCTGTTTTATTTATCCATTTCCTAATGGTTCCTAACATTAACCATTTTGACGACTGCTGCACATTAAGCAGGTATTTTCAGAGAAATATCCACAAAAACTCCAAGATCTTTCTTGAGTCATAAAAGCTAATGTAGACCCCATCATTTTGTATGTTTTCCAGTGTGCATTACTTTGTACTTATCAACATTGAATTAATCTGCCATTTATTGTCAGTCACCCAGTCTAGTGAGATCACTTCATAACTCTCCACAGTCAGCATTGGACTTGAGTAATTTTGTATTGTCTGCAAACTTCGCCACCTCACTGTTTACCCCTTTTTCCAGGTCACTTATGAATATGTTCAACAGCACTTGTCCCAATACAGATCCGTGGGGGGACTCTGGTATTTATCTCTCTCCTCTGTGAAAACTGAGTGTTTATTCCTACCCTTTGTGTCCTATCTCTTAACCAGTTACTTATTCCATAACTGCCTATTTTGCTTAAGAGCCTCCCTGCAGTGCGGTGGGGCTGATACACTGCCGTACATTTGAAGCTGTACTGCTGTTAACTTTAAGTTGTCCTTTTTAGCAGGAAGATTTTTGGACTAACATTTTGAAAAACCATCCTTAACTTAAGTGTTAGCAATGTTCAACGGGCAGCTGCTTTTTGACAGACCAATGCATGTAAAAATGGTAAGTATATTCACAGTCCTCTTACTGTGTAATGTGATATCAGTACTTGTGTTGGATATCTATCTCATGGCTAGCATTCAAACTGTGGTCCATGGAACACTCAGAGTTGAGAACCAGGCAACATATTAATCTGGTGTGGTAGAAGAAAGCAAGGAGAGAAATGGAGATGCAACTGTGAGGATTGTTTCGTCAGATTTAGTTTGTAGGATGAAACGTGAGAGGTCATCAGACTGGTTAAGCACTCAGAACTCTTCACCATCATGCTGCTGCTTCAAACCCAGCTCAAGCATATAGGAGACACAAGCAGCTACCATTGGAATGGTGGTGTGGCAGCGTAACAGGCAAAGGATCAAATGAATCTGGATTGTGAACTGGTTTCATCACTCAAAGCTGGAATAACATTTTGTTTACTGATACATGTGTGTCCTATGGGTAGGCTCTGTTTGTAGAGCACTCTTGAGGACAGCTACAATTGCTTTAACAGAACGCTTCTGTGCAGGTTAAAATAATTTGATTTACACCATCGGCAGGCACCTAAACTATTTTAAATATGTTTGATCTTGTTAGTATAGCTAAACGCAGATTTCCAAGTTTTCCCTACTACTATTTCTCAAGCTGCATTGAGGAGGCTGAAGTGGCAGTGCCTTGCCCATAGAGAATTCTTTTCTGGAGTAATCCCCCAAAACGTAACTTCAGGAAATGGCTGTATTTATGAATTACCTACTTGGCAGTAAGTCCATAGTACAGTTATGGATATTGTTTGTCAGGAATTGCCATAGCTTTGAGTGTTGGTTCCATTAAAAGATGCTGCCAGAAATCATGTGTGTGGAGTTTAACGCTGTTTAACTGTTTCCAGGATGAGCGAGCCTTTCCAAAGGGAGACTTTTTCCCTCCAGAACGACCCCAGCAGCTTCCTCGTAAGTTTCTTTAAAATTAACACCTTGAATTTTTAGCTTTCAGGAGTTCCGGTTGCTGTACTGCAGGAATGGTGCAGGAAAGCCTCCTTGGCAGAGTGCTATAAAGCTGATGTTGCTAGATGAGGTGGGGAGGGGCTTTTTATTCCAGATACTCCCTAATACTCAAGGCACCAAGAGGGGTTAGCCCAGGGGTCTCAAACTCAAATGACCACATGAGGACTAGTACATTGGCCAGAGGGCCGCACCACTGACACCCCCGCCCTCACTCCACCCATTCCATGAGGCCCTGCCTCACCTCTTCCGCCCCCTCCCTGCCCCCAGAGGGTGCAAGAGGTGTGCAGGGTGCAGCAGGGGGCTCAGGACAGGAGGTTGGGGTGCAGGAGGGGTGTGGCGGGGGTTGGGCTGCAGGAGGGCTTTGGGGTGTGGCAGGGGGCTCAGGGCAGGGGGTTGGGCTGCAGGAGGGGTGTGGCAGGGGGCGGGCTCTGTCCCGGTGCGCACTGGGGTCAGGGCAGGCTCCTTGCCCCCATGCTGCTCCAGGAAGCGGTCTCCCCCACAGGTTCCGGCCACTTCCTGGAGTGGCACTGGGGCAGGGCAGGCAGGCAGGCAGGGAGCCGCTCTAGGTAAGCGCTTGTGGGGCGTGCAGGGAGCTGGCAGGCTGCAGAAAATAACCCTGCAGGCCGCATGTTTGAGACCCCTGCATTAGCCTCTGTGGTTTGGGGACCCCTCAATCAGTTCTGGGTCAAGGGAAAGTCAAGATGGTGTCTGGAAACATCATGCTCCTTAAAGGAAGGAGGCTGGCTTTCTGCTTTGGACTCTATAGCATTTAAGTATCATAGAATCATAGAATATTAGGGTTGGAAGGGACCTCAGGAGGTCATCTAGTCCACCCCCTGCTCAAAGCAGGACTGATCCCAAACTAAATTATCCCAGCCAGGGCTTTTTCAAGCCTGACCGTAAAAACTTCTAGGGAAGGAGATTCCACCACCTCCCTAGATAATGCATTCCAGTGTTTCACCACCCTCCTAGTGAAAAGGTTTTTCCTAATATCCAACCTAAACCTCCCCCACTGCAACTTGAGACCATTACTCCTCGTTCTGTCATCTGCTACCACTGAGAACAGTCTAGATCCATCCTCTTTGGAACCCCCTTTCAGGTAGTTGAAAGCAGCTATCAAATCCCCCCTCATTCTTCTCTTCCGCAGACTAAACAATCCCAGTTCCCTCAGCCTCTCCTCATAAGTCATGTGTTCCAGTCCCCTAATCATTTTTGTTGCCCTCCGCTGGACTCTTTCCAATTTTTTCACATCCTTCTTGTAGTGTGGGGCCCAAAACTGGACACAGTACTCCAGATGAGACCTCACCAATGTCGAATAGAGGGGAATGATCACATCCCTCAGTCTGCTGGCAATGCCCCTACTTATACATCCCAAAATGCCATTGGCCTTCTTGGCAACAAGGGCACACTGTTGACTCATATTCAACTTCTCGTCCACTGTAACCCCTAGGTCCTTTTCTGCAGAACTGCTGCCGAGCCATTCGGTCCCTAGTCTGTAGCGGTGCATTGGATTCTTCCGTCCTAAGTGCAGGACTCTGCACTTGTCCTTGTTGAACTTCATCAGATTTCTTTTGGCCCAATCCTCCAATTTGTCTAGGTCCCTCTGTATCCTATCCCTACCCTCCAGCGTATCTACCACTCCTCCCAGTTTAGTGTCATCTGCAAACTTGCTGAGGGTGCAGTCCACACCATCCTCCAGATCATTTGAGGATATTGAACAAAACCGTAAGTTTCTCAATTAATTCCAAAACCACCTCTAGTGACACTTCAATCTGTGACAATTCCTCAGATTTGTCATCTACAAAAGAAGTCTCAGGTTTGGGAATCTCCCTAACATTCCAGCTGGTGGGAAGGGCCAGGGTAAGAAGAAGGGGAAGGGCCCCACTAAAAAGACCAGGCCCTCCATGGCAGGGACTGCCCCCACTGCCGTGGCCCCGCCACCGGCTGCAGCGTCCCTACTCGCTGCTCCCTTCACCAGCTCTGCGGGTGTCCCTCCTCCGGCCCCCAGGGCATATGCCCAGGTGGTGGCAGCCCCTCCACCTGCCGCTATGTCATCTCTCCCGCCCACCACCTCCGCTACTGTCTATAGCGGCCGGGGCCCCTTTCCCACCATGACCAGGAAGTACAGCATCTGTTGCCTCCTGGTGCCCACCTCACCCCATGTGGAGTCCTGAGGGCGGTGGGGCCCACGGCCATTGTGGCGACCTCCAAAAAAAAAAAACCCCAAAAACCTCAGCTGTGAAGACTGAAGCAAAGAATTCATTTAGTTTCTCTGCAATGACTTTATCATCCTTAAGTGCTCCTTTTGTATCTCGATCGTCCAAGGGCCCCACTGGTTGTTTAGCAGGCTTCCTGCTTCTGATGTACTTAAAAAATATTTTATTATTACCTTTTGAGTTTTTGACTAGCTGTTCTTCAAACTCCTTTTTTGGCTTTTATTACATTTTTACATTTAATTTGGCAGTGTGTATGCTCCTTTCTATTTGCCTTACTAGGATTTGACTTCCACTTTTTAAAAGATGCCTTTTTATCTTTCATTGCTTCTTTTACATGGTTGATAAGCCATGGTGGCTCTCGTGTTTTCTTTTTTTTTTAGTTCTTTTACTGTGTGTTTTAATTTGGGGTATACATTTTAAGTTGAGCCTCTATTATGGTGTCTTTGAAAAGTGTCCATGCAGCTTGCAGGGGTTTCACTCTAGTCACTGTACCTTTTAATTTCTGCTTAACTAACCTCCTCCTTTTTGCATAGTTCCCCTTTCTGAAATTAAATGCCACAGGGTTGGGCTGTTGAGGTGTTCTTCCCACACAGGAATGTTAAATGTTGTTACATTTTGGTCACTATTTCCAAGCGGTCCTGTTATAGTTACCTCTTGGACCAGATCCTGCGCTCCACTCAGGACTAGATCGAGAGTTGCCTCTACCCTGGTGGGTTCCTGTACCAGCTGCTCCAAGAAGCAGTCATTTAAAGTATCGAGAAATTTTGTCTCTGTATTTCGTCCTGAGGTGACATCCCCAGTCAATATGGGGATAATTGAAATCCCCCACTATTATTGAGTTCTTTATTTTGATAGCCTCTGTAATCTGCCTTAGCATTTCATCATCACTATCACGGTCTTGGTCAGGTGGTCGATCATAGATCCCTACTGTTATATTCTTATTAGAGCATGGAATTACTATCCATAGAGATTCTATGGAACATGTGGATTCATTTCAGATTTTTATTTCATTTGATTCTACATTTTCTTTCACTTATAGTGCCACTCCCCCCATCCCCGCATGACCTGTTCTGTCCTTCCTATATATTTTGTACCCCGGAATGATTGTGTCCCATTGATTGTCCTCACTCCACCAGGTTTCTGTGATGCCTATTATATCAATATCCTCCTTTAACACGAGGCACTCTAGTTCACCCATCTTATTATTTAGACTTCTAGCATTTATGTACAAGCACTTTAAAAACTTGTCACTGTTTATTTGTCTGCCCTTTTCTGATGTGTCAGATTCTTTGCGAATATTTCTCATCTGATCTGGCCCATACTTTATCCTTCTCCATCCTCTCCTCCTGACTAAAACCTAGAGAATCTCTCTCAATAGACTCTCCTCTAAGAGAAATCTCTGTCCGATCCACGTGCAGCTCTGCAGCAACCTGCTTTCCCCCATCTCTTAGTTTAAAAACTGCTCTGCAACCTTTGTAATGTGAAGTGCCAGCAGTCTGGATCCACTTTGGGTTAGGTGGAGCCAATCCTTCTTGTATAGGCTCCCCCATCCCAAAAGTTTCCCCAGTTCCTAATGAATCTAAACCCCTCCTCTTGACACCATCGTCTCATTCACACATTGACGCTCTGAAGCTCTACCTGCCTTCCTGGCCCTGCGCGTGGAACTGGAAGCATTTCTGAGAATGCCACCATAGAGGTCCTGGATTTCAGTCTCTTTCGTAGCAGCCTAAATTTGGCCTCCAGGACGTCTCTTACCCTTCCCTACGTCATTGGTACCTACATGTACCACGACCACTGGCGGCTCCTCCCCAGCACTCCACATAAGTCTATCTAGATGCCTCGAGAGATCTGCAACCTTCGCACCAGGCAGGCAAGTCACCATTCGGTTCTTCTGGTCATCAAAAACCCAGCTATCTATGTTTTTAATGATCGAATCTCCCATTACTAACAGTTGCCTTTTCCTAATGACTGGAGTTCCTCCCCAGGAGAGGTAACCTCAGTGCGAGAGGATACCCCAGCATCTTCTGGAAGGAGGGTGCCAACTATGGGAAGGTTTCCCTCTGTTCCCATTGACTGCTCTCCTTCTCTGGGCCTTTCATCCTCCTTAACAACGCAGGGGCTGTATGACCAGCACAAATGTACAGTGTCCTGGAAAGCCTCACAACGTACCTCTCTCCCTCCCTTAGCTCCTCCAGTTCCGCCACCCTGGCCTCCAAGCCTGTACACGGTCTCTGAGGGCCAGGAGCTCCTTGCACCGAGTGCACACATACGCCACCTGCCCACGGGGGTGTTGGCTGTTTTCTTTCCTTGGCTATTGCATGATCAAGAAAAATACTCTAAAAAGGATGAGGTGTTCTCCACTGGATTCCCACTGATCTCAAATTGAGGGGTGTTAACTTTTTATATTGATTCATTTCTTATCCTCCATTATCCAAAAGTAAATGTTCATTTCTTTTTTCTATCTTGCTGTTTAGAAGACTTTCAGCTCCTGCATCAGGGCTGACCTTGGAAAGTACCTAAATGGGTGGAGGGAGGGAGATGCTTGAGGAAGTAGAGAGAGGTGATATCACACTACCTGTCATCTCTCTTTCAGATCAACTGCAGAGCTTTGAGAGTTCTCACTTAAGTGCTAGAAATACAGACCCAAGAGGGGAAATCCACTGATCTTCAGAATAAAATAGTAATTTTGTGACTTCAAGAACAAAGCTTTCTGTGCCAAAAAATAAAGAAATTACTTTTGTCTCTAGATGGGCTTGGTGGTATTGGCATGGGACTAGGACCAGGAGGTCAGCCTATTGATGCAAATCATTTAAACAAAGGCATGGGAATGCCCAACATGGGACCTGGAGGTAAGAAAATCACAGCTCTTACTGTGTGTGTGTTTCATTAAGTCTTTTTCCTATCTTTTCATATGACCTAGGGTTGCTGTCTTTTCAGTAAAGAGAACCCAAAACGTGCTTCAAAAAATCCAAACCGCTAAAGTAAATACTTCTCCTCCTTGATGACCCAAACTAGAGTGGATTCATGTACCACCTTAAATTATATTAGTTCATGTACCACCTTAAATTCTAAATGAATAGATGGAACATCAAGCTCACATATCACCAGTGGTACATACATCACGCTTTGGGAGCCCCTTGTCTAGTACATCTCATTTTCTGGCTCTCGTGCACTAGGAGCAAACACTACAAGGGGATGTTACACTTCAAAGTATGAGAGGTTTCAGAGTAACAGCCGTGTTAGTCTGTATTCGTAAAAAGAAAAGGAGTACTTGTGGCACCTTAGAGACTACCAATTTATTTGAGCATAAGCGTTCGTGAGCTACAGCTCACTTCATCAGATGCGTACTGTGGAAAATACAGAAGTTTTTATACACACGAACCATGAAAAAATGTGTTCATCACTACAAAAGGTTTTCTCTCCCCCCACCCCACTCTCCTGCTGGTAATAGCTTATGTAAAGTGATCACTCTCCTTACAATGTGTATGATGATCAAGGTGGGCCATTTCTAGCACAAATCTAGGGTTTAACAAGAACGTCTAACGAATGGGGAGGCGGGGGAGGAAAAAACAAGGGGAAATAGGTTACCTTGCATAATGACTTAGCCACTCCCAGTCTCTATTCAAGCCTAAGTTAATTGTATCCAATTTGCAAATGAATTCCAATTCAGCAGTCTCCCGCTGGAGTCTGGTTTTGAAGTTTTTCTGTTGTAATATCTCAACTTTCATGTCTGTAATTGCGTGACCAGAGAGATTGAAGTGTTCTCCGACTGGTTTATGAATGTTATAATTCTTGACATCTGATTTGTATCCACTTAGTCTTTTACGTAGAGACTGTCCAGTTTGACCAATGTACATGGCAGAGGGGCATTGCTGGCACATGATGGCATATATCACATTGGTGGATGTGCAGGTGAATGAGTCTCTGATAGTGTAGCTGATGTTATTAGGCCCTGTGCTGGTGTCCCCTGAATAGATGTGGGCACAGTTGGCAACGGGCTTTGTTGCAAGGATAGGTTCCTGGGTTAGAGGTTCTGTTGTGTGGTATGTGGTTGCTGGTGAGTATTTGCTTCAGGTTGGGGGGCTGTCTGTAGGCAAGGACTGGCCTGTCTCCCAAGATTTGTGAGTGTGTTGGGTCATCCTTCAAGATAGGTTGTAGATCCCTAATAATGCGCTGGAGGGGTTTTAGTTGGGGGCTGAAGGTGACTGCTAGTGGCGTTCTGTTATTTTCTTTGTTAGGCCTGTCCTGTAGTAGGTGACTTCTGGGAACTCTTCTGGCTCTGTCAATCTGTTTCTTCACTTCCGCAGGTGGGTATTGTAGTTGTAAGAATGCTCAACAAAGATCTTGTAGGTGTTTGTCTCTGTCTGAGGGGTTGGAACAAATGTGGTTGTATCGCAGAGCTTGGCTGTAGACAATGGATCGTGTGGTGTGTTCAGGGTGAAAGTTGGAGGCATGTAGGTAGGAATAGCAGTCAGTAGGTTTCCAGTATAGGGTGGTGTTTGTGACCATCGTTTATTAGCACTGTAGTGTCCAGGAAGTGGATCTCTTGTGTGGACAGGACCAGGCTGAGGTTGATTGTGGGATGGAAATTGTTGAAATCATGGTGGAATTCCTCAAGGGCTTCTTTTCCATGGGTCCAGATGATGAAGATGTCATCAATATAGCGCAAGTAGAGTAGGGGCGTTAGGGGACGAGAGCTGAGGAAGCGTTGTTCTAAGTCAGCCATAAAAATGTTGGCATCCTGTGGGGCCATGCGGGTACCCATAGCAGTGCCGCTGATTTGAAGGTATACATTGTCCCCAAATGTAAAATAGTTATGGGTAAGGACAAAGTCACAAAGTTCAGCCATCAGGTTAGCCGTGACATTATCGGGGATAGTGTTCTTGATGGCTTGTAGTCCCATCTTTGTGTGGAATGTTGGTGTAGAGGGCATCTACATACATAGTGGCCAGGATGGTGTTAAAATATCCCAGGTCAGGGTTCCAGGGGTGTGTCAGTGTGGATTTGATCTTGTGCTTTTTCAGGGAGTTTCTTGAGCATATGCTGTAGTTCCTTTTGGTAACTCTCAGTGGGATCAGAGGGTAATGGCTTGTAGAAAGTGGTGTTGGAGAGCTGCTGAGCAGCCTCTTGTTCATATTCCAACCTATTCATGATGACAACAGCACCTCCTTTGTCAGCCTTTTTGATTATGATGTCAGAGTTGTTTCTGAGGCTGTGGATGGCATTGTGTTCTGCACGGCGGAGGTTTTGGGGCAAGTGATGCTGCTTTTCCACAATTTCAGCCCGTGCACATCAGCAGAAGCACTCTATGTAGAAGTCCAGTCTGCTGTCTCGACCTTCAGGAGGAGTCCACCTAGAATCCTTCTTTTTGTAGTGTTGGTAGAGAGGTCTTATGCTCAAATAAATTGGTTAGCCTCTAAGGTGCCACAAGTCCTCCTTTTCTTTTTACTTTCAAAGTAGTCTTCTATTGAAAAACCTATTAATGAGTTTGGAAAGCCTTTTGGTTTCAAAAATCTACATTTAGACCTCTAACTACTGGATACAGTGTTCCCTCTTATCAGTGTTCCTCTGTGGTGGTAATCTGAGGTGGGATTGCTTATTCTTGGGTCAGACTTTCTTTGTGTGTCCAACAGGGAAGTAGCACTTCACCTGGGGCTATAATGAACTATAGCAGGGGTTCTCAAATTTCATTGCACCATGATCCCTTTCTGACAACAAAAATTACTACGTGACCCCAGGAAGAGGGACCAAAGTCTGAGCCCGTCTGAGCCCTGCCGCCTTGGGCAGGGGGGCCAGAGCCCAAGGGCTTCAGCCCAAGACGGGGGCTTATAACCTGAGCCCCACTGCCTAGCACTGAAGCCCTCAGGCTTAGGCTTTGGCTTTGGCCTCAGGCAGTGGGGGTCCAGCTTTGGCTTCAGCCCCAGGCCCTAGCAAATCTAAGCCAGCCCTGGTGACCCCATTAAAATGGGTTTGCAACCCACTTTGGGGTCCCGACCCACAATTTGAGAACCGCTGAACTATAGTTTGCTTCTTGTCAAAATAGAACACTGAAGTTCCAAGTCAGATACCTGAAGGTGTTGTATTTCAAAGTATTGTCATAATTCATAAGTGATTTGTGGCTTCCTCTAGATACCAAACATCAGTAACTGATAATTTGACCTCAATTTAGAATCCATAATTCTAAGTTGCTTGGAAAATGAATACTGGATTCATTACATGCTACTGTGAAAGAATCCGTTAAGAAGTTGCATATCTAATAACTTCCAGTTTGTGTGCGCTCATGATGTTTCTGCTGTTTTGTCCTTTTAGAAAGGATTCCATGTCATCTTCTCCCTCAAAGATCTTATTAGTAGATCCACTCGTTCACTACTTTTCTCGTATAAGCTTTTAAACCAAAATCCAAGTCCCCATTCCTGCAAAGTAACTTGAGAAGCTTAAACATCAGATTGATTGTATGCATGTATAATTCTATCTGTAAATAAAGCTTTCTTTTTTATTTTGAGGAATGGGAATGGAAGGCATTGGCTTTGGAATGAATAAAATGGGAGGTAAGCTACTGTACATGCAGTTCTGAAGTGCAAATAGCTTTTTTTATGTCTGTCTCTTTGGTATTAGCTAAAATTGACATAGGCTGACATCTGCCTGAAAATACCTTAATTTAGAAAGAATAATGCCAGGTAAGCATTTGTTAACTTGGAAACAGTCACTGAGTCAGTAGTGACTCTTGGTTTTTAAAGCAGTAGTAAGTTATGATGTGCTAATGGGTATTGTGCTTCTGGAGGGATGAGCTCTTCAGATGAAATATAAACCAAGATGTTAACCACTTGTGACTCTTAACGACTGCTACTGGATATTTACAAAAGCATGAGCTTGTGGCCATATTCCATCCTGAGACTAAACTGAACAGTTCAGTTACAAGGAATTGCTTCATTAATGCTAGTTTTAATTTTGTAAACATTCCCTTATGCCTCCAAAGTGTACCGTTTTGAGATGGCATTTTACATGTGGCTGCTTTTCGTAGAATATTCCTAGCAATATTACCAGAGTAAATAAGTGGAATAATGCCTTCTGATTCAGTGTAGTGACTTATTTGAAATGTACTTTTTAACGTTACCTTTATCTTAAGAGATACTATAATTTTGTTTCAGGGATGGAAGGTCCTTTTGGTGGCATGGACAACCTGGGTCGCTTTCCATCTGGAATGAATATGGGCAGAATGAGTGGTGAGGCACTGATTCCTACATTATAGATCCCCAGCCTCAATAAATGTCTTGTCATGGAACTCTTTTCAAATTTGGATGGTCTGATTGAATTAGTAATGGTTGGCAGTCCTGTTAAAGCATTGTATGCTTTAAGGCTACCTACAAAAGAAAGGAAAAGAACACATTTCCTCTATATTGTGTAAAGAGAACCTGAAAGCTTTATTTTTTTGCCGTTTTTACCACTAGCCGTAACAGCAGTGTCAAGTTTAACTTTTGCCATAGGTCTCCCTGGAAAACGAGAGTTTTCTCAATCTTTTCTTTGTAGGAATGGGAGTGATGCATCTTCAACAAAGATCTCATTTTTCACTTCTTAAAAATTTCAGTTAAAGATGCCAACAGTTCCAAGCAGCTTGACTAAAAATTCCTTTCCCCTCTCAGTTGCTCAAGTTTCACTTATAAGCTGTTTTTACTCAGTTCCCTAGTCTTCGGGGATGGATAAGACCTTACACCTTCACATGTAAATAAAATTAGGAAAACCCTTGAGTTTTGAAAACTCATTCAGCCTTTCTTCATCATGAAGAAGCAAAAATTATCACAATCTTTCCCTTGCAGATTCACATTTAAAAATAAATACTTGTTTGCTCTTACGGGATATAAAACAGCCTAAAATTTCAAGAGCTTTTCCTGACCACTTTCTAACACTGAAATATTAAATCCTAACTTTGAGGAAATCTTGGCTAGCTCTTGGGAGGACCTGGATAGAATGAAATTACAGTTGTACCTGACAAGGTTTGGCTCCCACATCATCATAAGTAGGTTGATAGAGGAGTGTTGATGTTCTGTTAAGGGATAGAGCAGAGCGTGGGTTAGTAATCTATGTAATCCATAGATACAGGTCCTCCAAACACCTTGCCAAGACCCACTAGGAAAAGGAAGTGTGAGGATCTGAAATTTCAAAGTGTGTGTGTGTAAAAACAAAAAAAATACTCCGTGTGTGGGTAGGTCTGTATCTCTAAGAAGCAGTACATGGCAAAAACACTTGTTTCACAGTTCACCTGCTAAAATATTACAAGAGACACGTTCTCTTCAGGATGTCTTAAGTTGTTGTGGAAATATACTAAATTAATACTTTGTGCAGAGATGGATCGTGCAATGGGTGGAGGATTTGACAGAGACTTTGGAAGAAATGAGATGGGAATGTCTCGTAGTTTTGGAGACACCCTGGACAGGGGAATAGGTAAGCAAACAAAGGCTGTATTTGTGCTATGCGCTATTCATCTGAACTGTGCATACAATAGTTACAAGTAACGTTTGGAATAATCTCTTCTGCTGTGGTATGAGAATCTAGTTACAACTTTGACTAAAATTTAGTGTACTCCCTAAAATGTATTTGAAATCATGCCTTTTGAGAAACTAAGTATTCTCATGAGCTGTATGGGAGGTATCCCAGACTGAGTGGTTCTTCAAGTGATTACATGTGTTCATTCTGCACACAGTCATTGGGGAATTTTTCCCTCAGTGGTACCTGTTGGCCTGACTCAAGTGCTCTCTGCTGCTGCACACCATTGTGTGCTGGTGTAAAGAGCCGCTCTAGTTCCTCCTTACCGCCTAAGACAGCTCTCATTACCTCTTCACCATACTACTTTTGGCCTGTCAGCAGCTTGTTGGGCTTTCAGAAAAGATACAACAGTGGTAGCTGCTTTCCTGAGGAGGCTCCAAGTACAAGTCTACCCTTACCTGGATGACTGGCTAGTCAGAGGCTGGTCCAAGGCTCAGGTACTGTCCAGTCTCTTTCATTCAGTCAACTTGTAAAACCCTGGGTTTACTGATCAACTTAGAAAAAGCTTCTTTGCCCAGATCAGAGGATAGAGTTCATAGGAGCAGTGCTGGACTCTACTGAGGCCAGAGCTTTCCTTCCCGATACAAGGTTCCAAACAGTTCAATCTCTTGTTGTAGATCTCAGTGCTTACCCACAACAGCTCAGAACTGTATGAGGTACTGGGGCATATGGCCTTGTGCACATACATAGTCCAGCATGCCAGCCTATGTCTCGGGATTCTTCAGAGTTGGCTGACCTCTGTTTATTCATCAAATCTTCAGCATCGCAACTCTGCTAAATGTGCCCTCTTGAGCATTGACTTCTCTAGACTGGTGAAGAGACCCAGTCAGTGTTTGTGCAGGCATTGCCTTTGTCTGCCCTCAATCTTTGTTGATGAGCCCCTCATCCCAGGGCAGACACGTCCATCTGTTCCCCTCCATACTCAGGGTTTATGGCCCCCCCGAGGGGACCTCGCCCTACATATCAGCATCAGGGACCTATTAACTATGTGCCTTTCCTGTCGGGCTTTCCTGTGTCCAGACAAGGGAAAGGTCTGTTCTCTGATAACACAGTGGCAATGTTTTACCTCAGGCAGCACTGTCTTGAGCAGTTCAGAAATGGAATATTGGAGTGCCAGTTCAATCTTTCTTGAAGCCTCTTACCTTCTAGAGCACAGAATGAGTGGGCAGAATGCCGAAGTGGATCGTTTACGAGTCCCCATGTGGGGTCTCTCTGACCAGATGTATTCTTTCCAGAGTGGAGGAATTCCCACATAGGTCTGTTTGCAACCAAAGCCCAACAGGAGATGCCATCAACTTGCTATCTACCAGGTGGCAGTCCCATTTCCATCAGACGCTTTCCTGATACCCTGGAAAAGCCCTTCTATGTTTTTCTCCCAATTCCGCTCTTACACAGTGTTGCTAAAGATCAAATGGGATCATGCCATCTATGTTAATAGCCCCAGAGTGGCCCAGGCAGCACTGGTTCCCCACTCCCCTGGATCTGTCACTGGAGGTTCTGATTTTGTTTCCATTAGACCTAGACTTAATCTCACAAGACCACAGTCAGCTATTGCACCCAAACCTATGGGCAGGCACTTAATTTAACAGCCTGGACGCTCTGTGGCTAAATCCTAGACGAGTCTGTGAACTTGCTCCAAGCAAATGACTAGTTGAATAGTAGAAAGTCCTCCACCATGTCAAAGTGGAAGTGTTTTTCCATCTGGTCTTTTGCCAATGCAGTCCTCAATTCATTATCTCCTGGATAACTTACTGCACCTAACACAACAGGGTTTAGCAGTTAGTTCTATCACTTAGTGGCAATATCAGCTTTCTATCCTCACATGGACAACCATTCTATATTTTCTAATGATATAACAATGAGATTTTTGAGGGGTTAGACACTGCGTCTCCTAGTCCATTTAGAGCTCATTGTTATGGCTCTAGTCAAATCTACATTATTTTTTTTTTTAATAAACACATTCCCCTTATTTTGAGAGATACAGAGCTGGTTAAGTGGAAATCATTTCACACTTTCACAATACATTATGCATTGGATATGGCTTCCAATCCCAGTGTGGTAGAGTAGTACTCCAATCCTGTGCAAGTAGAACTCAACATCGCTCCATCCAATTTACTGTGTTGGTTGCCAAGCTGTCCCAAGAGTGGGAATATGCAGAGGACACTTGGAGAAATGAAGATTGGTTACCTGTAACTGAAGTTCTTTGAGATGGATTTTGCATATTCACATCCCCATACCCTTTCCCTGTTCCATTGGAGTCCAAATTAAAATACCTTAGGTTTTCTGCTCACAGAGAACTCTGGTTATAAGTAACCAACCTTCATTTTAAATGAGTCCGTGTTTAAAATCTACCTGCTAACCACATCAGTGAAAGGATGTGAACCGCTCTTATCCACTTATGTACTGCCTTTACCTTAGCTTATGTTAGCTGAAGTTTTATAGTTAGTAGTCAGTTTTTAGAATAAGTTTAGTTTAGATTTAGACTAGATCGTAAATTCAAGGGCAGCTTTATTGTTCAGTATACAAATGATCCCAGTGTGAAGAAACACTAGTTCAAGCGGTGAGCATTTTGCACAGTGCTCTTCCTGGCATTTCATGCACTTATCGAATGCCTAAAATGATTCAGGGAGAACCATTCCCTGGCACCTTGTGCTATCTGTGCCACATTCTTCCCACCTCGGGCCCAGAAAGAAAGACCAAATAAACGTCAGGCCCTTCTATTACTGTTCAAATTTTGTGGTGTACTATGTCTGCACGGTTTTCAAAAATGTCAGACTGCATCAGTGTAATCATTCTTCAGAAACATTGGGAAGTTGTAAATGAGCCTGAGCCTAAACATACCCTTTTTTCCCTTTGAGTCACAGTGGGGTTCAAATTTGTCTTAAGATATAAATGAGCATGCAACATTTAAATACCAAGAGCTTATCCCTTCATAATAAAACACACCTGCTAGGTAAGACTACTCCCTAGGCATGAGCTGAAAATGTTAGCTGTCAGCAGTACAAATACCATATATTCTTTGTTAAGCCACAATTGCTCAATAGATGGCAGCATGTTCACACAATTGCATATAGTGCCTAATCCTGCTCAGACAGTTGCCAAAAGTCAGACAGTTGTTAAGTTAATCACAGCTTGCTTTCTAGCCAGTGCACATCTTTTCAAGGAGATGAGGGAAAGTTTTGGTGTGGCATAGCTGATTTTTGGGGCTAGATGTGCTCAAAGAAACTTTAGACATGGGTGGTAACTGAAATTACTCCTGTAGTTTGCAGAATACTTGTCACTAGTGTTGCCTTAACAATAATCCTGACACTCTTCAGGCCAAACAGATTTTCCAAGCCTAAATTATTGGTGACAAAACTAGGACTTGGTTGCAACCCTAATATACACTTGGCAGACATACAGAACTTTAAAACGTAATTTATCTATAAACTCAATTAATGAGACCCTGTATTCCACAGCAAGTGACACCCAAATTGTATGGAAAGGCCCTCTGGTTTCTGAAACAGATGCACCTTCTGTAGCAGATTTAGGAGCGTTCAGAAATGGAGGAATACATGGAAATGATATGATCAGTACACACTAAAATCAAAGAAATAGTTAAAATATTTGCTTCTCTCCACATTAAAAAGCTAAATATACTGCAGGCTTTTGCCTTGGCAGTGACTGCTTGCACTGTTGAAGTTATTACATGGAATCTGTTGGTTTTGGCACCCAGGAGAAAGCTAAAACTCTTGGTTTGCATCTCTTTACCACTTCTGGCTGGCAGGAGCAGAGTCTATTCCAATCCTTTTGGGAGAAGGGTCTTGAACTCATTCTACTCTCAGCAACTAGCTACCTCACTGCCCAACCCCAATATCTGCCACTGCATGAGCAAGCTCCTGTTTTGACAGCTGAAATGACACTTAAATTGTTGTGGTGAGCTGTGAACACAAATCCAACAACTATTTCTCTTGAATTTGCAAACTGTTTCAAACACTGCATCCCTTTACATTTGGTTGACATTTGAAAGCTTTATGCATAAGGGCTAGAAACTTGACTTCTAATAAAAAAAACCTAGGTTCTCAAGCACACTTCTGCTTCAGAATCTGCAACTACAGAACACACAAGATACTAACAAATTTAGTAACAAATTGTAGTTTCAAACATCAAGAATATCCAGGTGCATCAAATTTAATATCCTCATCACATGATCACAAATAATGAAGTCTCAATGTATTTTGTTCTAGGTGGAAGTGCCAGCATTCCTGGAATTGAGAGGATGGCACCCGGCATCGATCGTCTGGGTGCGGGAATAGAAAGAATACCTTCTGGGATGGGACATGGGATGGAGAGAGTAGGGTCTGAAATAGATAGAATGGGTCTTGTTTTGGATCGCATGGGTTCTAATGTAGATCGAATGGCCCCAGGAATTGATCGAATGGCCCCTCTGGGCATAGACCACATAGCTTCTAGCATTGACAGAATGGGCCCAACCATTGAGCGAATGGGTTCTGGTATAGAAAGAATGGGTTCTGGAATAGGTTTTGGTATTGATAGAATGGGTACTGCTATTGATCGTGTTAGTACAACTATGGACAGAATGGGATCAGGAGTAGATCGCATGGGCTCTGGCATGGATAGGATGGGTCTAAGTATGGATCGTATGGTACCTGCTGGGATGGGAACTGGAATGGGGCAAGTTATAGATAGAATGCCAACTGGACTAGATCGCATGGGTGCCACTAGTATGGAGAGAATGGGATTGGATCGCATGGGTGCCACTAGCATGGAGAGAATGGGATTGGATCGCATGGGTGCCACTAGCATGGAGAGAATGGGGCCTACCATGGGCCAGGGAATGGGGGCAGGTATAGATCGGATGGGACTTGCAATGGGAAGCAGTTTTGAAAGAACAATGGACATGGATCGTGGAAACTTCGCAGGCAGTTTTGCAGGCACTCTTGGAGGAACTGGAGGACCTGCAGCTGGGGTGGCCAGGAAAGCCTGCCAGATATTTGTGAGAAATGTGAGTAACACTTTCCTAATCTAGATAACTGCACAGAACTCTTGTGTTGGTGCTTAGTACTAGCATTTCTTCATCCTCTTAAGTTGTTGCTCATTTTGATGGCTTCAGTTAGACTATCTTAAGTATTTGTGTAGTCTTCATCAAATGTATTAATGCTGCACAGGGAAGAGTTATATAGGGTCTGAGTAGAAAAATCTTTCCTTTAATTGATACAAACTGGACACACAACCCTCTGCACCGGTAAATGCTCTGTGTTCCATGTGTTTTATACTTCAGTGCTAGCAACTCTTAATTATTGATCAACCATGGAACAGATTCTCAGTGAATGACTGCTTTCTTTCTCCAGCTTCCTTTTGATTTCACATGGAAAATGCTGAAGGACAAATTTAATGAGTGTGGTAAGTTACTTTATGCTACTGAAGAACCTCCAAAACAACTTACTGTAGGAGAAAATCATTATGTAACATGACAAAAATTCTTTCTGAATCATAACTTCATCTGCTGCCTGTACTACTTAACCAAAACTTCCTACAAACCTAGGAAAATATTAGATATTAGCAAAAACTTGTATTTTGAATAAATGCTTGTTACAGTCATCAACTGTATCAAGTTTTTATTCTCTCCTATAATTCTGCCTTCTAGTGGCAATACTCTCCACCAAAAGT
This sequence comes from Eretmochelys imbricata, assembly GCF_965152235.1. Lineage (NCBI taxonomy): Eukaryota > Metazoa > Chordata > Testudines > Cheloniidae > Eretmochelys > Eretmochelys imbricata. Next base: position 3,456,937 of record NC_135596.1, read on the forward strand.
AACATACAATTATTGCATATCTTTCTTTCAATAGTTGGAGACAGCGTGGGTACATCAGGCTTACTAGTAATCCTCTCCCTACCAGTAACTGTAAATAATTTTCTTACAGGAGTTTAATAGATCAGACAATTCTAAGTCCTCTTCCAATGGAAAACTTTAGTGTAAATATGCCCCAAACCTACTCAATACTAAAATGGAGACTGTCTTCTGTAACATTGAGACATGAGCCCAGAATTCCACTTTCTGGTTATAGATTAATACCAACATTCCATGACTCATCTTCACTTTAAAACTCTAGTCCTGCGTCTTGCCAGATTCATCCAATAAAAGATTAAAGGAATTTTGGTAAGATTTCAACGTAATCTTTAAATCTTCTCCAGTAATATAAAACTAAAGTGAAAGGAGGAAATGGCTTCATTTACAAGAGTTCATTATGTACATCATGGGGTCTCAACATGAAGAGGGTGGCAGGTCTCAAGTAGGTCCAGAAGGACTTGTCTTTTGGACTAGATGGGAGGCAGATTCAGAAATTCTTCCTCTTATTATGTAGTCACAGTATGGAAAAAATTAAGAACTGCTGGCACAGATGGTATATGCCTTCCACGTAGAAATATTTCAGAACACAAATTAAGTTTAGAACCATTCAGTTAATTGACATGTATTTTCCCTGCTCTGCTGGAAGGATTTCTGGATGTGGGTAGATTGATCCAACAGATTAATCTTACAATGATGTGGCCCATGTATTTTGCTGGAATGGCTTTGTAGGGATATCTTGGAAGGGGGATGCCAGATATGAAGCTGTTTGACGAGTTTGAGTTTTACTTATCTATAGTTAGTCCCATATGCTGACTCCTTGTTCATTCCAACAGCGAATAACAACTGCACTGTGGCCTTCACTACAAAATAGAGAGGTGCATCTATGCACCCTTCCAGTGAACTCCTTAAAAAGGGGGGCAAGTCTTGTCTGGCTCTCTGAAAACTGAGAGTCAAGCTGCATCTTCCTAAAACTGGGAAATGCTTGAATGGGGTAGATCAGTGGAAAGAGAAACAGATTCCAATCAAATATCTTAAGTGAGGCAAATGTTTAATTTTGAGAACAATCCTTTATATAAAAGTGTAGTCAATCACACCTGAAATATTTCTGCTGCATTTGACTCTAAAATATGTTCTAAATGTACATCTTTTTATCACTGTATTTGGATGCTCTATTAGAGACCTTTCAGAGTCTTTTAATCACAGGATCATTTCATATAGGGACCTGGTTAGGTATTGAGCTTCATGCAGTGATTTCATTACACCAAACCACCCACCCCCCACCCTCCCTTTTTTTTCTTTTCCTTGCAGGTCACGTGCTGTATGCAGACATCAAGATGGAGAATGGGAAGTCCAAAGGATGTGGTGTTGTTAGATTTGAGTCCCCAGAAGTGGCTGAGAGAGCTTGCCGAATGATGAATGGGATACAGCTTCGTGGCAGGGAAATTGATGTGCGAATTGATAGAAATGCTTAAATTAGTTGCCTTTTTAAACACTGATACCAGATGTTTTGAATTTGTATTTTTCTTGTTAACCATTTTAATTTGACTGGATGTAAAGACATTACAACAATTCAGTTGCTTTCTGGAGTAATTTTAATTACTTTTTTTAACAAATGGATTTTCCATTTTACTGTTTTGCATTGAAACTGCAATGTGCACAATCTTTTTTGTAGTTGTGGCATCTTATTGACATTACAGATGTATGCGGTATGACTTTGATAATAAATGCCAGTTACTGAAAGCTTTCAATCATTGTTGCATCAATTACTGGCAGCAAATCTTATGCTTAAAAAGTCTTGGTATAAATAGAGCAAGTAGTTCAGAAACCTAGAATGTACGTGCTGTGAAACATAGCTCATGTCTGGAAGCACCTAGGAATGTCTTAAACCATCTTTTAAAACTTTCAAAGATGTGTGAGCACAACATGGGAAAATTAAAATAATCCTGGTTCTTGCACACTAGCCTCAATAGCTGAACAGCTTTGAAAACAGGTGGCCCCGCCTCAGTGGATTTCACTCTTAGTCTCATGCTGGAAGCAGGAACCCAAGTGGAAACTGCCATAGTTTCAAGAGACCTCTTGTAACAGTGTGGTCTGTCCAAGAACTGCATTGTAGGGAACAGGGTTTCTTGCCATTCCCTAAGCTTATTTAAGGGAGTAGCATGCTTTTGTTCCAGCCATACCCAGAGCAGAAAAGAAACCATTCTTTATTTCTATCGAAGATATTAACTAAGTAGTGAAGGGTGATGATAGCACAGCTAAAGCTAGGACGTACTTCTAGTGAAATGCAGCAAATTAGCTGTCTCCCAGTGTGTGAAGATGAAAACATGTCTGAGATGGGGTGGGGAGAAATAGATTGAGAGACTGATTCTCACTCAAGTAGTTACTATCTGGTTCTTGGCTCAGATCCACAAAGGGATTTAGGTGCCACATCCCAGTTTTAGGCACCATTGTGATCCACAAACCCCCTGTTCAGCAGCTGCCTAACTTTGTAAGTGCCTAAACTCACTCAGCACCTGACTTTCTGTGAAAAGCTCCTGCCGCCGCACATGCGCACTGCTGCTTTACTCAAGATGCCCAAGTGCCTGTCTCGTACCTCATCCCCGGTGTGATCCACAAACTGTGGAAAGATAGGCAGAGGAATACCTGTCTTCCCTATAGGACCCAGTCTGTTTAGGCATGCTGAGAACATGCCTACCAGCGCAGGCCCTGATCAAAATCTGGCCGGACATGTAGTGTTGCCTCCCTAAACTTTCAGTCCAGTGGTTCTCCCACTTCCCAGGTGAGCGGGCTATCTAGGGTCCAGTTCCCTGTTCCAATGACCTAACTTTTACACGGTGGAACAGCTTCAGCTGGGAGACCCCCATCAGAATGTCCCACAGGCTAATGGTTAGGGCACTCTCCTGAGATGTAGGATTTGAACAGGGCTCTCCTCTCCCTGTCAGGCAGAGGGGGAAACAGAACCTGGGTCTCCACATCCTGGATGGATGAACTAACCCCTGGAATAAAAGTTAAGGGAGGCACTACTACCACCTCTGGCATAAACTCCTTAGCTAGGACAGGGTTCTCCGCTGTGAATCGCAAGCAGTGACAAGTGCCTCTCGGCAGCGCAAACTTGGCATCTGTTAGACGGGTGAGGTCTAGGACACACCCCTCTCGTAAGCCCTCAAACTGACTCTCTTAAATGGCGCCCCAACTAGTATGCAAGCTGTTGTGGATTCCATTCTTAGGTGCCTATCTCACTCCAACGATTGTACAGGGAGCCTCTGGGCCACCTAGAGGATTCGGGGCGGGGGCCCTTCCAGTGGCGTAGCCAGGTGGAGCAAACGGGGAGCAGACATAAAGAAAGGTGCCAGCTGCCTGTACTCACCTGGCAGTGCTCAAGCTCTTCACTTGCTCTGGATCTTCGGCAGCGCTGAAGGACCTGCCACCAAAATGCCCCCGAAGACCCAGGGCGCTGCTGGCTGAGTAAAAATTAACAAGGTGTCACTTGTGCTCAGTAGGAGAGCGGCTGCTGCCCTGCTCCCACCCTAGCAACATGACTGGGGATGTTTGCTGGGGGGCCCCTGCGGGGCCTGGGGCAAATTGCCCCCCCCCTGGGTGGCTCTGGGGAGCCTAGGTGCCTAATTCAGGCTTGGTGGATCCCGCTGTTTATGCCTGGGGGAATTTGGTGCCACAGGGCATACACAGAATTTGTTCCCTACAGAAAAAATGGTTTCTGATGGGGAAGCAAAGGGAAAGCACAAGACCGCTTGTGCGACCCTCTCCAGCAGCATGTTTCAGGTGGCCAAGGCAGCTGGCAGAGAGGTAAATCACTGGAGAAAGAGGCAGGACTGGGGAAGAGCTGCCTGGTGTTTCCTACCCTGTGCTGAGCTGCGCTGCTAGTCTGGGCTGGGGAGGATGGGACTTCCTCTTCGCCTGTGTGGCCTCTGGGGCCGGGTAAGACTCACCCTGGCTGCAGCAAGCTCTGCAAGCCGCCCTCCCCACCCCCGCCGCCTCCCTTCCTGCACCCATCACTCGTCATTCCTCCCCTGCAGCTGCCTGTACAGGGAACTGCTCCCACATCTGTCCAACCCTGTGCATCCAGATTCCCCCTGCTGAGCCTCAACCCCCCCATCCTCCCTTTGCGCCTGGACCACCCTGACAAGCCACCTGAATCCCCACCACACTGAGCCCCAACCAGTTGCACCTGGATCCCCATCCCACTGAGTCCCAGTCCCCCAGGATCTGGACCCCCCCACACACAGACCCTCCTCCCACTGAGCCCCAACCACCTTCACCTGGACCCCCTTGCAGAGTCCCATTACCACTGCATCCAAAATCCTCCAACAAGCCCCTGTGCATCCAGATCCCCCACTGGGCCACCCACACCCAGATTGCCCCACACAGAACCCTCTGAGCCCGTACCTGGTGTTAGGGGGCTTATTCCTTCACCCACTTACTTCCCTGGTCCTTCTCGCATGAACAGAGAGCAGCAATACCCGAAGTCCAAAAGTGTAAACAATTCAATGTTTATTGGGGGTGAACTTCCAGCAAGCATGATTCCAGTTTCCTTCCTTAGTATCCTCCTTCCCAGCTCTGACACCACAGAGCCTTACACCTGTGTCCTTGTTCCCATTACTACCCTTAGCCAAACATGATTCCAACTTCCTTACTCCCATTCCCTGTTCCCATTTCCCCCTTTAGCAAAACATGATTCCAATTTTCTTACCCCCATTCCCTGTTCCCATCTCCCTCACCCACATGCACATGCCCATGCCCACCCCCACCCACCCCCTTCCTCATTGACTACAGATTATATAGTAAAACTTGAGTTCTGCTTAGCTATACCTTAACCAATCATTTTCCTGAAATTTAACTAACCAATCCTAACATATTGTCCAATTATATCCCACCACCTTAATTAGTTTACACCCAGCAAAATTAATTATACAGCAGACAGGAACAATCACAGAACCAGACAGAGATTATACAGACAAACAATAGCAAAGTGGGAACTACAATGATAAGACAACACAGAAGCGAGGATTTCACATCCCAGCTATTGATAAGTGAGTTCTTGCCAGACAGGATGCTATCAAACTAAGTTTCCTTTTACATTTTCTAGGCACTTCCCTTTCTCTGGAGGTGATAGGAACTATCAAGACAGGATTCGCAAAAAGAAAAGGAGTACTTGTGGCACCTTAGAGACTAACCAATTTATCTGAGCATGAGCTTTCGTGAACTACAGCTCACTTCATCAGACAGGATTGTATTCCTAACAGCCCAATAGCACCTTATTTCAGTGTGACTAGTTTGGAATGTGAGGATGTGACTGTTCGCTTCCCAGCTTATGGCTGCCTCTGCTGTTTAGCCAAAGGCCTTAGCCTAAGAACAGGGCCTCAGACTGTCACAGTAAGAGAAGGCCCTTACACCAGCAGACAGTGATTTTGATTCTTTCTTTTATACCTCTATCACTAGCCAAGTGATAAGAATACACCTAAATTCTTAGAGTACAGGCCTTTGCAGACAGGCCTGAATATCTATATCCTAACACCTGGATCCCCCATACTAAGCCCCTCCACACTTGGATCTTGCCTTGCTGAGCCTGCCTACCCACACCTGGTGTACTTGGCATGGAGGGGTAGGCCTGTACTGTGGCAGGCTTGGGTGCAGCCTCACTGCTGAGTCTGTGTCCTGGGAGGGTAGGGGAGAGCTGCACAGTGATCTCCTACCTTTGTGCAGCCAGTGGCCTGTGTTCCCCAATGTCATGCTGGAGCCTCCACATTTATTTGACAAATACAATTTGCAGAATTTTAAAATATTGTGGGCAGAATTAAAAAAAATGTTGGCACAATTTTTAATTTTTTAACAGAGTGCCCTCAGGAGTACACTGTTCCAGTGATATTAGGCATCTAAAAGTAAGGCACTACAATGCTCCAGTCCCTTTGTGGATCCAGGGTCTTCTTGAGTACTGAGCTGGAAAAGTCAAAGCTATATAGAGAATTCTGGGTGGTTTTTTATATTTGGAAATTCAGCTAGGTGTATAAAACTTAGTCAAGACACTTGTAACTACTTACAAAATTATCCATTCATAAAAAGTACACACAATGGCCTTGGACCCTGGTCGCTAACTTTCTAAATACTTAAGCCCATCTCTCTTCCCTCTGGCCATGAAGATTTAACTAAGTAATTTTAAGTGTTGCACCTGCCACACTAATCGCTGCAGGCACCTTATTTTCGATGGGTTGAAGGCAGAAAGCACACTAATTTCATCCTACCTTCTGCAAAGGTGATAGAGTACATCTTCCTAAGGCTGCTAGCAGCTATGGTGAGGATTAAGTGGCCAACTAATGGTATAATAATCCCAGACAATAAACTGAGATGTGTTATGCCTTTTGAAAAAGGGTTTGCCCTCCTGCAATAGAAAAAGCCCCTTTTACAACCAGCTTAAGCTACAGAAAAGGATCTCCTCCACCCCAGGGACAACATTAATGTAAATACTTGTTTAGCTGCCTCCACCTTCACTCCTCTGATGCTGGCAATGGTGAAGAATTGTATCAAACTAGCACAGTGCCCCAACACTTTAGAAAGGAGGAGATCAAAAAGAGAAAGCTAGACAAGTGAGGAAATAAGTATATCCCCCTGCCCCCCCACAGCTGATAAAGGATTTTTAAATTGCCATGACTATTCATCCAAAGAAGTAAAAAGACCAGGAAAAACAGCAAGGTACAAGAGGTTACTGAAGTCAAACGGGTACCATTCAGGAAAAGGAAGTCCAACCCTAGCAAAGCTTATATGAAGGATTGTAAACTATGGCAAGTAGAATATAAAAAAGAATTTAGCAGGAACCTGAAGAGCAATTAGATTCTGTGCAGAATATATCAGAATAAGAAATAGGCAACATACTCTGGGTTTGCTGGACTGCCAATGGCATAAAGGGAGAAATTAAGGAAGAGAAGGACATAGCATCAGTCATTACCACAAAGGGTGACAGGGAAAATATCTAGCCTATACCATCTCTAGGTTAGTTGAGACCAGAAAAGTATCTTGAACTGACTTCAGCGGAGTAGCATGATGGCATATGAAATTCATTGCTTATAAAAGCATAGTAATGCACACTGGAAATAATACTCTGAACTACTAAGATATATTACTGGGTTCAAAATTTAAATACTGAAGAAAAAGACTTGTCTATCATTGCTCAAAGTGAAACAACAGTCAAAGTGAATTACATTAGGCTACATAAGGAATGCAATGGAAAAATACTACCTTCTATTAAAGTTATGCCATTATATAAATCAAACACTATCTGAAAAAGGAAATAGGGATATAGAGATGAGCAAGGAAAATGATTAGAGGTCTAGAAAGGCTTTCATGTCATGAGGAAATGAAACCGTTGGAATTGTGCAGAAAGGAGTAAGTAGGAGCATGAGAGAACACTACAAAACGCTGAATGGTATAGTAGAAAAACGAAACAAACATGACAAGCTGAGAGGGGAAGATTGGGACGATAAACTTGAGATGGGACTGGGACTGGCTAGGTGAGGAGAATGGGACTGGGATGAGGAGTCGGTTGTGGGAAAGACAGGTTGGAGGGAAGAGGGGGTCAAGCTTTGGGGAAATGGGTAGATGAGTCCGGCCACTAGAGCACACTCCCCTCTAGACCTGGGAATGGAATCCAAGATTCCTGAGTCTAATCATTGCTCTGCTGTCAGCAAATATCTGTGAAACCCTTTGACAAAGTGTCTCATCCTCTAGCACTGGTCCACATACAAGATAACAACCTACTATTATTATTTACGATGTTAGCTCAAGTGGTGGATCCAAGGGTTCCAACTCTGCTGATGAATCCTGTGGGTGTCAGTATCATGTCACATGATAGAAATTGGTTTTTCAGTTTGCTTTTTTAAAAATGTAGGAGACTACACACAAAAAGCTACATTAAAACCATTATTAGTGGTGCAAAGTTAAGTACTCGAATGCTATGAAATGTCAGAATTAGGGTTCCCTGTGAGACCTTAATTCAGCCCCCTTGGTGCATGCATTATGCTTTTGTCTGCAAACGCATGATCACATACTACTTTTCCATCATTCATTGCACAGAATGGACCTGCTCTTGGGATAGAGCAGGTTTGTGTAGTGCAGGAGTCAGTAAACTGCAGGAAGCGAAAGGTTTCAGAGTAACAGCCGTGTTAGTCTGTATTTGCAAAAAGAAAAGGAGGGCTTGTGGCACCTTAGAGACTAACCAATTTATCTGAGCATAAGCTTTCGTGAGCTGCAGCTCACTTCATCGGATGCATACTGTGGAAAATACAGAAGATGTTTGTTTTTATACACACAAATCATGAAAAAATGGGTGTTTATCACTACAAAAGGTTTTCTCTCCCCCCACCCCACTCTCCTGCTGGTAATAGCTTATGTAAAGTGATCACTCTCCTTAAAATGTGTATGATAATCAAGGAAATGACCCACCTGGATTATCCCACAGTGGTAGCTGAAATCAAGGGGAGCTCTGCTTTGAACATATAAAACGATATGCACTCTGAATAAAAAGGTCCGAGGCATCTCAAATTGAACACCCAGAATTAGTGGAAAGTTGACCATAATCTCTGTGCCTCAGTTCCCATCGTTAAGATGGGAATAATACCACCCCTTCATCTGGCAGGGGTGTTGTGAAAAGAAGCTGAGGTTGGCAAAGCACTTCGATATTACAATGGTGGACGCCACAGAGGAAATTAATAATGGTGTCTTCAGAGCAAAGCCCAGTACCTAAGGCCTGGGGCCAAACACGGAAGAGAAGAAAACAATATGTTCAATAACAGCTCATGCAGTGAGCACCTTCCGTCCTGGGCACTGGATGAACGTGTCCTGTGGGAAAACTGGTATGCGAACAAGTGACCGTCCCACCTCGGAGTCAGGAACTGACCAGCTAACCGCACACCTCAGGGGAACAGGGAGTGCACACTGAGGCAGCAGCAAGGGAAAGGTCCCGAGCGACAGGTAAACCACGAACAGACCACAGGGAAGCAGCATTTTCCTTCTGCATGGTGAGGCCTCAAGGCCCTGTCCCCTCAATGCTCAGCTGTAAGCTTCGGAAAGCAGCAAGTTGTTTTGTTCAGAGCTAGGACCCTCCTCCATCCCCCAGGTGCCCGTAACCCCTAGGTTCTGCTGCGCAGCCCTTGCCCATGCGGCGTGCCCTCAGGGAGGCAGAGTTAAGGTTGCCCAATTCCGGCAGACTTGACTTTGCAAGGGCACTGATGCTGCGTTCCCGCGGCTTGCGTGCGGGATCCTGGACCGGTTCGGACCCCCTGCAGCAGGTGGGCAGCGGCCGGTCGGGATCGGCGTCCCTAGGCCGGGCCCTGAGCCCCCGGGCGGCCTGTGGAACTCGCTGCCACAAGATTCCCGCCGGCTCTGGCGCCGCCTCCTCCTGCGGCCCGCCCCCGGCCGGCCCGGTGCCCCGCCCCCGGCCGGCCCGGTGCCCCGCCCCCGGCGCGAGCGGGTGACGCCATCACGCGGCGCGGCGCCCGGTCACACGCTGCACTCCCAAGATGGCGGCGGTGGCGGCCCGCGGATGCCGGGTGAGCGGAGAAGCGCTGGCCGGGCCGGGGGCGCTGCCCCGGGGTCTCCTCGCGGGGCTGCCCGGCTCGGGCCGGGCCCAGGGCGGAGGCTGGTCGCGGCTGTAACTCGCCCCAGGCCCCGGCAGCGGCCCGGGGGGTTCCGCGGCGCGGCCCGCACTGGGGGCGGGAGCCCGGCAGCTCGTGCGGCGGGGCCTGTCCAGCGCGCCGAGGGCAGGGGAGCGAGGCGGGAACGAGGTCCCGCGTCCCAGGCGGTGCCCTTGGCGCTGCGAGCAGCCGCAGGGCCAGGGGCTGGGCTGAAGACACCCCGGTCTGGGTTCTGTTCTCGGGGTGTTTCCCCGGGAGCGGCTGGGGCCGGGCCGGCTCCTCTGGGGCGGGAAAGGCGAAAAGCGAAGGTCGGAAGATGTTGCAGCCCCAGTGGATCAGTTCTGTGCCCTGGGTGGCCCTGCTTCACCTTCCTCAGCATTCTTGGCTGTCATCCAACTGCCTCAGTTTACCTTTGTGTCGCCAGTTGGGTTGCTGTGTACACGTGTCGTCTCATGGAAGAAATGAATATAACTTTTCGTGTTGTTAGACTGATTTTTGATGATCTTTGATAAAAATGTTGCATTCCAAATGTGAGGCTTTTCCTGTGCTCAGCTAGTTAATGAATGAATGAAACAAATGTCAAGTTTCTTTTAGCAAATTGCTCTGGAGAGTTTTTGACGTTGCATTCAAGAGACTCATGACCTTTTGGTGACCCCAGATACAAAGAGCTGATGGGACTTTTCACCCTCTTTCAGATCAGCCCAGTGGGTCAGGTCATGCAGTAGTCAGGCTGTCTCAGGGCGTGTCTATACTTGAAATGCCACAGTGGCACAGCTGCACCTCTGCGGCAGTGCCGATTCTGTATAGACCTACACCAACTGGAGGGGGTTTTCTGTTGGCATAGGTAATCCTCCTCCTCCAGAGGCGGTAGCAAGGTCAAGTGAAGAATTCTTCTGTCAACCTAGCACTGTCTACATTGGGGATTAGGTTGGTTTAACTACTCTGTTGTCTGCACAGAGGAGGGGCCCAGGCCATCAGTTGCCAGGAGACAGGGTGTTGGCCATTCTCTGTGCAGACAGCATTACACTGGCCCTCTAGGGCTCTGCAACAATCACACACGCTTATTCCACCACCTAGATACTTAAATGCCTAGGGGAAACTGAGGCGCCCACACAGTATTCAGCAAAAACATTAAGAACATTCTCACTTCATCACAGGGGGGTTGCACTGAGAGGCTTGCTATGTGATCTGTTTAATGTAACTGGATATTTTCATTATTCATATAAATATCTAATGCTTTTTAAAACCTGCTGAGCTCTTCAGTGATATCTTGTGGCAGTGAGTTGCACACGCAGAAGACATAGAAAAGTATTGCCTTTTATCAGGTTTAATTGTATTATTTGTCAGTTTCTGTAGCTGTCCCCTTGAGCTTGGACAGAAAAAGTAAATAGCAGGGTACTGAGTTGAAAGATGTCTTGTTGCAAACATGGAAACTAATTGTCAGTCACCCTGTTACAAGGATCTTTGTATCAGATATTTTTGGGGAGTTTCCTTTGTCAGGAATTAGTCTTTTCTTCAGCTGGTGATATTTGGGATGGGGCTCCTTTATAGCAGCAGCGGCAGCAAGGGAAATCAACATGGCTGCTCAAGACAAATCTTGAGCAGTTATGAGCCTGGTGAAGAGATTGGAGCCCAGAGCCTTTGAGGCCTCCTACTACAAGTCTTGAGGGCATGATCAAACATTCCCCATCCATAAAGTCTATTAGAGTTGTGTTAACTAAAAGGAGGCTGGCTTAGCATGGGCATAGTGATTTTGGTGGAGAGTTCTAGAGAGGGGCAGTCACGTGGAGAAGCAATACTGGCTATGAGAACTGAGCAGGTTGGGGCTCCTCAGGAGCCTGCTGGCTGGTCTGGGGAGAAGCTACAGCCTTGTGCTGGCTGAGTGTGAAGAGGCATGTCTTGGTGTGTGGGGAAGAGAGCTGGCTCAGGGATGGGAATAATAGCATGGAGAGAGCTTTGCAACATGCTGATCTCTGAGCTGATCCCAGTGTGGAGCTTAAATGGGATGATGAAACTAAAGAGTTAATTATGTGGGATAGGAATGTGCTTTTTTAGCATCCAAGCCAGTTGTAATAAACTTGTAAGTGACTTTAAAAATGTCTCTATTTATACTTCAAGTGCTTCTCTTCCATTCCCTGTGACTCAGGAAGCAAGAGGTGTTTGTTCCTGGCCTCCTCCAACAGAGAGCTTACAGAGGTGGAATGTTGTTCCTGGCCTCCCTACTTCTCTCCTGAGGGCCTCATCTTTCCTTTTGGGTAGGACACAGTCGTTGACCCTGCCTTCCTCCAGGCTGACTGTATTGAGACTCTGGTGCTTGGAGTCAGGAGAAGCTGGATATGAGTCAACAGTGTACCCTTGTTGCCAAGAAGGCCAATGGCATTTTGGGCTGTATAAGTAGGGGCATTGCCAGCAGATCAAGGGACGTGATTGTTCCCCTCTATTTGGCATTGGTGAGGCCTCATCTGGAGTACTGTGTCCAGTTTTGGGCCCCACACTACAAGAAGGATGTGGAAAAATTGAAGAGAGTCCAGCGGAGGGCAACAAAAATGATTAGGGGACTGGAACACATGACTTATGAGGAGAGGCTGAGGGAACTGGGATTGTTTAGTCTGCGGAAGAGAAGAATGAGGGGGGATTTGATAGCTGCTTCCAACTACCTGAAAGGGGGTTCCAAAGAGGATGGATCTAGACAGTTCTCAGTGGTAGCTGATGACAGAACAAGGAGTAATGGTCTCAAGTTGCAGTGGGGGAGGTTTAGGTTGGATATTAAGAAAAACTTTTTCACTAGGAGGGTGGTGAAGCACTGGAATGCGTTACCTAGGGAGGTGGTGGAATCTCCTTCCTTAGAAGTTTTTAAGGTCAGGCTTGACAAAGCCCTGGCTGGGATGATTTAGATGGGGATTGGTCCTGCTTTGAGCAGGGGATTGGACTAGATGACCTCCTGAGGTCCCTTCCAACCCTGATATTCTATGACCTGCGTTCCGTTCCCGGCTCTGGCAGACTCACTATTCTGTACTTGAATGTAGTAGAGATCATGTGGCTTGTTTAACTGCTGTGAAATCTCTGTATAGAAAGCATGTTGTTTCCTCCAACCCAAGTTTATTGCTGCTCAAAATTTTTTGTTCCATGTGGTCAGGCTGCTTTGTCTCCCTGCCACTAGCATAAAGCTGTAGAAGGCTCCTCGCATTTTGTCAGTGGGGGAGAGGCTGGTTTCTGAAATCAGGAATATGGCGTGTCTCTGCCTAAGAAGGGGATTACTCGTGGTGGAATTTTGCGCCAAATTAAAAATTCCGCACACAAGATTTTAAAATTGTGCATATTTCATTTGTTAAAATAACACGATATAACCATGCCAGTTTTAATTATTTTGGTAATTTATTTCAAAATACCTGTCAGCAAGTATATCTGTAACCTTACAGACAACAAAAATGATTCAGGAAATGTTTTTTGACAAATAGATTCCTTACTGGACATATTAACACAGATCTTTGAGTAATAATTCATGTAAACTACAATACAGAAACTTATTTCCCACGCCCCTCAGAAGCAGTGCAAAGGCTTGGGGGAGTCAGAGTAACGGAGGAGATGAGGGAGAGGGAAGTAATTGCTGGGAGTGAACTGGAGGGTGTTGGGTGTGGGTGGGAGAAATACATGGAACAGGTATTTGGGAGAGGTATTGCTAGGGAGATGGGGAGCCTCCGCCATACATATCCTGGCTGACCTCTAGCCTTTCCCATTCAGTTAGGCACATATGACCCACTCCTCGTGTATCCGCGTACCTCCCTCCCCCATCCACATGTGTTCCTGCACCCCCATTCAGGTGTTGGGTGTGGGTAGCATATCTGCATGTCTCCATATGGCCCTGCACCTCCATCCTTCTGTCCCTATGTGGCCCTGCACCCCCACTCCCATTCAGCCCCTGGCTCAATGTTGTCCCCCCACTAGTGCCTGTGCCCTTGCCCCAGTCTGTCCCCCCACTAGCCCTTCTGAACCCCAGTCTGTGTGACCCCCCAGGAGCCTTATGTGTCCTGCTATGTCCATTTCCCCACAACCCCCATGCCTCCTCACCTGATCCCGTAGGCAGTGTGCTGTGAGGAAGACATGCTCTGCCCCCTCCCTCTCCACTGCTGGTTGCTCTGGCCCATGAGCCAGCTGCCGTCTCTTCTGGTACCACATCAGCCTATGGTGGGCAAAAGGTGTAACTGCAATGTGACCCCTCTTGTGGCTTCCCTTCACCTCCATGTCAGAATCAATTATATTGCAGGGGAAAAAAATTTGCTGGGGCTATTTATTCTGCACTTGCACAGTGAGGCAGAATTTCCCCAGGAGTGGGGGATGTAGGACTGAAGCTGCAAGCAGCAATACGTTGTCCCATTGCATTTCAACAGAAACAGGTTTTCTTTAAAAAATTGTTTCTAGCCCTATAAAGTGCAAAGAAATACTCCAAATATCACTTAAACCAGCAGTGACTGAGTTTGCAAATAGAAAAAGTTATTCTGAGGTGTGAACTTCCCTGTTCATCCTGTTTGAATGTTAGCTCTGAAGATTACAGATGGCAAATTAAATTGCCCCATGAGTTTTTAACTGCTAATAATAGCAGAAACATCTAGCTCCTCTGGGATGATGGGTGGCACTTAGCTAGAGCAGTACCATGTCCACCCAAAATAATGACAAATAGGCCCACCCATGTTGGGGTACAGCTTACGGTCTGGCCCTTGTGTGTTTTGTACAAGTGAACGATAGGGATGTGGCAGTGCTTTGTTAATTCATAATAAAGTTGTGATGCACTGGTTTGTTCTATGTATACAAGTTCTGGTGAGGGAGTATTTTCAGTATAGCTCCCAGCTGCTGTTCCCCAAAGATTAGCCAGAAATGTCCCTATATGCTGTGTTCTTTACTTCCCTTTTTCCACTGGCTCTTTGGGCACTGAGTGTGCCCCAAGCAGGTTTAATTATTTCTTTATTATTTGGTAACAAAGTTTTGTTTCTGTTCACAGAAATGCCTTGTCGGTGGCTCGAGGCTTATATCTGGAAGATACCCAGCTCTGGTACTCCCTAGTGGCATTGTTTATAGAATGGGCAGGCCTGTTTTAGAGCTACATCAGGTATGTTAATGGACAGGGTTTTATGCATGCATTAGACTGAAAGTATGTTTTAGTAACGATCAGAGTATTGGGGTCTACTAGAAATTGATATGCTTCTGACAAGTGGCCACCCTAGATTATATACTTCAGTATGGTTTTCAAAGATGTGACAAAAATGTTTTTGGATCTGTCAGATACCAACTTTCCCTCCATATATTTGTTTGCCAGCAATGAGCCCAGTTGATAAAATCCAGTAGTGAGGCTCCAGTCGTGTGCAGCCACCAAAAGCAGAAATCCTCAACAGCAGAAATTGGCCGGTTATTGAAACCTATCAGCTAAGTCAGAGCAGTGACTCCTTTGCCTCTTGAGGGAGTAATTTTTTTGCTTGGCTGTACATTTATCTCTAGTACTCTGTGCAGTGTGTGTGAAATTTGATTGCTATTCTGAAGGCACAGTGCTCCTTGGTTATGGTATTTTGGCCATCCTCAAGATGCCTAATTTCCACATCCTTTTGCATGGCAGACATGAAGTGTAAATCTACCTGGCTATGATACTTAATGTCTCTTTAGATTATACAGACTGTAATAATTATTTTCTTTTTAGTCTAGATATTATTCTTCTGGAGGCAGAAAAGGCTTTATATCAGGGTTTGTGGACAACATCAAACAGGAATTAGCAAAAAATAAAGAGATGAAAGAAAGTATTAAAAAATTCCGTGATGAAGCTAAAAAGCTAGAAGAATCTGATGCACTCCAGGAAGCAAGGAGGAAATATGTAAGTCTTCCTCATGAATTATTTTGTTGTCTAACATCTTCATTGGCCAGTCAGTCTATTACAATTCAGAGTATTGTAACCTAAGCTTCTGTGCAAATGAGCTGTTGGGTTTGCTGTATTCAGGAAAGGTCTGGGCTGACTGATGGAAACACCAGTAGGTGCAATGAACTAGTGTAAAGTTAAGTTTTTCTACAGTTTTTGGTGGAATTTCTTTCCAACAGACATTTTAATAGAAATCACAAATAATAAGCAGGTAAAAAGTCACTTATCTATAGACATGAAGATAAAATTAAGGATTTTTCACTTTCATTAGACATAATCACATTCATAATGGATTATAAAACAGCTTTACTAGAAAGAAAGTGCTTTCATTGCACTAATAAGGAACTGAAGTCTGTTACCACAGCATTGCACATTCTTTCAGTGGCCAGATTCAGTATGGTGAAGGAACCAGGGAAGTGTGAAAGTGGGAATTAGTGATATTCTTGAATTGCTTCACATTTATATTATTGCCTCTTAACATTTGTTTCTTCTTCGAGTGATGGTCCCTATTCATAGAATCATAGAATATCAGGGTTGGAAGGGACCCCTGAAGGTCATCTAGTCCAACCCCCTGCTCGAAGCAGGACCAATTCCCAGTTAAATCATCCCAGCCAGGGCTTTGTCAAGCCTGACCTTAAAAACCTCTAAGGAAGGAGATTCTACCACCTCCCTAGGTAACGCATTCCAGTGTTTCACCACCCTCTTAGTGAAAAAGTTTTTCCTAATATCCAATCTAAACCTGCCCCACTGCAACTTGAGACCATTACTTCTCGTTCTGTCATCTGCTACCATTGAGAACAGTCTAGAGCCATCCTCTTTGGAACCCCCTTTCAGGTAGTTGAAAGCAGCTATCAAATCCCCCCTCATTCTTCTCTTCTGCAGGCTAAACAATCCCAGCTCCCTCAGCCTCTCCTCATAAGTCATGTGTTCTAGACCCCTAATCATCTTTGTTGCCCTTCGCTGGACTCTCTTCAATTTATCCACATCCTTCTTGTAGTGTGGGGCCCAAAACTGGACACAGTACTCCAGATGAGGCCTCACCAATGTCGAATAGAGGGGAACGATCACGTCCCTCGATCTGCTCGCTATGCCCCTACTTATACATCCCAAAATGCCATTGGCCTTCTTGGCAACAAGGGCACACTGCTGACTCATATCCAGCTTCTCGTCCACTGTCACCCCTAGGTCCTTTTCCGCAGAACTGCTGCCTAGCCATTCGGTCCCTAGTCTGTAGCGGTGCATTGGATTCTTCCATCCTAAGTGCAGGACCCTGCACTTATCCTTATTGAACCTCATCAGATTTCTTTAGGCCCAATCCTCCAATTTGTCTAGGTCCTTCTGTATCCTATCCCTCCCCTCCAGCGTATCTGCCACTCCTCCCAGTTTAGTATCATCCGCAAATTTGCTGAGAGTGCAATCCACACCATCCTCCAGATCATTTATGAAGATATTGAACAAAACCGGCCCCAGGACCGACCCTTGGGGCACTCCACTTGATACCGGCTGCCAACTAGACATGGAGCCATTGATCACTACCCGTTGAGCCCGACAATCTAGCCAGCTTTCTACCCACCTTATAGTGCATTCATCCAGCCCATACTTCCTTAACTTGCTGACAAGAATACTGTGGGAGACCGTGTCAAAAGCTTTGCTAAAGTCAAGAAACAATACATCCACTGCTTTCCCTTCATCCACAGAACCAGTAATATCATAAAAGGCGATTAGATTAGTCAGGCATGACCTTCCCTTGGTGAATCCATGCTGGCTGTTCCTGATCACTTTCCTCTCATGCAAGTGCATCAGGATTGATTCTTTGAGGACCTGCTCCATGATTTTTCCAGGGACTGAGGTGAGGCTGACTGGCCTGTAGTTCCCAGGATCCTCCTTCTTCCCTTTTTTAAAGATTGGCACTACATTAGCCTTTTTCCAGTCATCCGGGACTTCCCCGGTTCGCCACGAGTTTTCAAAGATAATGGCCAATGGCTCTGCAATCACAGCCGCCAATTCCTTCAGCACTCTCGGATGCAACTCGTCCGGCCCCATGGACTTGTGCACGTCCAGCTTTTCTAAATAGTCCCTAACCACCTCTATCTCCACAGAGGGCTGGCCATCTCTTCCCCATTTTGTGATGCCCAGCGCAGCAGTCTGGGAGCTGACCTTGTTCGTGAAGACAGAGGCAAAAAAAGCATTGAGTACATTAGCTTTTTCCACATCCTCTGTCACTAGGTTGCCTCCCTCATTCAGTAAGGGGCCCACACTTTCCTTGGCTTTCTTCTTGTTGCCAACATACCTGAAAAAACCCTTCTTGTTACTCTTGACATCTCTCGCTAGCTGCAGCTCCAGGTGCGATTTGGCCCTCCTGATTTCATTCCTACATGCCCGAGCAATATTTTTATACTCTTCCCTGGTCATATGTCCAACCTTCCACTTCTTGTAAGCTTCTTTTTTATGTTTGAGATCCGCTAGGATTCCACCATTAAGCCTATTATGTATTCCAAATATGGGTGTGCATGTGTGCCATGCCCTGGAGCCAGATGCTTTTCCTAGCAATGTCCATTGACCTACACATGTGTTGTGTGTCCCCTTGTGCTCCCAGCCGAGGTTAGCCAGGAGCCGTGAATGTCAACGCCTCCTGTTCCCTCTTACTCCTGCATGGCCTGAATTAGATCCTCTGTTCCTTTGTGGTCTTACTCTTTTAGCTAAGTTTCAGAGTAACAGCCGTATTAGTCTGTATTCGCAAAAAGAAAAGGAGTACTTGTGGATGCAATCGATGAAGTGAGCTGTAGCTCACGAAAGCTTATGCTCAAATCAATTGGTTGGTCTCTAAGGTGCCACAAGTACTCCTTTTCTTTTAGCTAAGAGAGTAACCTGCTTCATTTGTGTAATTGAAGAATTATATAATTCTTGTTTGTTTTTTCTTGTAGATAGCTAGTTGTGTATAGTAATTAGTGTTAATCTGCCCTGATTGGGGTACGCCCCTCTGCCCCGCTGGGATGTATGTCCTGTGTTCCGGGGTTTAAAAGCAGATTCTTTCCCGTGCTGCTTCTCCATGAGCAACAAGCACCA
This sequence comes from Eretmochelys imbricata, assembly GCF_965152235.1. Taxonomy (NCBI): domain Eukaryota; kingdom Metazoa; phylum Chordata; order Testudines; family Cheloniidae; genus Eretmochelys; species Eretmochelys imbricata. The sequence goes on from NC_135596.1 coordinate 3,475,579, forward strand.
GTGGCATCTTTACTGCCTCGGGGAGGCTCACATCGTTGCTCGCTGTATGATTTGCAAGTCTTTCCCATCCTGGACTCAGGAAGCACAGTAGCTTTGCTTCAGAAAATACTGGATGGGGGAAGCCATGAGACTGTGCACCCACTCGGATCCAGAACCATCAGTGCAGCGTCCATCACTGGTGGTTAGCACTTCTTCCAGCATGTCTCATGCTCTGGATACGGCAGTCAAAGACAAACCCAGATGTGAGGGTAGGAAGACCTGTCACGGGCATAGGAGCAAGTCCCTATTGAGGACTACTTCTGAGTGCAACATTTACTCCCCGAGCCGGACCAGGTCAGGTGAGCTGTCATGCCCTGACACTGTGGCACCAGCACCCAAGCTTCCCCGCATCGAGGGTAAAACAAAGCACAAGAAGGATCCAGTGGTACAGGTGGTCGCCCCGGTACCGACCCCATTGGAGCAGTCCCTGGAACACACATCACCTGTCCTGTTGCCACCTCCACGTCCTTTGGTCCAGCTGGCCCCATGGACACTGCCTTGGCCTTCCAGCATCTCCAAGGGCACTCTCTGGACTCCTGGTTGTGTGGAGCTCCTTCTGTTGCCGGAGGAACTGGAGCTACCTTACCCACCCTCTCCCCTTCTCTCAGGTTCCCCACTCACCTGGGAGGTTCCTACTGTGGTGGACAACCCACTCCTGCTCCTTCCGGACCTCCACCTGTTGACTCTGCACTGTGGCTGGCTCACTCTGTTGGTTCCATCACTACCCAAGCCATCTTCAGACTAGGAAGACTTTTCTGAGCTGGAGCCCTTCTTCTTCCTTTTGTCCAAGCAGAGCTCGGACTTGCATCCCTGGCTTATCCTCTGGCTTATGGCCCGACAGCGATGGTTTGGTTCCGGTACCTCTGGGGCCCACTGCACCCCCAGGTCCCGACCCCTTAGCCACACTAGGCATTCTGGGACCCATATCGCCAGTGATACCCACCCTCCCAAGCCTCATACCGCTCGGCCCAGGCTCCTTCACTGTTGGGCTCTGAGGAAGAGGCAGATGTAGAGCCAGTTCCTCGTCGCCGGACAAGGTGCTCATCCCTCCTTCCCTATCTCGCTCTGATGATCACAAGCAATACCAAGACATGTTACAGAGGGTGGCAGCAGACCATGACATACTGCTGGAGGAGGTTCAGGATCAGCAACACCAGCTCCTGGACATCCTCCAGCCTCAGGGACCATCAAGGGTGCCGCTCTCCATTAATGATGCCATTGTTCAGCCCCCAGCCCTGTGTCGCAAGCAGGAGCTCCAGCAGTTCTGCCCTCAGCCAAATGCGCCCTACCCAGTCTACTACCAGCAGCACCAGAAACCTCCATGCAAGTGCCTCTGGTCCTGCTGGCAGTGACGCACAGCCACTTCCTCGTCCCTTGCCCACCAACAGCCTAAACAGTTTTGACGTGTTGCTTGAGAACTGTGAACCCTTCCTATTGCCACCCACAGTGCCCTGTGTCATCTTTGTGGGCCATCTTGCCCTGTTCGCCCACAATTGGGGCAAGATCACCATGGACTATTGAGTCCTGGAGATTATCCATCATGGTTACGCCACAGAATTTCTTTCTTTTCCCCAATTGCCCCCCACCCCCTGGGCTGGACACCTCCATGAGGCCCTTCCCATCAGTGCCTTCTCCAGCAAGAGGCAGATGCTCTTCTTGCAAAGGGCACCATATAGTGCATGGCACCTCCCTACCAGAGGAGAGGCTTCTACTCCGCATATTTCCTCATCCTGAAGAAGGGTGGAAGGCTCTGCCCCATTCTTGATCTTCAGCAACTAAACATCTTTATCTGGAAATCCAAGTTCTTCTTTGAGTGATTGCTCACGTGCATTCCACACTAGGTGTGTGCGTGCACTGTGTGCACCATCTCTGGAAACTTTTCCTGCAATGGTATTATTGATTGGGTCGGCTCTAGCGCTCTCTAGTGCGGCGCAGTAATTTGCCAGTGGTCCCGCACCTTCTCAGTTCCTTCTTACCGCTTGTGACGATTGCTGGAACAGCTCCTTTTGCTTTGGCAAGGCATTTATTCAGTGGTTACTCTCAAGTTTAGTTATATTTAATCTTAGTTTTAGTAGTAGTGTATATAGTGTAGATAGTATTAATGTATATAGTTAGACCCTCTGTCTTCCTTCCTTCGCTCCTGGGGCTGGACATGTCCTGGTCTCTCGGTTTCAAGCCCAGTGCCTCCTGAGGCAAGCAACCCACACTCCAGTTGTCTGAAGCCTCTAGGAGAGGCTCATGTACAAGAGTATTGCCAGATCTGTTGGGACTTGAAGCCTCATACAAAGGACTGGGAGGCTAGACTAAGGTCAATCCTAATGAAAGCCACATTTAGACTGGTGTTGGAATCAAGCTGGTTTTACTTTGCACCGAGCACCTCAGCTTCGCTGCGAAGCAAAGCAACCCTTTGGCACTGTGTGTTTCTCAGTCCCGTTCTCCATCACCAGTACCGAGAAAGAAACATAAGCAACAATCCAAGGAGGGACGTTCCCCAATACCAAAGAAAGACAAACGAGGAGAGTGCCGTGGATACCCCCAGTGTGATAGCAGCACTGTCGACTCCACCCTGGTCACGGGCGCAGTTGAGTCCAGTGTGGGACTAGCCATCGATGCTGGGGAGTCGTCATCACACCAGCGGGATTGCGGTGCTTTCCACCTTTGCAGTGGCCACGGACTTACTGACACTTCTGGTACCGCTGACCCCAATGGGTCAGCTATCTGCTCCAATGAGTGTGCCGAGCAGAAGGGAGTATGGGGCCCCGAGCTTATACTTGGCACCAGGGTCTTCGGTACCGAGCAGAGCAATATGGCCCCCCTGTCATTGACGAGGACTTCCCTTATCTGGCACCAATTTCTGGACCCTAGGCACTGACTGGCGGAAGTGTGGGGTACTGCCCCCACCGTGGTCTCCTCAGAGGGACTCTTCCTCGGAGTCAGAGGTGGAACCCTACACTCAGTCTAAGAGCTCCCGCTACTACCCGTCCTACATCCCTCTGGATCTTGGTGTGGGCTCCCCTGCAGACACCTGGCCTGGATGAGAGCGGCTGATGCAGGTCCAGTGACCGTACTGGAATCAGTGGGGCTTTCCCCCAGTACTGGGATCGTGTCCAGTCATTCCTCTCGGTAGTGTTTGAGGGGAGTGCTCCTCCACCGCACCATCCAGCACCCAACCCAAGTACAGGTACTAAGCCTGGTACCGACACGCAAGACTTGACCCAGGGGTATGTAATCGGGGCTGAAAAAGAGGAAGGCCCCCCACCTATTCAGGCCTCTTCCTCCTCCTCCCCCGCAGATGAAACCGTCTTGGGACCAAGTGATTTGGTCTAAAGGATGACTTTAGAGTCCACCAGGAGCTTCTAAAAATGGTGGCTGCTAACCTGGGTCTGGAGGTACTTAAGAAGTCCTTGCCTACTCTCATTGATGATTTGGCTGCGACAGCCCAGTCAAAGATTGCTCTGTCCCTCAAGGCCGTTATGGGTCCAGTCTGGTCACTATGGCAGACCCCATATTCTTTCCCTCACACTTCAAAGAAGGCAGAGAAGTACTTTGTGCCTGCCAAGGGGTATGAATATCTGTGCTCTCATCCTCCTCCCGGGTCCCTTGTGGTCACCCTCCTCTCGGATCCCCCAATGAGAGGGCCAGGCAGGCACTACCCCCAAGCAAAAGGACTTGAAAAAGCTAGACCTTTGCGGAAGAAAAATTTATTCAACGGGCGGTTTCAGAGTAACAGCCGTGTTAGTCTGTATTCGCAAAAAGAAAAGGAGTACTTGTGGCACCTTAGAGACTAACCAGTTTATTTGAGCATGAGCTTATTTCCAACTAACGAGCCTTGCTGGGGAGGTATGATTACAATATTTGGGACTCCATGGCAAAGTTTAAAGACTTGCTGCTTCAGGACTTCAGGAAAGAGTTTTCTGCCTTGATAGAGGAAGGGAAAACCATAGCCAGGGCCTCACTCTAAGCCAGGAGTTGGATCTCAAACTCAAATCACCACAGCCACATGAGGACTCATATGTTGGCCCGAGGGCCGCATCACTGAAACTTTTTCATACGATACAAAAGTATAGTAAAAAATGAAGAGTAATATAGTATGCTATTAAAAGTTAATGCATTAACTTTTTTAAAACTGTAATGTGAAGAAGGGTTTTAATAAAATATAAACGTTCAGTAATGCACCTCACTCAAATGACAAACACGCATTTACTTTAAGATTTACTTTGGTTAAAGCCCCTTGCTCTGCCCCTGGCCGCGCCCCCATTCCAACCCTTTCCCCAAATCCCCGGCTCCGCCTTCTCCCCTGAGTGCGCTGCATCCCCACTCCTCCCCCTCCCTCCTGGAAAGTCCTAAGCACCACCAAACAGCTGTTTGGCAGCAGGCAGCGCTGGGAGGTAGGTGGAGGAGCGGGAACGTGGCACGCTTCCGGTGCGGGGGATGAGGGGAGCTTGGCTAGTCAGCGCCTATGGCGGGCTGCAGGAAATAACTCTGCGGGCCACGTGTTTGAGACCCCTGCTGTAAGCAGCCTTGGACAGAACTGATGCGGCGGCTAGAACAATGACTTCTGCAGTGGTCATGAGGCAATGCTCCTGGCTTCAGCCCTCGGGGTTTCCTCCTGAGGTCCAACAGTCAATCCAGGATCTCCCATTCAAGGGTACCTCCCTCTTCTCGGAGCAAACAGACACAAAGCTCCATCGTGTGAAGGACTCCAGGGCAACCCCAGATCCCTGGGCCTCTACTCACCATCGAAGGAAGCATTTCAGGCTGCAGCAACCAGCCTGCTTCTCGGCTCCACTGCCTCAACAGGACCTGTTCAAGAAATGGAGCAGGGGTTACAAGCGTAGACAACTGCTGCCCTCCACCTCAGCCGCACCACCAGGGTCTCTCACATACCTGGAAGGCCCAAAGAGAACTTTTGTAGATACGCCCAAGGCCATTATCAGTTCTCACATTTCATTTTCAGACCGACTCACCCACTTCAGCCTGCTGTGGTCCCTCATAACCTCGGATTGCTGGGTGCTGAGTATGGTGGAGGAAGGTTACACCCTTCAGTTTTCTTCCATCCCTCCTCCCACCCCCCTCCATCTTCAGGGACCCTTCTCATGAGCAGCTTCTAGTCCAAGAGGTGCTAGCCCCCCTGCAGGTAGGGGCAGTGTACGAGATGCCTCAGAACCTAAGAGGGAAGGGGTTTTACTCCCGATATTTCCTAATCCCGAAGGCCAAAGATGGTCTTGGATCCATCCTGGACCTGTATTGCTTCAACAATTATCTCAAGAAACTGAGGTTCTGCATGGTTTCCCTGGCCTCCATCATTCCCTCCCCGAATCATTATCTCTCTTTCATATTTAAGGCAGCTGTTGGTTTACATTGCATTGATTTGGGCACAAATTTTAAACATCTAAAAATAGAACATTGTATTCTGACTTTCCATGTGACTGATCCCCATTTCTGTTCCTTTCACTTCATATAGTTAGAAGAATCCATGTATCCTATTGAGAACAGAGTTTAACTGCGGCTGTTCTGTCCTACAGTAGTATGTCACCAAGAGAGCGCTATATGCTGGACTATTGATGCAGTGCTATAAAATCCTCATGTGGTTATAATTCTGATTGATGCAGTGATTCCTGTTAACATAAAATTTTTGTTTGTGCTGCAGAAAACCATTGAATCTGAAACGGTTAAGACCTCTGAAGTGATTAAAAAGAAGCTTGGAGAAATAACAGGATCAGTCAAAGAGGTACAGTATAACCTTGCAAAAATCCATCAGTTTACTTGTGGTTTGCACTTTGTATTGAATTAATGTCCTTTATCTCTTTCTTCTAGTTGAAGGAGGGTCACTATTGTTGCCCTTACAGGCCAGGGCCACTAAAGAGACCTGCAGTGGTAACTGCTGGAGAATTTTTGGTGTGACTAGTGTGATGGCAGATGTGCAGGCAGTATCCGCACCCCATGTTTCTTCCTTGCTGCAGGGTAGATGAGTGTGTACATGGGGGTCTGACTATCTGATAGCTGCAGAAGAGAAAATGCCTCAAGGGTTTGTCTCCTCCATTGGGGCATAGGCAACTCAGATACCAGCACCAAAGTGGAAGAGCCCATTTGGGAACATGGCTAGGAGCAATGTTCTGCTTAAGCTGTGCACATGTGTGGCTGCACATCTCGCGTGACTGGCACCTGGATCCCCATCCTGCCAGAATGGAAGGCATCTGCTCTCAGTACCGTAGACCGGCAGGAAGCTTTGAGACAACAGGGAGGAAGGGTACAGAGTGGTGTGGAGGAAGCAGGGTTTCTGGAGGAGGTGTGACTTGTACCTGGGTCCTGTTTTACCTGCTGCACCCTCCTGTTGGATAAGTGGCAGCTCCTCTTGGTGCTGTGGGAAGCCTCAAGCAGGGAGGGCAGGGAAAGAAGACTGAGGGCACCATTTAGGTGGGGAGGTGCTGTTCATGGTTGAGTCCCTGGGCGTATGGTGCTAACTGTGGTGAAGGTGGTCCCTGCCGCTGGCACCAGCATCCAAGGGCTGGCAGAACTGAAATGAGCCTCCAGCAGCCTGGCCCAGAAAGGATGTCGGGAGGCAGGAGCCTGTGCTGCATTGCTGCTGGGCCAGGGGTGCCTGGTCTGTGCACCCCTACCCACTCCCAGCTGCGATGGTAACTCCCTCCTGGCAACCAGGGTGCAGAGAGGAAGGGGCGGAGTGCTGACTGAGGGGCAGGGGAACAGGACTGGCTGATGGGGAAAACACCTGGTGGTACTGTCCACCTGGCAACCCCTTCTGTGTGGGTTTGTCTTCCCACCCACCCCAGAATCAGCTGCCCACCGCCAGGGAAGTCTCTGACATCCCTGCAAGGAGCACCTGCTAAGCCAGCTGTGCTGGTTCAGAGTGAAATGGTGATCAGCTGTTTGTGGAGACGTTTTAACCTCCGGCCTGCCACAGCCTGTGCGTGTAGCACTCCACCCCCCAGGCACTCTCTGGGGTGTGTAAAGCTTTTTCTGTTGGAGTGGAAGAAAGAGTATTTGGAGCTTCTTTCCTGGTGGATCAAAAATTAGTGCTCAGAGCTCTCTCCCCCAGAGCTGGCCTGGCCTGGCCTGCATTTCCTTCTATCTCTTAGAGACAGGTTTCAGAGTAGCAGCTGTGTGAGTCTGTATTCGCAAAAAGAAAAGGAGGACTTGTGGCACCTTAGCGACTAACCAATTTATTTGAGCATGAGCTTTCGTGAGCTACAGCTCACTTCATCGGATGCATTCAGTGGCAAGTACTCCTTTTCTTTTATCTCTTAGAGAATTAACAAGGATGCGGGTATTTCAAAGGAAAGGTCTAGAGTATTTTAACTGCTAGGTGGCGCAGCAAATAGAAAAGCCAATATATTGGCAGCAGCGTGTAGTGGCCTCGGGGCAATGCAGGAGTCCTGGTGCTGTGGAGTGGGAGGGGAGGCTGCAGGCAGGGCAGTGGATGGGAGGGAGGACCTGTGGCCTGGAAGCTGGGGTTTTCCACAGGTAGTAGGGGCTCCAGGGCTGTCCAGGGCTGCACAGAACCTCTCCCTGTGCTGTCCGGGGGTGTCCTGCCCTGGCACCAGGGGCCCTGGGCTTGCTGTGTCCCAAAGCTTCTTTCCCTGGCTGCAGCCCCGCAAACCTGCCTTCCACTTATTGGCAATTTTTGGATAATAGCAACTTTTTTACTGGAACTGAGAGGTTGCTGTTAAGCAACATTCATGGTGTATAAATAATTGCTAGTCCAACATGTATAGTTCTATAGCTGTCCAAAAATATCTTCATCGCCGATGATCACAGCACAGCTCCCGGGTCACTGCTAATGCTGCAGCAGAAAAGTCAGGTTCCCTGTGACCTGTAACTACTTAAGAAAAATCAAATCTTGGTCCTACAGACCTTGACCATGCCACTAACGTGCTGATTTCCCTGGTGATCACTTGGGAAGTCTCTAAAGGCCAAAAAGAGGAATCTCTTTCAAATCCAGGTGGTGGTCCATGTTTCTCACACCATTTTCCTTCCATGTTATTGCAGAGTTTGGATGAAGTAAGTAAGAGTGATATTGGTCGGAAGATAAAAGAAGGTGTGGAAGAAGCTGCCAAAACAGCAAAGCAGTCTGCAGAATCAGTGACCAAAGGAGGGGAGAAACTGGGCAAGACAGCAGCATTTAAAGCAATCTCCCAGGTACATATGCAGGTGACATGTCTCCTTTGGTGCCCTACCGTGCAGGCACCACGTTCACTAATAAGAAAGCTGTGTTGGAAAAAAAAGTCCCTCCCGAACTGTAAGTGTTAAGTTTCAGAGGGGTAGCCGTGTTAGTCTGTATCAGCAAAACCAACGTGGAGTCCTTGTGGAACTTTAGAGACTAACACATTTATTTGGGCATAAGCTTTCGTGGGCTAGAACCCACTTCATCAGATGCATGGAGTGGAAAATACAGGAGCAGGTATAAATACATGAAAAGATGTGAGTTGCCTTACCAAGTGTAAGGTCAGTCTAATGAGACAATTCAATTAACAGCAGGATACCAAGGGAGGAAAAAAAACTTTTGAAGTGGTAATGAGAGTGGCCCATTTCAGACAGTTGACAAGATGTGAGTAACAGTAGGGGGAAATTAGTATTGAGGAAATTAGGTTTAGGTTTTGTAATGCCCCAACCACTCCCAGTCTAAAGACTGGGAAATTAGTGAATGTAGTTTAGAGAGCAAAACTCTTCCAACGTACAGGAGGTACTGAGGAGGTACTGGAATAAACTGATATGTTAAAGAGCTGTAAATCAACAGGATTGGATGGTATACATCTGAGAGCCCTGAACGATCTTAAGCATCAAGTCTCCTGCTTCCTGCTCTGGGGTGGGGGTCCACGATGAGTGTAACTCCTTGTCAGATGCTCGTACGCTCTGCAAGGATTAATGCACCTCAACAAGCATTTTCAGTGACAACAAGCAGTATTTTAAAAACAGAGTAGGCTTTATTAGTCAACTGGAACACAACACTGGATGTCCTTAAGTTAGCATAAAGAAATGAAGGTTAAAACATAGTCCATCTGGCCAAACCAGCACAGACCCCAGCCAAGCTGTAGTGGATTCCATCTCAAGGTATGCCTTTCCCTGACCTCTTCGTCAGTTCCAGGTGAGAGCAGTCAGCTTCTTCCAGAAGCCCACACTTTATCCCCTGCTGGTCACCTCCCTATTTTTTGTCTCCAGGCAAAGCCATGCTACGTTCACAACCCTGTCTGCTGGAGCTTCCCAGTGTTGTCATTGGGGCTTTTCGTTGTCCCTCTGGGCCCTCTGTTGATCTGGATCAGTTTCATTACAGCTTAGACAACAAAGCAACACCCACACCTCATGTCCTGCGCTGCTCTGAGAGCAAACTTAAACCCTTTTTCTGCCCTGAGGGGTAGCAGTGCAAAGGACAGGGCAACTGAGGCACACACCAGCTCCATAAAAATATTACAGAAAAGCCCCACTTTGTTACACCTATCACTGAACCTTACTTCGGCACCAGGTAGGGCCCCTTTTTTTCCTATGTCATGGCATAAATGTAAGTGGTGCATTCTCTGTAACTTGAAGTCTTTAAATCATGATTTGAGGACTTCAGTAACTCAGCCAGAGATTAGGGGTTTATTTCAGGAGTGGGTGAGTGAGGTTCTGTGTCCTGCAATGGGCAGGAGGCTAGACTAGATGATCATGATGGTCCCTTCTGGCCTTAAAGTCTGAGTCTATGAGTTTATAAGCTAAGCTCTAACTGACTGAATTAGAAGAACTTTCTCATTGCAGATATATTGCAAATAAAAAAGCATCTGATCCTAGTGGCTGCTGGACAGGGTACTAGGCAAGCTGGATCATTGATCTCATCAGTCATGCCAATTCCTATGTTTGTGTTCCTAATAAGATGTCATCTGCAAAAGGTCAGCTTCAGCTGCAGTAGCAGATATTATACAGTGACATATCTATAATGAAGCCTGTTAGCTACATCTGCTGCAGTAAGATAACTCCCTTTTCAGACCTGCCTACTGTTTTTCTGCAAAGCAGGCTGCCAGGCCATCCCTTCCAGGCAAGCAGTCATTTTGCAGGATTTGCTAGTCTTACTGTATAGTGAATTTTCTATAGGTTACAAATCATTTTCCCCATACTCTTAACATGTTTTTATTTGTTGTTGGATTTAAGTTACCTGACTCAAAGGCCTTTCTATGGACAGAATTGTTTTTTTAACTTGGCTTTATTTTCTATATGCAAAATGCAGGATTTTTTTTTTTTTTTTTTGCTTAGAACAGCAAATTGACTCTTGTATATTGAGAGAATAAATAGGAATTTTAGTAGCACAACCTTAGGTTTGATGTGCCTTTTTCTTTCGTATTTAGCAGACTTATATTCCTTTGGATAATCTGTCACTCAGTATCATTCATGAGGATTCAGAAGTATTGTTGTGGCCACTACATGCTCCCTCATCTCTCCTTTCTAGTCAGTGAGTGATTTACACATGGCTAATAATGGAATAAAAATCTTTCAAAGTCTAGTCCCTACTTCATATCACAATCTATGACTCCAATTCTGTAAACACTTAAACGTGTGTGTAACTTTACTCAAGTGAGCAGTTCCATTAACTCCAGCGGGATTGTTCACCTGGGAAAAGTTATGCACGTTTACAAAATCAGAGCCTATTCTGTAAAATATTATGGAAACTTGACTTACCACACAACCTGTTATGGTGTGGTGCTAAACCAGAAACAGTCTTATTCTTCAGAATTTTTAAATATTATTTTAGGCAAGAAAACAGAGCATCATAGAGCTACACAAGTCCTTGTGGCTTGGGTAAGATACACATCCTGCTGCTGGTAAATAATACCTATATAACTTATTACAGGCTGGCTGCCTAATGCATCTAAAATAAAGTGCTCTCTTTACCAGAGCAAATACAATAATAGGAGGTTGCACTGCTTGTGATGTAACTCCTTGTTCTCCATAGATATAGTCACTGGAGAGATCTGCAACATCCAATGTTTAATAAAAAGAAAAGGAGTACTTTGTGGCACCTTAGAGACTAACCAATTTATTTGAGCATAAGCTTTCATCAGCTACAGCTCACTTCATCGGATGCATGCAGTGGAAAATACAGTGGGGAGATTTTATATTCACAGAGAACATGAAACAAAGGGTGTTAACATATACACTGTAACTAGAGTGATCAGGTAAGGGGAGCTATTACCAGCAGGAGAGAGAAAAAAAACACCTTTTGTAGTGATAATCAAGGTGGGCCATTTCCAGCAGTTGACAAGAACGTGTGAGGAACAGTACGGGGGGAAAATAAACATGGGGAAATAGTTTTACTTTATGTAATGACACATCCACTCCCAGTCTTTATTCAAGCCTAATTTAATGGTGTCCAGTTTGCAAATTAATTCCAATTCAGCAGTGTCTCATTGGAGTCTGTTTTTGAAGTTTTTTTGTTGAAGAATTGCGACTTTTAGGTCTGTAATCAAGTGCTATAATCGAGACATGTTATAGTCCTAGCCTTCAAAACCTCCTGAGGCAAGGAGTTCCACAGGTTGACTGTGCGCTGTGTTTATTTGTTTTAAACCTGCTGCCCATTAATTTCATTTGGTGGCCTGTAGTTCTTATGTTATGTGCTAAGGAGACTACCCAGCTAGTGAGGACTCCTGTCACACCCCCGGGGGACGAGGATATAGCTCTGTCACAGGGAGGACACTGGCTGCTGGTTCCTTCTGGCAGTAGGCCGTGCTCCATTCCTACGCCCAACCCACCTACCATGGTGATGGAGAACTGTTATGCTCCCCTGGCAATGAGAAATCACCCCCAAAGGAGGAGAAGCCACGTACCCCCAAGGCTGGGAGGATCACCTCCATGAATTTATCCAGTTCTCTTTTAAACCCTGTTATAGTCCTAGCCTTCACAACCTCCTTAGGCAAGGAGTTCCCCAGGTTGACTGTGCGCTGAGTGAAGAACTTCCTTTTATTTATTTTAAATCCTGCTACCCATTAATTTCATTTGGTGGCCCCTAGTTCTTATATTGTGGGAACAAGTAAATATCTTTTCCTTAAAAAGTAAAGGAGTACTTGTGGCACCTTAGAGACTAACCAATTTATTTGAGCATGAGCTTTCGTGAGCCACAGCTCACTTCATCAGATGCATACCGTGGAAACTGCAGCAGACTTTATATATACACAGAGAATATGAAACAATACCTCCTCCCACCCCACTGTCCTGCTGGTAATAGCTTATCTAAAGTAATCATCAGGTTAGGCCATTTCCAGCACAAATCCAGGTTTTCTCACCCTCCACCCCCCCACACAAATTCACTCTCCTGCTGGTGATAGCCCATCCAAAGTGACAACTTTTTACACAATGTGCATGACAATGAAGTTAGGCCATTTCCTGCACAAATCCAGGTTCTCTCACTCCCTCACCCCCCTCCAAAAACCACCCCTATACACACACAAACTCACTCTCCTGCTGGTAATAGCTCATCCAAACTGACCACTCTCCAAGTTTAAATCCAAGTTAAACCAGAACATCTGGGGGGGTGGGGGTAGGAAAAAACAAGAGGAAATAGGCTACCTTGCATAATGACTTAGCCTACAGACAGCCCCGCAACCTGAAGCAAATACTCACCAACAACCACATACCACACAACAGAACCACTAACCCAGGAACTTATCCTTGCAACAAAGCCCGTTGCCAATTGTGCCCACATATCTATTCAGGGGACACCATCACAGGGCCTAATAACATCAGCCACACTATCAGAGGCTCGTTCACCTGCACATCTACCAATGTGATATATGCCATCATGTGCCAGCAATGCCCCTCTGCTATGTACATCGGCCAAACTGGACAGTCCCTACGTAAAAGGATAAATGGACACAAATCAGATATTAGGAATGGCAATATACAAAAACCTGTAGGGGAACACTTCAATCTCCCTGGACACAATAGTAGATGTAAAGGTAGCCATCCTGCAGCAAAAAACCTTCAGGACCAGACTTCAAAGAGAAACTGCTGAGCTTCAGTTCATTTGCGAATTTGACACCATCAGCTCAGGATTAAACACAGACTGTGAATGGCTCGCCAACGACAAAAGCAGTTTCTCCTCCCTTGGTGTTCACGCCTCAACTACTAGAAGAGGGCCTCATCCTCCCTGATTGAACTAACCTCGTTATCCCTAGCCTGATTCTTGCTTGTATATTTATACCTGCCTCTGGAAATTTCCACTACATGTATCCAGCGAAGTGGTTATTCACCCACGAAAGCTTATGCTCCAGTACATCTGTTAGTCTATAAGGTGCCACAGGACTCTGCCGCTTTTATTTCTAGTTATTACTCAACAAATATATGCAGCCATATGCTCAGTGTTACATCATAGGCAACTGAAGAGCAGGTGAGGGCTGGGGAATCAAACTCACAATTTATATTGGCTACTGACCATCTCCAGAAAGGTCAGTACCAAATAGTTCATGGAGCACAGTTTGATAGGAAATGTTTTCAGTCCAAAAATGTGGACCAGTTCTAATCACTAAAGCACCATAAGCATTTCTAAGGCCAAACTTCCCTTTATACTGCTCTGGCAATGTGAAAGAGCCTTAAAACTTTTACACCTGTTTTATACTCCTGGGGGAATTCACAGAGACAATGGGAACAATTCACTAAGCAGGCAGGCTGCTACATTCTGCTCTGCCTGAGGGGATGGAGCCTGCACCATGTCTGCCTCCTCAGAAACACCCCCAAGTCCTGCCCCCCACACCAAGCATACTGCAATAGTGAGCAAGAAGTGTGTCTCTCTCACACACACACCTGCCCAGCCCCATTGGCGGGGATTTATGTCTCCACCTGTTGCTCCAGGCACCCGAGTCAACCTGCCTATACTGCTGGGGAGGGGCATGTGACAGGTCTTGCGGCTTCCCCATCAGAAGTCATTTTTCTGCAGGGAAACAAAGAAATCTGTGGGGGACATGTCTGGGCACACGCAGTGACACAGAATTCCTCCAGGAGTAACAGTGGCAAGGTGGAGGAGAGAGGACAGAAAAGGGGAGGGAAATACAGCTTTTGTCAATATCTTTGGAACACTGCATGGCTGGTCACTTATGAATGGGTGCTTTCACTGGCAGGTCTACCACGGCACTTGCTGCTTGGATCCTTGTTCACAATCTGGATGTTGTCTGGTTGGGTTCTCCTGAGACAGGGCAGGGTTGTGGTCATGTCATCTCGCTGTGCCAGTGCAGTGCAGTTGGTTTTAGGATTTGATGAAAAGCTGAGAGAGTGAGTTATAGAACAGGAGGAAGGAGGGGGGAACAGAAAACAACCCAAAAGAAAGGGAGACAGAACAGGATCTTACATGCCTTTACGGTGCTGGCAGCTAGGTATGTCCACTGATGGGCTGAAGTCTGGATGTCAGAATAATATAATGATTTTCTCAAAAACAAAGTTCCTTGAACAAGAGCCTTCCTCTCAGGAAGACAGTCTTTCTGTTTGCTCCTCTTCTGTCTTGGGGCCAGGGAAGGTGAGATGAGCTGGGTTGGGAGAGCAGTCTCTTTAAAAGCCCCCAAAAAGGAATAAGTGGGTGGCATAGTTCATCCCTTTATTTTTATTTTTACCAATTAGGCCTTACATCCACCTTACATTTTCTGTTTTTACTAAGCAAGATTTTAACAGTTCTTGAACCATATTAGCATGCCCTTTTCGTTTGAACTAATTTAATTTTTTGTCTGTTTTATTGCACTTATTTATAACGTTTATTATTGAAAACAACTTAACCTATTTTTTATGGTTAATTTTCAAACAGGCAAAAAGTGGTGATGTTGTGACATTTTATGAACTTGCACATACTTCTTACATTTGAACTTACAACTGGGGTAAATTTTAAGGTCCAGTAATCACAACAGGCCTCTCCTTGGTAGAGGCTGCCCAAAGATTACTTGTGTCTCAGTCTAGAAAGTCCCTTCCCTAAACAGAAACTCAACCAAGAGAGAGAACATATCCACTGCTTCTTCCTCTGGCTTAGCTGCACTATTGAGACATATCCACATAACCTCATGTGGTCCAGCAGCATGACTTGAATTCAGTCCCAGAACCTGTTTTCTCACCAGTAGTGATGCAGTTTTGCTGTGAATAATTTGGCTGCCTGTTTTTTGACATACAGATGCACATTTCAGGTGACCCAGAGCTTTTTCTCTTGCTTGGGTCTGGGACTGAGAACTGGATTTGGCTGACCTTGAAAATATGTTCTCCTATAATTTTGGCTGCCTCTCCCTGTTCTTAATATCAGATACATTTGTCATTTCATTCCTGATCTCCTGCATTTTCTGCAGTCCTGTAGCTCTTTTCTTCCTAACTGGAATCGTAGAATTCAGGATTTAGGAATTTATTCTTCCTTAAAGCCGGGCAAGTCAGCACTATCTTTCAGTAAGAATTCTCACCTGAATTGCCAGGGTTTCCACTCCTCCCCTCTTCAGAGACTTCTTTACCAAGCGCCTGTTAGTTTGGTTAGTTCCCCAGGTTCCTTTCCACTGTTTTATTCTCAGCCTGATCCACACAGCTGTTTTATTGTACGTCTGCTGTTAACTTCCCAAATGCAGGGCCACATTTAACCTTGTTTTAAGCGAGTGCATCTCCACGAAAGTTGATGGTGTATTTGCTTTTACAACAGAGCTGAACGTGGCTCACAGACTCTACCTTCTTTTCAACTGAGGTGCAAGAGTGGACTTGTTGCAGAAATCTAACAGGAATGTTTTTCCTTTCAGGGAGTAGAAACAGTGAAGAAGGAAATAGACGAAAGCGTTCTAGGGCAGACGGGTCCTTACAGACGTCCTGAGCGACTTAGGAAAAGAACAGAATTCGATGGAGAGAAGGTCAAAGAGAGAATATTTGAAGCTAATGAGTATGTATTGAATAAAGAGAGACTGTTGCCAAATATGATCTGCTGAACATTATCTGATGAAAGTTTTCAAACTGGGGCCACAGATTGGGAGGTGGAGTCTAGAGGTGAGGTCAGGCTGCAGGGATAAGGTATGGTTTGAGGGAGTGATCTTCTCTGAGTATTGGGCTGAAGAAGCAGGGCAGGGATAGAAGATCAGTGGCACTCCATTTCTATGGGGAAGAGGGCTGGTGCAGTTACTGCGATTGGTAGAGTCTCCCTAATCGAGACTGCAGCCAGCTTATGTTGGAAAGCCATATTTTATTCCTTCTATAACTTTGGTTTGACCTGAAGATTGGCAAGTTTATTCTGAAGGCAAAATACAATATTTCTGCACAATTGGAAGAAAATGCATCAGATGTTTGCGTTACTGGGCATTAACAAAGAATATATCATCCTGACTTGAAATTTTGATTTGTGTATTCCAGTATTTTTTCTTCCCCACCTCAGACATCTGAGCAGGTCTCTGTGATATTTCCTGCATGTCTCACTGTCAACATAAGCTTAATGGGATCAAATCTGAACTTCTGATCTTTCCTTCCAACCCCTCTCCATTCCACCCATTCACTCAGGCTCACACAATGCGTGACCCAGGTGTCAGCTGCAGTCTGCACAGGATGCTGGACAGTGAATGGTCATCACTATCTTCGTCCTTGTCTCCAGTCTCATTTAAGAGCTCAGCTGTTGATTCATGAAACACTTGCCTTTTGCTCTTCCCTAGGGAGGCAATGGGTGTGGTGCTGCACAAGGATTCCAAATGGTATCAGCAGTGGAAAGATTTCAAGGACAACAATGTGGTCTTCAATAGTAAGTGTTCCCAAGGCTTAAGGAACAGAACTTCATTTCCAGTTCTCTGTTCTCTTACCATCTGGGCAACTAGTCTCAACATAATACAAATCATGGCCATTTTTGTCATTGCTCTTATTGTGAGGCGGTGTGAGATGGAAGGTAGGTGTAGCTGCTGACATTGCAGTTATTCCAGGCTGCTCCATCTGTGTTGGGACACACCTCCACAGTCTTTAGCAGAAAGCTATTTTTCCACAGCTCCCAGTTCTTGAAATCTGAATTGCCCACTGCGTGTTTCCATCTTGTAGATGGCTGTGACTGACAGCCATAAGAGTACTGAACTCTAAACATGGTCCTTCTAATCAGATGCATCCTGGCAATGAGGAGAGGCCAGAGCACTGTATACAACCTGTGAGTGGCATTAAGCCTGTGACTCGTGTAAAAGTGTGGGCAGACAGTGGGCTTCTTTCTGACACAAAATGTATGTCACAGAGTCTTGCCTGCAGCAAGCCAAGTTTTTTTTTCAATTGGTCCCATCTGTGGGATTGTGGGGGTTTCACCTCGTTTTTGGACTGTTTGTAATCCCAGTTTCCCATCAGCACCATTAGCTGTCAGTGTTGCATCCTGTGCTTTATTGGGTAATACATGATAAGTAGTTTGGCTTGTTAGTAAGGCTGAAAGGAGTAAAGAGAGCACGCTGAAGACATATTTCAGTGAATCCGAAATAACTTGACCAAAGGAGGCTGCCTGGTGTCCAGCTTGCCCTTGTGTTCTCCAAGATAAATCACAAAATCCTTTAACCTCTCCATTGCTCTGACTGTTAAGAATTTTTTCCTAATATTTACCCTGAATAGTTCCTTATCTTTTTGCTCACTTGCTCCTTGTCCCACTCTTGTGAGACATGATTCCCTTGAAAGTACTCATTGGTCACCGTGACGTCCCCCAGAATAATCTCTGCTAGACAAATACATTTAGCTCCTTCAGACTCCCCTCGTGTTACATAGGTTGTGCAGTGATTAATTGCTTCTTTAGAATCATAGAGTTAGAAGCGGCTGTAAGGGTCATCTAGTCTAACCCCCACCAAGATGCAGGGTTGTTGTCCTTTTCTTTAGTTTTTCTATATCCTTCCTGAACTGTGGGACCCAGAGCTGCACACAGTAGTGCAGGTGGGGTTGTACCAAGGCTATGTAGAACAGAGCTAGTTGTTGTTCCCTTTATATACTCTATACGGTATATGTGAATATATCAGATAGTAAAACTAGTTCTTAGAAGGAGTAAGATTCAGAGCTTAAGCCAATCATTGACTGATATGCTTTGGGAAGAAACTTCCACTGTGGGCAGGTTTTCCCATAGCTACCTAATGCAGCTTCTTCTGGAACTAGCTGCTGTCAGAGATAAAATACTGGCAATTTTAATCTGTTTTTGCAATGGGATTACACTGTCAATTCCCTACTTTTTAAACACATGCTTCTGTATCTATCTTGGAGACGCTGCTTTGCAGGATCTCATCTCCTCCTTCGTCCACTAATGCTCACCCTTCTGATCTCTGGTTTCCTAAGAACAGCTACAAAGAGCTGTAGCAGAGGGGTGGATATTGCCCTTTCATCCCGGGAGATTTATTTCTGTTTTATGCCTTATCTTTGTCCTCAAGGTTTGGGAGTGCATTGCTGCTTAGAGCCTTGTTGTCCTTGCTCTACAGTAGAACCTCAGAGTTATGAACACCTCCGGAATGGAGGTTGTTCGTAACTCTGAAATGTTCATAACCCTGAACAAAATGCTGTAGTTGTTCTTTCAAAAGTTTACAATGGAACAATGACTTAATACAGCTTTGGAACCTTCCTGTCCAGAAGAAACATGCTGCTTCCCTTGTCTTTTCAGTAATTTACATTTAACACAGCACTGTACTGTTTGCTTTTTTTATTTTTTCCTTTTTTCTCTTTTGGTCTCTGCTGTTGCCTGATTGTGCACTTCCAGTTCCAAATGGGGTGTGTGGTTGACTGATCAGTTCATAACTCTGGTGTTTGTAACTCTGAGGTTCTACTGTGATTTCCCAGACATAAATCAGCAAGGTTTTCTCTTGGATCAGGAACCTGCTGAAAGATGGTGGCCTAATGTTAGAACCCTGCACTGCCACTAACCTAGTTTTGGATTACATTCCTGGACGTTTGCTTTCTGGGCGCAGGTGGTGTGCTGTGAGGAGGGATGGAAGGCCTTACACCAATGCTGCATCCTGCTGGGATGATTCAGGAGCACTATTTGCTGAGTTGGCAGATACTTTAAGTTCTCCTAGGCCAGAAGAATGGCAGCTGTATGATCTTTGGGCTCTGACACTAATGCAAAGGAGAAACCAATCTGTAAAACTATGGAAAAAGATAAATGGTTAAGATAATTTATTCCTAATTGTGGGAAAGTAAATGACAAAAACAAATTTTGTCAATGAAGTATTGAAATATATTAAATCATAAGACCAATCTGGAAAGGACTTCATAAGTAAAGTCCAAACCCCTCAGTCAGACCTGTCCACTCTTGCACTTGAACATGCTAATTCCAATTTAAGATGCACAAAAGAGTGAAATGGCAAGGCAATAATGTTGATCTCCTCTCTTCTTTCAGGGTTCTTTGAAATGAAGATGAAGTATGATGAAAGTGATAACGTCTTCATTCGGGCTTCCAGAGCTGTTACAGACAAAGTCACTGATTTAATAGGTAGC
This sequence comes from Eretmochelys imbricata, assembly GCF_965152235.1. NCBI lineage: Eukaryota > Metazoa > Chordata > Testudines > Cheloniidae > Eretmochelys > Eretmochelys imbricata. Next base: position 3,495,016 of record NC_135596.1, read on the forward strand.
ATTTCATCTTTGTTGAGAAGAGTCTCTCGAGGGTTACGTGACACACAGCTGAGACTCAGGATTAACAATGGGAGTATTAGAGCTGCTGCTCTCAGTGTGTTACTAGCCTTTGGGAGGGAATTTTGGGCTTACATATATGCAAAATATCAGGATCATATGTCTTGTGGAATGTTGAAGCAGCCAGCCGCTGGATCAGGAGTGGGCAGTATGACAGATGGGGATGAAATTAAAACCCCAAACACAATGTTTAGCTCTGTCCTGGCAGAACTGATTTATGTGAGTGCTCTGTGTCTCCTTACCTTTTGGCAACACTTGTGCCAAGAAAGGCTCATTGAATTGAATTGCCTTGTCAGGTGGGCTGTTCTCGAAGACAGAAATGTCAGAGGTTTTGACAGAAATTCTCAAAGTGGACCCAGCTTTTGACAAGGATCGGTTTCTAAAGCAATGTGAGAACGACATAATCCCCAATGTCCTGGAGGTGAGTTAGAGGGGCAGGGACATGATGCACTTATTTCTGACCTTAAAATCTCACAGAAGGCTTCCAACTCAGACGGTCTGATTTTGCTAAAGATAAAACTCAGTGTTGGGTGGCTGGCTTTTTGCCTCTTAAACTCAGGTTTCCAGCCCAGCTTAATTAACTGGAAGAAATGACTTTGTGTAAGGTGTGATGGATCTCCGGTCAGGAGAACCACTCCACTCAGTCTAGCAGGTTTTAGGCCCTGGCCAGACTGGAAAACAAACTGCCTCTCCCCCTGAGTGACGAATGCTAAGAGCTCCAGAGGGACTTAACATATTTAGATGAATGGGTGGTATTGTATGCAGTGTGGTTGTAGCTGTGTTGGTCCCAGGATATTAGAGACAAGGTGGGTGAGATAATATCTTTTATTGGGCCAACTTCTGTTGGTGAAAGAAACTAGCTTTCAGTCTTACGCAGAGCTCTTCTGCAAGTCTGGATCTGAACTGGACCAGACCTGAAGAAGAGCTCTGCGTAAGCTCTAAAACTTGTCTTTCACCAACAGAAGTTTATCCAATAAAAGGTATTCCCTCGCTCTTGGTCGTACAATGACAGACAATATGTAGCGTTGACAAGCGGGGTGGCAAAATGAATTACAGGCTTGAAAGGACTTTGTAAGGAGAAGCTGAAAAGATTGGGACTGTTTAGTTTAGAGAAGGAAAATGAGAGTGATATATAAACCTATGGATGCTAGAGTAAATAAGAATGCTATTCTTTCTCTCTCATGATGTAAGAAGAGGGAGATGTGCAATTATAGTGCAAGAGGTGTATTTAAAACTGATCAAAGGAAATACTCCTTAATACATTTCACAGTATGTCTGGAGCTTGCGGCCATAAGAGCTCATTGAGCCAGTTGCTTAGGATGATTCAAAAAAGGGATTTGATGTTTATGGGTAAGCAGGACATCCGCAGTGAGTTGTCATTATATTTTGAAAGCAGATGTTGTGTGGTCACATCTGTGTGTAATAACTGATCAGTTGAGTCTCTCTCAAACTGGCTGAACACACGGCTGTATCTGTAGTGTAGACAGAGCCTAAAACTAAGATATATAGGAATCATCACACAGGATTGGACCGCCTTTTTTCTGCTTCTAACAGTGGCCGATGCTAAATGCTTCAAGGAAGGTGCAGAAACCCTTAGATGGACGCTTGTAGAATAGACTGCCCATGGGGAAGGGTCTTTTTAACCCCAGGCAGTAAGTTCACTTATGACTTGAAACTTGAAGATTTATTATGTCTATTGCATTGAAAGGTATCTTGGCTAATGGAACTCTCGATGTTGTTATGCATATCCATGTCCAGTTCTCATGAATTTGCTAATTTCGTGACTTCAATAATATCTTACAGGAGTAGGTGCCACAAGTTAATTATGCAATATTTTTTTTAAATCCTTGCATTAGTTGGAAATGCATTACTGCTTTTCAGTTTAACTGAATGTGCCATTGTTGACCTTTTGCCATGTTGAAAATTGACCATTTGTTCCTGCTGTTTGCACCTGCTTCTGTGTTCCTGCTAAAGTACATCTCCCAGAACTTGAAAACTGCTGGAAGGTATTAACAGTTTTGTGCATGTTACTATTTAAGCCTAAATCTGTGGTTATCTCAAATGGTATTTATTTATAGGTACTTCTGTACTGCTCATCACCTTAATGTCTGAAATTTCATCTCACTCCATGTTGAGTCACGTTAGGAGAAAGGTGTCATGGCATAATGTGGGATTTAAAGAAGGTCACTTTTCAAGAGCTGATAGTTTGACAGGTGCTCTAGGACAGATGTTTTAAAAGTTCCGTTGTTTGTATTGCTTATATATTACTTCCTTTTTTAGGCTATGATATCTGGAGACCTGGATGTCCTCAAAGATTGGTGCTATGAAGCCGTAAGTATAAATATTAATAATGGGTCTTAAAAGGCTGGGATTCTTCTCTGGAGCCCTCTGGTGTTAATTTTGGGCCTGAAATGTCCCAAGATTAGGTTCAGCGTGGCCCTAACCTTGGCCAAACAGCCACCATCCCCATTATAATATTGCTGCGTGCCTTGTCCTTCCTTTCCCCAGTCCCTCCCTCGTGTTTGTCCCCGTCGTTTGGTCTTCTGAGAAACATCTGCCTTGCTCTTGTGTGCTATAAAATAGTAAATAGATGTTTTCCCAGGTGTCTACTATGATAGAATTTCAGTAGTGAGTCCACTTCTTTAAACACAAATGTATGTAAACTGCATCTGATCTGTAACTTCAGCAATAGCTCCAGCATCACATTTTTTTAAGTTTGTGGAAGCAACCTTTGTCGGAAGATTTGTTTATTCTTGGCCTTTAAATGCTGTCTGTTTCTGCTGCCCGTCCTGCTCCAGAATAGTTGGGCTGTTGACAACACACAGAAAACTGTATGTAATTGCTCAACATTTTTAATGTTTTAAAGTTACATCAATTTCCACCACAAGAGGGCTGGAAATTCACATAACCAGATAAGCTTGTGCAGGGAATCTTTTGCATTTTGAACAGGGCAGATCCTTTTCATGGGGCTTTGGTCTCTTGATAGTTTTATTCTGAATAAAGACACAAACAATCAATACGTTGCTATTACAGAGTGGGAGGTTTAAAGCCTTCTGCAAGCATTTCAGCACTGATTTGTATGTACTTTAGTTTACTCTGTAGAACAGCCCTCTTGAAAAGTTTGTAGAGGAGGCAGCAGGCTTACCCCCATGCTTGAATTACTGAGAGGCAAGGGTTTCCTACGTGTTTTATTTTAAACTTAAAAATAAAACTAGCCGAGTTGAGAGTCAGCTGCAAAACCAGCTGAGGAAATGAATAGAATCTCCCATCGATGGGAGAATCTAGGACATCACGGGGTGGGGAGGTCTCAAATGCAATTGTGCAAATCGCTATTTGTAGCAAACTAGCACCATGTGCTAATGTTAGAGAGAACAAGGGAAATAGCCATTCCCAGAGATGGTCTCAAACTCTCACGAGATATAACAGGAAGAGAACAAATTACTCCCTCTAAAACTTTTCTGACTCTGCCTTGTTTGAGAACCCAGTGGTTAGCACAACAAACTTTTGTACTGGTGACCTCTTTCACATAGCAAGCCTCTGAGTGCGACCGCCCTTATAAATTAAAAACACTTTAAAATATATTTAACACCATTATAAATGCTGGAGGTAAAGCAGGGTTTGGGGTGGCAGCTCACAGTTCATGACCCCCCATGTAATAACCTCGCCACCCCCTGAGGGGTCCCAACCCCCAGTTTGAGAACCCTGTGCTAATGGTGAAAGTCCAGTATAATAAATTTAGTGCAGACTTCTGTGTGTATAATAACTCTGATAAACAACTGGCCAATGTTCAAATCAGGTCTGAGAATAACTAAATACAACCCACTAGCTGTCAGGGTGCAGTTCTTGGTTCAGTAAGGTTTCCCTGTCTAATCTCCCTTCAGAACCCTCTGCTTTGACTCCTGTTAGTCTAACCTCCTTACCAGTAAGCTTCTGCAGGATATTTGCACTTTTATGATTTGTGATGAAGATTAGAAGCTTTTCAAGGCACGGACTGTGTCTTCCTTTTTGTTTGACCTACGCCTAGTATATTGCTGGAAGCAAATAGTAATTCAACATCCATGACAACAGGTTTTGATGCATAAATAATAATAAAGCATGTGCGTCTAAAAAGGAGCCAGGAAAAACTGGGCTAATTTCCAAGTTCTGTGTACTGGGGAAATGGTTAGAAAGTTCACTTGCTTTCCAGACTGTTTCCACGTTTGCTGTCAGATCAGAACTGGCTAGCAGGTGCTCTCAATGTGTATGTTCTATGTCGTTAATTGTATGCTTACTGTTATGTCCAGCTGCATGACAGAGGGAATCCCCGATAGGGCAGAATTGTGAGACACCCCCCCGCCCCGAGCATTTAATGAAACCACCTGATAGTTGCATAAATATGGTAATCAGCACATTTGCAAAGAACTGAGATTGTTCAGTGTGTTCACTTTGGTTTGTTTCTTTTGAAATGTTCACTGTAAGGAATCCTCCCTCTTCCTTTCCTTTGTCACTGATTTCCTAGGATATGAAAAGTTCAAACATGTAACCAAAGTTTATATTGCTTCATTTAGACTTACAGTCAGCTTGCTCATCCAATCCAACAAGCCAAAGCAATGGGTCTCCTGTTCCACTCCAGAATTCTTGACATTGACAACATTGATGTAAGTTTCCCATTTTCTGTTCCTCCTCGGAGGATGAATCAAATCCTGAGCTACAATTCAGACTTGCTGTCTTCCTATTAATATTGGTATTATGGCAGTACGTAGAGGCTCCAGCTGAGATCAGTGCTCCACTGTGCTAGGTGCTGTACATACACATCGCGAGAGACAGTTCCTACCTGAAGAGTTTATGATCTAAATCGACATAACAGACAAAAAGGATAGGAAGAGAATCAGTAACACACCACAGTACTTCTCATGAACTTCATTAGTAGTTTGCATGTGAAAGGACCTCAGAATGTGGCCCGGTATCATTGCTTTACAGTTTATTAAATTGCCTAGAAGAGACTCCATTCCTGTTGCTCCCTTTTTTACAGTTCTGTGGGATTTGGGGATGGTTTAAGGCTGCTGGATTATGCTATGTTTTACAGCACTGCTATCTTATTGTTCTTGGGGTTTCCATTTCTCTCAGAAAATGCTGTATGCAGTAAAATTGCTGCATCTTTATTTACATCTAAAATGTAGCTTTATGATGCACGGGCACTTGTGATTCCCTGAGTGTATGTAGAGTGTTTTTTCTGTTTCTCTTCAGCAAGTATTTCACACATCATGTTGTGACTCACCCCTTCCAAGGCTGCTCTAGGATTTGCCACTAATCTTGCTAACATCAAGATGCAGAACCAGGGAGAAATACAGCAACCAACAGAGGCTGTGGGAGAGGATCACTGAATTTGCTTCTTAGCAGCAGTATCCTGCTCTGTTAGCAGTTCCACTGTGGGAATCATATCCCAGAGGGAGCTCTGTTCTGACGCTTGTCATTTTTCAGCTTAGCCACTGGCCCAGTGAGACAGAATTGCAGGAATATTTTCCTGTTGTGACCAAATCCTGGTTACAGACTGCAGGAGTCCTTGTTCCATTGCTGCAAAGGCACCTTGGTGTAAATCTATACCCAGGCAATTTTGAAAGACTAATGATTAAGGCAGATATCATTGACCTTGTGCATGTGTGCACGTGGCTAGGTTGGTACTCATTGTGGTTGATAATTCTTGGTGAACATTTCAGTGGATCAGGTTCATGCAGTGCAGGAAAACCTGCCTGAGAGAAATGACTGTAATTCCCAGAGACTTTTGTTGGGGAGGGAGGTTTATGGTTGTGAGTGAAGCTGTTTTCTTACTAGATAACAGTATCGGATATGGAATCAGTGGTTAAATATATTTATGGATTGACCCCTCCTTCCAAACTAAAGGAGATGTTTTCATCTGATTTGATGGAGAACGTAAAGTTGTTAATGATACAGAAATTGCAGCAGTGTTCAGTAAATATTTCTGTTCTGTATTTGGAAAGAAGCAGGATGCACTCATATAATCTGAGGATGATGAAGTACTTTCTAGTCAATTAGTAACTGAGAAGAATGTTAGACAGCATCTACAAGGTGAGGGATAAACATTTTAAATTAACAGGCCCAGATAACCAGCACCCAAGAGTCCTAAAACTGCTTGCTGAGGAGATTTGTGGCCCATTCTCCCACCATGTTAATTTTTAATAAATCTTGGGATACTGGGGAACTTCCAGAAGACTGGAAGAGTGCTAATGCTGTGGCAATATTCAAAAGGACAAGCAGGATGACTCAAGTAACTGTAGGCTGGTTAGCCTGACATCAATCCCAGACAAAATAGAGAAGCTGATTCGGGGATTCAATGAATCAGGAATTAAAGGATAGCAATATAATCCATACTAGTCAACATGGTTTTATGGAAAATAGGTCTTATAATCTCATCAGAGAACGAAATCAGGTTTCACAAGTTTGATAACTGTGTAGATGTAATATACTTACTTTTAAAAGGATTTGTACACACAACATTCTGATTAAAAAATACTAGTATACCATACTAAAATAAAACACCCCTCACTTTCTTCTCACCACCAGTGGCTGGAATTAGAACTCCGTGGTTTTCACCACAAAATTCTTCACAATTCCTTCTGTTACTGAGGGTTTTCTCTGTATGTAGTTGTATAGTTAGCATCCTACTTAGTTGTCCTGGGTGATACCCTCACCAGGGTTCAGACACTGCCCGTTTTGGAGGGTAGGGGGAGAAAGGAGGCGATCCCCATCCATGATCCCCCACACAATGTGCTTGCTCTGTTTGGGTGAGGGTCACACCAAGGAGCGGTGTTCAGTTTGTAAATTGTTCACGAAAAGGACTCAGGTGGCTAGAGACCTTCGTCTGAAGCAGCACCTCCTCGAGCAGGCCGTGATGCCTGGTTCGGCTCCAAGGCCCTCATTGGATTGGAGGTCGCCCTCTCGCTCAGTGACTGATACTGTCGCATTCCAGGGCTGGCGTCTCTCCGAAGAAGTGGAGAAGCTATTTGACTTGTCAAGTGCGCTGGTGGAAGAGGTCTTATAAGACCAATCAGAACCTCTCCAGGTCTTATGGAGGTTCTTACTCTTCATCTAAAAGTAGCATGGACTGACACTGTGCTGTTGCTGGCAAGCAGGATGGAGCATGTCCTTCAAACTGCTCCCCGGTACAGTCAGAGTTCCTGCACGATAATACTCACAAACTACTGGATACCCTCTAGCCATCTGCCCCGGGGAGGGTAGGCCTCTGTATTCACCATGCACTGGTAGAGCCCGCAAAGGTTCTTTGGAGTACTTTGGCTTCTGTGCTGCCTGGTGCACGGTATTCAGAGAAACGCTGTTTTGTACGTGTGCAGGGTTTTGAAAGCTTCTGTTCTCTCCCAATCCCTGATTCCCTGGTTGTGACTGTCGGGAATGATAGGGCCCAGCAGGGCAGATGTAAGTCTGCATCCAAGGACAGGGAGTCCAAGAGGGTGGACTTAATGGATTGGAAAATCTGCACTTCCTCTTCCCTGCAAATGTGTATTGTGAACCAGCAGGCACTGCTGTCCAAGTACAATTTTATTAATTTGACAGTTATGTCTAAATTTGTAGACCAGTTACCTGAAGCCTTTAGGGAGGAATTTTGAGCGTCAATAATCAAGGCCTGTTTGGTGGCCAAGACATCCATGCAATCAGCTGAGGACATGGCAGATACGTTGGCCAGAGTTATGGCCTGAGCGGTAACCATGAGAAGGGCATTCAGGCATTGCTTCTGATGTGCAACAGACTATAGAGGACCTACCCATCAGTGGTCGAGTGCTTTTTTTTTTTTTTTTTTTTTGCATAAGACTGATGGAACCTTGCCCTTGTTTGGAGACTCAAGGCTACTCGATGCTCTCGGGGGCGTACGCTCCAGCGGTGTGGACGCGTCACTTCGACAGCTGTCAGCAGCAGCAACAGTAGCACTTGCGATGCTCCTTTGGGCAATCCTTCTCCGCCTGGAGGCTGTGAGATTACCCCAGAAAGAGTCATAGATCCCAAAGGCAGAGGTCTTCGGGTCCTGGGTTCAGCCAGTTGACTTATCCTCCCACAGTGTTTACCAAGTGCCTGTTTTGTCTTGTTTGTCCAGGGCAGCAATCCAGTCATGACCTCTATAGCCCTGTCCTCCACATTCAGGGACAGGCTGGCTCCTTTTCACGATATTTGGGGCTCAATAACTACCAACAGCTGGTTCCTAAGCACCATCAGATTGGGTCGCCATCCAGTTCCTTTCCATCTCCCCTCCCCATTCTCCTACCCTGTCCTGTATGGGGACCCCTATCACAAGACATTGCTCCTTGAACAGGTTCAGTCTCTAATAGTGTTGGGAGCTGTGTTGAGGAGGTCCCTATGCAGTGCTGGGACCAAGGGTTTTATTCCCGGTATTTTCTGGTTCCCAGATCCAGAAGAGGGGTGAGCCTGATTCTCAGTCTTTGCAACCTCAACAAATATATCAGATATGTGAGATTCCTGATGGTCACCCTATAAACCACCCTTCCTGCATTACATCCAAACGACTGGTTTGGTGTTCTGAATCTTCAGGACGCTTATTTTCATGTGGCAATTCTTCCGAGCCGCATACGGTTTCTCCTGTTTGTCATGGTGCACTGACATTATTAATATTCTATACTCCCTTTGGTCTGTCCTCTGTTCCCTGTGTGGTTGTAGTGACAGCGTACCTTAAGAAGAGGGGAACTCATATTCTTATATCTAAACTCATATCTAAACAATTGGTTACTGAGGGTCAAGTCCAGGGAAGAAGTTCTTTCTCACATAGACTTCATACTACGCTTAGTCGATCACATGGGTCTCATTCTCAACAGATGCAAGCCAGCGTTGAATCAAAGAATCAAGTTCGTTGGGGCCTTAATAGATTCTACGAGTTTGATAGCGCTTCTGCCTTCAGACTGTTTTCAGGCAGTTCATCCTCTGTCTGAAGCTGCGCTCTGAGCCTGCAGCTCAAATGTGCCTAAGGCTGTTGGATCACATGGCTGCTTGCATGCAGGTGGCCCAATTTGCTAGGTTCCATCTTTGCCTCTCCAAATGTGGCCGAGGCCAATTTCTCATCCAGCCCAGCACTCTGTGGACAGATTGGTCCTGCGCCCTCCGCTGATCCTTGGACTCCTTACATTGCTTTGGACTATCCATCACTGTGTGCCAGCACATTCCCTTTGCTCAGCCACTGCTCACCAGGACCATTTGCAGCGACGCCTCCTTGCTAGGCTGGGGAGTGCATTTGTGGTCACTGAGAGTTCAGAGTCTATGGTCAGAACAGGAAGCTACGTTTCATATCAACATTCTGGAACTTTGAGCCATTTACAAGGCATGTTGCCTTCCGATATTGAATCTGGCTCAATGGATCACATTATTATGGACAATCCCACTGTGACGTATTATGTGAACAGAAAAGGAGGAACACACTTTAAAGTGCTGTGTCAGGTAGCAATTGGACTTGGCAGTTTTGCATCAGAGAGAACATTACTACTGTGGCTGATCACTTACCTGCAGCCTGGAATCAATTCACAGATCACCTCAGTAGCAATTTCTCTGAGTCACGAGTGGTCTCTGAAGTCCAGTGGCCTTCAGTCCATCTTTACAGTTTGGAGCATTCCGATGATAAATCTGTTCGCTACGAGAGACGAGAAGAAATGTCTCTCTTTTGCTTTCAGCAGGGCCTTAGTCCGGGCTCTCTGGCCAATGCCCTTCACCTAAATTGGGAATCCGCAATCTTGTATGCTTTCCCTCTGATTCCAATCATCCAGCAGGTAATCATCAAACTCAAGTTGGACCATGCCAAGGTCATCCTCATTGCTCCAGCATGGCCGAGGCAGGGTTGATTTTCTGACCTGGCGTTATCAATTCAGCATTCCATGTCTCTTCCACTTCATCCCCACCTACTGAACAAGCAGCACAGTCAGATCTCGTATTCTGCACCCAGCTCTCTGCATCTCACTGCATGGCTGCTCCATGGTTAAATGAGGAGGAAAAATACTCAGAGGCTGTTCAACAAGTGTTACTTAACAGTAGGAAACACTCTACTAGATTGGCCTGTTTGGCCAAATGGAAACGTTCTTGGTGTGGTCATCTGCTCACAGGGTTCATCCGAGCTTGACAGGGATGCAGGATGTCTTGGAGTACTTGTTGCATCTTCAGGCTTCAGCTCTTGCATTCAATTGCTGGCCACCTGGCTGCAATTTTGGCATTTCATCTGCCCATTCAGGGGAGGCTGATATTTTCAAATGCCGTGATAGCAAGGTTCTTGAACGGAGTCCTTCATCGCCACCTGCCAGTGAAAGAACAAATTCTTTTGTGGGACCTCAGTACAGTCTTAATGGCTCTGATGGGACCTTGGTTTTGAGCCTCTTCCATCATTATCTTTTCCTCTTCTGTGTCAAAAACTGCATTCCTGGTGGCCCTAACATCTGCAAGGTGTGAGAGTTGCTGGTTTAAATGGCAGAGAGCCTCCTTACACACGATTCTCTAAAGATAAGGTGACTGTGTGGCCGCTCCTGAAGCTTTTATCTAAAGTGGTGTTACGCTGCCTGGTTCAGGTGAAACTGTATCTGCCGGTGTTCTGTCCGAAGCTGCATTCAGCCGTGGAGGAGCAGCATATTAATTCACTGGATGTCGGGTGTCTTTTGCCTGGACAGGACTAAACCCTTTTGTGATTAGCCTTTCTGTTTGCGTCGTTTGCAGACCAAATGAAGGGACAAGTAGTCTCTTCGCAGATCTCCTGGTGGATAACTTCCTGTATCAAGACTGCATATGAAATAGCATGAGCTATGCCCCCTCAAAGGTATTTTAAGTGACCTTTCAGTACTGGATATTTGCAGGGCTGCCACTTGGTCATTTGCACATATGTTTTCCATCCATTATGCCATTACTGTGGCATCCAGAGCAGATGCGAACTTTGGAGGGGCAGTCCTGCAGTCCTTGTTTAAGTAGACCAGGGGTTCTCAAACTGGGAGTCATGACCCCTCGGGGTCTCAAGGCGGTTACATGGGGGTCATGAGCTATCACCTCCATGGGGCTGACAGCTCCCAGCCGCCATTAAATTACCCTCCCCACATGTTTAATGTATAAGGAGGGTCACACTCAGAGGCTTGCTGTGTGAAAGGGGTTACCGATACAAAAAGTTTGAAAACCACTGAAGCAGACTCTGGGCCCCGCTTCCTGCAGGTACTGCTTGTGAGTCACCTAAGTGGAATACACGTCTGCATCTCCTCAAAGAGGAAGAAATGGTTACTTACCATAACAGGTTCTTCAAGATGTGATGTAGATGTGTGTTCCATAACCCACCCTCCATCCACTCTGCACTTAAGTCTGTGCTCCTGACATTGGGTGCGAAGGAACTGAGGGACGTTGGGGTGGTGCTGCCTCATATAGTCAGGAGAGGGGATACAGCCAGGAGGCGCAAACACCACCCCCCTACGAGTACTGTTAGGCAGAATTTTCCAGCGCACACCCAAGTGGAATACACAGCTGCATTACATCTCGAAGGACCACAGTTACAGTCAGTAACCATTTTGGCATTATGAGACCAATGCTGGAATATTGCGTCCAGTTTTAGTGTCCATGTTTTTAAAAGGATGTTAAAAATTGGAGAGGCTACAGGAAAAAAACACAAATGATTTGAGGACTGGAGAACATACCTTACTGGGAGAAACTTAGACCTCAATTTGTTTAGCATATCAAAATACCACAGATGTATCCAAGACTCTTCAGGCAAGTCAATTTCCCTAGCAATGGAGGCCAGTTGGTGGAAGAAACTTGGTAGTTTCCTCCTGTTTCCTGAACCATTAAACTGCTGCGCAGTTTGTGATAGCCAGTAACCTCTTGAGAGGGCTATGATGGGAGCAGCACAGGGAGCTAAGGCTTGAAGCTCCTGGGCTTTTAGCTGTGTGGGATTCTAGGACTGGAATAGCAGGGGGGACAGTTGAAGTTCATTGGCAGAGCTGCATGTGGGAAACTATCAGCCCTCAGAATGCCTCAATGTTACACAAACTGCCAGTGCCTCACAGTCCTTTTCAAAACAGGAAGAAATGAAGCTCATAGTGTTCCTTTTGCTAGTACTCATAATGCCATTGGTTGTAACCCTAGCAGCGGGAAACTAATGCCATAGTACTACATGGCAGATTGGTTTAAACCCCAGTTGTGCTTTGAAAGAATGTTCGGGTTACTCTAACTTGATTTCAGATGAGCATATTTTCTGTGAACCAAATATCATCACCACCACCACTCCCATAACCGCGTTGGTCATTGGGGCACCATCATTGATGAGCAATGGCAATTCTTATAAAAACTGTTCCCCTCCCTCTCCTTCCAAGGGCCATATTGCCATAATAATCTGAGGGCCTCCTGGGATACCGGACTGTCCCCTTCCCTTACACCAACTCCTCTGAAATAACAGGAAACCTTTCCTGCCCTTTCTGTAGCATGAGGAATTAAATATGAATGCCAACTGAGCAGGAATCTGCCCATTACAGCTGCAATTCCCTTGATTATCTCCAGCAATAAATAACAATGCATTCTAATCAAATGAACTTTATTGAAGTAATAAACATCATCACTTTATTCTAAACATCTCACTTAATTTAGGAATGTCCAGTATTAAGTCTGTGTCCAAGAGACATGACTTCACGGTGTACTGAATAATAACTCCTGGGTGGGAAGTTTAGATTTTTTTTTCTCCCCCTTCCATTGCTAAATAGCACGGTGTCACGGTAGCAGGACTGGAGTTCTGGCTGAAGAGGCACTTTGTTATTCGTCTGTTTTCAGCCATTTACAACTTCCTTGAAATATTACCCTAGGGTCATCTTTGTTTGTTCTTAGCCCAAAGGTGAATGGGCAAGGGGATATTTAATAAAATTCTCCTACAACCTTTGAGCAAAAAGGTATTGTCAGACATTCTTCTGATACTTTTTTATACTTTGAAAACAGACTATTTTGTTGGCAAACTTCTATGTTGGCATGTACAGTGTTTTCAATCAGAATGGCATCTTTGCTACAGTTGGGAAAGAACATTGAGAATGAAAATAGCAAACTGTACAGCATGTCACTTCCAAAACTGAACTGTTGTGTGTGCAATATGATTCTCCAGATAGCGTTTTATACCTGCATAGTGAAGTCATGTTCCACCTGTATCTGAATATGCAATTCCCATGTACACGTGAGAAGAGTGAAACTTAAGACCAACACTTTCAAACATAGCCATTTAAATACATATTTGAGGTACAGTACCTAGACAGACATTCTAATTTTCAAAGATGCTGAGCACCCACAGCTTCCTTTGTCTTCAGTGGGATTTTTTGGTGCTTAGCACCTCTCAAATGAAGGCCTTTTGCTTAAGTCCCTTAATATGGATTTAGATGTGCAACTTTAGGAACACGTTTCAAAATGTTGGCTTAGAAGCATGTAACGTAACAAACTGACTGGAGACAGTTTTCTTTTTGCTAAAAACTCTAAAAATTAAATGCAAAAAACTATACTAATACAGAATTATTATTAAAATGTAGATGTTACAGACACAGATATAATGAAATTCAGTGCACACACTGCGGCTTATGTTAAGGCAGAAAAGATATCCATCATCATCTGCATTAGCAGAAAATGGCTGTCCAGGTGAATTCCTGAACTGGCACATGGCCATAAAGTCTGGCTTTAGACACGTGGGATAAAAGTGCTCAGAGCTGAATGTTTGTCATTGAGTATTCTGGTTCCCTGGCTGAGCTGGAAGGTAGGTGCCTATATGATTTATTTCTGGGCTAGAAACTTAGGGCTGGTCTACACTACAGCCTCCCTCCCGCCGGTATAAATGTCCTAATACACCGACATCCTAACTCCACCTCCACGAGAGGTGTAAGGCTTATGTAGGTTACTTACATCGGCTGTTGTCTGTTTTGTCACCTGCCATGAAATTGACAAGAAAGCTGAGCAGCTAGAGCCCAGCTATGCCCCTGCTCCCCTGGAGAGCTGGGCTTGCTCTCCAGGGGCGAGAAGCACCAGATGGGTTCCCCCCCACTTCCGGCGGGGAATGGAGAGGCGAGAAGCCCTGGGCGGCCTGCTGGGAGCCTGTGGGGCAGCTGGACTCCTGGCAGGGAGCTGACACCAGGCTATGTGCTCCCCACACTGCCCCTCTTAGGTCAGTGGAAGTGCTCCTGGTAAGGATGTGCACCACTGACCCAAGGAAGGTCGTGTGGATGTACCCCACTGGCAGAATTACTGTGGTGGCTGTAAGTCGACCTAATATAGGTCGACTTACCTTTCTAGTGTAGACATACTCTTTGGCTCAAGTGCAACTAGGAAAGCTTTGCTTGCCAGGCAGGTGACATGCTGAGCTTAGTCTTGGCCAAGTGAGAGACTCTCCTTTTCTAACGCTGTTACTCCATAGAGAATGACAGGTGGGGCTGTGGCAGAGTTCTCTGCCCTCTTGCCTGGGTAAAGTCAGTCATTGGCTGTTTTAAGGGGAAGGACATGTACAATGAGTAACTTGCCGGCCCTCTATGCCACATGCAGGTGGGAAATGGCTTCCAGCAACTTGACTTAACTTTTTTTTTTAATAAGTGCTCAAATCCAGGAAACGTTGCCATAGTTCATTTGAACATGCATCTTAGCTCTGTCCTTTGTGTGCGTTATAATGCAGTCTTTAATTAAATGATCAAATACTACTGCTTAAAAGCAATCTGTGACTTTTTCTACTGTCTTAAAGACACACTGCTTCTGAGGTAATACAATCAAGGATTTAAAGACCATGGGAAAATTTTCAGTAGCTCCTAAGTCACTTAAGCACATTTGAACAATTGACCCTATATCAAAATAGATTCCTGCCAGAGGGGAGTATTTAATTTTGCATTGTCTTTTGCATTTCATTTCCTAGGTTTTCAGAGAGGTAAGAGATGTCAGTGGAATAAAGAGGACAGAAAAAGGGTGGGGGGGGAGGCATAGGCCTTCATGGCTTCTATTCCACTTAAAAGTTCCTTTACCCAGTGCATTGAGACTTACCTCGTTATGGGATATTTACTTACTAGGTGAGAAGTGTCAAAGTTGGAGTTGAGTTTGAGTTATTTCCCTGGAAAAAGTATACTGCTATTTTTTACAAAAAGAAAAGGAGTACTTGTGGCACCTTAGAGACTAACCAATTTAGTTGAGCATGAGCTTTCGTGAGCTACAGCTCACTTCATCGGATGCATACCGTGGAAACTGCAGAAGACATTATATACACACAGAGACCATGAAACAATACCTCCTCCCACCCCACTGTCCTGCTGGTAATAGCTTATCTAAAGTGATCATCAAGTTGGGCCATTTCCAGCACAAATCCAGGTTTTCTCACCCTCCGCCCCACCCCACACAAACTCACTCTCCTGCTGGTAATAGCCCATCCAAAGTGACCACTCTCTTCACAATGTGTATGATAATCAAGGTGGGCCATTTCCTGCACAAATCCAGGTTCTCACTCCCTCACCCCCCTCCAAAAACCACACACACAAACTCACTCTCCTGCTGGTAATAGCTTATCCAAAGTGACCACTCTCCCTACAATGTGCATAGTAATCAAGGTGGGCCATTTCCAGCACAAATCCAGGCTCTCTCACCCCCCCCCCCCCGGGGAACGAACACACACACACACACACACAAACTCGCTCTCCTGCTGGCCAGCAGGAGAGTGAGTGTGTGTGTGTGTTCCCCTGGGGGGGGCGGGGTGAGAGAGCCTGGATTTGTGCTGGAAATGGCCCACCTTGATTATCATGCACATTGTAGGGAGAGTGGTCACTTTGGATGAGCTATTACCAGCAGGAGAGTGAGTTTGTGTGTGTATGGGGGTGGGGGGGGTGAGAGAACCTGGATTTGTGCTGGAAATGGCCCAACTTGATTATCATACACATTGTAAGGAGAGTGATCACTTTAGATAAGCTATTACCAGCAGGAGAGTGGGGTGGGAGGAGGTATTGTTTCATGGTCTCTATGTATATAATGTCTTCTGCAGTTTCCACGGTATGCATTCGATGAAGTGAGCTGTAGCTCACGAAAGCTCATGCTCAAATAAATTGGTTAGTCTCTAAGGTGCCACAAGTACTCCTTTTCTTTTTGCAAATACAGACTAACACGGCTGTTACTCTGAAACCTGCTATTTTTATCATCCTCTCATAACTCAGAAATAGCTGAATAGATTTTTGTTCACATTTTCCAAAAAATTCAGCCCTCAGGCAAATAAGAATGGAAAATTTCTGCCCAAAAGGGACCGTTTTCCCCAAAAAGTGGTAGTATAAATATTTAAAAACATGGTTATAAAGAGGAAACATTTTGCAACTATGTGTTAGTACAGTTGACTCAAGCAATTGTACTAGAACAACTGATATAATTCAGCATAGTAGCCAGAATCAGCCTTGAACGGGATTACAGGCTAGTGATTTACTGTGCAAGTCATAGTGGTCCTCTTAAATTCTCCTGATGTTAACATACAGAAAGACATCTCCACTTTCTAACAGAAAATTTTTCTTTTGTTACAGCTTGCTATGGGGAAGCTGATGGAGCAGGGACCCGTATTAATTATCACTTTCCAGGTTCAACTTGTTATGGTGATTAAAAATCAGAAAGGAGAGGTGGTAGAAGGAGATCCGGTAAGTGACACTGTCAAGGCTGATTCCCCACTCTGGCACTTTGAGTGCAGAAGGTGGGGGCCTGTAAGGATTCTAACAATTAATACTGGCCACTCCAGGCTTGTATTAAACTCCTAAGGTTACAGCTTTTCTCTGACCTTGGATGGGTAAATGCTGCCATCACCCAACAGCAAAAACCCCTTTGAGAACCCAGGAAGGCACCCTTGGGAATTCCTTCCTCTGGGATACCCTCAAGCGCCCCCCCCCCCCCCCCCCCCCCCACACACACGGAAATCAGCTGTTGCCACCAGCTAAACAACCTGCACAAACGTCTTAGGACACACAAATCCAATTCTATTCTTAAAAAAGGTAAATTGTATTAAAACAAAAAGAAAGAAAATACATCTGGAAACTCAGGCTATTGCTAGATTTAAAAAGAGCAAATACAAGGATTAAGCATCAGGAATAGTTCCTAAGGTCCAGCTTAAAGGTTACAAGCGAAACAAAAGCACCTGGGGTTAGCACAGAGGCGTCCCCAAGCCATAAAGAAATAAAAGGAGATAAACCTGATCGCGTCTTCCGAGACATTCATTTCCTGATCTTCTTACACATCTGGGGTTTCAAATGAGTAGTTCCTAGGTATGATACCGATGATTTTTCATACCTGGCCCCAAGCTTTTTACAGCATAGTTTCAGTCCTGTCTCTGCTTCTCTCTGAGAACAACCACAGACAGACAAAAGGGGAGTCTTGTTTCAATTTTAAAAAGTTCTAGCCTTCCCATTGGCTCTTTTGGTCAGGTGCCCACTTACTTCCTTTTACCTATGCATCGCAGTGACACTTTTTAGCCCTTTACAGGTAAAGCAAGTAGAGAAGAGCTACTAAGAGGGATTTTATAGCTAACTGGCTGGCTGGGTCCATAAAAGGAAGCTACCCTTCCCCCCCCACACCTTTCATTTATCACAGATGCCCTGTACTGTGTGTGAAAAATGAAGTGCTTTGCAGTCAGTTCTAGTGAGATTGTGTACATTCACTTTTAATCCCATCATCACTGTGTAACACACACATCTGCCATGGAGCCTGGCTAATGTGCATTTAACTAATCCATACTCTCCGTAATTCACCCCCACAAATACATGCCCTCTCTGCTTCTGAGCAGAGATGAAATAGTACTCTAGCAAGAGGTCTGACATTATGGAACCCTCATTACTTCAATGTTTGCTAAAACATCACTAATTAAAACTAAGCTTGTCAAATAAATGAACAAGTACATTTTGTGATGGAGAACTGGGCTTTCCTTAGGATGATCATTTACTAATAGATGAAGTTTAGTGCTTCACAGTGGGTCTCCAAATCACCAGTGTGAAGTAACAAGGTCCTGCACTCAAAGCACACATGAAAACTTTGCCCTGTAAGCATGTCCAAACTTCTTGTGTATCCCAGAACTCAGATGCTTTCACTGCTGTTAACAGAGATCTAGAAAATGGAGCAATTGATTTAAAAAAAAAATCCACCAACAGAAAAAACTGGAGGGGAGTACTTGGAAAAACAAGATATCTGATGGTAGGAACCTTAGCAGCCCTCTTAAAAAGTGCTCAGAATGTGGAAGGTGTAGTGAGCTGGTGTACAGCTAATGGGATTTGAGTCTTTATAGTGGGAAATGGTGATTGGGTTCAGTAAATTACACTTCAATCCCAGGTGAAATCATAGAACCAAATCATGAAATAGCAGAGCATCCAGATGCATCTAGCACAGTGGGTCCCTGCCCCTGGGCACACCTGCTCCCTTCCTGTGCCTGGCCTGGCTCAGCCACTCAGAGCTCTGTCCTTGTCAGATGCAGGGGGTGGCAGGTACACTGCCTGAGATCGTTGTGCTGGTGCATTTGAAATGACAAGGGATCCTGGGCAGCAGTTGAGAGAAGCAAAGGGTGGGATTAGGGGTTAGAGAAGGTTGTGAAACCTGGGGAGATGAGTTCCATGGTCAGCACACTGCCTGGAGGATTACACAGCATCACTCACAGCTTGCAGCTTGATTCTATTACTTTAAAGTCTAATGACAGACCTGCTAGACAAAGGGAATTTAGTGGGTGGAAAGTTCCAGCAGTGGCTCAAGCCAAATTGGAAATAAGCAGGGCTGTTACTATCTGTCCAGGATTCAGCGCAGAGAGGAACAGCGGCTGCTACCTTTACAGATCTCCCTACTTGGGACTGGTTTCAGAGTAACAGCCGTGTTAGTCTGTATTCGCAAAAAGAAAAGGAGTACTTGTGGCACCTTAGAGACTAACCAATTTATTTGAGCATGAGCTTTCGTGAGCTACAGCTCACTTCATCGGATGCATACTTGGGACTGTCATCTTGCTGTGGGGTTTGAACAATCAATCTCACTTTACCGTCACATACATTCTGTCACTTCATGGCTCAAATGTAGGACCTTTCTGAGCAAAAAAAAAAAAAAAAATGATGATTTCACATGTTAAAAACCTTTTGGGAAAAACAACAGGGATAGAAGTAAAAACAGTAACCTCCCTCCACCCCCATCCCATGTTAGGGTCAGCCTTACACAACATGCCTCAGTTAATCAGCTAATCATTTCTTAATGTGGCTGCTTTACATAGATACCAGAACTTCATACGCTTGGTCTGTTCTTCATGCACTTGTCTTTTGTGTGCACCTGGGTTGTCTTGGATCAGCTGTTTCTGATGTTTCAGGACTGCGTGGAAGTGTCTGGTAGGGGAGTTTCATGTGACCCTTCATGAGAGAGAAACCATAAGGAAAGAGTAACTATGAATAATAACGGCAGCTGGTTGGGGCCCTGTAGGGCCATCTGAAAGGAGCAGTGAAAGCCCATTGCTTAAGTAGGAGAATGGTGCCTGGCTAGGAGGTGCTGTGAGCACCTGGGAGGAGGGAGAGATGAAAAGGGAGCAGCAGCTGTTCTGACTGCTGCGCCACACCCGTGCTCTCAGCTACCTGTGGTGGGAGCTCCATACTGCAGCTGTAAGTAATATCTAGCTCTCACCATTTGGTCTCGAAGCGCTTTGCAAAGGATGTCAGTATCATCCCCATTTTTAAGATGTGGGAAACTGAGGCACCGAGGAGGGGGAACGACAAATCAGGGCACAGTAGGACCTTCATTTCCAAGTTGGGCTGTTCCCTGTTTTTATATTTAATTTGTTTATTTTTATGTTTTGAATGCATGCTTTCTTGCCTTTCTCCGTCCTTGACGAGAGGGACCTCTGGAAGTGAGGAGCCCAGAAGTACTGGACACTTGGGCAGAAATTAGCAAAATGGCATTGAAATGGGAGAAATGAAAATCAATAAATTGCAAGAGGGGTGGAGAATAATCTCAAACCCAGGGAGTTTAGGTTCTGGATCCACTGTAATCGTACTAAGGTTCTGGCTCAAACCAGGTAAACTGTTCTCCTCGCCTCATGCTAGACACTGCACATGGCACAGTCCTGTGTTGGGACCTCTGAAAGCTACTCTGGGGATGCCTGACTGACCATGCCCTGTCCTGGAATCTGTGTGTGAATCACTTCTTGCAGTGGTTTCATTTGTCCGTGTAAACTCTAGAAAGTGTCACTGTCATTCACTTAAGCACCGTCCTGCGGATATGTTCTGTCAGGCTCGTTTTGGGAGTTAATGACACATGGGTTTAAGAGCTTGTGAAATTTTCTGAAAATCCCTGGGGGCTGAGTGGCAGGCTCTCCAGACGGCTCTCGCTGTGCCTGGGCAATGTTTAAGTAGTTTAATGATGTGGAATAGGTGACGCTGCAAGGAGCCTGGAGCTGGGCAGTTTCCAGGAGCCTTCCATTAAAATTAATACGTGTTTAATAAATAATGGCTTTTCTCAGCCATTCTCCTGAGCCCAGACTGTAGGTTTACAGAAAAAAGGACTAATTTTAATGATGGGCCCATCTGGCCTGATTTGCAGCCTGTCATATTGACTGCAGGGAGAAGAGAGGTCTATTTAGTGATTTCTCACATGAAATTAGCCCATTGGTAAAAGATGGGTATGGATGGGATAATTATTAAAGGGGATATCAATGTCTGGTTCCTTGAGAACAGCAATACATCAGGGGGATACATTAAAATGCTGTAAAGGAAATGAAACTTTAGTTTTAATCCAGTGTCAGCTGCAGGCTGGCTGGGAGCCGTGATTCAGTTTTACTGTTGCGCTTCTCCTGCAGCGCCTTGGAGTCAAGAGCAAATGACCTCCTAGGTAACAGGGAGCCTCGCGCTGTAAACTCGCTAAATAGAAATCACGTGCTGGTTCCTGCTGCAGCATTGCCTGTTTGCGCTCACCCACTGCAGGGCTGCAGACTCACCCTCAGTGGGATGTGTAGGAGGTCTGAGAAGATATGAAATGATTATGCTAGTTGCTCTAGCAAATACACCACTTTAAAAAGAGAGCAGGGGACAGATGCCTGTAGAGTTTTGCACAGTTGATCTGGGGAAATAGGCCTTTAACCATCCAGCAAAGCATTCTTGAAAGGTCCAAGGAATCCTCTTTAAAATTAATCCTGAGAGGTTGTGGTACAGGATGCTATGCCTGTCACAGCATCCCATGGGAATAAGGGACAAATTTTAATCTTAAATGCATAACTACAGTTTAGAAATTCACTTCTGGGAGTCCACAGATGTTTGCAGTCCCAGTTTCTTTGAATATATGCAGCAACATCCACTGCATATCCAAGTTTAGGATGTAGCTCTATTAATAAAAATGTAAAATCAGTCACCCAGAACTCCCACAGTGCAGGTAACAGGTTGTTTTCTTTGTTCCGTGATGTCTCATTCCCCAGTAAGAGAGCCATCTTCCCTGTGTTTTGATGTCACAGGATCCCTGTAGTTGTCTGCCACACTTCCAATAAAACAACCTATTTTTCAGGAGCCTGAACCTTTCCAGATCACAGCTTTGGTGCCAATTTTCTCCTTTCTTAGTTTGCCTCTTTCATTACAGAATGTAATGAAATGGAGTTTGACTGTCACAAATAGGTAGAAAATGCAAATTAAGGTTTCAGTGGCAATTAACTCAGCCCCATTACCCATCTTACATGTTTATACACTTAACAGCATAGATTTCTTCAGGAAAATACTACAGTGGAACCTCAGAGTCATGAACACCAGAGTTACGAACTGACCAGTCAACCACACACCTCATTTGGAACCGGAAGTATGCAATCAGGCATCAGCAGAGACTAAAAAACCCCCCCCAAAATACAGTATAGTACGGAGTTAAATGTAAACTGCAAACAAAATAAAAGGGAAGCAGCATTTTTCTTCTGCATAGTAAAGTTTCAAAGCTGTATTAAGTCAATGTTCGACTGTAAACTTTTTAAAGAACCATAACGTTTTCTTCAGAATTGAGTGTTTCAGAGTTACAAACAACCTCCATTCCCGAGGTGTTCATAACTCTGCAGTTCTACTGTATACGTATTGACCCAGGATAACAGGACTAGAGTGAGTACTACATGTGTGCAGGGCTTTGACCTGGATGGAAATGTAATGGTTGCATTTCCTGCAGTTTTGTGACTTTTCATCGTGCAGGTTAAAGTTTTATTAAGAGGGTTTTGTATTGTATTTCCTCCGTTACTAAAGAGAGAAGGAAGGGCAAGGGAGACGTGGGGAAAAGATAAAAGGCTAAAAAATGACAGAAGAGCAGGGCAAACATGCTTCCAAATGGGCACCAGCCAGCCCAAGGGTGTTGGAGATTGTGTACTTAGGTGTTTGCATGCACACAAGTCCGTGTTCAAATACTCTCAGCTTTATGAAATCAGAGGTACTAACTGCAGGAGATTCCATGTAGAGCTCAGCTGCTCCCCGGTTATCTGTGTTAAACTGGTTGTCAGAACAGGCAAATGTGTGTGTGTTCTTGTTGCCGTATAACTCAAATGGCTACCTGGCCCAAATTTTCAAGCATCATAACCCTTTGGGGCAAAAGCTAAGTAGGGAAAATTCAGCCCAAAAGGTTAAGTTTTTGAAACACTGCGCAAGAGAAAGTGAGCTTATGATATATGGCATTTTGGTAACCTTAACTAAAGTAGATAAAAAAAGAAAAAAGATAAAAACAAAATGAGTGTAGGACTTATATAGCAGCGATGTTGTTCTGTGTGTGTAGGGGGGACTCCTAGCCTGGCAGCGGTGCCGTGTTCTCTGTGAGGGGTTGGGTGATTCGTAGCCCACAGCGGTGCCGTGTTCTCTGTGAGGGGGGAGGGGAGTGACTCGTAGCCCACAGCGGTGCCGTGTTCTCTGTGAGAGGGGGAGGGGAGTGACTCGTAGCCCACAGCGGTGCCGTGTTCTCTGTGAGGGGGGAGGGGAGTGACTCGTAGCCCACAGCGGTGCCGTGTTCTCTGTGAGGGGGGAGGGGAGTGACTCGTAGCCCACAGCGGTGCCGTGTTCTCTGTGAGGGGGGAGGGGAGTGACTCGTAGCCCACAGCGGTGCCGTGTTCTCTGTGAGGGGGGAGGGGAGTGACTCGTAGCCCACAGCGGTGCCGTGTTCTCTGTGAGAGGGGGAGGGGAGTGACTCGTAGCCCACAGCGGTGCCGTGCTCTCTGTGAGGGGGGAGGGGAGTGACTCATAGCCCACAGCGGTGCCGTGTTCTCTGCAGTGTGTAGTTTCAATTCTAACAAGTGAATTTTTGTTTCAGGACAAAGTTCTGCGGATGCTGTATGTGTGGGCGCTCTGCAGAGACCAGGATGAACTCAACCCGTATGCTGCCTGGAGGTTATTGGACATTTCTGCTTCAAGCACTGAGCAGATCCTCTAAGAATGCCATCCAAGAGCTTCCTCTACCTCTCACTTGCACCAGTGCCATGTCTGAACTTGTACCAACCTACAGTGTAAGGAGGGAGCTGTGGGGAACAGTCTGTGTTGGTTCCTTTTCAGAAGAGGCAGCTATTGGGTGTGCCATCACTTCAGCAGTCCCTGATGTGACCTGCCTGGGACCGACATGGCTGCCCTGGGCACGGCGCTAGCTTTACACTGTAAGAATGTGCAGTAGATTTAAGTGTGACTGATTTAAGACACTAGCAGCTGCTGTCGGTTCCTTTTTAAATCTTAGCTGGAGGAGGCTGGCCTCTTTCCTCCCCATGTTCCCTCGTGCTTCCTGACATGGACCCAGGTGGGTACTGGGCAGTAGCAAAGTGACGTGTATTGTTTGCAATGTCAGCATCTATAGTAACCCAAAAGTAGCCTCTCCAGGTCCCTGGAAGGCTCTCAAAGTTCTTTCAGGACATGCCAGTGTCAGCTGCTCTCTTACTAGGTTGCACCAATAAGCCTTCTGTTGATACAGTGTCATGCACTTTACCAAACCAAATGCAACCATGCCTCCACACATGCACCTTCCGCAGAGTCCTGCGGGGCCATATCAACACAGGGCCAGGCAGGCTTGCAGACCTGGCTGTAGCAGTGAGGCATGCTCCGGGCGGTGTTACACACAGTTCTCTTCTGATGCAGGTG
Source organism: Eretmochelys imbricata (assembly GCF_965152235.1). Classification (NCBI taxonomy): domain Eukaryota; kingdom Metazoa; phylum Chordata; order Testudines; family Cheloniidae; genus Eretmochelys; species Eretmochelys imbricata. Next base: position 3,519,138 of record NC_135596.1, read on the forward strand.
GGACTCACTGCTTAGAGAGTCTTCGTGTTTGAATCTCCCCAGATCCAGGGGTAGTCACATGAGCTGTACTTGCCTGGGCAGAGTGCCAGCGGTGACTGAGAAAGGGGCAGAGCTGGAGAATACTGACCAGGGACAAGAGAGATGGACACAAGCAGTTGGCATTATCTGCTGTAGATGCAACAGAGAGAGCAAATAAGGTGCAAAACCAACTTGGGACATAGCACCCCCCACACACACACCCAGTTATTTATTGCTAAGACTGAGTGCAGAGGGTATGATTCACTTACCTGCCCTATATAAATTGAAGGGTACAATCTCCTGCCGCAGGTGGAGGTGCACACCTGGCCTCTCACTGGGACCTGTGTGATGACTGCAGAGCTTGGAGGAGGTTTACTGGCACAGAATCCAAACTGGTGCTGGGTAAATGGAGGTTTAGCTGAGATGTTCTCGTGTTCATAGATTCTTCTGCTGCCTCCTTCAATAAAGAGTGAAGATTCTTGTAAGGGTGTGACTTATTTGGGTAGAGGATAACTTACCCAATAGGGGATTCAAAGGAATGTTGAGTCTGGGTTTTTCTGATTCTCCATGCGCACAAAGCAGAAGAGCTGTTTTTTGCTTTGTAATTCAAGAAAATCATTCTGCCTGTTCCTCCTCCTCTCCCCCCTCCACCTCCCGGTGAGCATCCAGAGCAGTTCTTTTGGTGAATTTAAATGGAATCAAATGTCTAGCCCAGGCGTCATTATCATTCCTGTAGCAGCTGTTACAGACAGTCTGATGTATGCGGCAAGTTCAACAGCACCCATTATCTTGCACAACTCTGCCATACCGGAGTCTCCCGCTCCCAGGACTGGGGAAATGTGTGTGCTTTACTGGCCATGGATGTGCTCTTAGTCCAGCCGGTTCCACCCCGGTGCTCTTACCAGTGGAGTCATTTGAGTTTTTTTTAAATTGTCTTGAATTTATGTATCGGTGCCTAATATCTGAACAAATTAATTTCATACTACAGAACACAGTAATGGGCCAGGTGCGTCCCTCTGTCTGACCAGCGCCAGCAGTGAGAGGGCAGCTGGTGGGCTTAGGTCTTGTTCAGTGTTTGAGGAAGAAGGTGTTGCTGTGAAAGATCACTTTCATCAGCAAACTGATGGGAACTCACTCACATCTCAGCCACGGGGCTGGGCCCTGTGTGGAAACGCTGCTTTATTCACTGCTGGGAGAGCAGAGGTGAGGCGGACGTTGTCTTTTAGCACTGGCACAGCTGTGAGAACAGCTCAGAGAAATCTGATTGCCTGGTTCATGCACAAATTCTGGGCCTGAGCCCCCCCAAAATCAGAATCAGCTTCCCCCACTTCCTTGTTGGAGGGTGATCAGTAATCTGCCAGGGGACCCTAGCAATCTGCTCTGCACGGGGCCTGGGTTTTAATCGCCTGCAAAGCAGAGGATTTGCCCTCATTGCCATGTGACAACAGCATACCTGAATGTTTGTTCTGGACGTGGTGCTGTGCTCTTCCAGTGACAGACATAGCACATGCTTTAGTCAGCCAATCACGGCTTGAATTTACAATACCAAACCTGAGGACCTGGCGTAGTCTGTAACCAATCTAGAGAATTAAAACTACCCAGCCCTGAATTACATAGCTGCCTGAGGTGAGCACTGTCTGCCTGGGGATTTGGCTGTTGGGAAAAGACTGAATTCCCTTGAGAAATGTTGCACGTTCCTTGCTCGGCTTGACCCATGAGCCTCTCCCTTGACGTAACCAGCATGGGTGGAGAGCAAGCCTATGGCTGCCTGCCGGGGGCTTGCACAGAAGGCTGGACCCTAACTCCATCACCATTACTCAGTACCTCAGCCAGCATAACAGAGGGAGGCTGCGAAGGGAACCCATTTGTCCTGAGTACTGGGCTTCTGTGTTAATTGAGGGAAAACCCCTGCCTCACAGGCCAACGCTGGCGCTCACTGGATGCTGCTCTTGTGGGCTCACAAGCTCCTGTTCTGCAGTCTTTCTGGGGGTTGTTTAAAGCCACTCGGAGAAGCACCTTCCCATGGGAGCCAGGCTCCTGCTCTCCCCTACTGAGCGGCTGCCTGCGCGTTCTTGCTCTCCCATGTCTTGCAGTGTGCTCATCTCTAGGCAAGTAGTTCCCAAAATAAAACCAGACAACCCCCAAGTAAGCCCCTAACGTCAGAAACACCACGGGCCCATCCTGGCTGTGCTCTAACGCGGGCTTCGCTAGGCTGCTGGGAGGCAGCAGCTCTGCAGGGTGGCCGGGGCCATTATCAGGCCTCAGGAGGTTGGGTGCTCTCAGCACTTTGGGACCAAAACCGTCTTGGGCTCTGAAGATCAAGGCCAAAGTCTTGAGCTGCCACCGGCATGCTGCTCTATGCCGTCCCTTGAATCAACAGCAGGACCAAAGCATTTGGTCCTGGACAATGACTGTTCACGGGGGGTATGTCCATACAGCAACCAGACATGAGCTGACGCGGGCTCGCGGAGCTCCGGGTACAGGGCTGTTTCATCACTGTGTAGACTGCCCAGCTCAAGCTCTAGGACCCTCCCACCCCGCAGGGTCCTAGAGCCTGGGCTACAGCCCAAGCTGGGCAGTCGACACAGAGTGAAAGAGCCCTGCAGCCCAAGTCAGCTGGTGTCTCTTTGCCATGTAGACATGGCCGGGGCCCTGCTCTGGCTCAGGGCAAACCAGCCCAGGCAGCTAGGAGATAACTGTGCGCTTTCTTACTGGGAAGAAAATGTCAGTAAAACATCTCAGAATTCTCCAGATGAATCAAATGCTGAAGCAATTCCCTGGCTGCATTTTGTTCCGTTCGTTCTCTTTAATATCGGGGGGGACGACAGGGCATTCACACAGGCAGTCACTCCGTGCTTTGTTTCCCTACAACCACCTTTGTGCTTTTTTCCTGTGCTACCCCTTTACGAGTGTAAAAATCCCTACAGTCCTGAGCCAGCTGCCTTCATCAAATCAGAGAAATGTCATGCTGGGAAGGGAGCTCGAGAGGTCTTCAAATCTAGCCCCGAAGCAGGACCAAGTAACCCTAGACCATCCCTGGCAGGTGTTTGTCCAACCTGCTTTCAAAAACCTCCAGTAACGGGGATTCCACAAGCTCCCTGGGAAGCAGACTCCGGGCTTAACTGCCCTGGGAGTTTTTCCCTAATATCTCACCGAAATCTCCCTTGCTGCGATTAAGCCCCTTACTTCTTGTCCTACCATCAGAGGATGTGAAAGAATGACTACCTGCCATCAAAACAGCCCTTAACGTATTTGTAAACTGTTACCAAGTTGTCCTTCAGTCGTCTTTTCTCAAGACTAAACATGCCCAGGTTTGTAACCTTTTCTCATAGCTCAGGTTTCCTAAACCTTTTATCATTTTTCTTGCTCTCCTCTGGACTCTCTTCAATTTGTTCACATCTCTTCTAACATGAGGCATCCAGAACTGGACACAGTACTACAGCTGAGGCCTCACCAGGGCCAAGTACAGCTGTACAAATACCTCCTGCATCTTACATACGACACTCCTGTTAACGCCCCCGAGAATATTAGCTTTTCTCCCAACTACACTGGATTCAGATCTCTCCTTAAAGCTCTACTCTGCCATGGTGCCTATGGACCACGCCAGTGGCTGGGGCGCTGTGACCAGGGCATCTCATAATCAATCGTTTCACTGTTAGCCTGTGTTTCCCGCCTCTGTCTTACAGACATCTACTGTGTCTCATCTTAGAAGGGAAATCTCTGAGGGCAGGGACTGCCTTGGGTATGGGTGTGTACAGTGCCTAGCACCCTGGGGTCCTGATCGCTGCTGCAGCTCACTAGCTACTCTCCCAATAAGTGACAGAGGACTTGTCTACACTTGAAACACTGCAGCAGTGCGGCTGTAGTGATCTCGTGAAGACGTTACCTGCACCGATGGGAGGGGTTCTCCTGTCACTGTAGGTGCTCCACCTCCCCGAGAGGCAGTAGCTAGATTGACAGGAGAATTCTCCTTGGTGCTGGCAGTTAGGTTGGTTTAACTATTTAGAAAAGCTGGACGTGCACAAGTCCATGGGGCCGGACGAGTTGCATCCGAGAGTGCTGAAGGAATTGGCGGCTGTGATTGCAGAGCCATTGGCCATTATCTTTGAAAACTCGTGGCGAACCGGGGAAGTCCCGGATGACTGGAAAAAGGCTAATGTAGTGCCAATCTTTAAAAAAGGGAAGAAGGAGGATCCAGAGAACTACAAGCCAGTCAGCCTCACCTTAGTCCCTGGAAAAATCATGGAGCAGGTCCTCAAAGAATCAATCCTGAAGCACTTGCATGAGAGGAAAGTGATCAGGAACAGCCAGCATGGATTCACCAAGGGAAGGTCATGCCTGACTAATCTAATTGCCTTTTATGATGAGATTACTGGTTCTGTGGATGAAGGGAAAGCAGTGGATGTATTGTTTCTTGACTTTAGCAAAGCTTTTGACACGGTCTCCCACAGTATTCTTGTCAGCAAGTTAAGGAAGTACGGGCTGGATGAATGCACTATAAGGTGGGTAGAAAGCTGGCTAGATTGTCGGGCTCAACGGGTAGTGATCAATGGCTCCATGTCTAGTTGGCAGCCGGTATCAAGTGGAGTGCCCCAAGGGTCGGTCCTGGGGCCGGTTTTGTTCAATATCTTCATAAATGATGTGGAGGATGGTGTGGATTGCACTCTCAGCAAATTTGCGGATGATACTAAACTGGGAGGAGTGGTAGATACGCTGGAGGGGAGGGATAGGATACAGAAGGACCTAGACAAATTGGAGGATTGGGCCTAAAGAAATCTGATGAGGTTCATTCAATAAGGATAAGTGCAGGGTCCTGCACTTAGGATGGAAGAATCCAATGCACCGCTACATTCAAGGGACCGAATGGCTAGGCAGCAGTTCTGCGGAAAAGGACCTAGGGGTGACAGTGGACGAGAAGCTGGATATGAGTCAACAGTGTGCCCTTGTTGCCAAGAAGGCCAATGGTATTTTGGGATGTATAAGTAGGGGCATAGCGAGCAGATCGAGGGACGTGATCGTTCCCCTCTATTCGACATTGGTGAGGCCTCATCTGGAGTACTGTGTCCAGTTTTGGGCCCCACACTACAAGAAGGATGTGGATAAATTGGAGAGAGTCCAGCGAAGGGCAACAAAAATGATTAGGGGTCTAGAACACATGACTTATGAGGAGAGGCTGAGGGAGCTGGGATTGTTTAGCCTGCAGAAGAGAAGAGTGAGGGGGGATTTGATAGCTGCTTTCAACTACCTGAAAGGGGGTTCCAAAGAGGATGGCTCTAGACTGTTCTCAACGGTAGCAGATGACAGAACGAGGAGTAATGGTCTCAAGTTGCAGTGGGGGAGGTTTAGATTGGATATTAGGAAAAACTTTTTCACTAAGAGGGTGGTGAAACACTGGAATGCGTTACCTAGGGAGGTGGTGGAATCTCCTTCCTTAGAGGTTTTTAAGGTCAGGCTTGACAAAGCCCTGGCTGGGATGATTTAACTGGGAATTGGTCCTGCTTCGAGCAGGGGGTTGTACTAGATGACCTTCAGGGGTCCCTTCCAACCCTGATATTCTATGATTCTATGAACTCTGCCACTCAGGGCTGTGAATTTTTCAGACCTCTTAGACCTAGTTATATCAGCCTAATTTCCTAGTGGAGGCGAGAGCCAGGCCCAGGACTCTGCATTAACGGCAAAGTGCAGCCTGGTAATGTTAAATTAACAGTAAACATCCCTCTAAGCTGGGCTAGAGCATTTACGGAGCAGGGCTGCCATGGAGTAGGAAGAGAAAATGGAGGGTTAGAGTGTAAACTCCAGGAAGCGGAGGCAGAGCTTAAATCTGGAACCTGGAAAGAGGCACTGAACGGTTCGACATGAAATGATAAAAGCCAATAGGAGCCCTTAGCTGAGTTACTAGAGTTAGAGAGAGGACAACGGGGGAGAGGATCTGTAGAATACAGCTCTGTGTAATATGTCCCAATAGCCCCTGTCTGCTGGGAAAACAACACAGCCCTCTGTGCATGGATCTTGTCTTCAGGGTAGCAGAGAGGGACCGGAGGAGCTAGCTTTGGGACGCAATGAGGGATGGGACTGACACAATACAAGAGGCGGAGGCAATTATCCAGCTAAGCCGATGATCAAGCCACTGTGTCTTGCTGAGAGTTTATCTGAGGAGCATTCTGATCCTTTTCTTCATGAAGTGTGAGTTCTTAGGCAATTTAACCAATCAAGAAATTCTGCATTAAATATGTACCTTAAAACTCTGGTGGGTTGGTCCTGGAGATCCGACATTGGTGAGGCCTCATCTGGAGTACTGTGTCCAGTTTTAGTCCCTGCACTACAAGAAGGATGTGGATAAATTGGAGAGAGTCCAGCGAAGGGCAACAAAAATGATTAGGGGACTGGAACACATGACTTATGAGGAGAGGCTGAGGGAACTGGGGATGTTTAGTCTGTGGAAGAGAAGAATAAGGGGGGATTTGATAGCTGCTTTCAACTACCTGAGAGGTGGTTCCAAAGAGGATGGTTCTAGACTATTCTCAGTGGTAGATGAGGACAGGACAAGGAGTAATGGTCTCAAGTTGCAGTGGGGGAGGTTTAGGTTGGATATTAGGAAAAACTTTTTCACTAGGAGGGTGGTGAAACACTGGAATGTGTTACCTAGGGAGGTGGTAGAATCTCCTTCCTTAGAGGTTTTTCAGGTCAGGCTTGACAGAGCTCTGACTGGGATGATTTAGTTGGGGATTGGTCCTGCTTTGAGCAGGGGATTGGACTAGATGACCTCCTGAGGTCCCTCCCAAACCTGATATTCTATGATTCTATGATCCCTGCCTGGCTTTTCTGCAACAGTTAGCTCTGGTGCCCAGCGGGGGCCTGCTCTCGCTGCTGCCGAGTTATGCAGGAATCAGTTGGAAGCATAGTCGAGCTGCGGGTTATAGTTAAAGAGAACATGGTTGGGGGAGGAAATGCTCCACTCCATAGCACAGGGACACCCAGCTTCAGAAAAGGGTGGAAGGAAGTCACTGGCCCTAGAGTACATAGGCCTGACTCAGTGGCTCAGACCATGCGTCCACCTAGTACCGCTGGGGCCCTTGAATAGTTCTGCCATAAAAACAATGAAAATAATATTTGAAATACCAGCTGCAATTTCCTGCCTTTTACAACATTTTAACTAAAACCTGCAAAACTAATGAATGTTGACTTGTTTACAGCCCCTGCCCTTCCCATGGGCTGGTCTCTTGGTGCTGCCTGTCTTCAGCAGGCAGCCAGAGAGCCCCAAGCCTCTGCACTGAATATCCTGTAGTAGAAATGTCCTGTGCTCCTCTAGCTGGGCACACCCCTCTCAGTGTGAAGCTCGGTCCGTCCGCATTAAGTGCTCTGTGACTCTGGTACTGCTGCAGCTTCTTGATAGTTCCAAAATCTTTGCAAAACGTTTTCATGCCCCCTAATCAAGGCGCTAAAGGAGCACTCAAGGAAAACAAGGCTGGAGTGGAGAAGGTAAATGAATTATTTCCATTGGTGTTCACTGCAGAGGATGAAGGGAGATTCTTACACCTGAGACATACTTTTTAGGTGACAAGTCTGAGGAACTGTCCCAGATTGAAGTGTTGACAGAGGAGGTTTTGGAGCAAACTGACAAATGAAACAGTGATAAATCACCAGGACCAGATGGTGTCACTCAAGAGCTCTAAAGGAACTCAAATGTGAAATTGCAGAACTACTAACTGTGGTATGTAACATATCACCTTAAATCAGCCTCTAGACCAGAGGACTGGAAGGTAGCCGATGTAACACCAATTTTTTAAAAAGGCTCCGCAGATTATCTTGGCAATTACTGGCCTAACTTCAGTACCGGGCAAATTGATTGACACTATAATAAAGAACAGAATTATCAGACACATAGATGAATCTGATATGTTGGGGAAGAATCAAGATGGCTTTTGTAAAGGGAAATCATGCCTCACCAATCTACTAGAATTCTTTGATGGGGTTAACAAACATGTGGACAAGGGGGATCCAGTGAATATAGTGCACTTGGACTTTCAGAAAGCCTTTGACAAGGTCCCTCACCAAAGGCTCTTAAGTGAAGTAAGCTGTCATGGGATAAAAGGGAAGGTCCTCTCATGGATCGGTAACTGGTTAAAAGATATAAACAAAGGGTAGGAATAAAGAGTTTTCAGAATGGAAAGCAGTAAACAGCAGGGTCCCCCAAGGATCTGTACTGGAACTAGTACTATTCAACATATTCATAAATAGGACCCGATAAAATTCATGACTGTGAAAAACACAGCACAGACCATGAAATCAGACCTCCCCCATGAAATCTAGCTATTGGAGGAGAGGGGCAGTGTAAATGATGGGGTCTGAATTAGCTGTTACCACTCAAGAAAGATCTTGAAGTCATCATGGATAGTTCTCTGAAAACATCCACTGAATGTGCATCAGCAAGCAAAAAAAACTAAGAGAATGTTAGGAACCATTAGGAAATAAGACAGAAAATATCATAATGACTCTATATAAATCTATGGTATGCCCACCAATGTTCCCTCTAACTTTTGGCAGGCCGTGTGTGCAAAAAATTTCTTCTGTGCAAATTTTTGAAGCAGAGTTCAAATTTGTGCACCATGAGGCAAATGCACCCAAGCGAGTAAAATGCTTACACATTTAAAAAGTTTTAATTTGCAATTTGTGATAATAGTTTTACACCATGTTATTTTATAAATGTCATTTTTAAATACTTAGAAAAAGGAAATTTAACCTCCTTTCCTTTTCTCCCCCTTGCCAGCTAGTAGAATCTGGCTGTGTTGATAGATGGCAGGCGAACAATGTCAAAAGTTGCCCGTAAATGATATTTTGGCCTGGCTCCGATGTATCATTTTTTGCGTGCATGGGGTTTCGCTGTGCGCGCGGGGTTTCAAATCTGTCTGCGCGCGCACAGCTTAGAGGGACCAGTGATGCCCACACCATGAATACTCCATGCGGTTGTTTACCCTGTCTCAAAACAGACATATTAGAATTGGAAAAAAGTAAAGAGAAGAGCAACAAAAATGATGAGGGGGATGGAACAGCTTCCATATGAGGAGAGATTTAAAAGATTGGGACTGGTCATCTTGGAAAAGAGACGATTAAAGGGGCATATGATAGAGGTCTATAAAATCATGACTGGTGTGGAGAAAGTGAATAGGGAAGTGTTATTTACCCCTTCTCATAACACAAGGACTAGGGGTCACCCAATGAAATTAATAGGCAGCAGGTTTAAAACAAACATAAGGAAGCATTTCTTCACACAACGCACAGTCAATCTGTGGACCTAATTGCCAGGAGACGTTGTGAAGGCCAAAAGTACAAATAGAGTCAGAAAAGAATTAGATACATTCACAGAGACTAGGCCCATCAATGGCTAATAGGCAAGATGGCCAGGGATGTGACCCCATACTCTGGGTGTCCCTAAACCTCTGACTGCCAGCCCCTGGGACTGGATGACAGGGGATGGATCACCCAAGCATCTGGCGCTGGGCACTGTCAGTGACAGGCTACTGGCCTAGATGGACCATTGGTGTGACCCCGTTCTTATGTTATGCCCTTGGGATGATGCACAGCCCTCTGTCTGCTGGATTAGACTGACAGGTTATGCGACCAGTCGCAACCTCAGAGTGGGGGCACCTCATGTAGCAGCAGGGGGGAGTAGTTTGTTTCACTCACATTAGTGGCTGAGGTCTCCGTTCAGAATGCCAGGGCTGCAGCCAGACGTCAGAGGGGGACGGCAGTGCCCACACGGCATTACGAGACATTCCCAGGATGCTCCAATGCCATTGCCCTAAGGAGCTGAATCTTCCAGAGCTCGTCTCCAGCCCATCGCAGGGTACGTCCTTGGGCCAGGTCTGCTCTGGATTCCCGCAGAGGTTTTGCTTCCTTTGGTGCTGGACGCTGCTCAGGAGCGAGGGCAGCAGAGACGCTGCTTTCTCAGGGCCGCAGATCCAAGTGATACAACCAGAGCACCGACTGGGGAGGCGCTTGGGACAGAACAGTGCGGCTGCATTCTTAGAACAAGGCTACATCCGGAGGAACCCATGCAGTGACGCTCAGGCCTGCGGGGGCTGAACCCTGGCGCTCTGAATCCAAAAGCACAAGTGGCTCTGGCTCGAGCAAAGGGCAAAAGCACCTATTTATGTGAGGCCTGATTTGGTGGGGGCTCCACGCATGCAAGGTTCATGCTGCACGAGTAGCAGGCAACGGGGGTGTGGGCTACACAGGGCAGGGGGCCAGAACCGGGGATGCACCATAAATCCCCGTCAGCTGCTTCCCTTGCGTGGCTTAACTCACTGTGAGCCTGCCCTGAAGGCCAAGTCGGAACCAGCTTCCCTCTCCTTACGCTCAACCCATTTGCTCCCTGGGCTGCACCCGGGCTCGTCACTGGCTGGGAGCTGCTGCTTCCTTTGAGTGCAGTTCAAGACAGACCAGAACACGTGGGCGACACCTCAGGCGATCGCCTCCCTTCCCTGTGGGTCGAATGCGACCTGTAAAATGCGTATTGTAGGTGCTGGGACATGGGAAAAGTTGTGGGCTCGTCCGACAAGGAAAGAGACCAGCTTGGTGAAAAGCTGAGCCAGCAACCGCACCAGGTAGACACCTGGGTCCGCAGTTCAATCAGGCAGACACTATGGTCAGCAATCCAATCAGGTGAACAACTGAGTTAGCAAACTGGTCTCAGCGTTAGGCAGAAAAGCGTTTATACAGTATATAATTAGGGCCCTACGAAATTCATGGTCCATTTTGGTCAATTTCACAGCCAGAGGGTTTTAAAATTAGTCAGTTTCACATGTTGTAACCCTGTGGGTCCCAACCCAAAAGCAGGGCCAGATTAACCTTTTGTGGGCCCGGTGCCAATCATATTTGTGGGCCCCCATGGGGGTAATGGAACATGGTGCGGGGAGGTCGGTCCCCAGAGCGAGGGGCCAGCCAAGGGCAATGGGGCACTGGGGCAATGATCAGCTGTTCAGCAGCAGGCAGGAGGTGCTGGAGGGGAGGGGGAGGAACAGGGGCAAGAAGAGGCAGAGCAAGGGTGGGGGCGCTCAGAGGAGGGTATGGAACGGGGTGGGAAGAGGTGGGGCTGGGGTGGGGTCTCAGGGGAAAGGGTGGAGTGGAGCAGGGCCTGTTGCCCCCAGGGAAATCAGAAAGTCGGCACCTCTGCTATCCCCCCAACTTCGTATGGCCAGAGACACCTCCCCCGACCCACTATGCCCAGGGCCCCCCTCCAGATTCCCCCCCCAAAATGCACAGCACCCTGCACAACACCACCCCTGTCCAGAGCCCCCTCTGCCCACGGCCCCACCACAACTGCCCATCACCCCACACAGAACCCCCACTCCCTAGTGCCCCAACATACACATCTTCCCCGCCCCCTCACAGCCCAGCATCCTCCCAGACCCCCAAGAGACCCACTCCCCATGCCCTGCCTCCCGGCCGCCCTCACCGGCCCTGTTGGGAGGCGACTGTCTGCCGGGCTGAGCCAGCAGCGCAGCCAGGGCCGGTCCCAGGGCCGGGAATTGCTCCGGCCCCTCGGGAGTGGCGCAATCAGCCAGGCCACGGCCTGTCCCAGCCGGGCCCCCTCAGGACCCACTTGCCCAGAGGGGCCCAGCCAAGCCCCCCCCAGACTGCTCCCTCCCCACCCCCTGGCCTAGACTGCTCAGGCTTCTGCACCAGTCCCAGGTGTCTCAGCTCCGGGGAGATGGGGGGGGCCCCACAGGTGGTGGGAAGCAGAGACTGCTGGGAGCCGGAGGTGCACTGGGGTATGGCCAGGGGCGAGAGGAGCCGGGGGGTGGGGCCGGGGGTGGAGGGGAGCCATTGGCTGGCCGGCCAAGAGGAGCAAGTGACGAGTGCGGGGAGCCAGGGGGCTGGCGGGGTCTCGGTCGGGGCGCACTGCAAGCAGAGCAGGCCTGGCGTCCTTCTGAGCATGGGCCCGGCTCCACGGAGCCACTGGCACTGCCCAAAAGGGGGTGGGGGGTTGAAAAGCTGTTGTGGGGGGTTGTGGGATTGCCACCCTCACTTCTGCGCTGCCTTCAGAGCTGGACACTGAAGGCAGCAGCCCCGGAGCTTCTCGCAGCCAGGGGAGGTACCTGGAGGTGGGTCTGATCTCCCCTGCCCCGCAGCAGCCCTGCAGTCCTGTCCCTCCCCAGCCCGGCTGGGATTATAGCAGCTGGAGCTCGGCACCCAGTGGGAGCCCCTAGTTGGAGTGTCCTGCGGCCCCCCTTGCCCCGCCCCTCCAATAGCTAGATTTCGTGGGGGAGGTCTGACCCACTCTGGGCTTTATAGATGATAAATAACTTTGTAACAACGTATTTAAGGTGATCACCCGAGTGTGGGTGTGCGCTTGTATTTAACCCTACGCGGGGCCCTGTTTTGGTGGACTGATCGCTCTCTCAAGCAGCAGATAAACGACATACTTCTTCAGGTCCAGAGTCTGTTTGTGAACCCAGATGTTCTGGGTAGCGGGGAAAGAGCCGGGCAACACCCTGGGCCCTGCACTGCCTGCATATTGGAGCGGCAGCCGAGACCTGTCAGGAGCGTCCCCTGCAGTGCTGTGCGCACACAGGCAGACAGAGGTGGATTATCCAGTTGGGGGCCCCTGGAAAAATGGGTGCTGCAACAGAAATCCATTGTGGGGTGGCAGAAGTCCACAGCCCTGGTAAAAGACATGGGATGGGCAGGGAAAGCCCCAGTGCCCCAGTCCTGGTCCCCAGCAGAAGCGCCGGGCGGTGGGTGGGAGAAGCCCACCGCCTGGATCTCGGCTGCGGCCCCAGAACTGGGGGAGTCTCGCTCCCGCTGCTGTCCTGGGGCCGTGCTGGGGGACAGAGCTTCTCTGGTCTTGGGGCCACAGTGTGTGGGGGAAATGGGGTGGGGCCACAGGTGGAAGGGGCAGAATGGGGGCGAGCCTGTAGGTGGAAGGGATGGGGCGGGGCCCCCCACTTGCTCTGGCCTAGGGCCCCAGGAGGAGACCTTAATCTGCCTCTGCAGGCAGACAGTCCTGCCCCCAGACGCTCCCTGGTTCCTTCTCTGCCACAACTTCTCAGGCCCCAGCCACGAAGGGACGGCACTGCTGCAGGGCCTGGCGTGCATGAGCCTCGGAAGATCCACAAGGCCAGGGCTGGGCTCCCAGGCTCCCAGGAGTGAATGGGGAAGACGGGCGCCTCACATGGGGAGCCACAACACCCAGTGTGCCGGGGGGGAGCCCCCTAAACAAGCCCCAGGAGATGCTGACGGGGGGCTGAGCCCCATCTCCTCCCAGCATCAGGCTGCAGGGCTCTGCTGGCGAGTCACAGCCAGGGACCTGTGCGAGGAGGCTGGCAGGCTAGGCGCTGCGTGGCGATGAGCGAGGTGCTGATTTCCCCGCAGCCCGGCAGAGCCCAGTGGTCAGAGCTCTCACCCCAGATGTGGGAGACCTCTGCTCAGTTCCGTGCAGCTGCTGGGGGCGAGAGGAGGCTCCTGCTGATCAGGAGGGGCTCAAACCATAGAGCTCCAGGCTGTGCTGAGGCCAGGCTCCCGCCATCTCTCCTGCTGCACCTGTCCCACTCTGGATCCAGGCTGAGAAAGTGGCAGGAGCAGGGGCCTGGCCTCTGGCTCCCATCTCAGTGCCTCCCTTGGGCCTGTTACAAGGGGGAGGCTCCCCCTCCCTGCCCCTCGAGCATTTAAATCCAGGCACTTCAGGGGCTGGGGAGGAAAGAAAATGCGCAATGGGCTGTACCCCCCACACTTGTTTAAAGGCCAGTCAGAGCAAAGACTCCTCCAGCTCCTTCTGGCTCGGGTCAGCGCGAACATCTTCAGGCCATGGTCAAGCCAGCTGAGGCCCTGCAGGAAGCTGGAGACAGACTCCTGGGCAGGTTCATCCAGGCCATGAACTCGGGGGGCTGTTGCCCAGAGCACCTTCCCCAGCAGCCTGTCCATTCCCTGCCCCATTTCACTAGCTGTCATTCACACCCAGCTCCCAGAGCACCCCAGGAGGCTCCCAGGCTCTTGGGGGAGGTGCAGAGCCCAGTGCATGCCCATGGCCTCTGCAGCCAGGCTGGGGCTGGGTTAGTGCTTAATTCATTTCAGGGCTTCCCGTCTTGACTGGGTGCCATCCACCTGCCTTCTGGTCGTTTGGCTGGGAGCTGGAGGCCACATTCCGGCCTGGCAGGATTCAGCTGCTCTACAGATGGGCCCGAAGCCGGCCAGCCGGTGCGTGCAGCAAACATGACACAGCGAGACTGCTGGCAACGTGCTTGTGCCAATTCGGAAAGCTACTCGCTCAGTGCCAAGCCAAGCGGTGGCTCCTCGGGGTCAGGCCCCAGGAAGGGGTGTGTTTGTAATGGCGAGAGCTACCTGAACACGCCCGATTCAGCGTGCGGCAGTGTGGGCTGGCTGGGCCCTGGGGAACCACTGCAAGCTGCGCCCCAGGCCTGGGACAGTCCTGCCAACCTGTGACCATCGCTGCGGCTGGGGCTCCACGGCTGCCAGGAGGGTCACTGGGGCTCCCGCTCTCGCTGGGTTTGGGGTGGAGCCGGGGAGGAACAGTGGTTCTGAGGACCAAACCCAAGAGCGGTAGGGGAGGGGCCTCAGCAGCCCTCTCCTCCCATCAGGCCCCTGGCCCATCCCTGTCACCCCGCTGGCTCTAACGGAGGGTCTGGGACAGCTGGACTGCTCCTTGGCTAACCTGAGCTGGGTTCCCTGCTGGCAGGAGACACCCCGGCTGTCCCAGTGATGAGGGAGGGACTGGGGGACCCCCGGAGGCTGCTCACCCCCACCCCAGCCTTGTGCTCTTACTGCCCGTCATGGGGATGCCCTCGGGAATCCCCAGCGGTTTTGCTTCTCCCGCTAGAAAGGGCCCTGCTGCCTCAGGACCCCACTTGCCCAGGGAGCTAATGGGGAACTCTAGCCCCCCAAGGAGATTTGTCACCAAGACTGGGGCCACCAAGGAGACCCCCGACACCTGGGGAGCTCCCAAGACCCCAGGCATCGCCATAGGGGGCATCCCTCCCCCCAGAGCGGGGTTAGAAAAGAACTGCCTTGAGCTGCCCTCACTAGCTCCCCAGCTGGAGCAGAGCATGAGGCAGCCTCAGAAGCCCTCACTCCCTCCAGAGCAGGGCTGGGACCAGCCATGGCTGCTGTTCTCCTCACGCATCCCTTGCAACGCCGGGTCCTTCGAGTGGCCTGGCAGCTCTGCTGGCTCTTCCTGCGGCTGCTGCTGCAGCAGCGATCCGGAGTGCCCCCCTCCGCCCCCCCCCCAAACTGCATCAGTTGTATCAACCAGCAAACAGGAGCCTGTCACCTGGTCCCAGCTCCGCCGCAGCCCGATGCAGCAGTCCTGGGTGAGGCAGCACCAAGAAGGAAGCAGGGAGAGATAAGCAGCAGCCCCCACTCCCTGAAGCTGGGGGGGGGGGGCAGGAAAGGAGAGGGGACGTTTGGAACCCGGCCTCAGCTGAGCTCTCGCCCCTCCCAGCTCTGGGTGTCTCCATGGCTCACGGCCCCATGGAAGCCGCACCCCAGCCAGCAGGACGAAGGTTTACACCTGGCCTTTGCCCTCCCTTGATCCAGGAGTCTGAGGGGACACCAGGTGCAGGGCAGGGGAGAACCAGCCCCAGGTGTGTCCTTCTCTAGGAGCCTGCAAAGGAAGTGCTGGGTGACACTCAGGCTAGGAGGGGGGTGTGTGTGGGGGAATGTGCCTCTGCCATTGAAGGAGGCCCAGCCCCACTGATTACCCTGAGTGTCACCCAGTGCGTCCTAGAGCAGGGAGGAGCCCTGGCTGTGTGAGGTCGGAGCCTGGAGCTCAACTACTCCAGATTATTCAGATTAGATAGTCAGCCTACCTCCCTGGGTGGGCCCGGTCTGCGCAGCCCGCTGGCGGCCCCGCCGATCAGCGTCTCCCCAACCCTCCCTGTGCCTCCCGCCTGCCACAGTCAGCTGTTTCGTGGCATGCAGGAGGCTGGGAGAGAGGGGGGAGGATGCAGCATGCTCGGGGAAGGGGGCAGAACTGGGTTGGAAGACGTGGGGTGCTGGGGACTTGGGGGAAGGGGTGGAGTGGGGGCAGGGCCTGGGGAGAGCCGGGGGTCAAGCACCTCCCAGCACTTTGGAAAGTCGGCGCCTGTGGGTGGCATTAGTGTCGTTGTGGTAGGGCACTTACATCGATGGGACAGGGCTGTAGTGTAGACACTGATCTAAGCTGCCTTAACATTGACCTGTGTAATGTAGACCAGGCCAGGACCTGTACAGCCGGGATCTGCGCTCCCTCCTCCCTTGATGGCCTGTGGTTAGTTGGGGGTAGTCGCTGCCCCACCAGGGTAGGGAGGCCACGCGTCTGGAATTAAACTGGGTGGGCCTCTTTTTGAGAGGTTTGTCCCCTATCTGGGACTGGGACAAAACTGGACATGCCTTTGGCCGTATCACATGGGGGGCACCACTCTGCCCATTCCTGCCCTTAACAATGGTGCCCCCCCCGCACCGTCATGAACTCACATGCACCGGGTATGTGAGGTCATGCTGCACGGGCGGGCAGGGTGACATATTCAAAGAGGGTGCCCCTCAGGTTGCCAACTTTCCGATAGCAGAAAATCAAACACCCCTTCCTCGCCCCTGCCTTGCCCCTTCTCTGAGGCTCCACCCTCACTCACTCCATCCCCTCCCTTCATTGCTCGCTCTCCCCCACCCTCGCTCACTCTCTCGTTTTCATTGGGCTGGGCAGGGGGCTGAGGTGTGGGAGGGGGAACGGGGCTCTGGGCTGAGGGTGCGGGCTCCAGGGTGAGGCTCCGGGGTTCAGAGTGTGGGAGGGGGTGCGGGCTCTGAGAGGGAGTTTGGGTGCAGGAGGGGGCTCTGGGCTGGGACAGGGGGTTGGGGCGCAGGAGGGGGCTCGGCTGGGATAGGGGGTCGGGGCGCAGGAGGGGGCTCTGGGCTGGGACGGGGGGTTGTGGCACAGGAGGGGGCTCAGCTGGGATAGGGGGTTGGGGTGCAGGAGGGGGCTCAGCTGGGATAGGGGGTTGGGGCGCAGGAGGGGGCTCGGCTGGGATAGGGGGTTGGGGCGCAGGAGGGGGCTCTGGGCTGGGACAGGGGTTTGGGTGCAGGAGGGGGCTCTGGGCTGGGACAGGGGGTTGGGGCGCAGGAGGGGGCTCGGCTGGGATAGGGGGTCGGGGCGCAGGAGGGGGCTCAGCTGGGATAGGGGGTTGGGGTGCAGGAGGGGGCTCGGCTGGGATAGGGGGTTGGGGCGCAGGAGGGGGCTCGGCTGGGATAGGGGGTTGGGGTGCAGGAGGGGGCTCTGGGCTGGGACAGGGGGTCAGGGCGCAGGAGGGGGCTCTGGGCTGGGACAGGGGGTTGGGGCGCAGGGCTCGGGGGACCCAGAGGACAGCTGCAGGACAGTTTCTCTAAGGCCAGCTGGTCAGAGATAAATGAGGAGGCCCTCCTGCTGTGGCCCAGCGGGGGTTAATTTCCTTTCACTCTTTGCCTCCATCCCGAGGGGAGAGACCTGCTGGAAATGCATTTGCTGATGAATAACCTTTTCCTGGGCTATGAGGGGACAAGACCCTTTGGGGCAGTAGCGGAGGAGCGTGGGTGGGTGGGGAGGTACTTTAAAGGGGGCTCCATCATCAGGACTGGTCTGGGGCACCACCGGAGCCGGCGTGCTGCGGGAAGGAGAGCGTTTGTCGCTCTTGACGAATGCTCAGAGATTAACCATCGGCTCGGAGGAGAGATTGTGTAAATGCCGCCACCCTGCCTGCACATGGGGGGATGTTGCCTTTGTTATGGGGAATGGCAGAGATGTCACCACACGGCACAGGAGCGAAGGCAGCCCCTTGAACTGGGAGGTTCAGGCCCAGCCCTGCTCTAGCCTCCTAGGGGCAGGGGCAGAGGGAACTCAGGGTTCATTGGTGGCTTGAATTTGGGCTTCAGTAACTGAAACCACTTTGATTTGCCTTCAGCTGTAGTGAGCAGCCCTTCATGTTTCATCTTCACTGTATCATGGGATTTGCTCAGGACACTCTTACCTACCTCACCTGTTCAAAACCTGTGAGCTTGGTTTTCACATCATAAGATGTTAGAATATAATAAGTTCAGGGTGCTTGTTCTTTGACTCCTGCCTTTGGAGCCTGTCAGGGTCGTGCTTTCGAGCTTTTCTTCTGCAGCCACCAGGGCTAGATACTTCCTTGTTTAATGAATGAAAGCTAAGATCCCCCTGACTCCGGGAGCTGGGGCTTTAGGAAAAACTCCCAATAACACAAGATTTGCAACAAAATTGTGAGTTGGCAACTCTCGGTGAAGCCAAATGTAGCACAGGCAAGCTAACACCCATAACTGTCATTGGAAAGAAACTCTCAAGGAGTAAAGCTGACAGCTCAGAGGGGTTCCGTCAATTGGCTAGTAAGGGGCTGAGAGGGCCTGGAAGTGCGGGGCTGGGGAGGCGGCATGGCAGATCAGGCACTCATCTGAATACAAATGCTCCAAGGTAGTGCTTACAGTGATGCTGGCCTCTCCAGACTCGGGGGGAACAGCTGGGAGAGGGGAACACACGCTGCACACTGCCAAAAGCTGGCTGGGTGCAGAGACCTGATTGAGTGCCCAGTGCCGTGATACTGCAGCACGATCCTGGGGTGTAAACCAGGGGCTATTGAGTAGGGGTCCGGAGGTGGCATTTCCTCTGTATGGGGCTTTGGTGAGGTCAGGAATGGTTCTGGTGTTCACACTTTGGAAAGGCTGTTGGGAGACTGGAGAGTGTTCAGAGCAGAGCTCTCAGACCCATGGGAGGTCTGGAACCTGCCTCACCGCGAGAGTAGAGCATGTATCCAAGAGCAGGCAATGAGGCGGGTCTGTAAGTACCCACATGTGGAGAAGTTCTCTGAGAGCACAGGCCTCTGTAATGTAACAACCAAGGGCAGAACAAGCTCCAGAGGCTGGAAATTGGAGGCAGAAAAATTCCCAGATAAGGCTGTCAAGGTTCCTTCCCCACTCTGAACTCTAGGGTACAGATGTGGGGACCCGTATGAAAGACCCCCTAAGCTTATTCTTACTAGCTTAGGTTCAAACTTCCCCAAGGCACAGATTCCTTTCTCGCCTTGGGAACCAGCTTAGGTTAAAATCTGCCACCATCAAGCGATTTAACAAAGAAACCGGGAACAGCCCACTTGGAGACGTCTTCCCCCAAATATCCCCCCAAGCCCTACACCCCCTTTCCTGGGGAGGCTTGAGAATAAACAAGATGAGCACAAACCAGCCTTGGATTTTTAAGACCCAAAAAACCCAATCAGATTCTTAAAAATCAGAACTTTATCTGAAGAACAAAAAAAGATAAGAGAACAACTCTGTAAGATCAGAATGGAAGATAATCTTACAGGGTAATCAGATTCAAAACATAGAGAATCCCTCTAGGCAAAACCTTAAGTTACAAAGAGACACAAAAACAGGAATACACATTTCTTCCAGCACAGTGAATTTACAAGCCAAAACAAAGAAAACCTAACGCATTTTCTAGCTAGATTACTTACTAACCGTACAGGAGTTGGAGGGCTTGCATCCTTGATCTGTTCCCGGCAAAGGTATCACACAGACAGACAAAAGCCTTTTCCCCCCACTCCAGATTTGAAAGTATCTTGTCCCCTCATTGGTCATTTTGGGTCAAGTGCCAGTGAGGTTACCTTAGCTTCTTAACCCTTTACAGGTGAAAGGATTTTGCCTCTGGCCAGGAGGGATTTTATATTTATGACAAAGGCACAAAATGTTAACAGTGAAGGAAATTAACCATTGGACCAACTCACCCGGGGACATGGCGGTTTCTCCTCCAGAAGGAGTCGTTAAGCTGAGATGGGATATCTGTCTAAAACACACTCCCTGGCTCAAACACAAGGTGTGGGGCTCAAGGCTGGAATCCCTGGGCTATGCAGGAGGTCAGACTAGACAATCTGAATGGTACCCTCTAGCCTTAAATCTGTTCCGCTAGACAGCCACAGTCCCTGCATCTGCCTGAGGCACAGTGCTTCCCAGAGCTTCCGTGCGGGAATCCCCCTCCTCAGACTGTGTGTTGCTGTCACACCTGAGCCCTGACGGAGCAGGAGATGCAGTGGAATGGTGCGTGTGGATCCCAGGGGAGCGCCAGTCCTACAGGGCCACTCCAGCCGTCACACCAAGGAGCCTGGTTCTTTAGCTCAGGACATGGAGGCTCCTCGACTCAATCCCCCCTGCCAGTGAGCCTTCCAGGGCATGGGGTTACAGCTGCACTTTCCCTATGTCCTCAGCTCCTGCACACCCATGTCAGCGTCTCAGTGACAGGCAGTGCTGGGTGCTCCTCCCTGTGGGGTCAGGGACAGGTGCTGATGCCGCGCCACTTAGATGAGAGGAGCCGCGGGCCGGGCCGGGACTCTGGAACGTTTGGCCGTGGGTTGCAGGGGCAGAGGGAGTCTAGAGAGCTCTGGCTCCATGTGTCTGTGAGCCTGGGGCTGCTGCTATTTCATGGGACCCCAGGCCTGGAATGAGGGTCTCTGGCCAGCACTGGCTGGGGCTGAGACAAGGTCCTGGAAGGTTGTGGCCAGGATTGCGCTGTGTCTGTCACAGGGGGCCTGAAACCAAGACAAAGCCTAGAAAACAGGGATGCTCCTGTTCTGGTCTGGGGACCTGGGATCAAGAGCAGGTCACACTCCCTCATCCAGTGACACTCACACCGCAGTGGTTCAGGAGTCTAATTAGCGATCAGCACGTTACCCAGAAAAGCCACTGTCCCATGAATTCATTGTTTCAGTTACTATTTATATCTATTCTCACAGCAAAGTGACTGACCAAGTATTATTATTTTAGCAACTACACTTGGTTAATAATATAGGAGAAGCATCCTGATTGGTTAATAGCTTAGATTGGTTAATCATTAAATCACACAGAGTTTTACTCTCACGTGTTGCAAAGAGCCGCAGGAGACACAGGAAAGAGCCACTTGTGGCTCCCGAGCCTCAGTCTGAGTATTGCTGCCCTAAGCACTGACTCATGCGGCTGAGAGGAGCTGATTCCACTCTCCCCGCCCTATCGCCTAGCACAGGAAAAATGGCCAATGTGATGCTCAGGTTGTGGGTGTAACTGCTCCAAAGTCAGGAACTGCTACAGTTACCAGAGTCTGTGCAACCTGAACTTGTGCAGGAAGAGGGGTTCTGGCACAGTGGGGCTGCCTCGGGGAGCACACTATCTGGGGCAGGCTGTAGTTTACCCCGAGTTACAGCAGTTAATGCAACAAACATACAAATAAAGAGTTCTGGACAAGATAAGCCCTCGAGCTTCAGCGGTTAGGCCAATCTCCAGCTATTAGGGGCTAGATCATCCCACATCTTCTTCTGCAGTGCTCCTGAATCATCTCTGAAGCCTCTGGTACCAGCCACTGGCAGAGATGGGACATTGAGCTAGCTGGGCCTCCGGTCTGATCCAGGTTAGTGATTCCCTGTTATACCATTTCTCAGGTAAGGCAGTAAAACACACATTTCTTTCCAAAACCTCAGGTCTGCTCATAGCCTCTTCTAATATTTTTCTCATTCTTCTGTACTTAGACAATTTATATGGTACCTTTTCTTTTCTATAAAGATATACTGGAGTGTTATGCCAATGAAATACATCTTTAAGTCAATACAATGTTAGGTACTTTAATAATGTTGTCGTCATGTTTGTTCTACACATTGAAAGAGGAGATTTATTTCCTTTCATGTACGATCCACCTGTGAACAGTATTTATTACTGCAGGATCTCACAAGCTGTTGCTCCAGAAAATGACCTTTTCACGTTCTGTCACCAGTGCAGTGTTTTATGATTTCGTGTTGCACATGACTCTCATGTAGAGTTTAGGGAGTGGCTATTTTTCATGAAACCAACCCTCAAACATACTTTAAAAAGCCAAATGCTATTTTCACCAAGTTCTGGATGCAATGTTATAAAACTTGGTTAATTTCACAATGCTATTTTGTCTGTATAGAACTGATGCTTTTACTACACGAATTTGAACGTTTGCAATTTACTTGCTCTTGTCAAGTTAGAAATGTGTATATAACTGATTGAAATTGTATGTGTGTTGTCAGCTGTTAAGTATGTACATGTAATTACTAGTATATATTTGTAGGGAAGCACCAATGGCTGTGATATAGTCACTGAAAGAGGTGATTTGATTGTACACCCCCACCTAGACAAATTGGAGGATTGGGCCAAAAGAAATCTGATGAGGTTCAACAAGGACAAGTGCAGAGGACGGAAGAATCCCATGCACCGCTACAGACTAGGGACCGAATGGCTCGGCAGCAGTTCTGCAGAAAAGGACCTGGGGATTACAGTGGATGAGAAACTGGATATCAGTCACCAGTGTGCCCTTGTTGCCAAGAAGGCCAATGGCATACTGGGCTGTATTAGTAGGAGCATTGCCAGCAGATTGAGGGACGTGATTATTCCCCTCTATTCGCCACACCTGGAGTACTGTGTCCAGTTTTGGGCCCCACACTACAAGAAGGATGTGGAAAAATTGGAAAGTGTCCAGCAGAGGGCAACAAAAATGATTAGGGGGCTGGAGCACATGACTTATGAGGAGAAGCTGAGGGAACTGGGATTATTTAGTCTGCAGAAGAGAAGAATGAGGGGGGATTTGACAGCTGCTTTCAACTACCTGAAAGGGGGTTCCAAAGAGGATGGATCTAGACTGTTCTCAGTGGTAGCAGATGACAGAACAAGGAGCAATGGTCTCAAGTTGCAGTGGGGGAGGTTTAGGTTGGATATTAGGAAAACCTTTTTCACTAGGAGGGTGGTGAAGCACTGGAATGCGTTACCTAGATAGGTGGTGGAATCTCCTTCCTTTGAGGTTTTTAAGGTCAGGCTTGACAAAGCTCTGGCTGGGATGATTTAATTGGGGATTGGTCCTGCTTTGAGCAGGGGGGTTGGACTAGATGACCTCCTGAGGTCCCTTCCAACCCTGATATTCTATGATTCTGTGATGCAGATTCCTGCTGCTTTACCAACAGGTATTTATGACTGGTTATTGCAGGCGAATGCCCTGGAACATTAGTTCCTGTGGGGAAAGTTGGGTTCAGGTGCTGGCTGGGAACTGGCGAAGTCAGTGCAGTGTCTGCCCACTCCCTTGGAGCCATTTCCATCCCTGCCTCTCAGCCTTCACTCCCCAGATGTAGGGGCGTCACTGAGACTATGGGCTGATAGGGAGGAGCTAGGCGGGCTTGTTAGAGGGCCTCTCCCTAGATGCTGCCTTTCAGCTCTGAGGGGTTTACTGGACTTGGCAGCTGTGTTATAGACTCCAGCGCCCATGGGCTGCCTTTGTGGGACCTTCCTAAGCAAGGCATGGTGTGTGCTGCACAGTGACGTGTCAGAAGACAGGCTAGCTATCTACCAGAGCTGTGTGTTTGGTGCGGGCCAGATTGTTACCGAGCCCAGGAACAAATGTGCATCGGATCCTTCTTATGGTGGTGCCCAATGGTGCTGCATTGTAGCCAATGGCACCCTCCCAAGGGGTCACTGGACCGGCTTTGGGGACCGGTGGGTGGAGAGGAATGTACGATGTGCTCACAGAGAGCACTAGAGGAGGCCCACCTGTGACTGAAGGATGTGTGGTCCAATGGCTAGGGCACGTGCCTGGGACTTGAGAGGTTCCAGTTCAGTTCCCTGCTCTGCCATGCATGTGACCTGCAGCTAATTACGTAGACCCAGATTGGCAAAGGTGTCCCAGTGCCTAACCTGTAGGCACCTACAGGTGTGCTGCGATTCTCAGTGCTGGGCGGCACCTTGGCTCCCCAGACAATGAATGGGGCCAGACAGGTGTCCTGGCGTTCACAAATGCACCAAGCAAAGTGCTGCCTCAGCCAGCCAATGGGAGATGCTGAGGAGATGGGGGGTGTGCTGAGCCCTGCCTCTCTGGCTGAGATAAGTGCCTAGCTCCACTAGCTGGGCCAGGTGCCTTGGGCTCCTAAAGTGTTTCCTGTGAGAAAGAGCTAGGCAGGTGCCTCCCTTCTCACAAAATGGCTGTTGGGGGGGCTGCCCACATTGTATCTTTTAGCCCAATGGTCAGAGCACTCACCTGCAATGTGGGAGACCCAGGTTCAATTCCCCCCCACCCCACCTGGGGGGCAGAATTTGAACAGGCTGCTTCCACCTCCCAGGTGAGTGCTCTAACCACTGAGCTATGGGACATTCTGAGGTGGTGGAGTCCCTCAGTCTCTCTTGGTGAAGCTGTTCCACTGCGGATAAACAGTTAGTCACTGGGCCAAAGAAAGAGAGGTAGGGCTGGTTCACCCATGGCAGCAATTCCGGGGGAGGGAAGGGAGCAGGAGGCAGGGAAGGTGATGGAGGCAGAAGCAGGGTGGGGGACAGAGGGCACTGGGGAAGAGCAGAGAGAAGGGTTGCTGACTCTCTCATGGTCGCTGGATCTGCCACTTTGCGTCACTGTTTGCAGTGCCATGTGCCCTCCTTGACACTCAAGGCCAGGGCCGGGTGCACAGAGGCAGCACCCTGCAGCCAGAACTGGCTCTGGTTGGGAATTCCCATTGGCCTCTGCCAGGCTCCCCACTTTCTCTGCTAGCCCTGACTCCCTTGCTCTTCCTGCTGGGTGGGGGCAGCCATGGGACTGAGGAAACCCCCCGCAGCCACAGCAGCAGCTCCCCTTTGTGTCCCCCATAAAGTGATCAGATTATCAACAGGAAAAAATGGGGCATGTGTCAGATGGGAGATGAGTGGGTGGGAAAAGGGGATGAATGGCAAAATGGAGCATTAAACTGTACTATAGAGTTTAGCCACTAGCCAGCTCTGTGTGTAACATACCTTATTTAAACTAACCTCAGCCATACCTGGCAGAGCATTAAAGGATCTTTTGATGAATATATCTGGTGTGTATCTTGCTCAGAAGCAAGCTCTGTAGCGTGTTGATATCTGGTACAGGTACATGATATGGTGTCAGAAATAAACTAGTGCCAGAGGAGAACAGAAACAGAAGGAAAACAGCAGAAAGGTTGAAGACAGCAGTAACAAAGCAACAAAGGTTGGAGGATCTCATCAACATGCCATTCTTCAGTGTTCCAGAGACCTTCAGCTTTGACAACCCTTCACAAGATTTTGAATTGCAAACAAACACCACAAAGAAACTGGAGATATTCAGGTATGTTCTTATGCTATGGGAAAGCAAGCAGAGCATATCTTTAAATCCTTTGACTTTACTGAAGACAGTCACAAAGCTGACTATGAAAGAGTTCTGGCTATGTCTGATGCATATCATAGAATATCAGGGTTGGAAGGGACCTCAAGGACTGAACTCACAACCCTGGGTTTAGCAGGCCAATGCTCAAACCACTGAGCTATCCCTCACCCCTAACCATATATTATACCTCTGAGAAATGTGGTTTATGAAAAAGCAGGTTTCCACCAAAGAAGTCAACAACCAGGGGGAAATGTTGAATGTTTTTATAAGAGCTCTG
Organism: Eretmochelys imbricata; assembly: GCF_965152235.1. NCBI lineage: Eukaryota > Metazoa > Chordata > Testudines > Cheloniidae > Eretmochelys > Eretmochelys imbricata. Next base: position 3,544,580 of record NC_135596.1, read on the forward strand.
CATGCACTGGCTGAAAACTATGATTTTGGAATGCAAAACATGAAAATATCAGAGTCGGGCTGGTTATTGGGTTCACAGATAAAAACCTTTCACAGCAGCTACAACTGAGAGAGATTTAGCCCTAGCCACAGCTATCCAGATAGCAAAGCAGTCTGAACTAATCAAACAACAGAACAGAAGGCAGGAATGCCTTGAAAAACCTGAAACTAGCTTGGAAGCTATAAACAGACACTTGAGTATTAAAAACAACAAGGAGTCCTTGTACACCTTACAGACTAACAAATTTATTTGGGCATAAGCTTTCATGGGCTAGAACCCACTTCGTCAGATGCATGGAGTGGAAAATACAGGAGCAGATATAAATACATGAACAGATGTGAATTGCTTTCCCAAGTCATTATCATAAAACCCCTGAGGCAAGGAGAAAGAACTCCCAGGCCAAGAGGGACAAATTCCCGCCTACATGCACAGGGTGTGGAAAAACGTCACATCCCAAGACATGGTGCATGTCCAGCAGGAGGCACATGATGTAATAAATACATGAAATATGGACATTTTTCAGCTGTTTGTCTCACAGCCAGGGAATTGACTCATATTACAGACAATCAAAAGCCATTGTTTCTGGGATCTATCACCTGTAATGATGCAGAGCTTGCCTGGCGCATGAATCTGAATATGCATGGAAAGGCTATTGACTCTAAAATTGACTCAGGAGCTGACATCACAGTTCTTGCAGAAGGGATTTAAAATCACCTTCAATTCTTCGCATAGCTGAAGTCACCTGACACAGACTGAATAGCCTTGGAGGTATCCTGAACTGCACAGGCCAGTTCACCACAGAGACAAGTGACAAAGACAAAAGCTTTGCATTCAGAGTGCATGCGATCAAAGGATCAGCTGCACCATGGCAGCCATGATGGGCTTAGTGAGAAAGGCGGAAGAACTCGATGGGGGAGATGATGATATTGGAATTTTGAAAGGAAGTGCAAGAAATTCAGGGGGCAGGCTGCAGGGGGAAGTTCAGGGAATGCAGGGGGCAAAAAGCAGTCTGGGGGTGCCGGGTATGGACCTTGGCACAGAAAGAGAATGTGATGGGTAACAGGTTGTTAGGGGAATGGGAGGGAAATGTGGAGGCAAGTGCTGGTGTGGCGGGGCGCACAGACAGCATTGGTGGGGCAGCAGCCTGCCTGGCCTAAGCAGGGAGAGCGGTAGAAGGGACCTCCCCCAGAGCAGAATAGGGGTGAGGCAAGTCCCCTCTGAGCAGTGAACCGAGGCTGTGTGTGTGTCTGAGGTTGGACTCCATCCAGCACAAACTGGAGGTGGATGGTAACCCCAGAGGTGAAAGGCCATGTGGTCCAGCATTGTGTTAAATTTCACTGCCACACTGCTTCCTGTGCCAGGCAGGTGCCCAGCATGCAGAGTACACTCTGCCTATGCTCAGCGCTGCTCCCCAGGGCAGGGTATGCCTGCCCTGCTTCTCCATCAGCCTGCCTCTGCCCTTGACATGAGGCATGCGCCTGTCTCTGTGTACCCACCCCAGCACCGCTGCTGTGCCCGAGGCCTGGTCTCACTCCCTTTCCTCTTGACTTTCTCCTTTCCACCCCCTGTCCCCACTAAAAGTCACGATAGTATAAATAGGAGGGAGCCTATTTATAATGAATGAGGAATTGGCGAGTGCATCATAACTCCGGGTAATTGATATTCCGCTCAGGGCGACCTCTGCACTGACATGTGCCCTTCATCGGGAGTCCTCCTGGTGCTCACTACACAGAACACAACAATTCATTTTTCACAACAGCCCAGCCACTGCCAGTGGCAACTTCTCATTGGCTGCAGTGCCCAAAGGTTCTGCTTTAGGAGAGCTCAGGCCTTAATTATGGCAAATGAACATTCATTAAGTATTTACGAAATGCTAATTCTCACAAGCAAAGATACTCCACGGGCTGGAAGGTGCAGGGCTGCAGCATTTTACATGCTTCCTGGAGGCCCAGGTCCTGGAACTAGAGGTGCTGGGGGTGCCCTTGGCTGGAAGTAGTAATAACAACACAAATGCAGCCCTCCTTCAGCACCCCCACTATAAAAATGGCTCCAGCACCACGGCCTGCAGGGGAGTCTCCAAGTGACTGCTTGCTGTGGCGCTGGCCTTGCTGGTGTCCCGACTGCCTCGTTACTCGGACCCGCAAATGTAACACCGACAGACCCCGGTCAGCAGCAGGTGGGATTGAACCTGGGACGCTCGGAGCTTAGTGCATGAGCCTCGACTGCATGAGCTAGAAGCCAACTGGCTGTTAGCTAAGGCTGTAGAGCAGACGCATTAATCTCTCTCTCTCTCTCTCAGTGGTCTTGGTGCCACTAGAAGGGACAGAACCCCACCCCCGGGAGGTGTGTGGGTTACACAAAGACCCAGGCAGAATGGCGCTGCAGTTTCAGCAAGGCTCTTCCTTAGGGGGATGCCCCAGCGAAGTAGCTGGTTATTCAGGATGCAGCCTGAACATTCAGGGTTTTACTCCCTTGCCGCTGAACCCAACTCCAGGGGTTGCTAGAGCCCACTGTGTGCAGAGGATACAACCCTCCAGCTCTGCTGCACAGCTGCTGTCAAGGCCATTTCCCCTCTTAGAAAATGGGGATGACCATACAGACTCCTTTGCAAAGCGCACTCAGCTCTTGGGCTGATAGAGCTATAGGAAGCTGAGCAGTGTCTCCTGGTGACTGACCCTGCAGGTTGCAAAATCTTACAATTTTGGTATTTTTCTTAAAGCCCCAGCTCCTGGAGTCAGGTGACAAAACTGACTGTAAACTGATTTCATTAAACTGGTGAGTGGACTAGCTTCAATCGGTTTGAACCTGGCTTCTCACCCAGTATGGGGGTGGCCAGCCACAGGCTTGCATCAGTGTAACTAAATTGTTTTTTAAACCAGCCCATCTTCTGTGTGCATGCAAATGCTGAGCGTAAAGCACAGGGCTCATGTGGCATTCAAAATGGGAAATGGGAAGCTAAGATGAGGGGGCAAGGAGTCCAGGAGAGCTGGCTGTATTTTAAAGAAACCTTATTGAGGGCGCAGGAACAAACCATGCTGATGTGCAGAAAGAATAGCAAATATGGCAGGCAACCAGCTTGGCTTAACAATTAAATCTTTGGTGAGCTTAAACTCAAAAAGGAAGCTTACAAGAAGTGGAAATTTGGACAGATGACTAAGGAGGAGTATAAAAATATTGCTAGAACATGCAGAGGTGTAATCAGGAAGGCCAAGGCACAACTGGAGTTGCAGCTAGCAAGGGATGTGAAGGGTAACAAGAAGGGTTTCTACAGGTATGTTAGCAACAAGAAGATGGTCAGGAAAAGTGTGAGAACCTTACTGAATGGGGGAAGCAAAGTAGTGACACATGATGTGGAAACAGCTGAAGTACTCAATGCTCTTTTTGCCTCTGTCTTCCCAAACAAGGTCAGGTCCCAGACTCCTGCACTGGGAAACACAGCATGGGGAGGAGGTGAGCAGCCTTCAGTGGTAGAACAGGTTAAAGACTATTTAGAAAAGCTGGACATGCACAAGTCCATGGGTCCAGATCTAATGCATCCAAGGGTGCTGAGGGAGTTGGCGGATGTGATTGCAGAGCCATTGGCCATTATCTTTGAAAATTTGTGGCGCTCAGGGGAGGTCCCGGACGATTGGAAAAAGGCAAATATAGTGCCCATATTTAAAGAGGGAAGAAAGATAACCCAGGGAACTACAGACCAGTCAGCCTCACTTCAGTCTCCGGCAAAATCATGGAGCAGGTCCTCAAGGAATCCATATGGAAGCACTGGGAGAAGTGGAAGGTGATCAGGAACAGTCAGCATGGATTCACCAAGGGCAAGTCATGCCTGACCAACCTGATTGCCTTCTATAATGAGATAACTGGCTCTGCAGATATGGGCAAAGTGGTGGATGTGATATATCTTGACTTTAGCAAAGCTTTTGATATGGTCTCCTGCAGTATTCTTGCCAGCAAGTTAAAAAAGTGTGGATTGGATGAATGGACTATAAGGTGGATAGAAAGCTGGCTAGATTGTCAGGCTCAATGGGTTGTGATCAACGGCTTGATGTCGAGTTGGCAGCCAGTATCAAGCGAAGTGCCCAAAGGGTTGGTCCTGGGGCCGTTTTTGTTCAACATCTTTATCAATGATCTGGATAATGGGATTAATTTCACCCTCAGCAAGTTCGCAGATGACACTAAGCTGGGGGGAGAGGTAGATACGCTGGAGGATAGGGCTGGGTCCAGCGTGACCTAGACAAATTGGAGGATTGGGCCAAAAGAAATCTGATGAGGTTCAACAAGGACAAGCGCAGAGTCCTGCACTTAGGAATGAAGAATCCCATGCAGTGCTACAGGCTGTGGACAGACTGGCTAAGCAGCAGTTCTGCAGAAAAGGACCTGGGGATTACAGTGGATGAGAAGCTGGATATGAGTCAACAGTGTGCCCTCGTTGCCAAGAAGGCCAACGGCATATTGGGCTGTATAAGTAGGAGCATTGCCAGCAGATTGAGGTAAGTGATTATTCCCCTCTATTCAGCACTGGTGAGGCCACACCTGGAGTATTGCATCCAGCATTGGTCCCCCCACTACAGAAGGGATGTGAACAATTGGAGAGAGTCCAGCAGAGGGCAACGAAAATGATTAGGGGGCCTGGACACATGACTTACGAGGAAAGCTGAGGGAACTGTGGTTATTTAGTCTGCAGAAGAGAAGAGTGAGGGGCGATTTGATAGCTGCTTTCAACTACCTGAAGGAGGGTTCCAAAGAGGATGGAGCTTGGCTGTTGTCAGTGGTGGCAGATGACAGAACAAGGAGTAATGGTCTCAAGTTGCTGTGGGGTGGTCTAGGTTGGATATTAGGAAAAACTTTTTCACTCGGAGGGCGGTGAAGCACTGGAATGGATTCCTAGGGAGGTGGTAGAATCTCCATCCTTGGAGGTTTTTAAGGTTTGACAAAGCCTTGGCTGGGATGATTTAGTTGGTGTCCTTGGTCCTGCTTTGAGCAGGGGATTGGACTAGATGATCTCCTGAGGTCTCTTCCGACCCTAATCTTCTATGATTCTATGGGGTGAAGTGACTCCTCAGTCCCTCTGGTGGCAAATCACTTTGGGTGAAGGCCTGATGGATCCCCAAGGCAAACCACTTGCTATTCAGGGTAAATCATCTCTGGCCTGAGTTACTCAGCTGGGTGCAGAAAGAGGGGCAGCTCCTCCAGAAGAGGAGAGAAGAGGCAGGAGAGCTCCCCTCAGCCAAGCAGGGACCAGCCTGCAGCCAGAGAACCCTGGGAGATGGCTGGGAGATGGCCATGATGCCAGATAGCCTTCCTGGCTCCCATGTCCCTCCTAGGGAGGGCGCCACCCTGCCTTGTGATGCAGGGCTACTGCTACGCCCGTCTACACTGGGATTTTCAAAGCAGCCTAAGGAATTAGGTGTCCAGTTCATGTCCAGAAGGATGGGGTGGAAGGCAGTATAAATGAACCCAGTAGGGGAGTTGGTGCTGTGGTGTATGGGGTTAGTGGAGCCCTGACTGTACCTTTGCCAGGTGTAAGGCAGGAGTTCTCTGCTTCCTCTCTAACTGAGATATGCTTAATGCCCGTGGTTCTGAACACAGAGAACGCATTGGGGGTTTTGTGAGTGGGTGGGTTAGCTCCTCTGTGTGCAAAGCCAATGAGTAAATTCTTTGGATTCTAGGGTCCATGTGCAGCCATGAAGGGATGTGTGATGGCTCGATGGGTCATTTTTGTTGTTCTTTGGAAGCCAGGCCTGGTGCTCCCAGCAGGGCAAAGGGGACATTTGCCCCCTCAAATGACTTCAAGGGACCCCAAATTATTGTCAAAAAGGCCCAAATTTGTATGCAGTTATCAAGTGCTGCTGTTCCACTGCTTAACACACTGGAGAGTCTTCATCCTTCATAGAAATGATCAGTCACAACCAACTACTGACATGGTGGTGCAATTGGACTTTTTAAAACTCTTAGCCCTGGTCTACACTAGGACTTTAGGTCGAATTTAGCAGAGTTAAATCGATGTAAACCTGCACCTGTCCACACGATGAAGCCCTTTATTTCGACTTAAAGGGCTCTTAAAATCGATTTCCTTACTCCACCCCTGACAAGTGGATTAGCGCTTAAATCAGCCTTGCCGGGTCGAATTTGGGGTACTGTGGACACAATTAGATGGTATTGGCCTCCGGGAGCTATCCCAGAGTGCTCCATTGTGACTGCTCTGGACAGCGCTCTCAACTCAGATGTGTAGTGTCACGATCAGAATGGTCTCTTCTGCCTTACAATGTCTGAATCTGCCATGGTCTGGGGAGGGCACCTCCTCCTTCTCTTGAGAATGAAAGTGCAGTGACATTCACTAACATCCGATGAAGTGAGCTGTAGCTCACGAAAGCTCATGCTCAAATAAATGTTAGTCTCTAAGGTGCCACAAGTCCTCCTTTTCTTTTTACTTAGAGCCCTGGCAGCTGTTTGAAGCACTAAGTGTCAGCAGCATTTCATGATGGATGGATGGACGGCTTGATAAACCACCCTGTTCTGTTCATTCCCTCTGAAGCGCCAGCACTGGCCATTGTCAGAAGACAGAATTCTGGGCTAGCTGGGCCATGGTCTGACCCAGTGTGGCTGTTCTTATGAGCTATGTATGTGCGGGGGAATAAGTAAAGCAGGCTTCTATATCTGGAGGTTGGAGGCTGCTTAGACCCAATATATCTGGCCACAGAGCTCTGCCAAGGAGCCATAGGCCAGTACGACCACTGCTGCTAATTCCAAATAACACTGCATCTTGGAGCAAAGCGAGAAGATACTGCCGCGTAGTCAGTGCAGCCTAGCACTGTCATACTACAGGAAATGGGCTTGCTGCTCTCTTCTCCTCCTCGATCCCTCCCCACCCTTTCCCGCACCCATCTAATGTCCTCCTTCCCCATCCCGTACTGATGCCAGGGCTGCACCTGCACCCAGCAGTGAACAGTGCTCCACTGGCCTTACAGAGAGACCCTAGGAGTGGTGCATCCTTTGGGCACGCCCTCTGCTGCGTGCCCACTGCTAGTCCCTGGCCTAAGGCCAAGCAGACAGTCTGTGCTGGCAGGTTCAGTGCAGATGGTGCATTTCATTTCTCCAGCTCCAGCTCTGACACAAGGAAATGTTTCTATAGTCACAGCTTGTTTTATAGCAGGAAACGTGTGCAGATAGCTCCCTGCTGCCCGCACTATTTCTGTCACTGTCCCTTTTCCAAGTATTCTAAAAAATAACGTTAGAAAAAGTTCCATCCCCAGAGCACCCTCCCTTCTCTTCGTTTCCCCGCCTCAGATAGTGCTGGAACAGGCAGCTTTGTTGTGTGTTTATGCATTTGTACTGCCTGGTTCACTAACTGAATCAGATACAAAGCGACTGTCAGCAAGTTAAGGAAGTATGGGCTGGATGAATGCACTATAAGGTGGGTAGAAAGCTGGCTAGATTGTCGGGCTCAACGGGTAGTGATCAATGGCTCCATGTCTAGTTGGCAGCCAGTATCAAGTGGAGTGCCCCAGGGGTCGGTCCTGGGGCCGGTTTTGTTCAATATCTTCATAAATGATCTGGAGGATGGTGTGGATTGCACTCTCAGCAAATTTGTGGATGATACTAAACTGAGAGGAGTGGTAGATACGCTGGAGGGGAGGGATAGGATACAGAAGGACCTAGACAAATTGGAGGATTGGGCCAAAAGAAATCTGATGAGGTTCAATAAGGATAAGTGCAGGGTCCTGCACTTAGGATGGAAGAATCCAATGCACCGCTACAGACTAGGGACCGAATGGCTAGGCAGCAGTTCTGCGGAAAAGGACCTAGGGGTGACAGTGGACGAGAAGCTGGATATGAGTCAGCAGTGTGCCCTTGTTGCCAAGAAGGCCAATGGCATTTTGGGATGTATAAGTAGGGGCATAGTGAGCAGATCGAGGGACGTGATCGTTCCCCTCTATTCGACATTGGTGAGGCCTCATCTGGAGTACTGTGTCCAGTTTTGGGCCCCACACTACAAGAAGGATGTGGATAAATTGGAGAGAGTCCAGCAAAGGGCAACAAAAATGATTAGGGGTCTAGAACACATGACTTATGAGGAGAGGCTGAGGGAGCTGGGATTGTTTAGCCTGCAGAAGAGAAGAATGAGGGGGGATTTGATAGCTGCTTTCAACTACCTGAAAGGGGGTTCCAAAGAGGATGGCTCTAGACTGTTCTCAATGGTAGCAGATGACAGAACGAGGAGTAATGGTCTCAAGTTGCAGTGGGGGAGGTTTAGGTTGGATATTAGGAAACACTATTTCACTAGGAGGGTGGTGAAACACTGGAATGTGTTACCTAGGGAGGTGGTAGAATCTCCTTCCTTAGAGGTTTTTAAGGTCAGGCTTGACAAAGCCCTGGCTGGGATGATTTAACTGGGAATTGGTCCTGCTTCGAGCAGGGGGTTGGACTAGATGACCTTCTAGGGTTCCTTCCAACCCTGATATTCTATGATTCTATGACTGAGCCAGCTCCCAGCCCAGAGTGTGATGTGCCCCAGCTCAGAAGCAGAATGAGGCAGAGCGACCTGAATGAAGAAGGGAAGCAAGTAGGTTTTTTGGGTCTACTGGGAGATTCTCCCCGACCAGAAGTAAATAGGCTGTAGCTAGGAGCATAGGGCCTGCGCACGAATAGTGTCCGGGGACTGGGATCAGGTGCACATGTAAGAACAAAGCCCCTCAAACATAGGCTAGGGCCCATGTGGTGTAGGGTGGGCATGGCCGGATTAACTCTCCTGTGGGCCCGGGGCTATTAGATTTTGTGGGTCCCCTGAATACAAGTCTTTTTCCTAATTTAAAACAAAATGATCACGATTATGGCATTGGGGCTATTAATGCTATCCTAAACTTGCCTTTTAATTAACATAAAGCCGTTCTGTGGTTACATTTCAGTCTTAAAACATGTAGAATATAGTTAAGTTAATTCAAAATAGCCTACTTCTTACCTTAGAACCGCTGTTATATTAGTTTCTTTCTGGGAGGGGGTTTGGGTGCAGGAGAGGGCTCTAGGCTGGGGCAGAGTGTTGGGGTGAATGCAGGAGAGGGTGAGGGGTGCGGGCTCTGGGAGGGAGTTTGTAGCAGGAGGGATTCTGATCTGGGGCAGGGGATTGGGGTGAAGGAGGGGGTGCGAGGTGCAGGCTCCGGCCATGAGGTGTTTACCACAGGCGGCTCCCAGCCAGTGACACAGCAGGGCTCAGGCAGGCTGCCTGCCTGCCTTATCCCCATGCTGCTCCTGGAAGTGACCAGCTGCTGGCACGTCTCTGTGCACCCCGGGGGGAGGGGGACAGCGTGTCTCTGTGTGCTGCCCGCGCCCGCAAGCGCTGCCCCTACGGCTCCATTGGCTGGTGTCAAGTTTCCTCCCCCACTCTGAACTCGAGACCACAGACCCAAACCCTTGGATCTGAGAACAATGAAAAAGCATTCAGTTTTCTTACAAGAAGACTTTTAATAGAAGTAAAGAAATCACCTTTATAAAATCAGGATGGTAGATACCTTACAGGGTAATTAGATTCAAAACATAGAGAACCCCTCTAGGCAAAACCTTAAGTTACAAAAAAGACACACAGACAGGAATAGTCATTCTATTCAGCACAGTTCTTTTCTCAGCCATTCAAAGAAATCATAATCTAACACATACCTAGCTAGATTACTTACTAAAGTTCTAAGACTCCATTCCTGGTCTATCCCTGGCAAAAGCAGCATACAGACAGACACAGACCCTTTGTTTCTCTTCCTCCTCCCAGCTTTTGAAAGTATCTTGTCTCCTCATTGGTCATTTTGGTCAGGTGCCAGCGAGGTTACCTTTAGCTTCTTAACCCTTTACAGGTGAGAGGATTTTTCCTCTGGCCAGGAGGGATTTTAAAGGCGTTTACCCTTCCCTTTATATTTATGACACGCCCCCCAAATCTCAGCTAGGGTGAACGCTGGTTGGGATTTCTTCCTGGAGCTCTAGGAAAAACAGAGTTAATAAGACACATGCACCTCTAAATATACTACCAAGTACATAAAGACTAACAATATTTTCCACATCTCAAGGACGATTTTAACCAGTTGATTCTGGGCAACTTTCACGGGAGAGTGCATCAGCCACTTTGTTAGAAGCTCCTGAGATGTGTTGGATGTCGAAATCAAAATCTTGGAGAGCTAAACTCCACCGAATAAGTTTTTTGTTATTTCCCCTGGCGGTATGAAGCCACCGTAGTGCAGCATGGTCGGTTTGCAGGTGGAAAAGCTGTCCCCAAACACATGGGCGTAGCTTTTCCAGGGCGTAGACAATGGCGTAACATTATTTTTCACTGACTGACCAGTTGCTTTCCCTCTCAGACAGTTTTTTTGCTGAGAAATACTACAGGGTGGAATTCTTGATCAGGTCCTTTCTGCATTAAAACTGCTCCCACACCACGCTCGGACGCATCTGTGGTTACTAGGAACGGTTTGTCAAAGTCTGGGGCCCTTAGTACAGGGTCAGACATGAGTGTCGCTTTAAGCTTGTTAAAGGCCTTCTGACACTTTTCAGTCCACTGAACGGCATTTGGCTGTTTCTTTTTGGTTAGGTCTGTCAGTGGGGCGGCGATTTGGCTTTATTGTGGTACAAATCGTCTGTAATAACCAGCCAAGCCTAAGAAGGGTTGAACCTGTTTCTTTGACTTTGGGACAGGCCACTTTTGGATAGCATCCACTTTGGCCTGTAGAGGGCTGATAGTTCCTTGACCCACCTGGTGTCCAAGGTAAGTCACTCTGTTTAGGCCTATTTGACACTTCTTAGCCTTAACAGTTAGTCCTGCCTCCCTTATGCGCTCAAGGACTTTTTGTAGATGTTCCAGGCGTTCTGCCCAGGAATCCGAAAATATGGCCACATCGTCAAGGTAGGCGACTGCATATTCTCCTAATCCTGCTAGGAGACCATCTACAAGTCTTTGGAAGGTGGCGGGTGCATTTCGCAGCCCGAAAGGGAGTACATTAAAATTCATACAGCCCGACATGGGTGGTGAAGGCTGACCTTTCCTTGGCAGATTCATCTAGTGGTACCTGCCAGTACCCCTTGGTTAAGTCCAAGGTAGAGATGAACTGGGCCCGTCCCAGTTTCTCTAATAGTTCATCTGTGTGTGGCATTGGATAGTTGTCTGGGTGAGTTACAGCATTTAGCTTACGGTAGTCCATGCAAAAACGTATCTCCCCATCTGGTTTGGGAACTAGAACCACTGGAGATGCCCATGCACTTCCAGAGGGGCGGATTACACCCATCTGTAGCATGTCCTGGATCTCCCGTTCTATAGCAGTTTTAGCTTGAGGAGACACCCGGTAAGGTTGGACCCTAATTGGGCGAGCATTACCTGTGTCAATGGAGTGGTATGCCCGTTCAGTCAGGCCTGGGGTGGCTGAGAACGCTGGCGCGTAGCTAGTGCACAGCTCCTGGATCTGCTGTCGTTGCATACGCCCCAGGGTCATGGAGAGGTTCACCTCTTCCACACCACCAGCACTTTTCCCTTCATAGTAGACACCTTCAGGCCACTCAGCGTCCTCTCCTCCCTGGGCTGTAAACTGACAAACCTTTAATTCTCTGGAATAAAAAGGTCTTTAGAGAATTAATATGGTATACCTTAGGCTTTCAGTTGGAGGTGGGGAATGCTATGAGATAATTAATAGCTCCCAGGTGCTCCTGGACCGTGAATTGCCCTTCCCACAATGCTTCCATTTTATGGGCCTGGAGCGCCTTTAAGATCATGACCGGGTCCCCTACTTTGAAGGAACGCTCTCTGGCATGTTTATCATACCAGGCTTTTTGCTCTTTTTGAGCATCCTGTAAGTTTTCTTTAGCAAAGGCTAAAGAGGTTCGGGGGGTGTTTTGTAGGTTGGTTACAAAGTCCAGAATGTTAGTTCCTGGAGAAGGTGTAAATCCCTCCCATTGCTGCTTCACCAACTGCAATGGCCCCTTAACCTCACGGCCATATACAAGTTCAAATGGGGAAAACCCTAAACTGGGTGTGGTACAGCTCTGTAGGCAAAGAGCAACTGCTGCAACACTAGGTCCCAATCATTGGAGTGCTCATTTACGTATCATGGCTCCCAAAGTTCCATTAAACTTCTCCACCATGCCATTTGTTTGATGGTGGTAAGGAGTGGCAACCAAGTGATTTACCCCATGAGCTTCCCAAAGGTTTTCCATAGTTCCTGCCAGGAAATTAGTCCCTGCATCTGTGAGGATGTCGGAGGGCCAACCTACCCTTGCAAAAATGTCTGCTAGTGCCTGGCACACACTTTTAGCCCTGGTGTTGCTTAGAGCTACTGCTTCCGGCCATCGGGTGGCAAAAATCCATGAAAGTCAGTATGTACTGCTTTCCTCTGGGTCTCTTTTTCGGAAAAGGACCCAGAATATCCATAGCTACTTGCTGAAATGGAACTTCAATGATGGGGAGTGGCTGGAGAGAGGCTTTGACCTGGTCTTGGGGTTTTCCCACTCTTTGGCATACTTCACAAGACCAGACATAGGTAGAAACATCCTTGCCCATTCCCTCCCAGTGGAATGACCCCCCAAACGGTCTTTGGACCTGTTCACCCCAGCATGACCACTACGGTGATCGTGGGCTAAGCTCAAGAGCTTGGCCCGGTATTTAGTTGGAACTACCAACTGTCTCTGAGGATGCCAGTCTTCCTGGTGTCCAGCAGAAAGTTTCCTTGTATAAAAGTCCTCTTTCTACAACAAACCTGGATTGATTAGAAGAGCTGAGAGGCGGTAGGCTGCTCCGTTCCACCGTCCAAGCTCTCTGGAGGCTTTCATCTACTTCCTGTTTGGTCTGGAACTGTTCCCTTGATGCTGAAGACATCAGTTCCTCATTGGATTGTGGACCTATGCGTGGTCCCTCTGGAAGCGATGTAGGGGATGGGGCTGTTTCCGTTGACTGTGAACCGCTCTCCTCTGGGACACTGTGTTGGGGTTCAGGCTCCGGCTGAGCCTCTTGTGTAGGGTTATGGGCTACTGCCGGTTCAGGTTCGGTGAGGCCTTCTGGTGTTGAGGTTGCAAGTACTGGATTCAGTGCTGGCAATGGGTCTGGTGCTGGTTGTTCCGCTGGTTCCGGTTCTGGGACTGGTTCCGTCTGGGTCTCTGGGACTGGATCCACTACTGCTGTTGCAGACTTTGGCCTGGGGTCCGGGTCCATCACCTCTGACTGGGTCCTGATAGAAGTTTCTGAAACAGAGCTAGGCCTCACGGCTTGTTTAGCCTGGCTGCGGGTGACCGTTCCCACCCTCTTGGCCTGCTTCACATGATTGGCCAAGTCTTCCCCCAACAGCATGGGATGGGATAATCATCATAGATTGCAAAAGTCCACGTTCCTGACCAGCCCTGGTACTGGACAGGCAACTTGGCTGTAGGCAAATCGAAAGAGTTGGACTTGGAGGGTTGAATCGTCACTTGGATCTCTGGGTTGATTAAATTGGGGTCCACTAAGGAAGCATGGATAGCTGACACTTGTGCTCCGGTGTCCCTCCATGCGGTGACCTTCTTCCCGCCCACACTCACAGTTTCCCTCCGCTCCAAGGGTATCTGGGAGGTATCTGGGCCTGCGGACCTCTGGTGTGATTCCGGTGCAATGAACTGTAATCTGTTGGGGTTCTTGGGGCAATTGGCCTTTACATGCCCCAGCTCGTTACATTTAAAACATCATCCAGCTGACGGGTCACTGGGGCGAGATGGGTTGCTGGAGAATGGAGTGGTGGGACGATAAGGTGTCTGGAGGGTTCTTTGGGAGGTAGGTGGGGCCTTGGACGGCTCCCGGTAATAGGGTGTGGTCTGGGGTTGTCCCTTCTGGTCTCCGCTCCAACTGTGACCAGTTTTCTTCTTCTCTGCCAGCTCCACCCATCTGGCTCCAATCTCTCCTGCCTCAATTACAGTTTTGGGCTTCCCATCTAGGATGTATCTTTCTATTTCTTCAGGAACACCCTCTAAGAATTGTTCCATTTGCATTAGGAAGGGCAAATTTACTGGAGATTCAACACTTGTTCCTGATATCCAGGCATCCCAATGTTTCACAGTGTGGTAGGCATGTTGGGTAAATGACACGTCTGATTTCTACCTTAGGGCTCTGAACCTCCAACGAGACTGCTCAGGTGTTATCCCCATTCTGACTCTCGCCTTGGATTTAAACAGTTCATACTTGTTCATGTGTTCTTTAGGCATTTCAGCCGCCACCTCAGCTAAGGGTCCACTGAGCTGCGGCCTCAGCTCTACCATGTATTGGTCGGTAGAGATGCTGTACACAAGGCAGGCCCTTTCGAAGTTTTCTAAGAAGGCCTCAGTATCATTGCCTGCTTTGTAGGTGGGGAACTTTCTGGGATGGGGAGTGGTACCTGGAGAAGGATTGCTAGGGTTTGTTGGTATATTCTGCTGAGCCTTTACCTTCTCCATCTCCAGTGCATGCTTCCTCTCTTTTTCCTTCTCCTCCTCCTCATGCTTCCTTGCCTCCATTTCCCTCCTGTGGGCAGCCTCCTGTACCACCTCCTTCAGCCGCATGAGTTCTATCTGTCTTTCATGTTCCTTTTGTTTTTCCTCAGCCTGAAATCTGGCTAATTCCATGTTTTGTTGTGCCGTGGATTCTGTCATCCTAACCTCTCTGTTTTTAACTAACTTTACACCCGAGGTTTAGAAATAAACAAACAAAACTTGGCTGTAAAATTTTGCTGTGCTGGAATAGGATACCTATTCTCTGATAGTGATTGTCAGCCTACAGAAAAAGACAATTCCCTTCGTCTCTGTTCTGTCCCCAAATCAAGGCAAAAAACCTCCAACTACTTGGAAATCTGCTTACCAGCAGTCCAAAGGAAAAAATTCCTTTTCAAACCTGTGCTCTTCATAAAACAAACAAACAAAAAATCAAAATCCTAAAAAAAAAAAAAACTCTTGCCACTTTTGTCTCCAGGCAAATGGGTAGAACACGCCCCCCCGCCCGTTTACTTTTAGGGGAAAAAAACCTCTGGTTTGGAAGACTGTGAATTTCCCTGCAGGAGTTAAGTACCCTGCCTCCAGGCAAAGAAAACCTGCAATTCACAAAGATAATCCCCTTTTGTCTCTGCTCTGGCCCCAAAGCAGAGAAAAAACTAGCTGCTTTCAGTTGGACCTCCTTTCCAGCATCCCCAAAGGAAAAAATTTTTTTTTCCTTTTTAAAATCTGTATTTCTAGTTCAAAAAAATCTCAAATTGATCTCAAAATGATTTCAGGTTAATCCCACCACTCTGCCACCATGTCAAGGTTCCTCTCCCACTCTGAACTCTAGGGTACAGATGTGGGGACCTGCATGAAAACCTCCTAAGTTTACTTTCACCAGCTTAGGTTAAAACTTCCCCAAGGTACAAATTAATTTTATCCTTTGTCCCTGGATCTCCACTGCCACCACCAAACTCTAACTGGGTTTACTGGGAAATGTAGTTTGGACACGTCTTTCCCCCGCAAAATCCTCCCAACCCTTGCACCCCACTTCCTGGGGAAGGTTTGGTAAAAATCCTCACCAATTTGCACAGGTGACCACAGACCCAAACCCTTGGATCTGAAAACAATGAAAAAGCATTCAGTTTTCTTACAAGAAGACTTTTAATAGAAGTAAAGAAATCACCTCTATAAAATCAGGATGGTAGATACCTTACAGGGTAATTAGATTCAAAACACAGAGAATCCCTCTAGGCAAAACCTTAAGTTACAAAAAAGACACACAGACAGGAATAGTCATTCTATTCAGCACAGTTCTTTTCTCAGCCATTTAAAGAAATCATAATCTAACACATGCCTAGCTAGATTACTTACTAAAGTTCTAAGACTCCATTCCTGGTCTATCCCTGGCAAAAGCAGCATACAGACAGACACAGACCCTTTGTTTCTTTCCCTCCTCCCAGCTTTTGAAAGTATCTTGTCTCCTCATTGGTCATTTTGGTCAGGTGCCAGCGAGATTACCTTTAGCTTCTTAACCCTTTACAGGTGAGAGGATTTTTCCTCTGGCCAGGAGGGATTTTAAAGGGGTTTACCCTTCCCTTTATATTTATGACAGCTGGGAACTGGCCAGTGGGAGCTGCGGGACCAGTGTTGGGGGGGGGGTAGCGCACAGAGCCACCTCCCCACCCTCCAGGGGCTGCAGATATGTGCCAGCAGCTGGCTGATTCCGGGAGCGGCGGCCTTTTGGCGGCTCAGCAATCGTGATCACAGATGTTCCAGGATCAACCAGTCGATCGTGATTGACGGGTTGATGACCACTGAATTGTATGTAATTGTGGATTTATTTTTGTGTGGCCCCCTTAGCCTGAGGCCCTAGGCTGCAGCCCCTGAAGCCCCAGCGTTAATCTGGCCTTGAGGGTAGCGGAGAACTGTCCCTCAGGAGTGCTGTGGGAAGGAGTGCAGAAGGCAGCAGAAGAACAAGGGTCCAGACAGTGCTTGCTGACTAGAGCTGGGCCAAACTTCTTTTGCTGTAACACGCAGATTCGGGTCAAATGAAACATTTTGCAAAGTTGTGTCGAATTTTCCTTATTTGTTCAGTTGAAAAAAACAAAAAAAGTTGAAATGTTTCATTCTGACATTTTTTGAAATGAGAATTTTGACTTTTCAATTCAAATTTTACTTCACTTTTATTCAAATGATTTTAGAAGGTTTAAAAAAACATAGAAAACAAAATGTTTCATTTGACCCAAAATGATTTTTACTTTTTTCAGTTCACCAACATTTTTGTTTCAACTTTTTTCCTGATTTTTCGGTTTGGCCACTGAGCCCAAATATTGGTTGTTTGCACAGCTCTAGCGCTGACCTTGCAAACCACTGGGTGCCCCTGCTAGGCAGGGGGGACGGACTGTGCAGCGTAAACTAGTCTCCATTCCCTACAGAGAAGACAAGAGAAGCTCTCCCTTTCTCCCTTTCGGAGCTCTTCTCGTCCATCTGCATGTGAGTTTGATTCGTCCCGTGGAGAGCCCTTCCCCGCCATGGCACAGGGAGCTTTCTGTCTCACCACTCAGCATGGATGGTGTGGATCAGGTGCAAAGGTTTCTGTCTGTCTGTGGCCTCGCACAGACACCTGTCACCATGGTATGGAAGGGTGGAGATCCAGCTCAGGATCTCACAGCTCAAGAAGGAGCTTTATTATTTTTGCTCTTAGCGCCTTTCCCCAGTAAGGTGCAGCACTAATTTCCTTCCCTCTAAGGATAACAAGTCTTTCCTGTTGAAACCAAATACCAACTGGTATAACGTGACAGTCTGCTGCAAAAAGTCAAATTCCTCCTGTTTTTCTGTCCTTGCAAAGTTTCTGCTGAATTCTAGTGGGGAGTGTGGGATATCTGCAATACATGCATTTCCACTGGAAATTTTAAGCATATTTCTGATTCGTGATGTGGCTGAAAGAGGCTACTGAAGTCTAAGAGCTCTATTAAGTCTGGTCAAGCAGAATCTAACTCTTGTGCAGACACCCTAATGATCTATGACATTGCACAGCAACCGGGTTAGACATGGGTAGATAAGATGTAAATAAATTGCAGTGTGAGCAGCACCTCGGAGGAGCTGTGCTTGTTCCCAACACCACTGCTGCTCTGGGAGCATGGTGAAAAGGAAAGCGTATTCCAGCTACCGCGCCCATTAATGATCTCGGTTTAAATTAACGCTTAGGTTATGTCAGCCCAGTGTTCCCCTGTAGCCATGGCTCCAGTCTGTCACCACTGAGACCCCGCTTCCCCAGTGCCTCGTGCTGGAGCGCCTAGCTGGCTTGGGGGGGATTGAAAAGTGGGATATGGGGTTCCACCACTATGACACAAGTTCAAATCCGATGGCAGTCAGGACAGCCTGAAAGCAGCCATTGTCCTATGGCAGGCTAGTGGCACACGTAAATGAGTCTGGTTCCTACCACAAACACCACTCCTGAGACTGATGGCGCCTGAAAGGGCAGTCCATCGATCTAAGTCCTTCCAGCTCAAGGGTGAACCAATCGGCAATGGGCGGGGTATCACGTCACAGCTGATCTGTGGAGACACAGGATTCCAGGTTCACCGGCTGCCAATCTGACATTTCAAAATATGACAACCCCCTCCCCCCACCCAAATTAGCAACCAAAAGGCTGAAAGCCTCAGACCCCAAAGTAACACCTGAACACCAGACACTGTAGGCAGATTGGGTAAGAAAATACCATGTGCATTGGAGAGATACGATCTCAGATTTGGAGGCCATCAGAGACCATTATGATCCTCGAGAAGATTAAGCCCCAACCACCTATCTAACAGTAACTGGGGGACCTGCTCAGGAGTCGGGAGACTGGGGAAGACCAGCAGGCCCTTGGGATGGGCGGGGAAGGACTAACCGCCCACTCCCTTCTGGAACGGTGCCGATGGTCATTAAAGGCTGACACCTGTAGGTTCAGCTGTGAGCAGGTCGGGTCTCTGGATCCAGAGTCCCGGATCCAGTGTGGGCTGCTGCATGGCCGGCAGGCCGGAGGCCGGAGAGCCGGGCTGTGCCCTGTGGGGGGCAGACTGGGGGCAGGAGAGCCAGGCTGTGCCCTGTGGGGGACAGACCAGGGGCAGGAGAGCCAGGCTGTGCCCTGTGGGGGGCTGGAGAGCAGCTTGGCCCTGCCTGAGGCCTGTCTGCAGGCTGGGTTACAGCCAGACCAGGGCCAGGTGTGCAAGGGCTGAGGTGGCTGGCTGTTGGGAGACTGTCTCCCCTCCGCCCCAGCTGGTCTCTGCAGGGGGAGCGGGGAAGCTGGGCTGTCCCCAGTCTCCCTCCTGCCCTCCCAGCCGCTGGCCAGGCTCAGAGAGTGCTTGCTGTCCGCCCAGCTGTCTTGCCCTCTGATTGGCTGCTGGAGACTGCTGCTGCCTCCCCCACTCCCAGTGGTTGAGGGAAAAGGGCTGCCAGGGTGACTGGTGGATCAGGACTCTGTCACTGACCCCACAGGGTCCAAGAGGAGGTCTCCTCTCTTGGGGCACCATCCCCTTGCTAATAGGGGCAACCCCCAATTTCCAGTTGAGTTTTTCTATCTTCAGATTCCAGCCCCTGGATCTTGGTCTGCTTGGCTGACGAGCCCAGCAGCATCAGAAATCTGCCCCCCAGGATCAAGTCACTTCCTAACTTTCTCGTTTTGATAAGCTGGATGGACTGAGCTCTTTCAATCCGGCTTTGTCAGGCAGGTGTTCCAGATCTTCAATCAGTTTTGAAGCTTGTCTCTGAACCATCTCCAGTTTTTCAACATCCTTTTTAAAGAGCATGAGATCTGGACCAGTATCCATCAATGGTCTCACCCTTCTGGACCCTGCCCCTACCAAGTATTGCTTGTTTATGCACCTGAGGATTGCATTAGCCCTGAGAACTCATGTTAAGTTGGTTTCCACCATGACCCAAGGCCTTTTCAGTGTTACTGCTGCCCTGGATCCACTCCCCATCCTGTAAACGTGACCTGTGTTCTTTGCTCCGGCATGTATCACCTTGCATTGGCTGTATTAAAACGTTGCTTGTGGGCAGCTTACCAAGTGATCCAGATTGCGCTGTATCAGTGACCTGTCCTCACAGCTAATTACCTGTCCTTGTGTCACCTGAGGACTAATAGGAAGCAAGCATTTATTGACAGTAAGAGTCAGTTGCTATCAAAGCAACTTCCACTATAATCATCTGATACAGTACCTGTAATCTGTCAGTGTTAATTTAACACACTGCAATAGCCTGAGCATTAACAACTATGTAATTGGTCCTTAGTTATTGTGGCTTTTAATTAATTTCTTTGCAGTAACTGATCAATTACATAACTGATCCCATGACATACACTGTTTCTCTCATGAACCCCACGTGTACAGTGAACAAGGGGAATATTACGTGTAAGCAGAGTCAGGATGAGCTCTACCCTGACATCTGGTGGCGAGTCATGGTGGGTTGTGGAAAAGAACTTCAGGGGCTGATCTCATTTGCATAGGCACACCCACCCTGCCTAGATGGTCACTTTGGCTGCTGTAGGAGCCCCAGTGTCTCTGTTATTGGGGCAGGAATAAACTGTTATTATCCTGATTATGTGAATCAAGGACAGTGAAACTGTACTGGGCCTTTTGTTATGATGGAGGGACTCACCACCAACTAAGCAGCACTCGCTAGGCAAGGATCATGGATTCCAAAACCCAGTGAATGGAGAGAGGCTGGGGATAGGTATTAATGCTTGGTGGTATGGCCTCCCTCTGGTGAGGGCCTTACATGCTAATTGCACTTCCTCCTCTTTCCACTGTGGAATATCAGAGCTAATTTTGATTCCATTAGGAGTCTAGTTACAGGCTGCTGAGCTGAATTCACTTTGGGCTAATAGTGCACCAGCACTGAAGTTCCCCTACTACAAGCTGAAATCACAAAAGAGCTAAACTTACTAAGAGCTGAAATCACTGAGTGTTGTGTTCAGTAGTGGGGGAGCCTGAAGAGATATGGCGGAGCAGTTTGCGAGACAGCGAGCAGAGCGGCTGGTGGAGCAGCTCATGGGGGTGGCTGGCAGAGCAGAGCCCCTTGGAGAGGTGGGGCCATCAGCTTTGGACCACATAAAGTGCCCCTTAACCCCCCCCCCATCTCCACCCAGGTTGGGAGGCAAAACTCTGCAGATAAATTTTTGAACTCTGGGGCTGCCCTGACCAGGGACAGAGACTTTTGGGTTGTTGGACTTTTGGGACTTTGGGTTGCTGGACTCAAGAACCAAAGGGAAAGGACACGCCCCAGTTTGCTTGGGGTGCGTTTTTTGCTCATGGGTTGTGTTATGAATCCTGTTGGTGGTGTTTCCCCAACATAATGCCACATGGTTTCTCTCTGTTATTAAAAGGCTTTTTGCTACACTCAGAGCGAGAGGGGAAGTATTGCCTCTTGGAGGCGCCCAGTGGGGGTGGTATATATTTGTCGCAGATCACTGGGTGGGGGCTCGAGCCGGTTCTGCATTTTGTTATTGGAATGGATCCCCTAGATACTGAACCCGGCCCTTGTTGCTGCCAATTCTGACAGGCAGAAGGGTTACGTACGGTATGGGATATTAATGGCCACTGATTATTTACAACATTTATTCTAACTGCTGTGCAGTCTGGGCACACAGGGGTGGTATCTGTAAACATGGAGCATTTAAACAATGGAGAACACTTTACTGTCTTTCAGCTTAATGAAATGTCCAGACAACAACAACAAAAAGCTATTGATCAGCTTAATTCATGAACAGTGCAGCTAAACACCCTGGACTGCTGGTCTTGGAAGAATTCTTGCCAGAACTATTCTCCTTTCAGATCCTGGCTACACCCCTAGTGAAATGCTTGGAGAAGCTCTCCCTCAGGCTAGGTGTGGGGAGGTGGGAATCCTGCTTAGGGTTCCTCAGATGCTGTCCATGGCTTTCTCTGGGCCCATGCTCACACTGGCAAGCAGGAACTGCTGAAGCTGTCACCTGGTAGTCTGAAGGGTACAAATTGGATCAGGTGGGTGAGGTCTAGTGAAGGCTCAACTTGTCCATCCACAGGGGTGCTGCTGAGGTGCCTTCAGGATCATGGCAAATGCACAGCTTTAAAGGACATGTAATGTGGGTGCATAAATCCCTTTGGATTGGGATTCTAACTCTCAGGCATTGGGCCAGGTTTGAGAGTTAGCTTCTCCCCTTGCTGGTGTAGCTGATTTCCCAAAGGGAAGCTGAGTTGGGAGGGAGAGGAGCCCAATGGAGCTGGGCATTGGGAGGAAGCACTAACTTGCAGGATTGCTGCCTACTCTTCCTAGAACCCAGCTTTCTGCCTGCTGATTCCAGTCCAGCTGAGCTTTGGGGCCAGCTGAGGAGCACAGATCTGGAAGTGGACGTTTCAGATGCTTCTCCCATATCTTGCTGAGCTGCCAGGGTGTAATAAGCCTTCTCTAGAAGTGAGTTTGTTCTTCCCACCAAGTATGCTGGGATCAGGAAATGGTTCAGCTGCTACAACGTTGTCATATTCCAAACTTCATAAAGTTGCCTAGAGCCAGTGACCAGAGTGGGGAGCATGGGGGCAGTGCTGCTTGGGGGAGGAGGCTCACGTTCGCTGCCCATGTTTCACTGGTGACCTTTCACTGCAGGATGTTCTTGCTAGGCACTGTGCTACTTTCTACCATTTCCAGGCCAGACCTCAGTTTAGGCCTTTGGAAAGACGAGGTTACATTTTTTTTTTTAAACACAACAGTGATTTTCTGCATAGTGATCAGGACTCTGGTTTTCCTGTTGATGAATAGGGTTTTGAATGAACACTGGAGGCATAAAGGCCAATGAAGCCTCATGGGATACATTCGATGAAGTGAGCTGTAGCTCACGAAAGCTTATGCTCAAATACATTGGTTAGTCTGTAAGGTGCCACAAGTCCTCCTTTTCTTTTTGCGGATACAGACTAACACGGCTGCTCCTCTGAATCCAAAAAGCAGACGTTTAGGTCTACACACAAATAAAGTGAGGGATATTTTCAACCATGGGTGTCTAAAGTGAGATAGAGACCTCAGTCCATACTGAGGCACCTACACACTGATTTGAGTACCAAGAAGATGTAGCATTTGAGCTGGCTGGAAACCAGTATTTCCATCCTGACAAAAATTCCAATATTTCAAAATTTGATTTTGTTCCAAAAAGTCAAAAATTTCAATTTTTTTGCGGAAAGGAAATTCTGAAAAGTTTGGATTTGGAAACATCCAAATGTTCTGTTTCAGTACGGACAAAACATAACATCAAATAACAAATATTATATTTGTATATAGTGTATATAGATCTATAAGTTAAATGAAGCAAAGTCAAAATGAAACATTTCAACATTATAGAAACCAAATGAGAGAGTCAAAAAGATTTTTGTTTTGACATTTTTCCATCAAAAAATTCATCAAAATCGACATTTCAGTTTAGATGAAACTGCATTTCCTGATGGAAGACTGCTGTGCCCAAAATATTTGGGCCAGCTCTGCCCAGCAGGACCCTACACCTGTTGGCTTGGGGGGTGGGGGGGGTGTCAGTGTAAATGGAAGGGCCTGTCTGCAGAGTCCCTGTTCAGGATCAGTCCCTAGACCCCTAACTTTAAGCTCTCACCCTTTGGTATGTAGGTTATTGCCACCCACGCACCTGCAGCCTGTATTTGTGTATGTTTGGAGTGCCAATCCATGGGCCCAGCCTCTACAACTTGACTAATCAGTGCAGTGTGCCTGGCTCCTGCGGTGAACGGGGAAGAGGGGGGCCGTAACACTGGCACTGAGGTTCAGGATCTTTTCTGTTCAGTGGCAAATGAGCTGCAGTCTGCAGTGAAATGTGTCAAAGGCAAAGACGGATGGAGCCTGTGTGACAGGGTGTACCAATCCCACACTGAGCCAGTGGGAGCGGCCCCACTTGACAAACGGGGCCCCGGTCCCGCACTGACATCAGCATTTCCTGAGTCCTAGTTATTGCTGCTGTTAGGCATGGTCAATATATAGGATAGTCCCCCTGAGGGACCTGAGACTGGCCCCAGCTGGAGGGGACATCATACAGGGTGGCCAGTGCTCTGGGCAGGATAGATGCCTGGCTACAGAGGTGCCAACTTCCTAAGTTCCCAGGGGGCGCTCAACCCCCTGCTCCGCCCCCACCCAACCCCTTCCCCCAAACCCTTACTCTGCTCCGCCTCTTCTCGCTCCCACTCCCACTCCATCCCCTCCCCGCCCCTTCCTGCCCCCGCTCTTCTTCCCCAGCGCCTCCTACATGCTGTGAACAGCTGATCACCGGTGGGCAGGAGGTGCTGGGGAGAGGGGACAGAGACGATTCGTGGCCTCCCCGGTGGGCGGGGGAGGAGCTGATCTGTGGGGCGGCTAGTGGACGCTGAGCACCCACTATTTTTCTTTCTGTGGGTGCTCCAGCTCCAGAGCACCCATTGAGTCAGCACCTATGCCTGGCTGGCGTGCTTTGTTCACATGCCCAGGGTCAAACTAATCTGGGCCGGGAAGGTATTTCCCCCAAGTCAGACTGGCAGGGACTGTGAGTGGGATTCACTTTCCTCTGCAGCATGTAGTGTGGTTTATCTGCTGGGATCACCTGGGCATGTCTCACCATGATCACTTGGCGTTGAGGGCTGCAGTGGGAGCCAGGAGTGTGGGAAGGGCCCACACCCCGACTTCACATGGGATGTGGTGTAAAGTCAGGGCTTGTGCAGTGCATTGATCTGGAGATGCGTAATGGGCCCACCACCCATTATTGCTTCCAACTTGGTGCTAGCTTTTCCTCTGCATTCTTGGGTTGAGCAAGTCAGGAAAGACACCTACCCAGAGTGATTCAGCAGCACTCCCGTCCCATCAGGGCAGCCAAGGAGGCTAGGCCAGGCCTCTCCCTTCCCAGAGACCCCCCTGTGACCTTGTTCTGCAGACAGACTTCGAGGGATGGAGCAGTGAGTAGTTGGCTTTGTGCCGGAGGCATCATATCCACAGAGAAGGAAAAAGTGGAGAAAGTCCCAGCTTGCAGGAAAATACAGAGTGGAAATGCCAGCCTGATGCTCAAGGGGAAGGAGAGGGATCATTAATTGTTTATATAGCACTGAAGATGTACATGAAGCTTTAAAAAACAAATGCACAGAGAAGGCTCCTGCCCCCAGAGCTTTGTTTAAACTAGATCAAGGGCACAGCAAAAGAAAGCAGACTATGAACCTCTTACTAATAGAGCTGCCAAACAGATGTGAGGGTCGGCGGGGAGAGGGAAGGAATTTGTTACCCGAAGTTTGGGATTCCTAGAGCTTTCCCATCCCCATTAGACTGGAGGCCAGAGGGCTGCACAATTTAATCATTTCCCCGCTGCTTTGGTTTCAGCCATCCTCCTGAGTCCCGCACCATGTCCGCCTCCAGACAGAGTGGCTCCCAGGGCTGTTTCCTGACGCTACAGTCGGCGAGTCTGAGTTCTCCTGCTCTGTAGATGGAACGTGAGCTTGGCAGGCCCCTGCTCCAAAGAGACACTCATTCATAGCCGGGGCATCGCTGTCATATTTATTGAGCGCTAAATAATCTGGCCCTGGAAGGTTGAACTCTGCAGCTTTTGACTCCTATTGGCTGATGCCCGCCCCTGTTCATTATCATGGTGGCACCTGCAATTTAGAGACAGCCACTTGCAAAAGGCTGGGAAGGATGGGGCATTCAGACAGGGCCCTGCAGCCTCTGTCTGCCCACATATTTGTGCCAGCCGCTGGCAAGAGGATGAGAGCGGTGGGATCCTGCCCGGCTTGGGGTCACGCCCAGCATGACAGACCTCTCTTTGCATCACACTGGCACAGCTTGTTTCCGTGTACTCCTGCTCTCCTCCCCGCCCAGGAGAGCGTCTGTCTGGAGAGACAAAGGTGGATGGGAGCCTCAGAGCCCACCTTTCCAGAGATGCATAGAACCATTTTCGCTCGTCTTCCTGGTGTCAACAAGATAAATACAGTAGGGGCCTTACATGCTTCTGACCCAAAGGGCCCTACTGACGTGCATGAGGCGAAGCTGCCAAGGCACAGAGAGCGATGGAGGAGAACATGGTTTATGGCACCTCAAGGCTTGCTTGGGCAGCCGCCCCAGGTGTGAGTTGCCTTTGGTGATAAATGACCCAGTGTGGCCTGTGAGCTCTCTGCCCATGAATTACCTGGATCTTGCAGACAGATAAACAACACACATCATGGCGGCTTCCTGCTGCCAGCCCAGCGCAAGGGCTTGGAGTCAGCCGCCCTAAAAGGAGAAGTCTCTGAAATCAGACTAACTAGCCCTCACCTCAGGGCAAGTTGCAGTCTGTTTCGGCCACACTCCTCTGTGGCCAGGTGCAGTATAAAGGGAGGGACCCAGGCCCACCCGCTACTCTGGGTCCCGACCCAGGGACCCTCTAGTAGCAGCCTCTCTCTGCCCTCCTTCTCATCCACCTATCTTCCCTGGGCCACTTCCCCTTTGGCCCCATGCACCTTCTCGACCCTTTTTAGCAGGGGCCACAGCCTGGGAGGTAACTGGGCTGGAGCTCTTCTCTGCTCCTTACCTCAGGAGCCAGCCCTCTTCCCTTGCTAGTCAGGGAGAGACTCCCTTGTCTTTGCTAGGCAGCCTTTTTATAGGGCCCAGCTCAGCCCTGATTGGCTGCCTCTTCCTTTTCCCTGACTGGCTCTCCACAGGCCCTTGCTGATTTGCTGCTGGTCTGCACAGCCTCTCTGGCCTGTTCCAGCCCCTGTTTCTCATGGAGTGGGTTAGCTGCCCCACTACAGGCATCAACATCCAGATTTAGGCCTTTTAATGAAAGTGGCCTGCTCCTCAGAGGTTCTGAGGACCCACAGCTGCCCCCGACTGCCCCTGGAGTTGTGGGGTGACAGGACTCCCACACTGGAGAATCTTGGCATAAGTTCCCATGGACAAAATAATGTGCCTGGGGCAGAGAAGGGCAAGGAACATATTTGGGAAATGGGTGAACATTTTATTGTATTCAGGAAAAAAGCAAAAACCGATTGGTTACTTACAAGCCATTCCCATTTTGCTTCCTGGCTGTGGGCTATGAAACAATGCCATGAATATTTATTCTGCCCACATCCCATTCCACCCACCATCATAACACTGTGTACCTATTGTTGATATAAATAAATCCCTCATCTGCTGAAAGCTGTATTTGTGCTTTCTGGAAGTCTCTGACGTTTGTGAGGAGTGTTTTTTGCTATTCAATTCTCTCTTCTCTGATTGTTCTTAGGGTGAAAATCTGGTTGAGACATGATCTTCTGGGTTGAAATCCAGCCTGCTCTTTCCTTCCTTTTGCTTCAACTGCTTCCTTTATTCTGCTTAAAATGATACTGCAGAAGACCTTGTATATCTCTGAGAGGAGGGTAACACCTTACCAGTTATTCCAGTCACTTAACTCATTTTTCTTTTGCATTTTGACTATAATGCCATTTCCCATTGTTCTGAAGGCCTTTCCTGGTGCCATACTGTGTTGCAAAGTTCACTGGTCTCATCATCGTAAACTTTCAACATTTCCCAGCAGACCTTGATCTTCACAGGCAGCTTTCCGAAGTTTTACCCTTTTTACTGTGTTTTTCTCTTATTTGCTTGTGATGCAAGATTTTTTGATGTCTAGTTCTGGGTGTTTAATTTCTTTGTCAAAGTCAATAATTTCTGGTGATGTTGGTTTGATTTAAATATTTCCAGTGATGGAGAATCCACCATGACCCTTAGTAAATTGTTCCAGTGTTTACCATTACCTTTCCTGTTAAAAATGGGGCCAACCCCATCCATGGAGGCTCCCCACCCCCGAGGGGGGCTGCGTAGGGCCCCAGAATAGCTAGGGACAGCCCTGACTCAGAAGAGCAAGGAATGGATCTTTCTGCTTGTTAGCTGATGGCCAAGGATGTTTGGTGAGGTGCCAGCTATGCCCATTTTATACCATCCATGACTTTAACCGCTAGGACGCACTGTCCCTTCGCAGCAGGCAGCCCGGGCTAGGCTGACGGATGCCCCAAGGTCCTAAACACCTGTGACTTTAACTGCTAGAGCTCAGAGCTCCTTCGCAGCGGGCAGCCAGGATTGACTGACAGGTGCCCCAAGAGTTTGCCCCGTGGAGGCGGCACAACTCAACGCTAGGCTCTTAGTACTTTCACCTCATGGCCAGGCTTTAGAGCCAAAACGGCTGAGGTTCTTTAATTGTGTTGGCTGCTTTACAGTAAACCAGAGAAACAAATCAGGCTTATGCACAAATGGTTACCAAAATTTATTAAACTAGATTCTAATCATGTGGTTACAAAATTGCTAGTGCCTACTTATTTAAATGTAGAGATGGTATACACACAAACAAGTTACAAAACTGAAGCCACAATCCCAAAGAAAGAAAACAAAGTATAGAGCTCTATTTCAAAATATGTGTACACTAAAGATAGGAGATCAGGTGTGGGTGCTTCTTACCCTCCTTGCATCTCTCGATTCCAGCGGTGCCAAGCCAGGATCGGTCACTCAATTCCGCGGAAAGACGAATAAGGGACAAGGCTTAGGGACCCTCTTAGCTGCAGAAGCCTTGGGAGGCTGTCACTTATCTGACCAGCAGATAGATAGTGAAAAGCACTCCAAAATCATGGTGCTGTAGGTCCCCTACTTATACCTCTGTACTCCTTTATTCTCTTTCTCCTTTCTTCTGCCAAATTGGGGCTGGTCTGTCTGGGCGACGCCAGCTCTCACAAGAGTAGTTTACACTTGCAAGGGAGAGAAACAATAAGTTTCGACTACTGGACATTCCTTTTATTAGGGTAAATATTTTCCCACCTAGGATGTTGGGGTGTGCGCATCACGCTATTTAATAGGGGCTAAGAGCCATGTCTGTCACAGCTTCTCTGTCTGCTGGGAGCCTAATCGTTGTATATGTTCCCAGAGGCATATTGTAGCAGCACACCTGTGCTTCTCACAGCTTCAAAGGCTGTGCTGGAATTGATGTTAAGTGCCCTGTTGTTTTGGCTCCCTTGTGTTCCCAGCAATGCTGGTCTGGGGGGGGGGGGGGGGGGGGGGGGAGGGGGGCGGGGGCTGGCTGTCTGGCTACATTCTGATGATGTTGGTTTGATTTAAATATTTCCAGTAATGGAGAATCCACCATGACCCTTAGTAAATTGTTCCAGTGTTTACCATTACCTTTCCTGTTAAAAATGGGGCCAACCCCATCCATGGAGGCTCCCCACCCCGAGGGGGGCTGCGTAGGGCCCCAGAATAGCTAGGGACAGCCCTGACTCAGAAGAGCAAGGAATGGATCTTCCTGCTGTATAATTTTCTTGGCTGTCTGTACCGCTCTCAGCCTTCTCATTAGCTTGTGGGTAATGTGGGCTGCTAGTAACATGATCAAAATCATATTTTGTTTGGAATGATTTAAATTCTGTTGGAGTGAATTGTGGTTGGTTGTCCATCACTAATTGTTCTGGAATATTGCAATGAGCAAAAGTGTACTTCAGATTCTCAACAGCACTGCAGCATGTTATATCTTTTAAGTACATTAATTCTATATATCAGGAAAAATAGCCCATGGTGACCAGGTAATGATGTCCTCTGAATTCACATAAATCTGCAGCTAGTCTCTCCCAAGATTTGTCCAGAAGAGGTGTTGTTATTAAAGGTTCTTTGTGTTGTGCTGGTCTGTTGGTTCTGAAATGTATCTCTATTCTTTATATCCTTGCTGATGCCCTTCCGCCACACTGACTGGCCTGTTCACGGCATTTAGTTAATCCTTGATATCCTTCGTGGTTGAGGTTTAGGATTTCTCCTCTCATTTTGTTTGGAATTACGATGCAGTTACCTTTAATCACAAGTCCCTTTGACTTGCTTAATTGTCCATGCATTGCAAAGTAGTCTCTTGTCACTTCTTTAGTATCCTGTAGATACTCGTGCCAGCCGCCCCAATGGAACAAAACTTCCTCAACTTGCATGACTGTCGAGGTTGCTTTTTGCAGCTGGAGTAGTCTCTTTTCTGACACTAGTTTGCATATGTCCACAGCATCAATGTGCACCTTTATCTCATCTTTGAGTTCACAGTAGTTGAATGTGATACAGGGCTCTGTGACAGCGTGTCTACTACTGCCAGATTTCCCCAGGAACATATTTAGCAATTGAATTAAATTGAATTAACCTTAGCAATAGATATTAGCATCCCAACAATGCTTAATCCCAACAATGACAGGTTTCAGAGTTACAGCCATGTTAGTCTGTATTCGCAAAAAGAACAGGAGGACTTGTGGCACCTTAGAGACTAACCAATTTATTTGAGCATAAGCTTTCGTGAGCTACAGCTCACTTCATCGGATGCATACTGTGGAAAATACAGAAGATGTTTTTATACACACAAACCATGAAAAAATGGGTGTTTACCACTACAAAAGGTTTTCTCTCCCCCCACCCCACTCTCCTGCTGGTAATAGCTTATCTAAAGTGATCACTCTCCTTACAATGTGTATGATAATCAAGGTGGGCCATTTCCAGCACAAATCCAGGGTTTAACAAGAATGTCTGGGGGGAGGGGATAGGAAAAAACAAGGGGAAATAGGTTACCTTGCATAATGACTTAGCCACTCCCAGTCTCTATTCAAGCCTAAGTTAATTGTATCCAATTTGCAAATGAATTCCAATTCAACAGTCTCTCGCTGGAGTCTGGTTTTGAAGTTTTTTTGTTGTAATATCGCAACTTGCATGTCTGTAATTGCATGACCAGAGAGATTGAAGTGTTCTCCGACTGGTTTATGAATGTTATAATTCTTGACATCTGATTTGTATCCACTTATTCTTTTACGTAGAGACTGTCCAGTTTGACCAATGTACATGGCAGAGGGGCATTGCTGGCACATGATGGCATATATCACATTGGTGGATATGCAGGTGAACGAGCCTCTGATAGTGTGGCTTCTACCTACATGCCTCCAGCTTTCACCCTGACCACACCACACGATTCATTGTCTACAGCCAAGCTCTGCGATACAACCGCATTTGCTCCAACCCCTCAGACAGAGACAAACACCTACAAGATCTCTATCAAGCATTCTTACAACTACAATACCCACCTGTGGAAGTGAAGAAACAGATTGACAGAGCCAGAAGAGTTCCCAGAAGTCACCTACTACAGGACAGGCCTAACAAAGAAAATAACAGAACGCCACTAGCCATCACCTTCAGCCCCCAACTAAAACCCCTCCAGCGCATTATTAGGGATCTACAACCTATTCTGAAGGATGACCCAACACTCTCACAAATCTTGGGAGACAGGCCGGTCCTTGTCTACAGACAGCCCCCCAACCTGAAGCAAACACTCACCAGCAACCACATACCACACAACAGAACCACTAACCCAGGAACCTATCCTTGCAACAAAGCCCGTTGCTAACTGTGCCCACATATCTATTCGGGGGACACCATCACAGGGCCTAATAACATCAGCCACACTATCAGAGGCTCCCCCCCTCCTCAGACGTTCTTGTTAAACCCTGGATTTGTGCTGGAAATGGCCCACCTTGATTATCATACACATTGTAAGGAGAGTGATCACTTTAGATAAGCTATTACCAGCAGGAGAGTGGGGTGGGGTGGAGAGAAAACCTTTTGTAGTGGTAAACACCCATTTTTTCATGCTTTGTGTGTATAAAAAGATCTTCTATACTTTCCACAGTATGCATCCGATGAAGTGAGCTGTAGCTCACGAAAGCTTATGCTCAAATAAATTGGTTCGTCTCTAAGGTGCCACAAGTCCTCCCAACAATGTCTTTTCTGATGATGAGGGCTACAGGTGCTTTATTGCTGTTATCAGTGTAAACGAATCCAGTCCACGCAGAGATCTGTAAAAGTTCTCACAGGCCCATAGGCTTGCCAGGCACGCCTTTCAGTCTGCGCATATCGTTTTCCTGCTGCTGGGAGAGCGTGAGAGGAAAATGCAACTGGTTCTCCTCCCAGCCCTGTTGTTATGACATGCACCGCCTAGGCCAGAGCTGCTTGCATCCACGCTGACCACCATGGCTTTGTTCATATTGTAGTACTTGAGAATTGGAGCTGTTGTGATGCATTTATTTTATTGTTTGAAGGCAATTTCTTGGTTTGGCCCCCGTAGCCAACATGTGTTGGACTTTAATAGTTCATTTTGTGGTTTTGTCACTGTAGAAAGCTCTTGTAGGTATCGACCAAAGTAATTTACCATCCCCAGTATGCGTCTCAGTTCTGGTGCATTAGCTGGTGCATTCAGTTCCTGAATTGCTTTTACTTTCTCAGGGCTAGGACTGATTCCATCTTTGTTTATTGTCTGTCCCAAACCCTCAATTTGGGGAAGGCAGAAAAAACATTTTTTCTTGTTTAGCTTCAGTGCAGGCTGATTTATTAGGCTTAGGACTTTGCTGAGGGTTTTGGTGTGTTCTTCCTTTGAAGGCCCATATATCAGAATATCATCCATGAAAACTGCAACTCCACTTGTGTTCTTTGACAGTTCTGCCATCATTCTTTGGAAAATTTCAGGTGCACTGATAATCTCAAAAGGTAATCTATGAAAGCAAAATCTCCCAAAAGTACTCAGTTTAGCACTTTCTTTGGCTAAAGGAATTTGCCAGTATTTGCTCGACGCATCCAGTTTGGAGAATACTGTAGCTCTTTTCACTTTGGGGAGGAAGTTGTCCAGTGTTGGGAGGATAGATTTTTCTCTCACAACTGCTTCATTAAGTCTTTTAAGATCCACACAGATTCATATTTTTCCATTTTTCTTTATAACTGGTACTGATGGGGAACACTATGTTGTTGGCTTTTCTTGATTATGGCAATCTGCTCTGGTTTCTTTAACTCAGTTTCCACATTATGAAGTAAGGGGATAGTCAACCTGTGGAAATCTGCTCTTTTATAAGCTGAGGTATAAAGTATGCATCAAACGTTGCCAGAACCCCTTTTATAGTCAAATTTGTGACTGTCTTCAGTGAAGTCAAAGGATTTAAAGAAATCCTCTGCTTGTATCCCCATAGCATAAATTACAGAAGATACTGGAATATCTCCAGTTTCTTTGTTTGCAATTTGAAATCTTGCAAAATACACTTCCAGGCTATCCATTGTAAGGTTTGTCAAAACTGAAGTTCTCTGGGGTGTTGAAGAGTGGTATGCTGATGAGATCATCCAATCTTTGTAGCTTTGTTCTGCCTGACACCACTTCATGTCCCTGTACCAGATATGGACTGCTTACATACATACCTACTCGCTTCATCTGGTGTGTATTGCTTATATACACCACATATCTAAGATCCTTTAATGCTCTACCAGGTATGGCTGAGGTTAGCTTAAGTAATGTATTACACACAGCACCAGCTAGTGGCTGACCATATAATATAGTTTAGTGTTCCATTACAGAGCTAGTGATCCGTTCTTTCATTGAGATTTCCTCTTCCTAGCAGCTTTATCTGCTCTGTTTATCTGTAGATATCAAACTTCCCAGAGATATTTAAAGACAGCGTGGCAATGGCAGAGCTGGCCCCCTCCCGGAGAGACTCCAAAGTGCATTGGCAGCAGAGCCGTACAGAAAACATATATTCTAAGGAATGCAGGAGCATCCAGAAGACAGGGAGATTTACAGTTCCTGGAATAACCCTTGCTCTCCAAGTCAGCTGCTAGCAGCAGCTAGCAGGGCATGTTTTAGACTTTTATATCACTCAGAAGATTGAATTAAAGAATGAGTGTGTCCAGATTTGCTGACGGCAGAAAATCAGATGAAAGAGCAAATAACTCAGCCCTTATTGGTCAGCTTCAGCAGGATTGTGACATATTTACGGACTGGCCTGCTAAGTGAGAGATGGTATTTAATTAACCTAAATGCGAAAGGTTGCTTGTCAGGGGAAATGGCACTGTTTAAAAATAGGTGATGGCTGTGTCCCCAGGTCAAGCTGAGAAATCTGCCTCTCTGGGATGCAGAGAGCCTTGATGTGAGAGCAGATCCAAGGAAATGCAGGGAGTAGAACCAGCTTACAGTTAGAATCCTTCGGGTGTCAGCATGGCTAGTTATGAGGTGAGCTGGGGATCTGCTTGCCCCCCTAACCCTGATGTCCCGATCAGTGCGCTCGAGCTGCAGGATATGCAGCCCTATATATTCAAGAGTGCCCCTGTGTAAGAGACCCTTCGCTAGGTGATACTGTGAGACCATCTCCATCACATTATTTAGCTAGACCTGCATTTCTGACACCATCCCTTATCAGGTAAGGGCCGTGCTAAGGAAAAAATGAGTGAGAGAAAGGAGAGATGTTATTAGTAGCTAGGACCATGGATGTGATGCACCAGCTCCTTGGTACCAGCATGTCCCATTTAACTATAGAAGTAGGAGGTTGGAAAGAAGGCTATTGAGCAGGGCCACTGTGGCCATTGGGTGGGGGTGGGTGGGTGCTTAACCCCATTAGTTATGTGATGGTGCTCCAGGGACCAAGACAGCAGCAGAAGGAACAGAGTCCCATGACTGGCCAAGTCTGCAACTGAAGAGAAAGTAGCAAATTGGTAAAATCAAACAGTTATGCCATCCCCTGGACTTTCTGGGGTCCCAGACTGCAAGCCCATACAACCATAGTCCAGGTGTGATGGATAAGTGCTTGGCAGCTGCTCTGTGTAAGTACTAGTGATTTACAACAGTTCACTATAATCTCAGGGCATACTTGGAATGGCCTCCTGTGACATTATCTGATTAAAATATGACCATGTAAATCATTGTTGCTACCACTGTTATATAATTGCAACGAATCTTATACAAAGTGTGACACATGGCTAAAAAGGGTTGAGCAGCTTGCAGGCTAATTGACCCAGATTCAACATTTAGAAACATATTGGTAGATAATGTTTGTGTTTTTGGGTGTTGACATATTTATTGTTAGAAGTTGACAATGTGATTAAACAGTCCTTGTCTATATTGTATTCTGTTAATTAAGAGATCTAAAGGAAATATTAACATTTAAATGAACTGTAAATGCAGTGATATCACTGTATTCATCTCTCTTTGAAATGTTTGGCAAATCACCTGAAGATGGCGGAAAACAGGCACTTGCCTTATGTTAATCTGTGTAGCTAATTACCGGCGATGCTTAGGAAATAGGTCTACTTCAAAGTTTCCATGATTGCCTATTGTTTGCCTAAGGCCTCCAACTTTTCAAGAGAAGGCCTGGAACTGTATAAAACCCCCTTGGATCTGGATCTTTTTATCTTTGACAGAATAGAAGGAGGCTAGTCTGTCAAAGAAGCTTATTGGAACATCTCTGAGGATGAGATTTACCTGCATTTAGTTTCTTATTGTATTAGGCTTAGATTTGCATGTTTTATTTTATTTTGTTTGGTAACTTACTTTGTTCTGTCTGCTATTACTTGGAACCACTTAAATCCTTCTTTTTGTATTTAATAAAATCACTTTTTACTTATTAATTAACCCAGAGTAAGTATTAATACTTGGGGGGGGAGGGCAAACAGCTGTGCATATCCCTCTGTTAGTGTTATAGAGGGCGAACAATTTATGAGTTTACGGATTTATGCACGCACAGATTTATTTGGGGTTTGGACCCCATTGGGAGACAGTAGCACTTCTTAAGCTGTTTTCAGTTAAGCCTGCAGCTTGTGGGGGACATGGTTCAGACTTTGATCTGTTTGCAGCGGGCAAGCATGTCTGGCTCAAACAAGGCAAGATACTGAAGTCCCAAACTGGCAGAGAAAATGGGCTCAGAGGTAGTCTAGGCACATCAGGTGGCAGTCCCAAAGGGGTTTCTGTGATCCAACCCGTCACACGCACCTGCTCCTAGGCCTCAGAGCCCGAGCTGCACCATTTACACAGCTATTTATACAGCTATTTTAGTGCACTACTGTGAGCTCTGCAAGCCCCAGTCTGGCGACCCGCACTGGGGGCTCACTACCATGGGATGTGCAGACCCACCCACAAAGAGAAACTCACTACCCAGTAGTGGAGAGGCCCCAAAGCCTCCAACCCCCCTGTAGGTCTCCCGTCCCACCTTTCTGTGCTGATGCTAATGGGCTGGTGGGCTGCACGGCCCCCCGGCAGCCCATCGCCATCACTCAAATGTCAAAACAAATATTTCAAGCCTGTAAGTTGTGAAATCACCCTCTGTATGGGACCCAGCATCTTCCAGAGCCTGAAACAGCCAGGAAGTGTGGCTGGCTAGCCTGGGACAGAGATGGTCCCAGCCATGTGGGGTGGTACAGCCCAGCTCTCTCCACAGCCACAGAGAGAGCAGCGGCCTCTGATTCCAGCCTTCACAGGAACAGTGGCTGTTGGGCAGTGTGCAGTGGGAGGGGACTAGGGCCTGGGCGGAGTGGATTCCAGGGGCGAGATGCCTGTCTTTGTGGGGAATGAGGGGTTTGAGTGGGTGATGAAGAGACAGATCAGAGTAGGTGATGGAGGAGGTGCTGTTACCCGGGGTTTTCAGAACCCCCTACAGGAGTAACTTAACTATTTCACTACAAGGGTGTGTCAGAAATAAATCAATAGGAACACATCAATTCTGTCTGATCAAGGATTAAATGCAAATAAGCATGCTTTTATCTAACACTGCAGTTTATTCGATTTATGCACACACAGACATAAGCAATAGGTTTAGAAGTCCCAGATTTTTACCTAACATCTGGTCCACCAAGGCCAGTTGCTCACCCGCAGGGGAGAAAGGGTGTGGGGAAAAACATCTCTCAAGATGGCTTCAGAGGACTGCTCTGAAGTACACTGAATCAGCTGATCTTTTATAACTAATTTCTACAAAACAGATAGGTCATAATGACCCCGCCTGGATCATCACTTTTCTAACTTTCAATAAACTTCTAATATCAGAGGTGTCTAGATTCAAGGTTTTCCAACCCCCAAGGTTTTCAGTCTCAGTTGTTTACTTGTCTGTCCCCTTCTCCCATTCTGATTAGCAGAAACTGCCAGATAGTTTTGACTTTGTTTCTAAAAGCCTGTTTTTCAAATTAACCCTTACCTATGCAGTGTTCTATTTCATTAATTCATGGCGGCTGAATGCACATAATATGGTTGGAATTAGCTTGATCACATTCTGGGGTATACACACCCCTCAAATCCACAGCAACAGTGCCCGGACAGGCATCAAGGAAAGCCCTTGCTCCATGCGCATTAGCCTGAAGAAAGGATTGGGATGGAAGAGCCTTGAGGGGAGGGAAGAGTACCGAGCTGCTGAGCCAGGGCACTTGGCAGATCTGTTTGTGCAACAGAGGTGTGGGGTGGCACTGGGATGGCAGCACAGAGCAGGAGGGGACTAGGGCATTTTGAGCAGGGAAAGCATTCCCAGGGCTCTAAACCAGGGCTGGGTCCAAGTGTGATGAGCTGCGACCGTACAAAACACAGCCAGTCCCACGAGACCAGGGGAGATCATGGCTGCTGCCCCCACTGTTACCTCAGAGGCCAGTTATGAAATCCCTTCACTGACAGCAAAGGCATCGTGGCCTTTCCCTGACGGGGAGTTTATTAAAATAGCTCCTGGTAAAGTACCAGCTTTATCTGGCCGACCGGCAGCTCAAAGCTACTGGACTGAAATGTCTGTTCTTCGTCCCAGTGACACGGGAATCAATTGACTGCACATCCACCTCTTAAATGCTGACTTTTCTTCATGGAATAACAACAGATGGTGAAGTATATGTGGAATTTGAGAGCCTGAAGTCAATTCAAGGCCAAGCAAAGGGTCAAGGCTGCTGCTGGTGGCTACTGGAAGATGTGCAATTGCTGGATGTGGATTATCTGAGCTCCTCAGCATCATGACATCTAGGTCCCTCCAATGGCGCAGCTAAGAATGGCTGATGTCACCTCCTGTCCCAGCTGGCAGACAACCAAACATACGAGTGGAACTAGAGTGTCCTCATGTCCTAACTGGCATCTGCTCTGCGGGAGCATTCTTAGTATCCAACCCACAGGCCCCCAGGGTGTGGAACAGGTTTCCAAGGAGGCAACTTGCCCCTACATTACCCCAGCGACCTGTAGGTCACTGGATTCCCCCAAACAATCATACATCAGCACATTCCTGGGCTGCTCATTACTGAAGGAACATCTGGTTGTCGGGCATCAGCTGATGTGTCACCAGAGAACATGGAGACAAGATGACAGGCCCTTGAAGCACGAAATTGAGGGTGTCCAGGTTTAAAGGGGCCATTCAGGATACAGGGTTCTCTTCCCACACTATCCCTTCTTCATCGTGTCTCCTCTTCGGGTATCTCTTGAATGAGATTGTGGAACGGGGGTGGATTTTGGGTCCGCCCCCACAGCCACAGTCACCACATCCCATCTTGCTGGGTGCCCTGAAGGATCTGGTCCAATCTAGTGGAATCAATGCACTCGGGAGGGATTTCTTCCTTCTACACTACCTGCTGCAGCAAGGGCTTGTTTCTTGATGAAATCTGGGAACCGTTGGCAGGGGAGAAACAATAATACTGGTTTTTGCTGCTGTCAGTGATGCCACAGAGGCTCTCAAGAGTGAGTGAATAGTCTTGCACCATTGCAACTGGTTGGGAATCTTTCAGGGCATGGATAATTTGCACAGCAGGTCCCCACAAACTCTTGAACACCCGTGTCCACTTTTTGGCATCAGAGCATTCCCACTCTCAGACAAGGGTCACCAAGCAGTCCCTCCATATCTCATCCTCATCCTCCCCCAAGGGTACGGGCGATACCCCTGAGAAAAAGCAGAACCTCTCATAGGGCAAACTTTCAGACATGGGCATCAATGCAACTTTCAAGGTGTCCCTCAGCGCTCTGGCCCACTCCATCAGGCTGTTGCTGCAGGAGTTGCCGCACCTCTCAATGCTGAGACTAATTCCTTTTGTGTCGCTTCTTATCCACCATCAGAGTCTGCAGTATCTGCTCTGACGGCTCCACCTTGAGTGACATGGGTGCACCAGCAGAGGGCTGTTCTGGCCCCAGGATTTTCCAAGGGTACCTCCCACTTTCACCTCTTTGGGACCTTAACAATGTCTGCTTCCTTGAAGACTGTACATAGCGCTCCCATAGAATCATAGAATCATAGAATATCAGGGTTGGAAGGGATCTCAGGAGGTCATCTAGTCCAACCCTCTGCTCAAAGAAGGACCAATCCCCAACTAAATCATCCCAGCCAGGGCTTTGTCAAGCCTGACCTTAAAAATATCTAAGGAAGGAGATTCCACCACCTCCCTAGGTAACGCATTCCAGTGTTTCACCACCCTCCTAGTGAGAAAGTTTTTTTTAATATCCAACCTAAACCTCCCCCACTGCAACTTGAGACCATTACTCCTCGTTCTGTCATCTGCTACCACTGAGAACAGTCTAGATCCATCCTCTTTGGAACCCTCTTTCAGGAAGTTGAAAGCAGCTATCAAATCTCCCCTCATTCGTCTCTTCTGCAGACTAAACAATCCCAGTTCCCTCAGACTCTCCTCATAAGTCATGTGTTCCAGTCCCCTAATCATTTTTGTTGCCCTCCGCTGGACTCTTTCCAATTTTTCCACATCCTTCTTGTAGTGTGGGGCCCAAAACTGGACACAGTACTCCAGATGAGGCCTCAGCAGTGTCGAATAGAGGGGAACGATCACGTTCCTCGATCTGCTGGCAATGCTCCTACATATACATCCCAAAATGCCATTGGCCTTCTTTGCACCAAGGGCACACTGTTGACTCATATCCAGCTTCTTGTCCACTGTCACCCCTAGCTCCTTTTCTGCAGAACTGCTGCCGAGCCATTCGGTCCCTAGTCTGTAGCGGTGCATGGGATTCTTCCGTCCTAAGTGCAGGACTCTGCACTTGTCCTTGTTGAACCTCATCAGATTTCTTTTGACCCAATCCTCTCATTTGTCTAGGTCCCTCTGTATCCTATCCCTACCCTCCAGCGGATCTACCACTCCTCCCAGTTTAGTGTCATCTGCAAACTTGCTGAGGGTGCAGTCCACACCATTCTCCAGATCATTTATGAAGATATTGAACAAAACCGGCCCCAGGACCGACCCTTGGGGCACTCCACTTGATATCGGCTGCCAACTAGACATGGAGCCATTGATCACTACCCTTTGAGCTGACAATCTAGCCAACTTTCTATCCACCTTATCGTCCATTCATCCAGCCCATACTTCTTTAACTTGCTGGCAAGAATACTGTGGGAGACCGTGTCAAAAGCTTTGCTAAAGTCAAGGAACAACACGTTCACTGCTTTCCCCTCATCCACAGAGCCAGTTATCTCGTCATAGAAGGCAATTAGCTTAGTCAGGCATGACTTGCTCTTGATGAATCCATGCTGACTGTTCCTGATCACTTTCCTCTCCTCTAAGTGCTTCACAATTGATTCCTTGAGGACCTGCTCCATGATTTTTCCAGGGACTGAGGTGAGGCTGTCTGGCCTGTACTTCCCAGGATCATCCTTCTTCCCTTTTTTAAAGATGGGCACTACATTAGCCTTTTTCCAGTCGTCCGGGACTTCCCCCATCACCATGAGTTTTCAAAGATAATGGCCAACGGCTCTGCAATCACATCCACCAACTTCTTTAGCACTCTCAGATGCAACGCATCCGGCCCCATGGACTTGTGCTCGTCCAGCTTTTCTAAATAGTCCCGAACCACTTCTTTCTCCACAGAGGGCTGGTCACCTCCTCCCCAGGCTGTGCTGCCCAGTGCAGTAGTCTGGGAGCTGACCTTGTTTGTGGAGACAGAGGCAAAAAAAGCATTGAGTACATTCGTTTTTTCCACATCCTATGTCACTAGGTTGCCTCCCTCAGTCAGTAAGGGGCCCACACTTTCCTTGACTTTCTTCTTGTTGCCAACATACCTGAAGAAACCCTTCTTGTTACTCTTAACATCTCTTGCTAGCTGCAACTCCAGGTGTGATTTGGCCTTCCTGGTTTCACTCCTGCATCCCTGAGCAATATTTTTATACTCTTCCCTGGTGATTTGTCCAATCTTCCACTTCTTGTAAGCTTCTTTTTTGTGTTCAAGATCAGCAAGGAATTCACTGTTAAGCCAAGCTGGTCACCTGCCATATTTACTATTCTTTCTACCCATCGGGATGGTTTGTCCCTGTAACCTCAATAAGGATTCTTTAAAATACAGCCAGCTCTCCTGGACTCCTTTCCCCCTCATGTTATTCTCCCAGGGGATCCTGCCCATCAGTTCCCTGAGGGAGTCAAAGTCTGCTTTTCTGAAGTCCAGGGTCCATATTCTGCTGCTCTCATTTCTTCCCTGCCCCTCACTATGCAGGTGTAAATTCGAGTGTGGACCTTCAGCCTCCCCAGTATTCCCACTGCATCTAGGCTCTGCTCAATTTCACTGGGTTTCATCTCCTCCGACAACCTGCCACCAGCGCAGCCTTGGTTACTGAGATCCATGCCCCTTGGCACAGGTCTTCTAGTAATCCCTGTGACACCCTCGCACCTGTGTTCTCTCTAAGCTACGTGGTTGGGCGACCGCCCAGGAGTGATTCAAGTGCTGCACACTTGATTAGCAGAGCCCTACACATCCAGCAGCATGGGTTCAGTTGCCCCTCCCCACCCTGCTTTGCAGCCACCTTGCTCCTGCAGCTGCTCCCAGGACCCTCCTGCTGGCTATGCAGAGTGGGGGGTGGGATGTGCTGATGTCAGGGTGTCTCCCTCCCCCTGCCCCTGTACCCCATCTCCACAGAGCAGGGGAGAGAGGACGAGGGCTCAGGAGGACTTGACGAGGAGAGAGCTGCTGTGGTCTGAGGTCTGAACCAGCCCTCCGAGTAAGTGAATGAGTGTCTTAAAGAGACAGCACACAGTCTGGTGCTGTGCACTGTCTCTTTAAGGCACTTACTGAAAGCTTTCCTGCTCTGACCTAAGCCCTGTCTTCCCTCCCCAGCTCTGCGGAGATGGAGTACATGGGCAGGGAGGGAGGGGGAGAAACTGTGTGTTGTGTGTGTTTGAGAGAGAGAGAGAGAGAGAGAGACAGACAGACAGACAGACAGTCTGTATGAGCTGTCTGCTGGGGAAGTCTCTGGTTCTCCCCCTCTCCCCATCCTTCTCCCTGGAACAACAAGCACTTCTTCTGCCTTAGGATGAGGTTTTAAAGGGCCGTGCTCTCCAAACCCTAAGGGGTTCAGCCACTGCCCATCCTGCTGATCCACATTGTCTCACTGTTTCCTTGTGCTCCCCCACCTGCCTGCCTGTAGCCTCCTCTCCTCTAGTCTCATACTTAGCATGGAAGCTGTTTGCAGTTGGGACTGACTTTTTGTTCTGTGTTTGTACAGCTCCTAGCACACTAGGGTCCTAGTCTGTGACTTGGGCCCTTACACGCTCCTGCAATACAAATAATACGCGATAACAACAACAACACACAGGACAGGTTTAGACTTCAGCGAGAGCAGGACTGCTGCTGTCATTACTTAAAGGCATTAGATCATGGGGCCTCCCTGAGCAAGTCCCAATCCCTGTGATGAACTGCTGTCTGTTTGAGGTTTGGGCAGGGAGACCAAGGCTTTCACCACAGCCGATTCGCGAGGTGGGCCGGGAGTTAACTGATTTTGCTGGGTCCTGTTACACAAATGAAATTCCATCACAATGGTGTTTGGGGCCATTGCAATACACTCGTTCACTGGGCGTAGAGCCTCCACGGTCAGAGGATGGCTCAGGGTAGCTCTGGCAAGCAGGATTTTCCTATTGCTGGTCCCCTCATTGCTCCAGGGTCTCGGGGACCATACTGGGAGCTGAGTGCATTGCTGGGCTGTCACATCTCTTCCAGGAGTGAGGGCAGCTTCACCGGCAGGATTGGGAACTGGAAGTAGAAGAAGTGAGCAAATTCTCCCCTTGCCTCTGGCGGGTTTGTTGGAAGCCAGCTTTTGAAGGTTGCTATGGCATTTGTTATTGCCTTAAGATGCACTTGATGAATTTTACAGCTCAGCTGCTCCACTGCCCTCCCTCCCCCGCCCCAGGAAAAGCCCTCTCCTCTCTGCATTTCTGGCATGCGCTGAGCTTTGTGCTGGTTTCTCTGCTCTGCTCTGCCTGTACAGGATCCCAGCACTCACCTGCTCCCGGCTGCTTTCAGTGCAGCTCCTTTGGAGTCCGAGTCCTTCTGTTTTCTTCTTTGATGCCTCCTATAAGCTGCTATTCCAGGAGGTTGGGGTGGGGGAGAGCGGCAAACGTTTTGGCCCAAGGGTCACATCTGGGTATGGAAATTGTATGGTGGGCCATGAATGCTCACGAAACTGGGGGTTGGGCTGCGGGAGGGGGTGAGAGCTCCAGCTGGGGGTGTGAGCTCTGGGGTGGAGCCAGAAATGAGGGGTTCAGGGTGTAGGAGGGGGCTCTGGGCTGGGGGTGCGGGCTCTGGGGTGGGGGTTGGGATGAGGGGTTGGGGGTGCAGGAGGGTGCTCTGGGCTGGGACTGAGGGATTCAGAAGGTGGGAGGGGGATCAGGGCTGGGGGTTGGGATGCAGGCTCTGGGCGGCACTTACCTCAAGCAGCTCCTGGAAACAGTGGCATGTCCCCCCCTCCGGCTCCTACGCAGAGGCATGGCCAGGTGGCTTTCCGTGCTGCCCCGTCCACAGGCACTGCCCCGGCCAATGAGAGCAGGAGTGTCCCTGCAGGAGTGAGTCACAGAGCTGGATAGTTTGTTATCACTAAAGCACAATCTTAGAGTCCCATGCATTTACCCAGCACTTCCAGCTGCCGCTCCAGCCCCAAGAAGCATATAGGCTAAGGAAGGAAAAATAAATCAACACCGTTTGCAACAGACAGAGAGGGAGGAAAAGTTCGCTGGAGAGGGTCTTGAAGGAGGATGCCTCTGAGATGGGCAGTGGGCTGTACGTGCAGCGTGGGAGACACGTGGCTAGGAGTGGAAGCAGGAGATGAAGGGAGGAGGGAGGTAGAAAGCCTGGGAGGAAGGTGGGGAGCAGGAAACCCAAAAGTGTTAAATGGAAATGGAAAATTTTGCATTAAAGTTTCTGTTTTCCCCAAAAAACATTTTATATATAAAAAGGTTTTGATGGAAAATTTTCACCCTTCAGAGGCAGGTTCATAGAATCATATAAGATTAGGGTTGGAGGAGACCTCAGGAGGTCATCTAGTCCATCCCCCTGCTCAAAGCAGGATCAACCCCAACTAAATCATCCCAGCCAGGGATTTGTCTAGCCAGGCCTTAAAAACCTTTAAGGAGGGAGATTCCACCACCTCCCCAGGTAACCCATTCCAGTGCTTCACCACCCTCGTAGTGAAATAGTGTTTCCTAATATCCAACGCAGACCTCCCCCACTGCAACTTGAGACCATTGCTCCTTGTTCTGTCATCTGCCACCACTGAGAACAGCTGAGCTCCATCCTCTTTGGAACCCCCCCTTCAGGTGGTTGAAGGCTGCTATCAAATCCCCCTTCACTCTTCTCTTCTGCAGACTAAATAAGCCCAGTTCCCTCAGCCTCCCCTCATAAGTCATGTGCCCCAGCCCCCTGATCATTTTCATTGTCCTCTCCTGGACTCTCTCCAATTTGTCCGCATCTTTCTGGAGTGGGCGGGGGGGACCAAAACTGGAAGCAATACTCCAGATGTGACCTCACATCTGGCGAATAGAGGGAAATAATCATTTCCCTCGATCTGCTGGCAATGCTCCCACTATTGCAGCCCAATATGCCGTTAGCCTTATTGGCTACAAGGGCACACAGTTGACTCATATCCAGCTTCTCATCCGCTGTAATCCCCAGGTCCTTTTCTGCAGAACTGCTGCTTAGCCAGTCGGTCCCCAGCCTGTAGCAGTGCATGGGATTCTTCTGTTCTAAATGTCGGATTAGTGTCATCTGCGAATTTGCTGAGGGTGCAATCTATCCCATCATCCAGATCATTAATGAAGATGTTGAACAAAACTGGCCGCAGGACAGGCCCTTGGGGCACTCTGCTTGATACCAGCTGCCAACTAGACATGGAGCCATTAATCACTTTGAGCCAATGATCTAGCCAGCTTTCTATCCACCTTATAGTCCATTCATCCAGCCCATACTTCTTTAACTTGCTGGCAAGAATACTGTAGGAGACCGTATCAAAAGCTTTGCTAAAGTCAAGATATATCATGTCCACCGCTTTCCCCATATCCACAGAGCCAGTTATCTCATCATAGAAGGCAATCAGGTTGGTCAGGCATGACTTGCCTTTGGTGAATCCATGTTGACTGTTCCTGATCACCTTCCCCTCCTCCAAGTGCTTCAAAATGCATAGGTTGTTGCATTATTGGATCTACTGAACCATTCTGGGTCCACAGTCTCAGACCCTCCTCCTAGAGAGCTCGAAGTTTGCATCATTAGCACTAAAGGACGATCCTATAGCATGCCTCCATTTCATGACATCCAGTTCGACAAAGCTATTTAATTACCACATCTTTTGTCCATGAGCCTGGAACAGACAGCAGATTATTATACAT
Organism: Eretmochelys imbricata; assembly: GCF_965152235.1. Lineage (NCBI taxonomy): Eukaryota > Metazoa > Chordata > Testudines > Cheloniidae > Eretmochelys > Eretmochelys imbricata. Next base: position 3,589,409 of record NC_135596.1, read on the forward strand.
GGCCCTGATTGTATGAACTCTTAACTTTACAAAGATTGTGCATCCATGGAAACCCTAATAAATTTGAGAGTTACCCTCACTGTTAAAGAGTGAAAATCAGATCTAAACACACATGAATCATCCAGCTGGGATGCCCTGCATCCGAGGCGTCATAGGGCATGCCTGCCCCATAGCACTCCCTGCCTCAATTCCCCCTCACTAGGGTTCTCTGTCTCTCCTGGGGATTCATGTGGCTTAGTCCCCTGGCTGGGTCACTCTGAGTGGGCAACAAAAGTCCAAACAAACCATGGAGGCATCTGATTATGGTACAGGCAGGGCTGATTGAACAGGGCTGGCTAACCCCTGGCCTCCCAGCCCTTTACGGGTCACTGTGTTATGTTAGACTCATAGACTTTAAGGTCAGAAGGGACCACCATGATCATCTAGTCTGACCTCCTGCACCTTGCAGGCCATGGAACCTCGCCTGTTCACTCCTATAATAGACTGAAGTTAGGATATTCAAGGAATTAGCAAAGCACCATACTGACGGTTGGGTTTGTAAGATCATGGACAGCAGTGGAGGGCCAGGGAGATTGGAAAAAAGGAAATGTAGCATCCGTTTTCAAACAAAAGTGATTTCTGCAATTCCATGTGCCTAAGTCTAACGTTTGTTCCTAGCAAAATTGCTGCCTATCTAGAGGGTAATGGAAGCCTAAGCAGAAGGCAATGCAGGTTTACAGGGACACATCTTGCCAGAAGGATTGATTGCTTTTTTTAAAATAGCTTTAAAAAATCTGTGGATGAGGTGGATGCAGCAGATGTGATATATTTAGATTTGAGTAAAGCATTCGATACTTCATCTCCCAAATACCTAACTGAGAAATGAATTCAAATGGGAACATTGCGGATTCTCCACTTGGTGAAGGAGCGTGAAGAAAAGGTAATGATGACAAACAGAGCAGAGAGGTGCGGGAGGTGTCTGGTGGGTGCCGCAGGGGAGGGGTTGAGAGCTGTTCTTCTTTAACAGGCTCTTATGTTGTGTTCATGACTGTGATATCTGGGCAGCATGCTCCAGGAGGGTCAGAATGACCACGCTAATGAAACCCACCAATGAACCCAGCTCTAACCTACAACTGGGGCGAGTCACAAACACACACCCAGAGAAATAACACAGAGGAGCCACCTGTGAATGACCTTGGAAAAACGCCGTCAGTACAACTGGGGAGCATCAATTGCAGCACAAGGGTGAGAGTGGGCAGCAGATGAGACTGGATACGAACTTGGTGCTTGAAATGAGAGTGTTCAAGTGTCACAACCCAGTGCCTAGACACTACGGTGACGTGTGCTGTAGAAATGTGATTGATTGATGTCATCATGGCATAGCTTTCACAGAGCACCTAGCTGTCTCAGATCATCCATGCACCTCAAATGTGTAGCGCCCCTTTCCACCTGCTGACCTCCTTTAATGCCAACCTCCTGATGGACTTTGATGGACAGGCCTGGGTTCCTCCGGATCCCGACTCCAGCTCCGCAGGGCTTAACTTCCTGATTTTCTTCCCATAGGAATTGATTTGGTGGTTTCTTCGCCCCCCTTGGTCCTTCCCCTGGCAGGGTCACCAGGGCAGCTTGGAAGGAAAATTCTAATCACAGGGCAACCCACACTTACTTGCAAGATGGCTGGAGACTCCCAAGTAATGACAAACACACAATGTTTGCAAGAGTAATGATATTAAACAGGAAGTAACTATAACAGAACAGGGTAAAACACTACTGCTAGGGTTGCTAGTACGCACACTGTTAATACCCATGAATTTCCCTAGTCACATGACCTGATAGAGAAAGAGTAAAATGCAGTGTCCCATTGCTACACGTACTTTGTAGGGGCCGTTGATCACAGGCGCCGACTTTCTAGTGTGCCAGGGGTGCTTGACCACCAGCTCTGCCCCAGGCCCTGCCCCCACTCCATAGAATCATAGAATATCAGGGTTGGAAGGGACCTCAGGAGGTCATCTAGTCCAATCCCCTGCTCAAAGAAGGACCGATCTCCAATTAAATCATCCCAGCCAGGGCTTTGTCAAGCCTGACCTTAAAAACTTCTAAGGAAGGAGATTCCACCACCTCCCTAGGTAACGCATTCCAGTATTTCACCACCCTCCTAGTGAAAAAGTTTTTCCTAATATCCAACCTAAACCTCCCCCACTGCAACTTGAGACCATTACTCCTTGTTCTCTCATCTGCTACCACTGAGAACAGTCTAGATCCATCCTCTTTGGAACCCCCTTTCAGGTAGTTGAAAGCAGCTATCAAATCCTCCCTCATTCTTCTCTTCCGCAGACTAAACATCCCCAGTTCCCTCAGCCTCTCCTCATAAGTCATATATGTTCCTGTCCCCTAATCATTTTTGTTGCCCTCCGCTGGACTCTCTCCAATTTTTCCACATCCTTCTTGTAGTGTGGGGCCCAAAACTGGACACAGTAATCCAGATGAGGCCTCACCAATGTCGAATAGAGGGGAACGATCACGTCCCTCGATCTGCTGGCAATGCCCCTACTTATTCAGCCCAAAATGCCATTGGCCTTCTTGGCAACAAGGGCACACTGTTGACTTATATCCAACTTCTCGTCCACTGTCACCCCTAGCTCCTTTTCTGCAGAACTGCTGCCGAGCCATTCGGTCCCTAGTCTGTAGCGGTGCATGGGATTCTTCCGTCCTAAGTGCAGGACTCTGCACTTGTCCTTGTTGAACCTCATCAGATTTCTTTTGACCCAATCCTCCAATTTGTCTAGGGCCCTCTGTATCCTATCCCTATCCTCCAGCGTATCTACCACTCCTCCCAGTTTAGTGTCATCTGCAAACTTGCTGAGGGTGCAATCCACACCATCCTCCACATCATTTATGAAGATATTGAACAAAACCGGCCCCAGGACCGACCCTTGGGGCACTCCACTTGATACCGGCTGCCAACTAGACATGGAGCCATTGATCACTACCCGTTGAGCTCGACAATCTAGCCAGCTTTCTATCCACCTTATCGTCTATTCATCCAGCCCATACTTCTTTAACTTGCTGGCAAGAATACTGTGGGAGACCGTGTCAAAAGCTTTGCTAAAGTCAAGGAACAACATGTCCACTGCTTTCCCTTCATCCACAGAGCCAGTTATCTCGTCATAGAAGGCATTTAGATTAGTCAGGCATGACTTGCCCTTGGTGAATCCATGCTGACTGTTCCTGATCACTGTTAGGGGGCTTATTCCTTCACCCACTTACTTCCCTGGTCCTTCTCGCATGAACAGAGAGCAACAATACCCGAAGTCCAAAAGGTGCTGTCAAGGTTCCTCCCCCACTCTGAACTCTAGGGTACAGATGTGGGGACCTGCATGAAAAACCTCCTAAGCTTATCTTTACCAGCTTAGGTCAAAACTTCCCCCAAGGTACAAAATATTCCACCCGTTGTCCTTGGACTGGCCGCTACCACCACCAAACTAATACTGGTTACTGGGGAAGAGCTGTTTGGACGCGTCCTTCCCCCCAAAATACTTCCCAAAACCTTCCATCTTACTTCCTGGACAAGGTTTGGTAAAAAGCCTCACCAATTTGCCTAGGTGACTACAGACCCAGACTCTTGGATCTTAAGAACAATGAACAATCCTCCCAACACTTGCACCCCCCCTTTCCTGGGAAATGTTGGATAAAAAGCCTCACCAATTTGCATAGGTGACCACAGACCCAAACCCTTGGATCTGAGAACAATGAAAAAGCATTCAGTTTTCTTACAAGAAGACTTTAAATAAAAATAGAAGTAAATAGAAATAAAGAAATCCCCCCTGTAAAATCAGGATGGTAGATCTCTTACAGGGTAATTAGATTCAAAAACATAGAGAACCCCTCTAGGCAAAACCTTAAGTTACAAAAAAGATACACAGACAGAAATAGTTATTCTATTCAGCACAATTCTTTTCTCAGCCATTTAAGGAAATCATAATCTAACACATACCTAGCTAGATTACTTACTAAAAGTTCTAAGACTCCATTCCTGGTCTATCCCCGGCAAAGACCAGCATATAGACAGACACGCAGACCCTTTGTTTCTCTCCCTCCTCCCAGCTTTTGAAAGTATCTTGTCTCCTCATTGGTCATTTTGGTCAGGTGCCAGCGAGGTTACCTTTAGCTTCTTAACCCTTTACAGGTGAGAGGAGCTTTCCCCTGGCCAGGAGGGATTTCAAAGGGGTTTACCCTTCCCTTTATATTTATGACACGCCCCCCAAATCTCAGCTAGGGTGAAACACTGGCTGGGATTTCTTCCTGGAGCTCTAGGAAAAACAGAGTTAATAAGACACATGCATCTCTAAATATACTACCAAGTACATAAAGACTAACAATATTTTCCACATCTCAAGGACAATTTTAACCAGTTGATTCTGGGCAACTTTCACGGGAGAGTGCATCAGCCACTTTGTTAGAAGCTCCTGAGATGTGTTGGATGTTGAAATCTTGGAGAGCTAAACTCCACCGAATAAGTTTTTTGTTAGTTTCCTTGACGGTGTGAAGCCACTTCAGTGCAGCATGGTCGGTTTGTAGGTGGAAACGCCGTCCCCAAACATATGGGCGTAGCTTTTCCAGAGCGTAGACAATGGCATAACATTCTTTTTCAGTGACTGACCAGTTGCTTTCCCTCTCAGACAGTTTTGTGCTGAGAAACACTACAGGGTGGAATTCTTGATCAGGTCCTTTCTGCATTAAAACTGCTCCCACACCACGCTCGGACGCATCTGTGGTTACTAGGAACGGTTTGTCAAAGTCTGGGGCCCTTAGTACAGGGTCAGACATGAGTGTCGCTTTAAGCTTGTTAAAGGCCTTCTGACACTTTTTGGTCCACTGAACGGCATTTGGCTGTTTCTTTTTGGTTAGGTCTGTCAGTGGGGCAGTGATTTGGCTGTAGTGCGGTACAAATCGTCTGTAATAACCGGCCAAGCCTAAGAAGGATTGAACCTGTTTCTTTGACTTTGGGACAGGCCACTTTTGGATAGCATCCACTTTGGCCTGTAGGGGGGTGATAGTTCCTTGACCCACCTGGTGTCCAAGGTAAGTCACTCTGTTTAGGCCTATTTGACACTTCTTAGCCTTAACAGTTAGTCCTGCCTCCCTTATGCGCTCAAGGACTTTTTGTAGATGTTCCAGGTGGTCTGCCCAGGAATCCGAAAATATGGCCACATCGTCAAGGTAGGCGACGGCATATTCTCCTAATCCCGCTAGGAGACCATCTACAAGTCTTTGGAAAGTGGCGGGTGCATTTCGCAGCCCAAAAGGGAGTACATTAAATTCATACAGCCCGAGATGTGTGGTGAAGGCTGACCTTTCCTTGGCAGATTCATCTAGCGGTACCTGCCAGTACCCCTTGGTTAAGTCCAAGGTAGAGATGAACTGGGCCCGTCCCAGTTTCTCTAATAGTTCATCTGTGCGTGGCATTGGATAGTTGTCTGGGCGAGTTACAGCATTTAGCTTACGGTAGTCCACGCAAAAACGTATTTCCCCATCTGGTTTGGGAACTAGAACCACTGGTGATGCCCATGCACTTTCAGAGGGGCGGATTACACCCATCTGTAACATATCCTGGATCTCCCTTTCTATAGCAGTTTTAGCTTGAGGAGACACCCGGTAAGGTTGGACCCTAATTGGGTGAGCATTACCTGTGTCAATGGAGTGGTATGCCCGTTCAGTCAGTCCTGGGGTGGCTGAGAACGTTGGCGCATGGCTAGTGCACATCTCCTGGATCTGATGTCGCTACATACGCCCAAGGGTCATGGAGAGGTTCACCTCTTCCACACCACCAGCACATTTCCCTTCATAGTAGACACCTTCAGGCCATTCAGCGTCGTCTCCTCCCTGGGCTGTAAACTGACAAACCTTTAATTCTCTGGAATAAAAGGGCTTTAGAGAATTAATATGGTACACCTTAGGCTTTCGGTTGGAGGTGGGAGTGCTATGAGATAATTAACAGCTCCCAGGCGCTCCTGGACCGTGAATGGCCCTTCCCACGATGCTTCCATTTTATGGGCCTGGAGCGCCTTTAAGACCATGACCTGGTCTCCTACTTTGAAGGAACGCTCTCTGGCATGTTTATCATACCAGGCTTTTTGCTCTTTTTGAGCATCCTGTAAGTTTTCTCTAGCAAGGGCTAAAGAGGTTCGGAGGGTGTTTTGTAGGTTGGTTACAAAGTCCAGAATGTTAGTTCCTGGAGAAGGTGTAAATCCCTCCCATTGCTGCTTCACCAACTGCAATGGCCCCTTAACCTCACGGCCATATACAAGTTCAAATGGGGAAAACCCTAAACTGGGTGTGGTACAGCTCTGTAGGCAAAGAGCAACTGCTGCAACACTAGGTCCCAATCATTGGAGTGCTCATTTACGAATTTACGTATCATGGCCCCCAAAGTTCCATTAAACTTCTCCACCATGCCATTTGTTTGATGGTGGTAAGGAGTGGCAACCAAGTGATTTACCCCATGAGCTTCCCAAAGGTTTTTCATAGTTCCTGCCAGGAAATTAGTCCCTGCATCTGTGAGGATGTCGGAGGGCCAACCTACCCTGGCAAAAATGTCTGCTAGTGCCTGGCACACACTTTTAGCCCTGGTGTTGCTTAGAGCTACTGCTTCCGGCCATCGGGTGGCAAAATCCATGAAAGTCAGTATGTACTGCTTTCCTCTGGGTCTCTTTTTCGGAAAAGGACCCAGAATATCCACAGCTACCCGCTGAAATGAAACTTCAATGATGGGGAGTGGCTGGAGAGGGGCTTTGACCTGGTCTTGGGGTTTTCCCACTCTTTGGCACACCTCACAAGACTGGACATAGGTAGAAACATCCTTGCCCATTCCCTCCCAGTGGAATGACCCCCCCAAACGGTCTTTGGTCCTGTTCACCCCAGCATGGCCACTAGGGTGATCATGGGCTAAGCTCAAGAGCTTGGCCCGGTATTTAGTTGGAACTACAAACTGTCTCTGAGGATGCCAGTCTTCCTGGTGTCCACCAGAAAGAGTTTCCTTGTATAAAAGTCCTCTTTCTACAACAAACCTGGATCGATTAGAAGAGCTGAGAGGCGGTGGGTTGCTCCGTGCCGCCGTCCAAGCTCTCTGGAGGCTTTCATCTGCTTCCTGTTCGGTCTGGAACTCTTCCCTTGATGCTGGAGACATCAGTTCCTCATTGGATTGGGGACCTAGGCTTGGTCCCTCTGGAAGCGATATAGGGGATGGAGCTGTTTCTGTTGACTGTGAACCGCTCTCCGCTGGTGCACTATGTTGGGATTCAGGCTCCGGCTGAGCCTCTTGTGTAGGTTTATCGGCTGCTGCCAGTTCAGGTTCGGTGGGGCCCTCTGGTGTTGGGGTTGCAAGTACTGGATTCAGTGCTGACACGGGGTCTGGTGTTGGTTGTTCAGCTGGTTCCGGTTCTGGGACTGGTTCCGTCTGGGTCTCTGGGACTGGATCCACTACTGCTGTTGCAGACATTGGCCTGGGGTCCGGGTCCATCACCTCTGACCGGGTCCTGATAGAAGTTTCCGGAACAGAGCTAGGCCTCACGGCTTGTTTAGCCTGGCTGCGGGTGACCGTTCCCACCCTCTTGGCCTGCTTCACATGATTGGCCAAGTCTTCCCCCAACAGCATGGGGATGGGATAATCATCATAGACTGCAAAAGTCCACGTTCCTGACCAGCCCTGGTACAGGACAGGCAACTTGGCTGTAGGCAAATCGAAAGAGTTGGACTTGGAGGGTTGAATCGTCACTTGGATCTCTGGGTTGATTAAATTGGGGTCCACTAAGGAAGCATGGATAGCTGACACTTGTGCTCCGGTGTCCCTCCACGCGGTGACCTTCTTCCCGCCCACACTCATAGTTTCCCTCCGCTCCAAGGGTATCTGGGAGGTATCTGGGCCTGCGGACCTCTGGTGTGATTCCGGTGCAATGAACCGTAATCTGTTGGGGTTCTTGGGGCAGTTGGCCTTTACATGCCCCAGCTCGTTACATTTAAAACATCGTCCAGCTAACGGGTCACTGGGGCGAGGAGGGTTGCTGGAGAACGGGGTGGCGGGACGATAAGGGGTCTGGAAGGTTCTTTGGGAGGTAGGTGGGGCTTTGGGCGGCCCCCGGTAATAGGGTGTGGTCTGGGGTGGTCCCTTCTGGTCTCCGCTCCAACTGCGACCAGTTTTCTTCTTCTCTGCCACCTCCACCCATCTGGCTCCAATCTCTCCTGCCTCGATTACAGTTTTGGGTTTCCCATCTAGGATGTATCTTTCTATTTCCTCAGGAACACCCTCTAAGAATTGTTCCATTTGCATTAGGAAGGGCAAATTTTCTGGAGATTCAACACTTGCTCCTGATATCCAGGCATCCCAATGTTTCACAATGTGGTAGGCATGTCGGGTAAATGACATGTCTGGTTTCCACCTTAGGGCTCTGAACCTCCAACGAGACTGCTCGGGTGTTATCCCCATTCTGACTCTCGCCTTGGATTTAAACAGTTCATACTTGTTCATGTGTTCTTTAGGCATTTCAGCTGCCACCTCAGCTAAGGGTCCACTGAGCTGCGGCCTCAGCTCTACCATGTATTGGTCAGTAGAGATGTTGTACCCAAGGCAGGCCCTTTCGAAGTTTTCTAAGAAGGCCTCAGTATCATCACCTGCCTTGTAGGTGGGGAACTTTCTGGGATGGGAAGTGGTACCTGGAGAAGGATTGCTAGGGTTTGTTGGTATATTCTGCCGGGCCTTTATCCTCTCCACCTCCTCCACATGCTTCCTCTCTTTTTCCTTCTCCTCCTCCACATGCTTCCTCTCTTTTTCCTTCTCCTCCTCCACATGCTTCCTTGCCTCCATTTCCCTCTTGTGGGCAGCCTCCTGTACCTCCTTCTCCAGCCGCATGAGTTCTATCTGTCTTTCATGTTCCCTTTGTTTTTCCTCAGCCTGAAATTTGGCTAATTCCAGCTGTAGTCGAGCTGCGGATTTGGTCATTCTAACCTCTCTGTTTTTAACTAACTTTACACCCGAGGTTTAGAAATAAACAAACAAAACTTGGCTGTAAAATTTTGCTGTGCTGGAATAGAATACCTATTCTCTGATAGTGATTGTCAGCCTACAGAAAAAGACAAATCCCTTGTCTCTGCTCTGGGCCCAAATTAAAGCAAAAAACCTCCAACTACTTGGAAACCTGCTTACCCAGCCCAAAGAAAAAGCAAATGGGTAGAACACACACCCCCTATTTACTTTTAGGAAGAAAGAAAAAAAAAAACTCTGGGTTGGAAGACTGTGAATTTCCCTGCAGGAGTTAAGTACCCTGCCTCCAGGCAAAGAAAACCTGCAATTCACAAAGATAATCCCCTTTTGTCTCTGCTTGGCCACAAAGCAGAGAAAAAACAAGCTGCTTTCAGTTTCAGCTGCTTTCTGGACTTCCTTTCCAAAGGAAAAAAAAAATTTCGTTTTTAAAATCTGTATTTCTAGTTCAAAAAATCTCAACTGGATCTCAAAATGATTTCAGGTTAATCCCACCACTATGCCACCATGTCAAGGTTCCTCCCCCACTCTGAACTCTAGGGTACAGATGTGGGGACCTGCATGAAAAACCTCCTAAGCTTATTTTTACCAGCTTAGGTCAAAACTTCCCCCAAGGTACAAAATATTCCACCCGTTGTCCTTGGACTGGCTGCTACCACCACCAAACTAATACTGGTTACTGGGGAAGAGCTGTTTGGACGTGTCCTTCCCCCCAAAATACTTCCCAAAACCTTCCACCTTACTTCCTGGACAAGGTTTGGTAAAAAGCCTCACCAATTTGCCTAGGTGACTACAGACCCAGACCCTTGGATCTTAAGAACAATGAACAATCCTCCCAACACTTGCACCCCCCCTTTCCTGGGAAATGTTGGATAAAAAGCCTCACCAATTTGCATAGGTGACCACAGACCCAAACCCTTGGATCTGAGAACAATGAAAAAGCATTCAGTTTTCTTACAAGAAGACTTTAAATAAAAATAGAAGTAAATAGAAATAAAGAAATCCCCCCTGTAGAATCAGGATGGTAGATCTCTTACAGGGTAATTAGATTCAAAAACATAGAGAACCCCTCTAGGCAAAACCTTAAGTTACAAAAAAGATACACAGACAGAAATAGTTATTCTATTCAGCACAATTCTTTTCTCAGCCATTTAAAGAAATCATAATCTAACACATACCTAGCTAGATTACTTACTAAAAGTTCTAAGACTCCATTCCTGGTCTATCCCCAGCAAAGACCAGCATATAGACAGACACACAGACCCTTTGTTTCTCTCCTTCCTCCCAGCTTTTGAAAGTATCTTGTCTCCTCATTGGTCATGGGCCAGCGAGGTTACCTTTAGCTTCTTAACCCTTTACAGGTGAGAGGAGCTTTCCCCTGGCCAGGAGGGATTTCAAAGGGGTTTACCCTTCCCTTTATATTTATGACAGGTGCAAACAATTCGATGTTTATTGGGGTGAACTTCCAGCAAGCATGATTCCAGTTTCCTTCCTTAGTATCCTCCTTCCCAGCTCTGACACCACAGAGCCTTACACCTGTGTCCCTGTTCCCATTCCTACCCTTAGCCAAACATGATTCCAACTTCCTTACTCCCATTCCCTGTTCCCATTTCCCCCTTTAGCAAAACATGATTCCAATTTTCTTACCCCCATTCCCTGTTCCCATCTCCCTTACCCACATGCCCATGCCCACCCCCTTCCTCATTGACTACAGATTATATAGTAAAACTTGAGTTCTGCTTAGCTATACCTTAACCAATCAGAAAAGGAGTACTTGTGGCACCTTAGAGACTAACCAACTAACACGGCTGTTACTCTTAACCAATCATTTTCCTGAAATTCAACTAACCAATCCTAACATATTGTAACATGATTATGTAACTAATTATATCCCACCACCTTAATTAGTTTACACCCAGCAAAATTAATTATACAGCAGACAGGAACAATCACAGAACCAGACAGAGATTATACAGACAAACAATAGCAAAGTGGGAACTACAATGACAAGACAACACAGAAGTGAGGATTTCACATCCCAGCTATTGATAAGTGAGTTCTTGCCAGGCAGGATGCTATCAAATTAAGTTTCCTTTTACATTTTCTAGGCACTTCCCTTTCTCTGGAGGTGTTAGGAATACAATCCTGTCCTGATACTGCCTAACAGCCCAATAGCACCTTCTTTCAATGTGACTAGTTTGGAATGTGAGGATGTGACCGGTCGCTTCCCAGCTTATGGCTGCCTCTGCTGCTTAGCCAAAGGCCTTAGCCTAAGAACAGGGCCTCAGACTGTCACAGTAAGAGAAGGCCCTTACACCAGCAGACAGTGATTTTGATTCTTTTATACCTCTATAATTAGCCAAGTGATAAGAACACACCTAAATTCTTAGAGTATAGGCCTTTACAGACAGGCATGAATATCTATATCCTAACAATCACTTTCCTCTCCTCTAAGTGCTTCAGAATTGATTCCTTGAGGACCTGCTCCATGATTTTTCCAGGGACTGAGGTGAGGCTGACTGGCCTGTACTTCCCCGGATCCTCCTTCTTCCCTTTTTTAAAGATGGGCACTACATTAGCCTTTTTCCAGTCATCTAGGACCTCCCCCGATCGCCATGAGTTTTCAAAGATAACGGCCAATGGCTCTGCAATCACATCCGACAACTCCTTTAGCACTCTCGGATGCAACGCATCCGGCCCCATGGACTTGTGCTCGTCCAGCTTTTCTAAATAGTCCTGAACCACTTCTTTCTCCACAGAGGGCTGGTCACCTCCTCCCTATGCTTTGCTGCCCAGTGCAGTAGTCTGGGAGCTGACCTTGTTCGTGAAGACAGGCAAAAAAAGCATTGAGTACATTCGCTTTTTCCACATCCTCTGTGACGAGGTTGCCTCCCTCATTCAGTAAGGGGCCCACACTTTCCTTGACTTTCTTCTTGTTGCTAACATACCTGAGGAAACCCTTCTTGTTACTCTTAACATCTCTTACTAGCTGCAACTCCAGGTGTGATTTGGCCTTCCTGATTTCACTCCTGCAAGCCCGAGCAATATTTTTATACTCTTCCCTGGTCATTTGTCTAATCTTCCACTTCTTGTAAGCTTCTTTTTTGTATTTAAGAGCAGCAAGGATTTCACTGTTAAGCCAAGCTGGTTGCCTGCCATGTTTTCTATTCTTTCTACCCATCGGGATGGTTTGTCCCTGTAACCTCAATAAGGATTCTTTAAAATACAGCCAGCTCTCCTGGACTCCTTTCCCCCTCATGTTATTCTCCCAGGGGATCTTGCCCATCAGTTCCCTGAGGTTGTCAAAGTCTGCTTTTCTGAAGTCCAGGGTCTGTATTCTGCTGCTCTCCTTTCTTCCTTGTGTCAGGATCCTGAACTCGACCATCTCATGGTCACCGCCTCCCAGGTTCCCATCCACTTTAGCTTCCCCTACTAATTCTTCCCGGTTTGTGAGCAGCAGGTCAAGAAGAGCTCTGCCCCAGTTGGTTCCTCCAGCACTTGCACCAGGAAATTGTCCCCTACACTTTCCAAAAACTTCCTGGATTATCTGTGCACTGCTGTATTGCTCTCCCAGCAGATATCAGGGTGATTGAAGTCTCCCGTGAGAACCAGGGCCTGCGATCTAGTAACTTCTGCGAGTTGCCGGAAGAAAGCCTCCACCCTTTCCCCCAAATCCCCACCCCTGCCCTGCCTCTTCCTGCCCCCTCCTCTGAGCACGCCATGTCCTCACTCCTCCCCCCTGCCCCCAGAGCCTCCTGCCTGCCGCAAAACAGCTGATTGCGGCAGGTGGGGAGGCACGGGGAGGGAGAGGGAGGCGCTGATCGGTGGGGCCCACCGGTGGGTGGGAGGTGATGGGGGAGGAAGGGGAGGCTGAGAAGGGGGCTACCATTTTTTCCCGGTGAGTGCTCTAGCCCTGGAGCACCCATGGAGTCGGTGCTTATACCCTTGATGACCTGTGTCAGTGACCTCTTCTGTAGCTGTAACCCATGTGCCTAGCAGGGAGATATCTCTTTAAGAGACCCATGGGCAGGAGTGCAAGTAGGGTAGTACCCTCCAGTCCGCAGTACCGGCAAGAGATATTTAGTGGGTACGGGTACCAGAAAGACTTGGGTCTAGCCTGCCCCCCACCAGAGGGGGTGGGGGTGGGGGTGGGGGTGGGGCTGTGCTCTGCTCCTTAAAGGAGCAGAACAGGGCTAGGGAGGACATTCATTCTTTAAATGGATTTAACAGCACAATGCATATGCTAACAAACTGAAACAAAAGCTTTGTTTAAGTTTGTTACCATGTGTATTGTGCTGTTTGGTCAGGAGTCCTTGAGAAGGTGGGGGGGGGAAGGGGGGGGCTGAGGGAAGGTGTTTAAACAGTGGTTTTGATTCTGTTTCTCCCCATTTGTTTCAATTATCCATGACATCCATACTGCATACATGCGAGTCCAGATCATGAGAGGACTGCCTCTGCTTGCACTGACTAGAGTGTGTTTGGATTCTGATGTCAGCCCAGTTCTGCAGCCTGACAGGAATCAGGTGTTGTCCCCAGTGTACCTCGAATTCTTCCTTGCAGCCAAACTTGTCTAACATGCATTTTGTTAACTGGAACTGGAGCAGAAAAACAAAGAAGCTTCTGGAAGTGGGTATAGCAGTTGTGGGTCTGCTCCAGTAGGTTCCCTGTTGCTGGGGTCAGACACCCTGAGGGCGAGCGATCAGGGCAGCTGCTTTACAGGGGACCATGTGCCCTGTGTGAGTTGTGGGAAGCTGAACCCAGGAGCAGGAAGCAGGTTGTTGTCCCTAAGTCTGAAGCATTTTGCAGCAGGTTAGTGTTATTGTGAACCCTCTAACAGGGAAGCCTGGGCAATGCTAATTATAGCCAGGGGGAATTTGGAGGGGAAAATAACTTCTATTTTAATTGTATGCGTTGAATGTTGTTTGGTTTTAGCCAAACTGTTCTAGTTACATTGTCTGAACTCGTCCGACTCACCAACTTTTCTTTAAATGTACTAATGGGGACGGAGTCATTTACATGTTGCTATTCTCAGGTTTGTATCTTCTTGTAACAGGGTTTTCTTTAAATCTAGACACTTAACTGAGTGGTTGGTTAATCAGTCAGCTGACTGGCTAGCAGTGATTTCAGCAGGGGAAGAGTCAGCCTGGATTCCAACTGAAATTCCTACAAGCAAGTGGAGGGAAGATGTTGGTGATCAGAGACTCAGGTGAACTCAACTGAAACTTTTGGGAACTCTCAGTTTCTTCTCACTGTGTTTCTGTGGGGACTGAAGTGTTCAGATTTGAATTTGTTTTCTTTATTTATGTTAATGTATAAGTGAATATACTGGATTATAAAATAGTCATGTTATGCTGTAAAATTAATGATTATTTTTATCATAAAATTTTTATAAAGTTGTTTAATTAAATTCATTTCTTTAGCTCCTTTTGGGACCTGAATGTGGGGAGGTTGACTCTGTGCAATCCTTGCTGAAAATCCTGAGAGACTGAACTCTGGGTCTCCAACTACTTTTCTACGGGAGTTGGGATTTTTTAGGCCCAGGAGGGCAATGAAGTGAACTCTAGCCACCCAATGGTTACATAGCAGCAAGGCAGCTTGGCTGATGGGGTTCAGCACAGCCCCCAGAATTCACACGTGGGATGGGTGGTCAGTCCTTCAACAGGTTTAATGGGCAGCAGGGAATAAAATCTCCAAACCCTGGCCTCAGGACACAGTGCAGGGAGTTGGGGGTTTCCCAAACCATTTCCCTCACCATTTAACTGGTGAATGGTGACTCACCATGCTGTGAGTGACCCTCAGGTTCAGAGACACCCTGGACCCTCAGCAGTGCAGAGGGCTGATGATCACTGCTGACAAGCATCCTCTCCACGCAGGAGTCGGGCTGCTGCTGGCCCCAGGATTTCCCCTCACCCAAAAGGGATGTAGGGCTCTGGGTGCAGATTGCAATAACTCTACTAAAACCCCCAACTCTAATCTCCTACCCAGTCCTCAAATATGCTCCTAGCACCACAGCAGCATCTGCCTGTGGTGACTGGTTTTCCTAGGAGCTGCAGGGCTAACCCCACCTGGCTATGGAGAAGTTTTCCCAACAAAACTCTCCACGCTGGGAATTCCCTCAAACAGAGACAGGGCCAAGCTGAGGGGGGCTGCTGCCAGGCATCCTGAGGCCAGTTCTCAGGGACCCTGCCTGCATGCAGGCCTGGGACTCCCCAGCTCCTCACAGCCAGCCCTGCCCTTTCTGTGGCTGGCACCAGATGCCCCAAAATGGCTTTTCTCCACTCCCAGCACTCCTGGGGACAGCATCTCACCACCTGTTGGTCAGTCTAGCTCTTCCTCCCGGACTTTGACTTGTCAATCGTTGACACTGCCCCACCCTGCCATCCTCCCTGGAGCCAACAGGGCCCCTATTGCTCCAAATAGCCTCTCTCCCTCTGGGTTGCCCAGCTGGCTGAGTCTGCCCTTGGCCCCCTTCCCCTGCAGCAGGGTGCTGCTGCCTGGGTTACTAGACCTTGGCCCAACGGGAGCTCCTTGGAGTGACCCGTGAATGACAGAATGTGTGATCTGCGCCTGTTTGCCATGGGAGGGAAACCATGCCGGACCTCAGCACCTTCAACCATTCGGAAAACTTACCCCGGGACCCTGTGGATTTTTCTTCACTTACAGTCTGCAAATCAAGCTGGGGTTTCTCTTTCCAAAGGCTCTGCTCTTGCTCAAACAGAAGCGATGGCCTGGAGGCAGGTGAAGCATGACTGGCTGTGGATGGGTTCTGTTCTGGGCTATGTCAGTGCTCCCCAGGTGGTTAAGTGTTTCCGACTGCTCCTGCCATGGATGCATCCTCTGCCCAGGCCCTGGCTGCAGCTCTGTCCCGCAGCTCCACTGTTACTGCCCTCCTATGGGGCGAGGCCCCTGCCTCTGCCGCGGCTGTGATTCTGCTGCCTGCCTGGGCGCTGCTGCGGCTGCTCCTGCTGGCATTGCAACCGGTGGCCTTTCCTTTTCGCCGTCCGGCTCACGGGCACTGCCCCCATCTCTCTGACGTGTGTCACCCCCAAAGAGCAAAGCACTGTGCGCTGGCCCAGCAAGGAGCCCGGTGGCCACTCAGATTGGCAGAGGTCCTGCGGGTTTTTCACCTTCCTCTGCAGCGTGGGGCACGGGTCACTTGCTGGAGGAGTCTCTGCACCTTGAAGTCTTTAAACCACGAGTTGAGGACTTCAGTAGCTCAGACATCGGTTGGGGGTTGTTACAGGAGCGGGTGGATGAGATTCCGTGGCCTGCGTTGTGCAGGAGGTCAGACTAGACGATCACAATGGTCCCTTCTGACCTTAAAGTCTATGAGTCTATGGTGCTCATCAGCCAAGGTGACTGCTGCCGCCTGCGTGAACCATCCGACTTATCCACTGAATGGGTGATCCTTCAGGAGCTGGAACAGCAGCTCTGCAGAGGTTCTTATCTAAGTGTCTGTGCTTGGTGTTCATTACATTAGCCAAAGGGCCAGTCCAGGCTGTCCAGGAGACCCTCCATCACATGTCCTCTGCCAACTAGCTGCTCTTCCTCATGGCTTGATAATGAGACCGTTCAGGTGCTGGGGAGGGCTGCAGTCACCGAAAGGGCCCATTAGCTGGGAAGATCCTGTTTGAGTGGTGGCCTGAAAACAACTCCTGAATCAGGACATTATTCTTTGCATCAGTCACTGCACGTTCTGGTGCCTCTGGAAGGAGTGAAGTACAAGGGGCAAGGCGTGGGTCTGTCCAGTTCAGTGATGGGGGATGGATGCTTTTCCCTTATGTCACATTGCCTTACGGGAATTGTAGGTGAAGCTCTGTTCTCTTCTATGGGCTGGGTTTCCTGGAGAACTACATCTCCCATAATACAAAATGGATTTTCCTCAGATGAGCGGTGTGGTGCATCATAGGAGTCGGATGATTACGGATGTATAATGGGAGATATAGTCCATTGAGGGAGCCTGGCTAATCCGATAAAATGGAAGCATCAGGCTCCGAACTACACTTCTCACAAGGCAAGGCACATGAGAAAATGCAGTTGAATACTGAAGTGACTCAAGATCCCGTTTCTAGTGGTGCGCGATTGATGTAGGGATAGTAGCTGTGGTTTGCAGAGAGCGGTTACACCTGCAGGATTAATGGTGCCCAGAGTCTGAATTGCCCTGTTCCATGCAGGAGTGAGCACTGCACCCCTTCCATGGTCTGCAGCCTCCTGGGCTGTCAATATCACTCCAAGGGAGTAAGCAAGAGCACCCATGGGCGCACGTGTCTGGAGTGGCTCTCCTGTCTCAGTCCTATGCCCTCAGCACCATCCAGTCGTTATAAACCCAGACCCACACAATGCCCTGCCTTCCGTAAATGTTCAATGGGTCTGGGACAGGTGATGAGAATCAGGAGCAAACAGCAAAGTAACACCCAGCCAAAAGCCCAGCTGACTCTCGGTGAGGTGAGGTGTGCAGCCTCCAAACACAGCCTCTTCAGGAGCGCATTGCCCAGGCAAGGTACTCCTGCTGCTGATTTCAGGGGGTGTGTGGGAGGGGTGCAGGCTTAGCTCTCATCATGGAACAGAGAATAATTGTCACCATTGCTAATTTGGTTGGCAATGTGGCTCAATGGTTAGGGGCCTGGTGTGGGACTCAGGAGGGTTGGGTTCAAGTCCTGATTCTGCTATTGGCCTGCAGGGTGAACTTAGGTTGCTTTAACTGCTTTGTGCCTCAGTTTCCCAATCTGTAGAACAGAGATAATGATACTGACCTCCTGTGTAAAGTGCTTTGAGATCTGGGAGGGGAATCGCTATAGCAGAGCTGGGTGGTGTTGTTATTATTACTCTATAATGGGACTTTGTATTCCCAAACATCAGTGAAGAAGGTGGCCACTGTGCTGTTTTGGGATCACCTGACCAGTATGGTGGGCTTTGACACTGCGTGCCCTGCCTTAATGCCGGCTGCTGTGGCTCAGAGTCCTGAGACCAGTAGCCAGCCCAGAAGCATAAAGGCTTTCACCAGCCTAGTTACTCCTGGCAGGTGACCCCAACAACCCTTCCAGTCCTGAGTCTCCCCAGATCCGCCTACTCTGAGTTCTTAACTACCAGACACTCAGACCCTTCCCCTCTGCCCCCCAGACTCTGTTTTGTGTAGGCGCACCCACACTCCACACAGTCTGCACACCAGCTGCTGTGCTGGCCTGGGAATCCCCACCGTCAGCCAGGGTCTGCATGTGCACGTATATGCAGGTATGGCTCGTTCCCCAAGGGCCAAGCAGAAAGGGCACACGGCAGAGCCCCAGCCTGGAGCAGGTGACTGCCTGTGTACTCAGCAGACTGGTGGAGCAGGCAGAATTGTTGCTGGATATGTGGCTAGTTCTTCCTGGGGTGTTCAGAGGCTGGTGGCCACAAGGGAAACCATGTCAGTGTCTCTCACCGGCATGGGCACCGTCCACATGCACCCCCACACGCTGTCTACCTCTCAGTCTCTGCTTGGCACCATTTTTTGCGACAAAGAAGCCGTCTCTGAGGCAGGCCCTTTGAGCATGTCCTGCCGTCACTCTGTGACAGGAGCCCGCGCTGTGCCCCTCGCGGGTGCCCATGGCAAGGAGACGCAGCCCTTGCTGGCAGGAGACCACTGCTGGGGGACGCACGCTATGGCTGCCAGTGTGCTGCACCGGCACGACCCACGTCTGTGGTGCGGAGAACTCTGCCTGGATCCGTGCGATACCATCCTTGCTGACAGCCACTGGGTCCCTTAGAAGGGCTCGCAGAGGAACTATGCTCCCAGCTGGGACACACGGTATGGCCAGCCCCAAAGGTTCAAAAATCATGAGTCAAGACCCCAAAATCACAAGATTGACCCAAACAATCATGAGATAAAAGAGATGATGCTGTGTCCGCTGGTTGCTGAGTTCCCCCTGTCCACCCCAGTGTGTGAGTGACCCTGCCCATTCTGCCAGACATGTTGGGTAGGTGATTTTGGCCCCCACAGAATCTCTGACCCCCCACATTTGCCCGTCCCTGGTCTAGCAATTAATTCCATCCCCCAACCTCCAAATCAGCCCTGCCCATGCCCCACCTCCACATGTACCCATTCCCCAGATCAACTCTACCCCTATATCTGTTCAGTTCCCAGCCCCCACCACTGCTCCTTCTGGGGTTCTTCACTCTCTGTCCCAGACCGGGGGTGCAGTGGGGTCACCTCTCCCTCTTCTGGCTGAGGGGGGAGCTCCAGGGCTCTTTGCTCTCCTGTCCCCCTTCCCAGGCAGGTGCTGCAGGCAGGAGCGGGGAGGAGCAGAGGAGCTGTCCTGTCCTTGCTGCCCACAGGAGAGGAGGGAGAGCAGAGCCACCGTGAGCTGTGGGGCTCTTTCTTCCCCTTCTCCCCTCCCCAAAACCTCTCTCAGCTCCTGGCAGGAGCTCTGTCTTTCTTGGGTAACCGCTCTGATTGGCTGCTCTTTCCCAGGAGGCGGGGCAGTGGGGCAGCAGCCAATAGTGGGGGTTTTCCCACAGGCAGGGCTGATGTTCGTGGGGGGCTGGAGTTCCTCGTGTCACCATGGTGGGCCGGATCCTGTGCTGCAGAGAAGTGGCCAGCCCTGTAAAGGGGCCTGCAGCTGCACAGTGCATCCTCCCAGCCAGGGCCACGTGCAATGGGAAATGGCTGCCTGTAGCGGGGCAGTTACCCCGCTCCTGGGGAAAAAGGGAGGCGGATTGGGGAAGCTGGGGCCACACCCAATCAGGCCACAGCTGGCCCTGATCTAAGGGCTGAGGGAGGAGCTGGATCAGTCTCGCTCCAGCCTGGGAGCACAGGGTACCTGGGGCAGAGCAGTGTTGGGGAAGGGCAAGAGGAGCTGGGGTGCTCCAGACTGGCAATTCCCCAGGCTGAGGCCTTGGTAAGGCCGAAGGACGTACTGGGGCTGTGGAGGTGCAGCCTGGGGATAGGTAGAGGCAGCTGGTCCAACCCCCTTGCCCATGATGAGTGGCCATTACAGACTGCAGTTTGCCCCAGAGAAGCCACTGAGGCAATGTGGGCATAGGGGAAGGGAGTCCCCTGGGAGGGGAGACCCAGAGTGTGGGGGGTGCTGCTGCAGGGCAGCACCCCAATGAAAGGGGCACCAGGGTCTGGGAGGGACATGTCTCACCTGCCGCAGGCCCCACCGGCCAGGAGGGGGTGCTCTGAGGTTGAGGAGCTAATTCCCAAGGCAACCAATAGGAGGCGCTGAGGCAGTGAACGCTCGGTCTGCTACACTGCCCCACGGCCTGCAGTGGCAGATTACCTCCAGGCGGTGCTGCCCAGAGGAGCTGTGGGGAATGCAGCTGCTGTGGGCAGCACTGTCACTGCAAACCCCAGTGAAGGGAGCAGGCGGATGCAGAAGGGGCATCACTAACAATGCCCAGAAGCAGGGCTGCCAGTGCCAACTTCATGAGCATCCCTAAGGGAAATGGATGGCACAGCAAAGGGGAATGACACGGCTGCCACACAGCCACCCCGCTTCATCTGGGCCTGGTCACCAGGCAGGGGGAGCTGGAGTTGTCATTACTGCCTGCTTGCTGCATGCAGCTCTGGGCGCCAGCTCCGCCAGGCTCTAGGCTCACCCGGGCCTGCTCTAGCTCGCAGTGCAGAAAGGAGAGAGTGTGCAGTTGTGTGCAGCTGCCTGTCCCCGCAGCCGGTCTGTTAGCTCAGGGCTGGAACATCTGCTGTGGGGAGGGGTCCTACAGTGCGAGGCAGCACCTGGGGCTGGGATAGAGGCTCTGAAGCCAATGCGCCTTCCACAGAAAACACCATTAGGAAGCACAGGGGCAAAGAATTTCCAGCAAAGGCTGGCCATCCCCCTGTAAGGGTCTGAATGAAAGCTTCCCTGACAGCTAGCTGGGAGAGGGAGAGACTTTGGATGTGTCTATGTAAATACTGTTTGCTCCTGCTCTGCTGAGATATCCAGCAGATAGAGTGGTGTTTTACTCAAAGCAATGAAGTTTGGCTGGTGTTGGGTTACACATCACATTAGTACTGAATGCAGGGGTACTGAAATGCTGTTACCAATGTTGTAATTATTATAGGAATACAGGGAAGCAGGATTGTGCTTAACCTGTCCCAAATGAGGGGGGCCACCTCCAGCCGAAAGGGCCTCATTAAGCCAGGGGCTTGAATGTCAGAGGCCTGGGAAGGTAAGAGGGTGGGTGACAGGTATCTCAGCTAGAAGGGTCCTCCTTGTCTGGTTTAACCCGTTCCTCCCCACTGTTCAAATAAAGAGCTAAATAGAATCATAGACTTTAAGATCAGAAGGGACTATTATGATCATCTCGTCTGACTGCCTGCACAACGCAGGCCACTGAATCTCACCCACCAACTCTTGTAACAAACCCCTAACCTATGTCTGAGCTATTGAAGTCCTCAAATCTTCATTAGGAGCCTCTTTTGTTGTTTTAAATGCTCAGTCAGAGCTGAAATCACTCGAGATGCAGCAGTGTCTCTGCCCGGCCTGCAAAGAGCTGGGAATCGCGGAGAGACGGACGTGCGGAGGTCAGAGCCGAGAGGCAGGTGGCAGCAGAAGGGGACTGACAGTGGGCTGGGGAATGCATGGCTGGGGAGGCACGGTGCATGGCCAGCAGGGCGGCGCAGCAAATCAGGTGCCTCCTTTCCCCCTCCACCCAGGGTAGGAGGTGAGCTCTGCAAATGCACCGCTGACCTCTGGGTCTGCACTGGCCAAGGACAGCAACTGTGAGTGGGGTGCAGAGAACGGACGGGCACGTTAAAGGGACTGTTGGGTTGCTGGACTGAAGAACCTGAGGGAAAAGGACACTGCCCAACTTACTTGGGGGTGGGTCTGTTGCTCATGGCTTATGTTTATGAACCCTGTTTGCGGTCTTTCCTCAAATTAACGCTGAGTTACTTCCCTCCTTTTATTAAAAGTTTCTTTTCTACATTCAGACTCTGTGCTAGCGAGTGGGGAAGGATTGCCTCTCAGAGGCGCCCGGGCTGGTGTGGAATTTTCCCAGGTTACTGGGTGGGGGCTCGAGCCGGTTCTGTGTTGTATCGATGCAAAGGAACCCCTAGATATTGAATCCAGCCCTGGTTGCTGTCGGCTCCACCTGGCAGAAGGGTCACACCCCTCTCCCTTGGCTCTACTGGTGACGCTCACCCACGAGCACCACCACCCCCAGCGATTCCTGAACTTCCCCCACCTCTTCTGTGAAATCCCATCATCTCCATGAACACCCGTGGCCTCCTCACAGCCCTCCTCTGCCCTGCCCCCTACAGCCCTGCCCCCTCTCCACATCCCTCCCCTCCCCTGGCCCCATCCACACAACCCTCCTCCTCCCCACCACAACCCCCTCCCTCACACTGCCCCACCCCCTCCCATTTGCCAGCTGCACCAGCGCTCACTGCTGCTACTTCCCCCCTCCAGGGTACCCACTGCCTCCACCCCTCCTGCCCCTGGTTAGAGCCGGGCTCTGCCCAAGGACCGGCCCTTTGTCTGCAGCTGCCCACATTTGAATCCCCCCTGTAGCCCTCCTGTCATCCCCCCCAACCATCCTCCCCTGCACTCTCGCCGGTCCCTCCATCCACAATGCCTGCTGCCATCTCCAGCCTCCTGCCTGGGGCTTGTGGCTGGGGCGGGCGTTGTGCCCACTGCATTGATTTCCCGTGCCCCCACAGCCCTGCAATGCAACCCCCAGGAGTCCTGTTCGCTGCTGCCATCGTGTCCTCTGCGTCCCTCGACCGGCCGTGCTGGGGGTGAGGTGCCCATCCTCTGCCAGAAGGTGAACAATAGCCGCCCTGCCACTTGCTGGGCCTGGTAGCTGTATGGCACAACCTGGCCTTTGACTGTCACTTGCCAGCTGCTGCTGCAGGGACACCTGCCGGACAGGTGTGTCAGGTTGTGTGAGGTCAGAAATGCCTAGGTGTCCAGGGCCATCTTCTGAGCAATCCCCAGCTCTAGGGAGCTCAGCAATGGGCTGCTGGGGGCAATGCAGCAGGACAGGGATGGGAGAACCAGTAGGCCCAGCCTCGGGGGAGCAGCCCTTGCATCCAGGGGCTTTGGAAACAGTAGCCGGGGGCCTGTGGGTGGGTGGCGACTCAGTGGAGGAGAGGAACCACAGGGTCTCTGCACTGGCTGGGAGCGCAGGAGCGATGCGGGTGCCAAGGGGGACCTCGTGCCATGTGCATGCCCTGGGCACAGTGAAGGGGGTGTGGCACAAGAATCCTCGGGGTGCTTTGAGTTGCAGGGTGAGGCTGGGAGCTGGCCTAGGCTGCTGACAGGAACGTGACGCTTTCCTGACGGGTACATGGCATCAGTGGAACAGCTGGGCTGGGCTCCCCGGCTGGAGCTGAGCAGGAGTTTTGGGGGCGAATGGTCTGAGGGAAGCATGTCCCAGCGGGGTTTGCACTGGCAGGGTCACGTGAGAAGGGGGAGGCTGGCACCCCCAGGATCCCCCATGGCCCTGGGGAAGCCCCTGGCCTTTGTAACAGAACCAGGCTCCTCCCACCCGAGCAACGTGGCCCCTCCCCATCCTAGCCACACCCCCACGGTTAGCCCTTCCCTGCCCCCGCATCAGAACCCCTCTCCTTCACCGGCCGCTGCCCAGTGTAACCCCACTCCCAGCTATGTTACTGATCCGATGTAACCCTCCCCGCAGTGGTCTACACCCCCTTCCCCACCCAGCCGCCTCCCCACCATAACCCCTCCCCCATCCCAGCTGACACCCCACTAGAACTCCTCGGCGAGCTGCTACCCCACCGAACCCGCCCTGAAACCAGTGACGTGACCCCCCACCTCCCTAGCCCCTGTGCTGCACTGGGATGTGCTAGCCACTCGCCCCTCATTGAGAGCCCCCAGAGTGGGCCCCGCAGGGCCAGCCATGCCCATTCAGCCTGAGACCCTGGGGAAAAGCTGAGGGGCTGCTGTCCCTCCATTTCTCCTTTAACCCTCTGCTGGCCGGGTTGATTTTCCTGGGAGCTTAGGGAGCAAGGAATTGCTAATGTGTGCTGCACCAGCGATCAGACTGGCCCCTTGCGCCAGCTCCCGGCCTCGCACGGGGGTCAGCTCCCACCGCAGGACACCCCCGACAGAGCACCCTGCCTCGGCCACTGCCTGACTCAGCCTGTGAGTCACTGCTTGCTTGTGCCCCAAGCAAGAGTTTGTATCCCTTATTCAAAATGGTCCCATCAAATATACCTGTGGATGTTCTCAGTAGAAAGACGGGGGTGGGTGGATGGGGGATATCTTGTATAGGACCAGCCTCGGTTGGTGGGAGAGAGAAGCTTTCCAGCTTAGACAGAGCTCTTCTTCAGGTCCCTGTGTGAGCTCGAAAGCTTGTCTCTGTGCCCATCTCACAACTCCAGCTAGTTCTGTTACGGGACCACCCCTCCCTCCCCGTAGGGTGGGTAATACACAGACCCCTACCCCAGGTGGGTGACACAGGGACGCCCCCCCCCCCCCCCGTAGGGTGGGTAATACACAGACCCCTCTCCCAGGTGGGTGACACAGGGACCCCCCCCCCCGTAGGGTGGGTAATACACAGACCCCTCCCCCAGGTGGGGGACACAGGGATCCCCCCCCCGTAGGGTGGGTAATACACAGACCCCTCCCCCAGGTGGGTGACACAGGGACCCCCCCCCCCCCCGTAGGGTGAGTAATACACGGACCCCTCCCCCAGAAACACACTCCCAGGCAGGTAATCCTTAGCATCGCTCTCCTTTCCTTGCTTTCCTTTTCGCCAGCTTCAGGGCCCTCCCCAGTGAATGTCAACTGTTCAGTCGGGGCCAGATGGTGCAGTGCCCCTGCCCTGGGGCGGCCAGCGCCGTGTACTTCGGTACAGAGCGGGACTGGGCACAGCGCCCGTTTACACACCAGACGGGTTCTCTGCACGATCCAGCCCTGCGCGGCCAGGCAGGGCTGAGCTCAGCCAAACGAGGCATTTCACACACCGCGCCCCCTAGTGGCTGAACGGTGTAACACATGATTGCTGGGCACCTGGACTGCCTCCCCTATGGGGCAGGGTCCCGGCACCCCATTACACCTAGGGAGCAGGCTGGATACTGGATACCGGCCTGCACAGACCCACTGCACACAGGGCCATTAGGAAACAGGACTGGGCAGAGCCTCCCTGCATGGCCCCTACTCCACCTAGTGGCAAAATGTCAGGGTTGGCCCTGATCTGGGGCTCAGATAGAGTCTAGCATTGCGTGAAGCTGCCCTGGCACAAATGGGAGTGCTGGACCCCCAGAGCCACCCTCTGCCTGGGTCCCCCAGAGCCACCCTCTGCCTGGGTCGCCAGGTGCCCAGCTTTGCAGACGGCAGCGCTCTCGCAGGGTGAGCCGACACGTGCTCCCCGGTGAGGGCGTAGCTCGCGGAGGCGTACCCAAGCTAGCCGTGATGCCGCCAGCGTGGGTAGTGCAGCAGTGACGTCACGGCAGCGCGGGTTTCAGCGCGGACTGCAGGAGCCCACCTGGGACCCTGGGCACTCATGCAGGTGCCTAGCCTGTGCTGAAGTCCATACTGCTGCAGCTTCGCTGCTCGGGGACGCAAGCTTAGTAGCTTAATGCTGGCTGGGCTATGTCTACATGAGCTGCAGTCACCCTGGGACACAGTGTAGACGGACCCCCAGACAGGCCTGCGCTCTCCACAGGACAGTCATACAATCATAGAATATCAGGGTTGGAAGGGACCTCAGGAGGTCATCTAGTCCAACCTCCCACTCAAAGCAGGACCAATCCCCAATTAAATCATCCCAGCCAGGGCTTTGTCAAGCCTGACCTTAAAAACCTCTAAGGAAGGAGATTCTACCACCTCCCTAGGCAACGCATTCCAGTGTTTCACCACCCTCCTAGTGAAAAAGTTTTTCCTAATATCCAACCTAAACCTCCCCCACTGCAACTTGAGACCATTACTCCTTGTCCTGTCCTCTTCTACCACTGAGAACAGTCTAGAACCATCCTCTCTGGAACCACCTCTCAGGTAGTTGAAAGCAGCTATCAAATCCCCCCTCATTCTTCTCTCCTGCAGACTAAACATCCCAGTTCCCTCAGCCTCTGCTCATAAGTCATGTGCTCCAGACCCCTAATCATTTTTGTTGCCCTTCGCTGGACTCTCTCCAATTTATCCACATCCTTCTTGTAGAGTCAGGTTTCAGAGTAGCACCCGTGTTAGTCTGTATTCGCAAAAAGAAAAGGAGGACTTGTGGCACCTTAGAGACTAACAAATTTATTTGAGCATAAGTTTTCATGAGCTACAGCTCACAGTGTGGGGCCCAAAACTGGACACAGTACTCCAGATGAGGCCTCACCATTGTCGAATAGAGGGGGATGATCACGTCCCTCGATCTGCTCACTGTGCCCCTACTTATACATCCCAATAATGCCATTGGCCTTCTTGGCAACAAGGGCACACTGTTGACTCATATCCAGCTTCTCGTCCACTGTCACCCCTAGGTCCTTTTCCGCAGAACTGCTGCCGAGCCATTCGGTCCCTAGTCTGTAGCTGTGCATTGGGTTCTTCCGTCCTAAGTGCAGGACCCTGCACTTATCCTTATTGTACCTCATCAGATTTCTTTTGGCCCAATCCTCTAATTTGTCTAGGTCCCTCTGTATCCTATCCCTGCCCTCCAGCGTATCTACCACTCCTCCCAGTTTAGTATCATCCGCAAATTTGCTGAGAGTGCAATCCACACCATCCTCCAGATCATTTATGAAGATATTGAACAAAACCGGCCCCAGGACCGACCCCTGGGGCACTCCACTTGACACCGGCTGCCAACTAGTCATGGAGCCATTGATCACTACCCGTTGAGCCCGACAATCTAGTCAACTTTCTACCCACCTTATAGTGCATTCATCCAGCCCATACTTCTTTAACTTGCTGACAAGAATACTGTGGGAGACCGTGTCAAAAGCTTTGCTAAAGTCAAGAAACAACACGTCCACTGCTTTCCCTTCATCCACAGAACCAGTAATCTCATCATAGAAGGCGATTAGATTAGTCAGGCATGACCTTCCCTTGGTGAATCCATGCTGACTGTTCCTGATCACTTTCCTCTCCTCTAAATGCTTCAGAATTGATTCTTTGAGGACCTGCTCCATGATTTTTCCGGGGACTGAGGTGAGGCTGACTGGCCTGTAGTTCCCAGGATCCTCCTTCTTCCCTTTTTTAAAGATTGGCACTACATTAGCTTTTTTCCAGTCATCCAGGACTTCCCCCTATCGCCACGAGTTTTCAAAGATAATGGCCAATGGCTCTGCAATCACAGCCGCCAGTTCCTTTAGCACTCTCGGATGCAACTCGTCCGGCCCCATGGACTTGTGCACGTCCAGCTTTTCTAAATAGTCCCTAACCACCTCTTTCTCCACAGAGGGCTGGCCATCTATTCCCCATGTTGTGATGCCCAGCGCAGCAGTCTGGGAGCTGACCTTGTTCGTGAAGACAGAGGCAAAAAAAGCATTGAGTACATTAGCTTTTTCCACATCCTCTGTCACTAGGTTGTCTCCCTCATTCATTAAGGGGCCCACACTTTCCTTGGCTTTCTTCTTGTTGCCAACATACCTGAAGAAACCCTTCTTGTTACTCTTGACATCTCTCGCTAGCTGCAGCTCCAGGTGCGATTTGGCCCTCCTGATTTCATTCCTACATGCCTGAGCAATATTTTTATACTCTTCCCTGGTCATATGTCCAACCTTCCACTTCTTGTGAGCTTCTTTTTTATGTTTAAGATCCGCTAGGATTTCACCATTAAGCCACAGTCACAGAGTTTTCACCTACAGCTGGACAAAGTCACAGTTGGCCCTGGCTTTGCCAGGCTGGCTCCACTCCAGGTCCCATTGGAGGAGGGTTTGCAGCACCGTCTCTGGCCAGGGCCCCACTCAGTGGTTATTTCCTAGCTCACTGGACTGTGTCTGGTCACCCTATGTGCCCCAGCTGAGACTGGCCATCCCCCAGCGGGGCCAGTGGGGCTACACACCAGGGTAGGAATTGCTCCCAAAATCGATTCTGTGCGCTCCAAGCGTTCGGGAATTGCTAATGAATCGTGATTGGGGCCAGTCTGCACTTTGACACATTTTATTTATGTCAGGATTTGTGGAGCATTGAGCCTGAATCTCATTAAATTGGCCAGACAGACGCCTACGTGCAGCGGAAGCTAACAGGTCTGGGGAGATATCAGCTGAGAACTGACAGGAGCAATAATTTAAGTGGTGTCTTGTGCTGGGGAGTGCCCAGGGCTCCTGCTAGCGTCCCCCACTTTCTTTTACTCCCACTCAATCATGGCTGTTACTCTGAAACCTGTCAATATTTATTGGGCTGGACAAGGAGAGGACTTGCCCAGGAGTCGTGTCACAATGAATGCTCTCCTGGGTCTCCAACATTTACACTGGCTGCGTACCCAAAACATATCCAGGCACCTGCACTCTGGATCTAAGCTTCCCTCTCCTTCCCCCACAGCCCGGGGGCTAGCAATGCCAGCCTTAACCATGGGGCGTGAACGTGGACACAGCATGACCCAGAGGTGCTGCATAACCCCTGGGATGGAGAGAGTTTCCTCCCTCGGGTTGTCCTCCTGCACCTGGCAAGTGACCCCCACCTCCCTGCGCTGCATGGCTGGGGGAGGCGGGTGCTGCATGGCTGGGGGAGGGAGGAGCTGCATGGCCGGGGGAGGGGAGTGCTGCATGGCTGGGGGAGGTGGGCGCTGCATGGCCGGCTGGGGGGTGCTGCATGGCCAGGAAGGGGAGTGCTGCATGGCTGGGGGAGGCGGGCGCTGCATGGCCGGGGGAGCGGGGAGCCACATGGCTGGGGGAGGCAGGTGCTGCATGGCTGGGGGAGGTGGGCGCTGCATGGCTGGGGGAGGGGGGAGCTGCATGGCCGGGGGAGCGGGGAGCCACATGGCTGGGGGAGGCAGGTGCTGCATGGCTGGGGGAGGTGGGCGCTGCATGGCTGGGGGAGGGGGGAGCTGCATGGCTGGGGGAGGTGGGCGCTGCATGGCTGGGGGAGGGAGGAGCTGCATGGCCGGGGGAGGGGAGTGCTGCATGGCCGGGGGGGGAGGTGCTGCATGGCTGGGGGAGGGAGGAGCTGCATGGCCGGGGGAGGGGAGTGCTGCATGGCTGGGGGAGGTGGGCGCTGCATGGCCGGGTAGGGGGGAGCTGCATGGCTGGGGGAGGTGGGCGCTGCATGGCCGGGTAGGGGGGTGCTGCATGGCCAGGAAGGGGAGTGCTGCATGGCTGGGGGAGCGGGGAGCCACATGGCTGGGGGAGGCAGGTGCTGCATGGCTGGGGGAGGTGGGCGCTGCATGGCCGGGTAGGGGGGTGCTGCATGGCCAGGAAGGGGAGTGCTGCATGGCTGGGGGAGCGGGGAGCCACATGGCTGGGGGAGGCAGGTGCTGCATGGCTGGGGGAGGTGGGCGCTGCATGGCCGGGTAGGGGGGTGCTGCATGGCCAGGAAGGGGAGTGCTGCATGGCTGGGGGAGGGGGGAGCCACATGGCTGGGGGAGGCAGGTGCTGCATGGCTGGGGGAGGCGGGGAGCCACATGGCTGGGGGAGGCAGGTGCTGCATGGCTGGGGGAGGGGGGCGCTGCATGGCTGGGGGAGGGGGGAGCTGCACGGCCGGGGGAAGGAGGGTGCTGCAGGCGCAGTCAGTTTTGCCATCGAACAGCCGGACTAAATACCCCTTCTCCAAATTGCTCAACTTTCTGTCTCTGGCCGCTGCGATGTCCCCATGTCCCCAGCTGCCCATGTCCCTAGCTCCCCAGCTGCCCATGTCCCTAGCTCCCCAGCTGCCCGTGTCCCCAGATCCCCAGCTGCCCGTGTCCCCAGCTCCCCAGCTGCCCGTGTCCCCAGCTCCCCAGGTCCCCAGCTCCCACAGAGTCTGTCAGCTAGACCATCCTGGATTTATAGTGTGAAAAACAAACAAGAAAAAAACTGGGGGAGCTGGGCGGGGACCTGTCCAGCGTCCAGCCCCAGGAGCAGAGCAGGGCACGAGCCCCAGCTCTGTGCCTTTGGGCTCGCTTGTTTTACAAGCAGGCTCCCCAGCCCAAGAGGGCTTTCTCCCAGAAGGCTCCCTGCCCTCCCCTGGCTCTGACAGCTCAGCCACCTCCTGCCTCTCACAGGTGGGCGCTGACCGGCCTCGCTCCCAGCTTCGCTTCTCTTCCCCGCTCCCGGAGGTCGGTTCCAGGGGTTGTGCAGGGCTGAGCACTGTTGCGGCTGCAGGGTTGGTCCTGCCCTCAGAGCACCGGTGGTGCTGCGGGAGCACCCAGCGGAGCGCGTTCGTTCAGCAGCCCTCGATCCTGCTCGGACAGAAAGACGCCGGCCCGCTGCAGTGGCGAAGGTGCGCGGCCAGGTTTCTTGCCTCAAGGCCCAGTCCTCGCGTCCCACAGGAGCCGCAGGTGCACTAGCTCCGGAGTGCCCCATGGCAGGGAGCAGCTCAGTCAGCAGCAGGAGTCTCCGCTGCCCCTTGGCCACACAAAGGCTTGTGGCGAGCAGACTGAGACACAATGTCCAGCCTGCCTGACGTGTTTCATGACATCTCCTTGTCACCTCCCCTGGCACCTGGCTCCGATGTCTCGGACAAAACCTTCTTCTGTCAAACCGTCGTGTCTTCGCTCGGCTGGGGTGACCTGTGCTCGGGAACGCCCAGTGCCTGGTACTTCAAAGCCCTGGCTGGGATGATTTAACTGGGAATTGGTCCTGCTTCGAGCGGGGGGTTGGACTAGATGACCTTCAGGGGTCCCTTCCAACCCTGATATTCTATGATTCTATGATTCTATGATTCTCCAGAGCACCTGCGTCTTACTCGCGCTCGCCGTACCTCTGCCAGGCGCATGGGCCGGACACCGAACTTGTGAGCAAGCGTCTGCCAGGGCCTGACTTTGGCTCCTAGCATGGCCTGGCTTTGCTGACTGAGCCCCAGGCCCTGTGCTCCAGGCTCTCTCGCTCTACTACACCGGACATGGGGTCACCACGGGCAATTCCACGGCACCCGTCAGGATTTCCAGCGTTCGCATATAAGCCCGTTTGTCAGCCTGAGTTAGAATTTGGGGTTTGACCTTTTGATACTCCTGTCTTATACTATGGTGCTTCTCCCTAGCCAGATGGGTTTGTTAGTACCATGGGAACAGACAAGAGCGGTTAAAGGGTTAACCGGCGTGCACACTTTAAGATTGCCTCAACCCCTATCTCAAGGCAAGGTCAAGCAACCAGTCGGGAGGGGCAAAGGGGGGGTCGGGAGGAAGGTATAAAACACGAAAAGGCCAAAGAAAGGCCCATCCCTGACTGTAGCACAACCTCACTCTGCCCATGGGGTACAAAAGAGGTGGGACGAAGACCTTAGACTCACAACCCCCCAAAACAGAACATGGCCAAAAATTGTAAGGGGTGGGACTCGGGGCGTGTATTTCAGGGCCTGCTAAGAAGGAGGAAGTGGGAGGGGAACAGGGACACAGGCAAGGCTCTGCGGCACCAGAGCTGGGAACGGAGCACCGGGAAACAGACCCTGCCGGCGTGTAGAGCTCTGGATATACTTGCTTGGAACCAACCCAAATAAACATCACATTGCCGGCACTTCGGACTTCTGGTCTTCTACGTTCTGTCTGCATGACAAGAACCAGGGGAGAGGGGAGGGGAAAGCCCTCGAACAACCCGTACACCGCATGTGATGCCAGCCTGTGGCACCCAAGAGGCAGCACACTGTCCTGTTCCCTTTGTCTGCATCTGTCTGAGGCCAGCTCCCTCCCTGGGCAGTCCTTACCCCCGCCCCGCTGTCTTTCTCATGGCCCCTTTCTCTCCTTTCTTCTGTGCTCCTTGGGCTTGCACCAGGCAGTGCCTCACTGTTGCCCCATGGGTCGCATGTCAAACCCATGGTGAGACACAGATGTACTTCAGGGATTCACAGACTTTAAAGCCAGATGGGGCCATAATTATCCTCCTTTGATCCTGACCTTCCTGCATAATACAGGCCCAGGGATTCCCAAGCCCAGGGGCCAATTCTCCCCTCCCAGGTCAGTGATACTGACCAGCCCAGTAAGTTGCAGTTGAACTGGAGCCATGACACCCATTTATGGAGTGGAAGTTCCCACAATTCCCATCCAACAATCAGGGCACCGCACAGCCCAGCCAGCTGCTCCCTTCCCTGGAAAACCTGGAAGGACAGATGCCCTGATGGTCACCAGATCCAGGCTCTGGGGAACCAAGAGGAGATTTGAATTCCAAAGCCAAGAACCCTTGGTGAGAATGCCAAGCCAGAGCCAGGGGGCTGTTAGCTTGAGGGCCTCTGTTGATCCCAGGCAACTGCTGATGCAGCACCCAGGAGAGAGGCTGTTTCCAAGGAGTGCGTCAGAGGACAGGACCAGGCGCGGTGACCCTGTGGCTCTAGGTCTAGCTCTGCTGCTAACCTGTGGTGCCTTGGGAACGTCACTTTAACTCTCCGGGTCTCATTGTCTGCCCTGTAAAATGGGGCTGGTGGGACTGGCCAGCCTCTTGGCTGGCTAGGTTACTGCTCTCTGTCGCTGTGCATGGCACTTTGTGCAAGGAGTCCCTGCTCTGCAGAGCAGACAGGGCAGCCTGGAGTGGGGTCCTGATCCTGTACCTCTGCTGAGCGCCATGAGTCCTTGCAGGGCGGTTGCTGGCTGGCAGTGGCTGCTGAGGGTCACTATGCAGACGGCACCTTTGCCATGGCAGCTCAGGATTTGTTCGCTCACCTGAAACCGTCCTGTTGGCTAGCAGGCAGAGAGCTCGCTGAGCTGTGGGTTCCTTGGCTCGCTGGTCCCCTGCTTCCACCTGTGACCTGCCCAGCTCAGGAGTCATAGGGCTGAGTCTTTATCTTTGTGCAGGAAAAGCAGGCCAGGGCATGCACAGCTCCTCCCAGCTAGCACCACAGGGCTCCCTGCAGCGGGCTGGGCTAGCGTCAGCCTGGGCTCAGGAGCAGATAGGATGCTCCTGGCTGATTGTATTCCACTCACCTCCAAAATGGAGACAAGACTGCTCGCCAGGCAGCTGGGGAGAGAACATCTGGCAGCACAAACTCATGCATCAGGAAACGTCTGCCTGCATCATGGAAACACCAGGCTGAAGGGCCCTCATTAGCATGTAAACGAGCTGCTCTTAAGTGGCAGCTGGGGCCTTCCCAGTTAGCAGGTCAAGACTAGTCATTTACTTTTAACTAATACAAAAGTCAGAGGGAGTTTTCTTCTCTCTGCTTCCTGAAGCGCCGGCTGGAGCTGGGAGGAGCAGGGGGCCAGACAGACATGAGGAAGCAAACACTGAGACTGGCATTGGCCTCACCCTCTGGCAGGGAGAGTGACTGCGTGAGACTTGTGTGTCTGGTAACCCTTCCATGGGAACATCTCTGGGGCTTCTGGACATTACTGAACACACCACCCACGTGCTGTTAGTCCCGTGTTACGGATGGAGAAAACTGGGCACAGAAGGCGAAGTGACTTGTCCAAGGCCACCCAGTGAGTCATTGGCAGGGCTGGAGAAAGAAGCCAGGAGTCCTGACTCCCAGTCTATTGCTCTGTGCTGAAGACTTGGGACCAGCTTCTGTGGAGAGCAGAGAGAAGAGACTCAATTGCTGGCTGAACTGCTCACCCTTGGGGAGCTGAAGCTAGAATGCTTCCCTGGAGCTCCCGGAAAGGGCGTCTGTTTTACTGCAAGTGGGTCCTTGCTCCTTGCTCTGGGTCCAGCCACTGGAGAGCCACATCTCAGACCCTCAGAGCCCACCTATCACCCCACTGCACACACACAGCCCACCCATTGCCTGCACACCCACACACCCCACCCATTGCACATCAACATGCTCATACACCCACACACACAGAGCCCACCCATTGCCCCCCTGCACACACACAGAGCCCACCCATTGCCCCCCTGCACACACACAGAGCCCACCCATTGCCCCCCTGCACACACACAGACCCCACCCATTGCCCCCCTGCACACACACAGACCCCACCCATTGCCTGCACACCCACACACCCCACCCATTGCACATCAACATGCTCATACACCCACACACACAGAGCCCACCTATTGCCCCCCTGCACACACACAGAGCCCACCCATTGCCCCCCTGCACACACACAGAGCCCACCCATTGCCCCCCTGCACACACACAGAGCCCACCCATTGCCCCCCTGCACACACACACAAAACGATTATGTTCCTGGTTGAAGCTTGTGTATAAAAATATTGCTCGAGCATGCAGGGGAATAGTCAGGAAGGCCAAAACACAACTGGAGATGTGAAGGGTAAGAAGAAGGGTTTCTACAGGTATGTGAGCAACAAGAAAAAGGTCAGGGAAAGCGTGGGATCCTTACTGAATGGGGGAGGCAACTGAGTGTGCCTAGCTGCAGAGCACCTGGAAGCAATTGTGCTGAAGAGGTGTGATGGAGGTGGGGGAAGGGGAAGAGAAAGGCCAGGGAGAGCTGGACCCAAGGGCTCGGCGAAGGAAGCAGAGAGGCGAGCACAGAGGAGAGCATCTTTAGTTCAGCCAGGAACTGGGGTGAAAGGAGGGGACAGAAGCAAGATTATCAGGGCAGAGGGGAAATCCTCCCACAGGAAATACATGTACAGGGACAGGATGGCAAGGATGGGAAGACAGTTGTCCACCAAGTATGGTAGGGAATGTGAGAGCTGTTGCACAATAGAGGCCTCTAGCTGCTGCTGGATTAAGGATAGAAACAAACAAAGACACCAGCCCTGCTCTGCTCCCCATAAAGAGAAACTGGCAACGCTCCTGCTCCTGCCTAGACATGGCACTGCTCCTACCAGCCCAGGTGCTTGTACACAGAGCTGGGTGCCGGAAGGATGCTCTGCTTTTTGCAGGGTTTGGAAATTTGCCTTCAGTCTGAACAGGAGCAAACCCCAACATTCCAAATCCTCTGCAAAGAAAAAGTCAGGGAAAAAACATTTCAGATCTTTTGGAACATTTTGTTTCAATTTTGATTTCTTTAAATTTTGTATTCTATCACGATGCATCGCCCTGTAACGTACCATATATCACGATGCATCGCCCCGTAACGTTCCATGTATCACGATGCATCGCCCCATAACGTACCATGTATCACGATGCATCGCCCGTAACGTACCATGTATCACGATGCATCACCTGTAACGTACCATGTATCACGATGCATCGCCCCGTAACGTACCACCATGCATCGCCCTGTAACGTACCATGTATCACGATGCATCGCCCCTAACGTACCATGTATCACGATGCATCGCCCTGTAACGTACCATGTATCACGATGCATCACCCATAACGTACCATGTATCATGATGCATTGCCCCGTAACGTACCACGATGCATCGCCCCGTAACGTACCATGTATCACACTGCATCACCCGTAACGTACCATGTATCTCGATGCATCGCCCCGTAACGTACCAGGTATCACGATGCATCGCCCTGTAACGTACCATATATCACGATGCATCGCCCTGTAAAGAACCATGTATCACGATGCATCGCTCTGTAACGTACCATATCATACAACACTTTAAAACCAACAGTCATTTCAAAACAAAACCAAACACAGTTCTGGTGAAATCAGCCTGATTTTGACAGAGCTGCAGAGATCAGCTCCAGTCAGCTGGGGCGTGGCCTGGCCTGACACCGGGGGTTCTTCGTCCCTCTCAGTCGTGGTCCCCACTCTACAGGCTTGTGAGGCCGCAGCTGGTGCTGTGCTGATGGGTTGGTGCTACTAACCCAAGCAGTGCTTTTGAAGAAAAAAAGAAAAAAAAGCTCCAGAGGCCCCGGGTTCAGTCCCCACTAGTCTTTTCAAGTTGTTTTCACATGGAGCTCAGCCCCGCTGCCTCCAGCATACGGGCCTCAGAGCAAATCAAGCTCACACTGTGCATTTCTAGGTACTCCTGACGTGCCGGTGAGCACTGAATTCATAGAATCATAGAATATCAGGGCTGGGGCAGACCTCAGGAGGTCATCTAGTCCAACCCCCTGCTCAAAGCAGGACCAATCCCCAACTAAATCATCCCAGCCAGGGCTTTGTCAAGCCTGACCTTAAAAACCTCAAAGGAAGGAGATTCCACCACCTCCCTCGATAACCCATTCCAGTGCTTCACCACCCTCCTAGTGAAACAGTTTTTCCTAATATCCAGCTTAGACCTCCCCCACTGCAACTTGAAACCATTGCTCCTTGTTCTCTCATCTGCCACCACTGAGAACAGCCGAGCTCCATCCTCTTTGGAACCCACCTTCAGGCAGTTGAAAGCAGCTATCAAATCCCACCTCACTCTTATCTTCTGCAGACTAAAATAAGCCCAGTTCCCTCAGCCTCTCCTTATAAGTCATGTGCCCCAGCCCCCTAATCATTTTTGTTGCCCTCCGCTGGACTCTCTCCAATTTGTCCACATCCCTTCTGTAGTAGGGGGGGACCAAAACTGGACACAATACTCCAGATGCGGCCTCATATCTGCTAAATAGAGGGGAATAATCACTTCCCTTGATCTGCTGGCAATGCTCCTACTAATATAATATGGACATTGGCCTAATATGGCCAATATGGCCAATATGGACATTGGACTAATACAATATGTCGTTGGCCTTCTTGGCAACAAGGGCACACAGCTGACTCATATCCAGCTTCTCGTCCACTGTAATCCCCAGGTCCTTTACTGCAGAACTGCCGCTTAACCAGTTGGTCCCCAGAATGTAGCAGTACAGGGGATTCTTCCGTCCTAAGTGCAGGACTCTGCACTTGTCCTTGTAGAACCTCATCAGATTTCTTTTGGCCCAATCCTCCAATTTGTCTAGGTCACAGTGGACCCTATCCCTACCCTCCAGCGTATCTAGCTCTCCCCCCAGATTAGCGTCATCTGCGAATTTGCTGAGGGTGCAATCCATCCCATCATCCAGATCATTTATGAAGATGTTGAACAAAACCGGCCCCAGGACCGACCCCGGAGCACTCTGCTTGATTCCGGCTGCCAACTCGACACTGAGCCATTGACCACTACCCGTTGAGCCCGACAATCTAGCCAGCTTTCTATCCACCTTATAGTCCATTCATCCCATCCATACTTCTTTAACTTGCTCGCAAGAATACTATGGGAGACTGTATCAAAAGGTTTGATAAAGTCAGGGCATATCACGTCCACTGCTTTCCCCATATCCACAGAGCCAGTTATCTCGTCATAGAAGGCAATCAGGTTGGTCAGGCATGACTTGCCCTTGGTGAATCCATGTTAACTGTTCCTGATCACCTTCCCCTCCTCCAAGTGCTTGAAAATGGATTCCTTGAGGACTTGTTCCATGATTTTTCCAGGGACTGAGGTGAGACTGACCGGTCTGTAGTTCCCTGGTCTGTAGTTCTTCCCTTTTTTAAAGATGGGCACTATATTTGCTTTTTTCCAATTGTCCGGAACCTCCCCCGATCGCCATGAGTTTTCAAAGATAATGGCCAACGGCTCTGCAATCATATCCGCCAACTCCTTCAGCACCCTTGGATGCACTGCATCCAGCCCCATGGACTTGTGCACGTCCAGCTTTTCTAAATAGTCCTTAACCTGTTCTACCACAGAGGGCTGCTCACCTCCTGCCCATACTGTGTTGCCCAGTGCAGCAGTCTGGGAGCTGACCTTGTCTGTGAAGACCGAAGCAAAGAAAGCATTGAGTACTTCAGCTTTTTCCACATCATCTGTCACTATGTTGCTGCCCCCATTCAGTAAGGGTCCCACGCTTTCCCTGACCTTCTTCTTGTTGCTAACATACCTGTAGAAACCCTTCTTGTTACCCTTCACATCCCTTGCTAGCTGCAACTCCAATTGTGCCTTGGCCTTCCTGATTACACCCCTGCGTGCTCGAGCAATATCTTTATACTCCTCCCTACTCATCTGTTCAAGTTTCCACTGCTTGTAAGCTTCCTTATTGTGTTTAAGCTCACTGACGATTTCTCTGTTAAGTGGTCGCCTGCGATATTTGCTATTCTTTCTGCACATCAGGATGGTTTGTTCCTGCGCCTTCAATAAGGCTTCTTTAAAATACAGCCAGCTCTCCTGGACTCCTTTCCCCCTCATGTTATTCTCCCAGGGGATCCTGCCCATCAGTTACCAGAGGGAGTCAAAGCCTGCTTTTCTGAAGTCCAGGGTCCGTGTTCTGCGGCTCTCCTTTCTTCCTTTTGTCAGGGTCCTGAACTCGACCATCTCATGGTCACTGCTGCCTAGGTTGCCACCCACTTCTACTTCCCCTACCAATTCCTCCCTGTTTGGGAGCAGCAGGTCAAGAAGAGCACGGCCCCTAGTTGGTTCCTCCAGCACTCGCACCAGGAAGTTGTCCCCAGCACTCTCCAAAAACTTCCTGGATTGTCTGTGCACTGCTGTATTGCTGTCCCAGCAGATGTCAGCCGGTGATTGAAGTCCCCCATGAGAACCAGGGCCTGTGATCTGGAAACTTCTGTTGGCTGTCCGAAGAAAGCCTCGCCTACCTCCTCCTCCTGGTCTGGTGGTCGATTGCAGACGCCCACCACCACATCACCCTTGCTGCTCTCACCTCTAAACTTAACCCAAAGACTCTCAACAGGCTTTTCTCCAGTTTCATACTGGAGCTCGGAGCAGTCATACTGCTCCCTTACATACAGCACAACTCCTCCCCCTTTCCTCCCCCGCCTGTCCTTCCTGACAGTTTATACCCATCCATGACAGTGCTCCAGTCATGTGAGTTACCCCACCAAGTCTCTGTTATTCCAATCACATCATCCTTCCTTGACTGTGCCAGGGCTTCCAATTCTTCCTGTTTGTGTCCCAGGCTTCTTGCGTCCGTGTACAGGCACCTAAGATAACTAGCCGATGGCCCTACTTTCTCAGTGTGAATCAGGAGGCCTCCCCTGTTGCACCCTCCTCCTTGTGTTTCCTCACGGTATCCCACTTCCCCACTTACCTCAGGGCTTAGGTCTCCATCCCCCGGCGAACCTAGTTTAAAGCCCTCCTCACTAGGTTAACCAGCTTGTTTGTGAAGATGCTCTTCCCTCTCTTCGTTAGGTGGATTCCATCTCTTCCTAGCAATCCTTCTTCCTGGAACAACATCCGATGGTGGAAGAATCCAAAGCCCTCTCTCTGACACCACCTGTGTAACCACGTATTTACCTCCACAATTCGATGGTCCCGACCTGGGCCTTTTCCTTCAACAGGGAGGATGGACAAGAACACGATTTGTGCCTCAAATTCCTTTATCCTTCTTCCCAGAGCCACGTAGTCTGCAGTGACCCGCTCAAGCTCATTCTTGGTAGCATTGTTGGTGCCTTTGTGGAGAAGTAGGAAGGGGTAGCGGTCCGAAGGGCTCGATCAGTCTCGGCAGATACTGTCACATCCTGAATTCTAGCTCCAGGCAAGCAGCACACTTCTCAAGTTTCCCGGTCTAGACGGCAGATGGATGAATCCGTCCCCCTTAGGAGGGAGTCCCCGAACACCACCACCCGTCTCCTCCTCTGGGGAGTGGTGGTCCCTAGGACAATACATCCCATGCCTTCTGGTCGAGGGGGTCTCCTTCTGATCCCTTCCCTCAGGTGACTCTTCCAAACCAATCTCCACCATGGTACCTGTGCAGAGAGCCAGAAACCAGTTACTTATCTCTATCGGCACTGGGGGTACATGGGTTCTCCTCTTCCTTTTTCTGGAGGTCACACGCTGCCAGTTTTCTTCCCCAGTCTGCACTGCCCTCTCTGAATCTTCAGCACGCTGTGCCTGCACAACCGAACGCTGACTTCTATCCAGCCCAGAAAGTCTTCATTTTCTCTGATGCAACGCAGGGTTGATACTTGGGTCTCTAGTCCTTTAACCTTCTCTTCCAATATGGAGACCAGCTTGCACTTCACACAGACGAAGTCACTTCTATCCTCTGGGAGAAAGACAAACACGGCACATCCTGCGCAGGTCACATCAGCTGATCGCTCACTATCCATATTGTCTTCCATCTAAGAGCCTCTTCAGATGTTGTATTTACTGCTCCCAGAAGCCTGAAAGGCAAAAACTCTGTGGGAACTCCCCCCTCCCAGGCAAACTCCCTGTTTGCTTCTCCTCTGTCCGCAGCTCACTCGGTTTGCAACTGGCTGCTTTTTTATAAGGCTGCTGGCTTGAAGCAGTTGCCCTGGCTCAAATCCTTCCCTCCAATCAACCACTCAAGGCCCACCTGGAACAAAGCACGCCCAATTCCTGCCAGACGTTCCCACCTGAACAGGGCCGGGCTCTCAAAGCAGCTCAGCGTGGCAGGTGTGCATCTCGCCCAGGAAAGCTGATCCTATCTGGGGTATGTGGTCACCTACGGCCTAGCTCCATGGGGCTGGGCATTTGCACCTGCTGAGCTATTAGCACAGAAGCAAAGTACCACAAAGACCTTCACCCTCGGTGAGACACACTCAGCCAGCGAGCAGAATGCAGGGAGCCTGCAGGCAGTGACTGTGTGATAGCCGTGCCAAGAGCAACGCCCGGAGCAGCCAGCTGTACCCAGCCTGGGCACTCACAGCACGGGGTCACCTGGGAAGTGGTCGGGGCTCACGCACCACCACAGCTCACAAAGCTCCTGCCAGAGACAGTCCCATGATGCAGGGAGATGTTTCCTTGGTCATCGGTGTAATGTTCTAGCTCCGGCAGCAGGGCTGGTGAGTGGCACTAGCTGCTTTCCTGGGGGCGCAGAACATGAGCGCTCCGTGCCTGCGATCCTGTCTGGAACCTCGGCGCCAGAGTCAGGGTTCTAGCAAACACTGGAGAGAAAAGGGGTTACATAAGAAGAACATCAGAACGGCCAGACTGGGTCAGACCAAAGGTCCATCTAGCCCAGTGTCCTGTCTGCTGACAGTGGCCAGTGCCAGGTGCCCCAGAGGGAATGAACAGAACAGGCAATCATCAAGTGGGATATTAGATGGGGTGGGATCCGAGTTACCCAGGAAAGAATTTTCTGTAGTATCTGGCTGGTGAATCTTGCCCATATGCTCAGGGTTTAGCTGATCGCCATATTTGGGGTCGGGAAGGAATTTTCCTCCAGGGCAGATTGGAAGAGGCCCTGGAGGTTTTTTGCCTTTCTCTGCAGTGTGGGGCACGGGTCACTTGCTGGAGGATTCTCTGCTCCTTGAAGTCTTTAACCTACGATTTGAGGACTTCAATAGCACAGATATAGGTGAGAGGGTGAATGAGATAAAACTTGGGGTTCTCTGCCCCTTGCTTTTATAGCCTAGTGGACCTTTGAAATGGACTCTGCTGAAGGCCACCCCTCAAAGTAAGGTGTATCCAAGCTGGGAGGCAGCCACATGGAGTCTGGAGCTGATGGATGCGCCATACTCCTGTTCCCCCCCCCCCCTTGTGTTTGCTAAAATGCACATTGTTCTGTTTCCTGCCATCTCCTCCCCACGCTGCCTCGGGGACCCTGTTTACTCCAGGTATGTAAAGTGAGGTAAGCACTTAGGTTTCAGAGTAACAGCCGTGTTAGTCTGTATTCGCAAAAAGAAAAGGAGGACTTGTGGCACCTTAGAGACTAACCAATTTATTTGAGCATAAGCTTTCGTGAGCTACAGCTCACTTCATCGGATGCATCACGAAAGCTTATGCTCAGATAAATTGGTTAGTCTCTAAGGTGCCACAAGTCCTCCTTTTCTTTTTGTAAGCACTTAGGATAGATCCCATTTAACAACCCTTGCCTGGGCGGGGCTGTCTGGTTTTGAACATGTGCTAATAACATCACACAGGGGGATTTTGGAACTTTACATATAATGCTGCTACGCACATTTCACCCCGATGTTATTGCCCAGTGAGTTATTCGATTTCAAATGACACCTCACAAGGCTTATTCTGTACAATGATTGTCCCACCAGTGTGTGAATACAGGGTGCTTTGCATCACAGACTTTCCCCTCCTTTGGAAAACCGTTGAGAGCCATGGCTGGAAAGTGCTAGTGGAGAGCTGAGGATTGTTCCCACAATAGAAATAACAAATACGCAAACGTGCCTGCTCCTTGGGAGCAAAGAGAGAGAGTGAATCAGGGACTGATGGATGCTACCAGGACCATTGGCAGCATTGTCTGTGGGCTCCTCCCTCTAGTACCTGAACCCTTCACACACCGCCCAGCACCGGTGAGCTGGTGGGCTCACCGGGCTCACGGTGAGCTGAGCGGGCTCCATGCTTGCCATCGTATGGCGTCTGCACAGGTAACTCAAGAAAAAAGGCGCAAAACGATTGTCTGCCTTTGCTTTCATGGAGGGAGGGAGGGAACGGGGGCCTGATGATATGTACCCAGAACCACCCGCGACAATGTTTTAGCCCCATCAGGCATTGGGATTTCTACCCAGAATTCAGATGGCAGCGGAGACTGCGGGAAGTGTGGGATAGCCACCCACGGTGCAACGCTCCGGAAGTCGACGGTTGCCTCGGTACTGTGGACACGCTCCGCTGACGACATGCACTTAGAGCACTTGTGTGGGGACACACAATCAACTGTATAAAAACGCTTTCTACAAAACCGACTTCTGTAAATTCGACCTAATTTCGTAGTGTAGACATACCCTCCGAGAGCATTCATGCAATTTCACTGGGTGTGAGACTCTACATGCCAATGGTTGGGTGGTCACAGCGCCCGGAAGGGTTTGCTGCTTCTCACTGGCATAGCTTTGTGAGAGGCAGCCCAGACGAGAGAGTAAAGGGGACACAGCAGTCCCACAGTTCCAGGTTGTACCCCAGGGATCCCATCAAAGGCAGAAAACATTCCTGCCCATTTCAATCCATTCTGGCTACACACACAGCAGCCATACATCAACCATCTTACAGGGCAGTGTATGTGAAGCTATGGTCGTTCTTGCCGTCCTGGAGGGTGGAGGGGCAGGATAGGGATGTGGCCCACGATATCACGTGGAATGTGGCGCAGGGGGAGGGTGGAGATCTGGCTTTGTCTCAGGCCCAGATGGGGGCAAACCACCCCAAAGAGGACTGTCTAGTTCAGATCTGGACCAGGTTCCTAAAAACCTGTAATGATGCATTTCAGAGTAGCAGCCGCGTTAGTCTGTATTCACAAAAAGAAAAAGAGGACTTGTGGC